>NC_143170.1:13765000-14390000 GCF_047325235.1 Durio zibethinus | reverse complement strand
CATGGGAAGACGACTCGTTTTCTATTTTTCACGATTTTTGAAACTTTTTACGGTTTGGGTTTTTTTAAAATTTTTTCGGAAGGATTTTTGGCTCCAAACTTGGTAGACATGATCCCTGTATTTTTGTTGGCATGCACAAAACAATTCAGCTAAAAACTAGAAGTGTACAAGATTTTGTCACCATTTGAAAAAAGTGTCCCCATTTCAAACACTTTAATGGCTATTGGGAGCAAACCTGTAAAATCTCAAATGCTCTTTAAGGGGGTGTGAGTTCTCGAGGTTTGATGAGGGATAGGGGCCAATATAAGGGCCAAGTACCAGCACCCATCGCACATCATGTGCGCACACCCCCCGGCCCCCCGGTCGTTGGAATCCTAATGCCGTCGGTCAGGTTCTCCGATGATGGTGCCCTGGCGAAGAAAAATGTGGCATCAGCACATGCCCGAGCCAAGCATGTGCTGCCGCAACCTTCGATCCTATCCGATCTTAGAGTGGGAATGAACTCCGTATGCTTATACTGGGAATGAACTCCGTATGCCTAAGTCAACTCACGAAACGAGCGTGCGGGCGCTCAACCGGCCAGAGGGGCGGGATGTGTAAGCCGAGGATCAGCCGGGTCCCCCTCTGCGTGTTGTCGATCCTTCTGCCGCAACCCTTAGTTCAGTCCGATCTTAGACTAGGAATGAACTAGGTATGCCTAAGCCAACCGACAAAACGAGCGGGCGGGCGGGCTGGCAGGCACTACGTCTACCAGAGAGGCGAGATGCGCAAGCCGTAGATCGATAGGGTGGTAGTTGGGTTTAGGCTCATCTTCATATTTCTATGTGCGAATGCCATTTTTATGGCTTGTAAATTCATACAATGGTCCCTTAATCCTTCACGTGAAGTTTCATGGCAAGACACTCGTTTTCTATTTTACACGATTTTTGAAACTTTTTACGGTTCGGGATTTTTCAAAATTTTTTCGAAAGCTGTTTTGGCCCTGAACTTGGTAGTTGTGATCCTTGTATTTTTGTTGGCATGCACAAAAAATTTCAGCTAAAAACTCGAAGTGTACAAGATTTTGTGACCATAAAAAAAAGTGTCCCCATTTCAAACACTTTAATGGCTACTGGCAGCAAAGCTGTAAAATCTCAAATGCTCTTTGAGGGGGTGTGAGTTCTCAAGATTTGATGAGGGATAGGGGGCCAATATAAGGGCCAAGTACCAGCACCCATCACACATCATGTGCGTACAACCCCCCTCGGCCCCCTGATCGTCGAAACCCCAATGCCGTCGGTTAGGTTCTCCGGCGATGCTCTGACGATGGTGCCCCGACAAAGAAAAATGCAACACCAGCACATGCTCGAGCCCAGCATGTGTTGTCGCAACCCTCGATCCGGTCCGATCTTGGACTGGGAATGAACTCCGTATGCCTAAGTCAACCCACGAAATGAGCGTATGGGCGCTCAGCTGGCCAGAGGGGTGAGATGCGCAAGCTGGGGATCAGCCGGGTCCCCCTCTGCGTGCTGCCGATCCTGCTATCGTAACCCTCAGTCTGGTCTGATCTTAGACTAGGAATGAACTCCATATGCCTAAGCCAATCGACGAAACGAGCGGGCAGGCGGGCACTGCGTCGGCCAGAGAGACGGGATGCGCAAGCCGTGCATCGATAGGGTGGTAGGTGGGTTTAGGCACATCTTCATATTTGTACATGCCAATGGTATTTTTATGGCTTGTAAATGCATACAATGGTCCCTTAAGCCTTCACGTGAAGTTTCATGGCAAGATGACTCGTTTTCTATTTTTCATGATTTTTGAAACTTTTTGCGGTTCCATATTTTGTAAAATTTTTTCGGAAAGAGTTTTGAACCCAAACTTGGTAGACGTGATCCTTGAATTTTTGTTGGCATGCACAAAAAATTCAGCTAAAAACTTTAAGTGTACAAGATTTTGTGACCATTTGAAAAAAGTGTCCTCATTTCAGACACTTTAATGGCTACTGGCAGCAAACCTGTAAAATCTCAAATGCTCTTTAAGGGGGTGTGAGTTCTCGAGGTTTGGTGGGGGATAGGGGGCTAATATAAGGGTGAAGTACTAGCACCCATCACACATCATGTACGCACACCCCCCCAGACCCTTATCATCGGAACCCCAATGCTGCCGGTTAGGTTCTCTGGCGATGCTCCGTCGATGGTGCACCGATGAAGAAAAATGTGGCACCAGCACATGCCCGAGCCCAGCATGTGCTGCCGCAACCCTCAGTCCGGTCTGATCTTAGACTGGCAATGAACATCGTATGCTTAGACTGGGAATGAACTTCGTATGCCTAAGTCAACCCACGAAACGAACGTGCAGGCACTCAGCCGACCAGAGGGGCAGGATGCGCAAGTCGAGGATCGACTGGGTCCCCCTCTACCTGCTATCGATCCTGCTATCACAACCCTCGGTCTAGTCTGATCTTAGACTGGGAATGAACTCCGTATGCCTAAGCCAACTGACGAAACAAGCGGGCGGGCGGGCACTACGTTGGCCAGAGAGACGGGATGTGCAAGCTGTGGATTGATAGGGTGGTAGGTGGGTTTAGGCACATCTTCATATTTTTGCATTCCAATGCCATTTTTATGACTTGTAAATTCATACAATTGTCCCTTAAGCCTTCACGTGAAGTTTCATGGCAAGACGACTCGTTTTCTATTTTTCACGATTTTTGAAACTTTTGCGGTTTGGGATTTTTTTAAATTTTTTTGGAAGGAGCTTTGGCCCCAAACTTGGTAGACGTGATCCTTGTATTTTTTTCGGCATGCACAAAAAAAATCAGCTAAAAACTTGAAGTGTACAAGATTTTAGGCACCATTTGAAAAAAGTGTCCCCATTTTAGGCACTTTAATGGCTACTGACAGCAAACCTGTAAAATCTCAAACGCTCTTTAAGGGGGTGTGAGTTCTCAAGGTTTGATGTGGGATAGGGAGCCAATATAAGGGCCAAGTACCAGCACCCATCGCACATCATGTGTGCACACCCCCCGGCCCCCCTTATCATCGAAACCCCAATGCCGTCGGTCAGGTCCTCCAGCGATGCTCTGACGATGGAGCCCCGACGAAGAAAAATGCGGCACCAGCA
Source organism: Durio zibethinus (assembly GCF_047325235.1). Taxonomy (NCBI): domain Eukaryota; kingdom Viridiplantae; phylum Streptophyta; class Magnoliopsida; order Malvales; family Malvaceae; genus Durio; species Durio zibethinus. The sequence continues at coordinate 14,386,898 of NC_143170.1, read as the reverse complement.
CATGCTCGAGCCTAGCATGTGCTACCGTAACCCTCGGTCTAGTGCGATCTAGGACTGGGAATTAACTCTATATGCTTAGACTGGGAATGAACTCCGTATGCTTAGACTGGAATTAACTCCATATGCTTAGACTGGGAATTAACTCCGTATGCTTAGACTGGGAATGAACTCCATATGCTTAGACTGGGAATGAACTCCGTATGCCTAAGTCAACCTACGAAATGAGCGTGCGGGCACTTAGTCGGCCAAAGGGGCGGGATGTGCAGGCCGGGGATCGGTCGGGTCCCCCTTTGCATGCTACCGATTCTGTTACCACAACCCTCGGTTCGATCTGATCTTAGACTGGGAATGAACTCCGTACGCCTAAGCCAACTGACGAAACGAGCGGGCGGGCGCGCAGGCACTAAACCGACCAGAGAGACGGGATGCGCAAGTCACGGATCCGTAGGGTGGTAGGTGGGTTTAGGCACATCCTCATATTTCTATGTGCCAATGCCATTTTTATGGCTTGTAAATTCATACAATGGTCCCTTAAGCCTTCACGTGAAGTTTCATGGCAAGACGACTCGTTTTCTATTTTTCACGATTTTTGAAACTTTTTACGGTTCGGGATTTTTTTAAATTTTTTCGGAAGGAGTTTTGGCCCCAACTTTGGTAGACATGATCCTTGTATTTTTTTTGGCATGCACAAAAAAATTCAGCTGAAAAGTTGAAGTGTACAAGATTTTGTGACCATTTTCAAAAAGTGTCCCCATTTCAGATACTTTAATGGCTACTGGCAGCAAACCTGTAAAATCTCAAATGCTCTTTAAGCGGGGGTGAGTTCTCGAGGTTTGATGAGGGATAGGGGGCCAATATAGGGGCCAAGTACCAGCACCCATCGCACATCATGTGCGCATACCCCCCCGGCCCCCCCGATCATCGGAACCCCAATGCCGCCGGTCAGGTTCTCTGGCGATGCTCCGACGATGGTGCCCCGACAAAGAAAAATGTGGACCAGCACATGCCCAAGCCCAGCATGTGCTGTCGCAACCTTCGGTCCTGTCCGATCTTATACTAGGAATGAACTCCATATGCTTAGACTGGGAATGAACTCTGTATGCCTAAGTCAACCCACGAAACGAGCGTGCGGGCGCTCAGCCGGCCAGAAGGACGGGATGCGCAAGCCGCGGATCGGTTGGGTCCCCCTCTGCGTGCTACTAATCCTGTTGCCACAACCCTTGGTCCAATCCGATCTTAGACTGGGAATGAAGTCCGTATGCCTAACCCAACCGACGAAACGAGCGGGCAGGCGAGGGGGCGGGCACTACGCCAGCTAGAGACATGGGATGCGCAAGCCGTGGATCGATAGGTTGGTAGGTAGGTTTAGGCACATGTTCATATTTCTATATGCCAATGCCATTTTTATGGCTTGTAAATTCATACAACGGTCCCTTAAGCCTTCACGTGAAGTTTCATGGCAAGACGACTCGTTTTCTATTTTTCACGATTTTCAAAACTTTTTCCGGTTCAGAATTTTTTAAAATTTTTTCGGATGGAGTTTTGTCCCCAAACTTGGTAGACATGATCCTTGTATTTTTGTTGGCATGCATAAAAAAATTCAGCTAAAACCTTGAAGTGTACAAGATTTTGTGACCATTTGAAAAAAGTATCACCATTTCAGACACTTTAATGGCTACTGGCAGCGAACCTGTAAAATCTCAAATGCTCTTTAAGGGGGTGTGAGTTCTCGAGGTTTGATGAGGGATAGGGAGCCAATATAAGGGCCAAGTACTAGCACCCATCGCACATCATGTGCGCACATCCCCCCGGCCCCCCCGATCATCGGAACCCTAATGTCGTCGATCAGGTCCTCCAACGATGCTCCGGCAATGGAGCCCGAGCCCAGCATAATGCGGCACCAGCACATGCCTGAGCCCAGCATGTGCTACCGCAACCCTCGGTCCGGTCCGATCTTAGACTGAGAATGAACTCTGTTTGCTTAGACTGAGAATGAACTCTGTATGCCTAAGTCAACCCACGAAACGAGAGTGCGGTCGCTCAGCCGGCCAGAGGGGCGAGATGCACAAGCCAAGGATCGGTCGGGTCCCCCTCTGCGTGCTGCCAATCCTGCGGCCACAACCCTCGGTCTGGTTCGATCTTAGACTGGGAATGAACTTCGTATGCCTAAGGCAACCAACAAAACGAGTGGGCGGGCGGGCGGGCGAGCACTACGTCGGTAAGAGAGACGGGACACGCAAGCCATCGATCGATAGGGTGGTAGGTGGGTTGAGGCACATCTTCATATTTCTGCGTGCCAATTCCATTTTTATGGCTTGTAAATTCATACAATGGTCCCTTAAGCCTTCACGTGAAGTTTCATGATAAGACGACTCATTTTCTATTTTTCATGATTTTCAAAACTTTTTGCGGTTTGAATTTTTTAATAAATTTTTTGGAAGGACTTTTGGCCCCAAACTAGGTAGACGTGATCCTTGTATTTTTTTTGGTATGCAGAAAAAAATTCAGCTAAAAACTTGGAGTGTACAAGATTTTGTGACCATTTGAAAAAAATGTCCCCATTTGAGACACTTTAATGGCTATTGGCAGCAAACCTGTAAAATCTCAAATGCTCTTTAAGGGGGTGTGAGTTCTCGAGGTTTGATGAGGGATAGGGGGCCAATATAAGGGCCAAGTACCAGCACCCATCGCACATCATGTGCGCACAACCCCCCAGGCCCTCTCGATCGTCGGAACCCCAATGCCGCCAGTCAGGTTCTCCGGCGATGCTCGGGTGATGGTGCCCCGATGAAGAAGAATACGGCACCAGCACATGGTCGAGCCCAGCATGTGGTGCCACAACCATCGGTTCGGTCCGATCTTAGACTGGGAATGAACTCTGTATGCCTAAGTCAACCCACAAAACGAGCGTTCGGGTGCTCAACCGGTAAGAGGGGCGGGATGGGCAAGCCGAGGATCGATCGGGTCCCTCTCTGCATGCTATCGATCCTGCTGCCGCAACCCTCAATCTGGTCTGATCATAGACTGGGAATGAACTCCGTATGCCTAAGCCAACTGACGAAACGAGCGGACGGGCACTACGCCGGCCAGAGAGACGGGATGCGTAAGCTGTGTATTGATAGGGTGGTAGGTGGGCTTAGGCACATCTTCATATTTCTGCATGTCAATGCCATTTTTATGGCTTGTAAATTCATACAATGGTCCCTTAAGCCTTCACGTGAAGTTTCATGGCAAAACAACTCGTTTTCTATTTTTCATGATTTTTGAAACTTTTTGCGGTTCGGGATTTTTTAAAATTTTTTTGGAAGGTATTTTGGCCCCAAACTTGGTAGACGTAGGCCTTGTATTTTTTTTGGCATGCACAAAAAAATTCAGCTAAAAACTTGAAGTGTACAAGATTTTGTGACCATTTGAAAAAAGTGTCCCCATTTCAGACACTTTAATGGCTATCGGCAGCAAACCTGCAAAATCTCAAATGCTCTTTAAGGGGTGTGAGTTCTCAAGGTTTGATGAGGGATAGGGGGCCAATATAAGGGCCAAGTACCAGCACCCATCGCACATCATATGCGCACACCCCCCGGCCCCCCCGATCGTCGTAACCCCAATGTCACTGGTCAGGTTCTCCGGCGATGGTGCCCCGACGAAGAAAAATGCGGCACTAGCACATGCCCGAGCCCAGCATGTGCTGCCGCAACCCTCAGTTTGATCCGATCTTAGACTGGGAATGAACTCCATATGCTTAGACTGGGAATGAACTCCCTATGCCTAAGTTAACCCACGAAACGAGCGTGCGGGCGCTCAGTCGACCAGAGGGGCGGGATGTGCAAGCCGAGGATCGGTCGGGTCCCCTTCTGCATGCTGTCATCCTAATGCCGCAACCCTCGGTCTGGTCCAATCTTAGATTGGGAATGAACTCTGTATGCCTAAGCTAACCGACGAAATGAGCGGGCGGGCGGGCTAGCGGGCACTACACCGGCCAGAGAGGTGGGACGCACAAGCCGTGGATCGATAGGGTGGTAGGTGGGTTTAGGCACATCTTCATATTTCTATGTGCCAATGCCATTTTTATGGCTTGTAAATTCATACAATGGTCCCTTAAGCCTTCACGTGAAGTTTCATGCCAAGACGACTCGTTTTCTATTTTTCACGATTTTCAAAACTTGTTACGGTTCAGGATTTTTTAACATTTTCTTGGATGGAGTTTTGGCCCCAAACTTGGTAGACTTGGTCCTTGTATTTTTGTTGGCAGGCACAAAAAAATTCAGCCAAAAACTTGAAGTGTACAAGATTTTGTGACCATTTGAAAAAAGTGTCCCCATTTCAGACACTTTAATGGCTATTGGCAGCAAACTTGTAAAATCACAAATGCTCTTTAAGGGAGTGTGAGTTCTTGAGGTTTAATGAGGGATACGGGGCCAATATAAGGGCCAAGTACCAGCACCCATCGCACATCATGTGCGCACACCCCCCCGGCCCCCCCGATCGCCGTAACCCTAATGTCACCGGTCAGGTTCTCCGACGATGGTGCCCCGATGAAGAAAAATGTGGCACCAGCACAAGCCTGAGCCCAGCATGTGCTGCCGCAACCCTCGGTTCGGTCTGATCTTAGACTGGGAATGAACTCCGTCTGCTTAGACTAGGAATGAACTCCCTATGCCTAAGTCAACACACGAAACAAGCGTGCTGGCACTCAACCGGCCAGAGGGGCAGGATGCGCTAGCCGAGGATTGATCGGGTCCCCCTCTACGTGCTGCCGCAACCCTCGGTCTGGTCCAATCTTAGATTGGGAATGAACTCTGTATGCCTAAGACAACCAAAGAAACGAGCGGGCGGGCGGGCGAGCAGGCACTACACCGACCAGAGAGGCGGGATGCGCAAGCTGTGGATCGATAGGGTGGTAGGTGGGTTTAGGCACATCTTCATATTTCTACATGCCAATGCCATTTTTATGGCTTGTAAATTCATACAATGGTCCCTTAAGCCTTCACGTGAAGTTTCATGGCAAGACGACTCGTTTTCTATTTTTCATGTTTTTCAAAACTTTTTACGGTTCGAGATTTTTTAAAATTTTTTCGGAAGGAGTTTTGGCCCCAAACATCATAGACGTGATCCTTGTATTTTTTTTGGCATGCACAAAAAAATTCATCTAAAAACTCGAAGTGTACAAGATTTTGTGACCATTAGAAAAAAATGTCCCCATTTCAGACACTTTAATGACTACTGGCAGCAAACCTGTAAAATCTCAAATGCTCTTTCAGGGGGTGTGAGTTTTCGAGGTTTGATAAGGGATAGGGGGCCAATGTAAGGGCCAAGTACTAGCATCAATTTCACATCATCTGCGCACAACCCTCGGCCCTTCCGATCGTCGAAACCCTGATGCAGTCGGTCAGGTTCTCCGGCGATGCTCTGGCGATGGTGCCCCAACGAAGAAAAATACGGCATGAGCACACGCCCGAGCCCAGCATGTGCTACCGTAACCCTCAGTCTAGTTTGATCTTAGACTGGGAATGAACTCCGTATGCTTAGACTAGGAATGAACTCTGTATGCCTAAGTCAACCCACGAAACGAGCGTACGGGCGCTCAGCCGGCCATAGGGGCGAGATGCGCAAGCCGAGGATCGACCGGGTCCCCCTCTGCATGTTGCCGATCCTGCTACCGCAACCCTCGATCTGGTCTGATCTTAAACTGGGAATGAACTCCGTATGCCTAAGCCAACCGACGAAACGAGAGAGCGGGCAGACGGACGGGTAGGCTGGCGGGCGCTATGTCGGCCAGAGAGACGGGATGCGCAAGTCGTGGATCGATAGGGTGGTAGGGGGTTTAGGCAATTCTTCATATTTCTTCTTGCCAATGCCATTTTTATGGCTTGTAAATTCATACAATCGTCCCTTAAGCCTTTCCGTGAAGTTTCATGGCAAGACGACTCGTTTTCTATTTTTCATGATTTTTAAAAATTTTTGCGGTTCAGGATTTTTTTTAAATTTTTTCGGAAGGATTTTTGGCCTCAAACTTGGTAGACGTGATCCTTGTATTTTTGTTGGCATGCACAAAAAAATTCAGCTAAAAACTCGAAGTGTACAAGATTTTGTGACCATTTGAAAAAAGTGTCCCCATTTCAGACACTTTAATGGCTACTGGCAGCAAACTTGTAAAATCTCAAATGCTCTTTCAGTGGGTGTGAGTTGTCAAGGTTTGATGAGGGATAGGGGGCCAATATAAGGGCCAAGTACCAGCACCCATCACACCATGTGCGCACACCCCCCGGCCCCACCAATCGTCGGAACCTAAATGTCGCCAGTCAGGTTCTCCAGCGATGCTCCGATGATGGTGCCCCGACGAAGAAAAATGCGGCACCAGCACATGCCCGAGCCCAGCATGTGCTGCCGCAACCCTCGGTCCGGTCTGATCTTAGACTGGGAATGAACTCTGTACGAATAAGCCAACCAACGAAATGAGCGGGCAGACGGGCAGGCGGGCACTACGTCGGCCAGAGAGACGGGATGCGCAAGCCATGGATCGATAGGGTGGTAGGTGGGTTTAGGCACATCTTCTTATTTCTGCATGCCAATGCCATTTTTATGGCTTGTAAATTCATATAATGGTCCCTTAAGCCTTCACGTGAAGTTTCATGGCAAGACGACTCGTTTTCTATTTTTCACGATTTTTGAAACTTTTTGCTGTGTGGGATTTTTTATTATTTTTTCGAAGGAGTTTTGGCCCCAAACTTGGTAGACGTGCTCCTTGTATTTTTGTTGGCATGCACAAAACAATTTAGCTAAAAACTCGAAGTGTACAAGATTTTGTGACCATTTGAAAAAAGTGTCCCCATTGCAAACACTTTAATGGCTATTGGCAGCAAACCTGAAAAATCTCAAATGCTCTTTAAGGGGGTGTGAGTTCTCCAGGTTTGATGAGGGATAGGGGGCCAATATAAGGGCCAAGTACCAGCACCCATCGCACATCATGTGCGTACACCCCCCCGGCCCCCCCGATCGCTGGAACCCTAATGCCGCAGGTCAGGTTCTCTAACGATGCTCCGATGATGGTACCCCGATGAAGAAAAAAGTGGCACCAGAACATGCCCGAGCCCAGCATGTGTTATCGCAACCCTCGGTTTGGTTCGATCTTAGATTGGGAATGAACTTCGTATGCTTAGACTGGGAATGAGGTCCGTATGCCAAAGTCAACCCATGAAACGAGTGTGCGAGCGCTTAGCCGACCAGGGGGGCGGGATGCACAAGCCAGGGATTGGTCGGGTCCCCCTCTGTTTGCTGCTGTTCCTACCACTGTAACGCTTGGTCTGGTCTGATCTTAGACTGGGAATGAACTCCGTATGCCTAAGACAACCGATGAAATGAGCGGGTGGGCTGATGGGCCCTACGCCGACCAGAGAGACGGGATTCGCAAACCGTGGATCGATAGGGTGGTAGGTGGGTTTAGGCACATCTTCATAGTTCTGGGTGCCAATGCCATTTTTATGGCTTGTAAATTCATACAATGGTCCCTTAAGCCTTCACGTGAAGTTTCATGGCAGGACGACTCGTTTTCTATTTTTCACGATTTTCAAAACTCTTTGCGATTCGGGATTTTTTAAAATTTTTTTGGAAGGATTTTTGGCCCCCAACTTGGAAGACGTGATCCTTGTATTTTTGTTGGCATGTATAAAAAATTTCAACTAAAAACTCGAAGTGACAAAATTTTGTGACCATTTGAAAAAAGTGTCCCCATTCCAGACACTTTAATGGCTACTGGCAGCAAATCTGTAAAATCTCAAATGCTCTTTAAGGGGTGTGAGTTCTCGAGGTTTGATGAGGGATAGGGGGCCAATATAAGGTTCAACTACCAGCACCCATCGCACATCTTGTGCGCACACCCCCCCGGCCCCCCCGATTGTTCGAACCCCAATTATGCCGATCAGGTTCTCCGATGATGCTCCGACGATGGTGTCCCAACAAACAAAAATACGGCAACAGCACATGCTCGAGCCCAGCATGTGCTGCCGTAACCCTCGGTTCGGTCCGATCTTAGACTGGGAATGAACTCCATATGCTTAGACTAGGAATGAACTCTGTATGCCTAAGTCAACCCACGAAACGAGCGTGCGAGCGCTCAGTCAGCCAGAGGGGCGGGATGCACAAGTCGGGGATCGGCTGGGTCCCCCTCTGCGTGCTGTCGATCCTGCTACTGTAACCCTTGGTCCGGTCTGATCTTAGACTGGGAATGAACTCCGTATGCCTAAGCCAAATGACAAAACGAGCGGGCAGGCGGGCGGGCACTACGCCGGCCAGAGAGACGGGATGCGCAAGCCGTGGATCGATAGGGTGGTAGGTGGGTTTAGGCTCATCTTCGTATTTCTATGTGCCAATGCCATTGTTATGGCTTGTAAATTCATACAATGGTCCCTTAAGCCTTCATGTGAAGTTTCATGGCAAGACGACTCGTTTTCGATTTTTCACGATTTTTGAAAGTTTTTACCGTTCAGGATTTTTTCAAATTTTTTTGGAAGGAGTTATGGCCCCAAACTTGGTAGACGTGATCCTTGTATTTTTGTTGGTAGACGATGGTGCCCTAAGAAAGAAAAATGTGGCACCAGCACATGCCCGAGCCCAGCATGTGCTGCTGTAACCTTCGGTCCGGTCCGATCTTAAACTAGAATTAACTCAGTATGCTTAGACTGGGAATGAACTCCGTATGCCTAAGTCAACCCATGAAATGAGCGTGCGGGTGCTCAGCCAGCCAGAGGGGCGGGATACGTAAGCTGGGGATCGATCGGGTCCCCCTCTGCGTGCTGTCGATCTTGCTGCCACAACCCTCGATCTGATCCAATCTTAGACTCGGATGGAGTTATGGCCCCAAACTTGGTAGACGTGATCCTTGTATTTTTGTTGGCATGCATAAAAAAATTTAGCTAAAAACTCGAAGTGTACAAGATTTTTGTGACCATTTGAAAAAAGTGTCCCCATTTCAGACACTTTAATGGCTACTGGCAGCAAACTTGTAAAATCTCAAATGCTCTTTAAGGATGTGAGTTCTCGAGGTTTGATGAGGGAAAAGGGGCCAATATAAGGGCAAGTACCAGCACCCATCGCACATCATGTGCGCACACACCCCCCGGCCCCCTATCGTCGGAACCCCAATACCACCGGTCAGGTTTTCCGGTGATGCTCCGATGATGGTGCCCTGGCGAAGAAAAATGCGGCACCAGCACAAGTCCGAGCCCAACATGTGCTACCCCAACCCCTAGTCCGATCCGATCTTAGACTGGGAATGAACTCCGTATGCCTAAGTCAAGCCACGAAAAGAGCGTGCGGGCGCTCAGCCGGCTAGAGGGGCGGGATGTGCAAGCCGGGGATCGGTCGGGTCCCCCTCTGTGTGCTCCCAATCTTGCTGCCGCAACCCTTGGTCCGATCCAATCTTAGACTGGGAATGAACTCCGTATGCCTAAGCCAACCGACGAAATGAGCGGACGGGCAGGCGGGCACTACACCGGCTAGAGAGACGGGATGCGCAAGCCGTGGATTGATAGGGTGGTAGGTGTGTTTAGGCACATCTTCATATTTCTACGTGCCAATGCCCTTTTATGGCTTGTAAATTCATACAATGGTCCCTTAAGCCTTCACGTGAAGTTTCATGGCAAGACGACTTGTTTTCTATTTTTCATGATTTTTAAAACTTTTTTGCGATTCGGGATGTTTTAAAATTTTTTCGGAAGGAGTTTTGGCCCCTAACTTAGTAGACGTGATCCTTGTATTTTTGTTGGCATGCACAAAAAAATTCAGCTTAAAACTCGAAGTGTATAAGATTTTGTGACCATTTGAACAAAGTGTCCACATTTCAGACACTTTAATGGCTACTGGCAGCAAACTTGTAAAATCTCAAATGCTCTTTAAGGGGGTGTGAGTTCTCGAGGTTTGATGAGGGATAGGGGGCCAATATAAGGGCCAAGCACCAGCACCCATCGCACATCATGTGTGCACGCCACCCCGGCCCCCCGATCGTCGGAATCTCAATGCCGTCGGTCAGGTTCTCCGGTGATGGTGCTCCAGCGAAGAAAAATGCGGCACCAGCACGTGCTCGAGCCCAGCATGTGCTGCCACAACCCTCGACCCGGTCCGATCTTAGACTAAGAATCAACTCCGTATGCTTAGACTGGGAATGAACTCCGTATGCCTAAGTCAACGCACGGAATTAGCGTGCGGGCGCTCAGTCGACCATAGGGGTGGGATGCGCAAGCCGGGGATCGGTCGGGTCCCCCTCTTCGTGCTGCCAATCTTGCTGCCACAACCCTTGGTTTGGTCTGACCTTAGACTGGGAATGAACTCCGTATGCCTAAGCCAACCGATGAAACGAACAGGTGGGCGGGTGGGCGGGCACTACGCCGACCAAAGAGACAGGATGCGCAAGCCGTGGATCGATAGGGTGGTAGGTGTGTTTAGGCACATCTTCATATTTCTGCATGCCAATGCCATTTTTATGGCTTGCAAATTCATACAATGGTCCCTTAATCCTTCGCGTGAAGTTTCCTGGCAAGACGACTCATTTTCTATTTTCCAAGATTTTTGAAATTTTTTGTGGTTCAAGATTTTTTAAAATTTTTTTGGAAGGTGTTTTGGCCCCAAACTTGGTAGACGTGATCCTTGTATTTTTGTTGGGATGCATAAAAAATCAGCTAAAAACTTGATGTGTACAGGATTTTGTGACCATTTGAAAAAAGTGTCCCCATTTTAGACACTTTAATGGCTACTGGCCGCAAACCTATAAAATCTCAAATGCTCTTTAAGGGGGTGTGAGTTCTCGAGGTTTGATGAGGGATAAGAGGCCAATATAAGGGCCATGTACCAGCACCAATCGCACATAATGTGCGCACGCCCCCTCGGCCCCCCCGATCGTCAGAACCTCAATGCCGTCGGTCATGTTCTTCGTCGATGCTCCAATGATCGTGCCCTGGTGAAGAAAAATGCGGCACCAGCACATGCCCAAGCCCAGCATGTGCTGCCGCAACCCTCGGTCCAATCTAATCCTAGACTGGGAATGAACTCCATATGGTTAGACTGGGAATGAACTTCGTATGCCTAAGTCAACACACGAAACGAGCGTACGGGCGTTCAGTTGGCCAGAGGGGTGGGATGCGCAAGCCGGGGATCGACTGGGTCCCCCTCTGCGTGCTACCGATCCTGCTGCCGCAACCCTCGGTCTGGTCCGATCTTAGACTAGGAATGAACTCCGTATGCCTCAGCCAACCGACGAAACGAGCGGGCGGGCGGGCGAGCAGGCACTACGCCTGGCAGAGAGACGAGATTCGCTAGTCGCGGATCGATAGGGTGGTAGGTGGGTTTAGGCACATCTTCATATTTTCTGTGTGCCAATGCAATTTTTATGGCTTGTAAATTCATACGATGGTCCCTTAAGCCTTCACGTGAAGTTTCATGGCAAGACGACTCGTTTTCTACTTTTCAGGATTTCCAACACTTTTTACGGTTCGGGATATTTTAAAATTTTTTCGGAAGCAGTTTTGGCCCTAAAATTGGTAGACATGATCCTTGTATTTTTGTTGGCATGCACAAAAAAATTCAGCTAAAAACTCAAAGTGTACAAGATTTTGTGACCATTTGAAAAAAGTGTCCCCATTTCAGACACTTTAATGGCTACTGGCAGCAAACCTGTAAAATCTCAAATGCTCTTTAAGGGGTGTGAGTTCTCGAGGTTTGATGAGGGATAGGGGGTGAATATAAGGGCCAAGTACCAGCACCCATCGCATATCATGTGCGCACACCCCCCCCGATCCCCCCGATCATTGGAACTCCAATGCCGCCGGTCAGGTTCTCTGGCGATGCTCCGGCGATGGTGCCCTGACGAAGATAATTATGCCACCAGCACATGCCCAAGCCTAGCATGTGCAGCCGCAACCCTCAGTCCAGTTCGATCTTAGACTGGGAATGAACTTCGTATGTGGAAGCCAACCAACGAAAAGAGAGGGTAGGCACTATGCCGGCCAGAGAGATGGGATGCGCAAGCCTTGGATATATAGGGTGGTAGGTGGGTTTAGGCACATCTTCATATTTCTGCATGCCAATGCCATTTTTACAGCTTGTAAATTCATACAATGGTCCCTTAAGCCTTCATGTGAAGTTTCATGGCAAGACGAATCGTTTTCTATTTTTCATAATTTTTGAAACTTTTTGCGGTTCGAGATTTTTTAAAATTTTTTCAGAAGGATTTTTGGTCCCAAACGTAATAGACGTGATCCTTGAATTTTTGTTGGCATGCACAAAAAAAATCAGCTAAAAACCCGAAGTGTACAAGATTTTGGGACCATTTGAAAAAACTGTCCCCATTTCAGACACTTTAATTGCTATTGGCAGCAAACCTATAAAATCTCAAATGCTTTTTGAGGGGGTGCGAGTTATCGGGGTTTGATGAGGGATAGGGGGCCAATATAAGGGCCAAGTACTAGCACCCATCGCACATCATGTGCGCACACCCCCCAGCCCCCTCGATCGCCGGAACCCAAATGCCGTCGGTTAGGTTCTCCGGCGATGCTCTGGCGATGGTGCCCCGGTGAAGAAAAATACGGCACCAGCACATGCCCGAGCCCAACATGTGCTGCCGCAACCCTTGATCTGATCTTAGACTGGGAATGAACTCCGTATGCTTAGACTGGGAATGAACTCCGTATGCCTAACTCAACCCACAAAACGAGCGTACGGGCGCTCAACCGGCCAAGGAGCGGGATTCGCAAGCCAGGGATCGGTGAGTCCCCCTCTGCGTGCTGCCAATCCTACTACCGTAACCCTCAGTTCGGTCTGATCTTAGACTGGGAATGAACTCCGTATGCCTAAGCCAACCGACGAAACGAGGGGGCGGGCGGGCGGGCGGGCACTACGCTGGCTAGAGAGACGGGATACGCAAGCTGTGGATCGATAGGGTGGTTGGTGGGTTTAGGCACATCTTCATATTTTCTGCATGCCAATGCCATTTTTATCACTTGTAAATTCATACAATGGTCCGTTAAGCCTTCACGTGAAGTTTCAAGGCAAGACGACTCATTTTTTATTTTTCATGATTTTTAAAACTTTTTGAGGTTCGAGATTTTTTAAAATTTTTTCGGAAGGAGTTTTGGCCCCAAACTTGGTAGATGTGATCCTTGTGTTTTTCTTGGCATGCACAAAAAAATTCAGCTAAAAACTTGAAGTGTACAAGATTTTGTGACCATTTGAAAAAAGTGTCCCCATTTCAGACACTTTAATGTCTACTGGCAGCAAACTTGTAAAATCTCAAATGCTCTTTAAGGGGTGTGAGTTCTCGAGGTTTGATGTGGGATAGGGGGCCAATATAAGGGCCAACTACCAGCACCCATCGCACATCATGTGCGCACACCCCCCCATCCCCCCGATCGTCGGAACCCCAATGCCGTCGGTTAGGTTTTTCGGTGGTGCCCCGACGATGGTGCTCCAGCAAAGAAAAATGCGGCACCAGCACATGCCCGAGCCCAGCATGTGCTGCCGCAACCCTCGATTCGGTCTAATATTAGACTGGGAATCAACTCTGTATGCTTAGACTGGGAATGAACTCCGTATGCCTAACTAAACCCACGAAACGAGCGTGCGGGCGCTTAGCCGGCCAAAGCGGTGGGATGCGCAAGCCGTGGATCGATAGGGTGGTAGGTGGGTTTAGGCGCATCTTCATATTTTTTCATGCCAATGCCATTTTTATGGCTTGTAAATTCATACTATGGTCCCTTAAGCCTTCACGTGAAGTTTCATGGCAAGACGACTCGTTTTCTATTTTTTATAATTTTTGAAACTTTTTGTGGTTCGGGACTTTTTAAAATTTTTTCGAAAGGAGTTTTAGCCCCAAACTTGGTGAACGTGATCCTTGTATTTTTTTTGGTGTGCACAAAAAAATTCAGCTAAGAACTCGAAGTGTACAAGATTTTGTGACCATTTGAAAAAAGTATCCCCATTTCAGACACTTTAATGGCTATTGGCAGCAAACCTGTAAAATCTTAAATGCTCTTTAAGGGGGTGTGAGTTCTCGAGGTTTGATGAGGGATAGGGGGGCCAATATAAGGGCAAGTACCAGCACCCATCGCACATCATGTGTGCACACCCCCCCCGGCCCCCTATCGTCGGAACCCCAATACCGTCGGTCAGGTTCTCCGGCGATGCTTCGGCGATGGTGCCCCGGCGAAGAAAAATGTGGCACCAGCACATGCATGAGCCCAGCATGTGCTATCACAACCCTCGGTCTGGTCCTATCTTAGACTGGGAATGAACTCCTTATGCTTAGACTGGGAATGAACTCCGTATGCCTAAGTCAACCCACAAAACAAGCATACGGGCACTTAGCCGGCCAGAGGGGCGGGATGCGCAAGCCGGGGATCGGTCGAGTCCCCCTTTATGTGCTGTCGATCCTGCTACCGCAACCCTTGGTCTGGTCCTATCTTAGACTGGGAATGAACTCCGTATGCCTAAGCCAACCGACGAAACGAGCAGGCGGGCGAGCGGGCGGGCGGGCACTATGCCGGCCAGAGAGACGGGATGCACAAGATGTGGATCGATAGGGTGGTAGGTGGCTTTAGGCACATCTTTATATTTTTGCATGCCAATGCTATTGTTATGGCTTGTAAATTCATACAATGGTCCCTTAAGCCTTCAAGTCAAGTTTTATGGCAAGACGACTCGTTTTCTATTTTTCATGATTTGTGAAACTTTTTGCGGTTCGAGATTTTTTTAAATTTTTTCGGCAAGAGTTTTGGCCCCAAACTTAGTAGACATGATCCTTGTATTTTTGTTGGCATGCACAAAAACATTCAGCTAAAAACTCGAAGTGTACAAGATTTTGTGACCATTTGAAAAAAGTGTCCCCATTTCAAACACTTTGATGCCTACTGGCAGCAAAGCTGTAAAATCTCCAAATACGGAGCCAGCACATGCCCGAGCCCAGCATGTCCTACCGCAACCCTCAGTTTGGTCTGATCTTAGACTGGGAATGAAATTCGTATGTTTAGACTGGGAATGAACTCCGTATGCCTAAGTCAACCAATGAAACGAGCGTACGGGCGCTCTGCTGGCCAGAGGGGCGGGATGCGCAAGCAGGGGATCGGTCGGGTCCCTCTCTGCATGCTGCCGATCTTGCTGCCACAACCCTCGGTCTGGTCTGATCTTAGACTGGGAATGAACTTCGTATGCCTAAGCCAACCGTTGAAATGAACGGACGGGCGAGCAGGCGGGCACTACGCCAGCCAGAGGACGGGATGCGCAAGCCGTGGATCGATAGGGGGATAGGTGGGTTTACGCACATCTTTATATTTCTGTGTGCTAATGCCATTTTTATGGCTTGTAAATTCATACAATGGTCCCTTAAGCCTTCACGTGAAGTTTCATGGCGAGATGACTCGTTTTTTATTTTTCACGATTTTGGAAAGTTTTTACCATTCGGGATTTTTTAAAATTTTTTTGGAAGGATTTTTGGCCCCAAACTTGGTAGACGTGATCCTTGTATTTTTGTTGGCATGCACAAAAAAATTCAGCTAAAAACTCGAAGTTTACAAGATTTTGTGACCATTTGAAAAAAGTGTCCACATTTCAGATACTTTAATGGCTACTGGCAGCAAACCTGTAAAATCTCAAATGCTCTTTAAGGGGTGTGAGTTCTTGAGGTTTGATGAGGGATAGGGGGCCAATATATGGGAAAAGTACCAGCACCCATCACACATCATGTGTGCGAACATCATGTGCGCACAGCCCCCCGATCGTCGGAACCCCAATGCTGCCAGTCAGGTTCTCCAGCGATGCTCCGACGATGGTGCCCCGATGAAGAAAAATGAGGCACCAGCACATGGCCGAGCCCAGCATGTGCTGTCGCAACCCTCGGTCCGGTCCAATCTTAGACTGTGAATGAATTCTGTATGCTTAGATTGGGAATGAACTCCGTATGCCTAAGTCAACCCATGAAACGAGCGTGCGGGCGCTCAGCCGGCCAGAGGGGTGGGATGCGCAAGCCGGTGATCGGTCGGGTCCTCCTCTGCGTGCTACCCATCTTGGTACCGTAACCCTCAGTCTGGTCTGATCTTAGACTGGGAATGAACTCCGTATGCCTAAACCAACCGACGAAACGAGTGGGCGGGCGGGTGGGCACTACATCGGCCAGAGAGACGAGATTCGCAAGTCATGGATCGTTAGGGTGGTAGGTGGGTTTAGGCACATCTTCATTTTTCTACGTGAAAATGCCATTTTATTGGCTTGTAAAGTCATACAATGGTCCCTTAAGCCTTCACGTGAAGTTTCATTGCAAGACGACTCGTTTTCTATTTTTCATGATTTTCAAAACTTTTACAGTTCGAAATTTTTTAAAATTTTTTTGGAAGGAGTTTTGGCCCCAAACTTGGTGGATGTGATCCTTGTATTTTTTTTGGCACGCACAAAAAAATTCAGCTAAAAACTCAAAGTGTACAAGATTTTGTGACCATTTGAAAAAGGTGTCCCCATTTCAGACACTTAATGGCTACTGGCAGCAAACCTGTAAAATCTAAAATGCTCTCAAAGGGGGTGTGAGTTCTTGAGGTTTGATGAGGGATAGGGGGACAATATAAGGGCTAAGTACTAGTACCCATCGCACATCATGTGCGCACACCCCCAGACCCCCTCGATCGCCGGAACCCCAATGCCGTCGGTCAGGTTCTCCGACGATGCTCTGGTGATGGTGCGTCGACGAACAAAAATGCGGCACCAGCACATGCCCGAGCGGAGCATGTGCCGTCGCAATCCTTGGTCCGGTCCGATCTTACACTGGGAATGAACTTCGTATGCTTAGACTAGGAATGAACTCTATATGCCTAAGTCAACTCACGAAACGAGCGTGAGGGCGCTCAGCTAGCTAGAAGGGCGGTATGTGCAAACCGACAAAATGAGCGGACGGGCAGGCAGGCGGGCACTACGTCGGCCTGAGAGACGAGATGCGCAAGCCATGGATCGATAGGGTGGTAGGCGGGTTTAGGCACATCTTCATATTTCTGGATGCCAATGCCATTTTTATGGCTTATAAATTCATACAATGGTCCCTTAAGCCTTCACGTGAAGTTTAATGGCAAGACGACTCGTTTTCTATTTTTCACGATTTTTGAAATATTTTGCGGTTCGGGATTTTTTAAAATTCTTTCAGAAGGAGTTTTGGACCCAAACTTGGCAGACGTGATCCTTGTATTTTTTTTGGCATGCACAAAACAATTCAACCTAAAACTCGAAGTGTACAAGATTTTGTGACCATTTGAAAAAAGTGTCCCAATTCCAGACACTTGAATGGCTACTGACAGCAAACCTGTAAATTCTCAAATGCTCTTTAAGGGGGTGTGAGATCTCGAGGTTTGATGAGGGATAGGGGGCCAATATAAGGGCCAAGTACCAGCACCCATCGCACATCATGTGCGCACACCCCCCGGCCCCACGATCGTCAGAACGTCAATGCCGTCGGTCAGGCTCTCCGACGATGGTGCCCCGATGAAGAAAAATGCGGCACCAGCACATGCCCTAGCCCAGCATGTGCTACCGCAACCCTCGATCTGGTCCGATCTTAGACTGGGAAAGAACTTCATATGCTTAGACTGGGAATGAACTCCGTATGCCTAAGTCAACCCATGAAATAAGCGTGCGGGCGCTCAGCCGGCTACAGAGGCGAGATGCGCAAGCTGGGGATCAGTCGGGTCCCCTTATGCATGCTGCCGATCCTGCTGCCATAACCCTCAGTTCGGTCTGATCTTAGACTGGGAATGAACTCCGTATGCCTAAGCCAACCGACAAAACGAGCGGGCGGGCGAGCGGGCACTATGCTGGCCAGAGAGACGGGATGCCCAAGCCATGGATCGATAGGGTGGTAGGTGGGTTTAGGCACATCTTCGTATTTCTACATGCCACTGCCCTTTTTATGGCTTGTAAATTCATACAATGGTCCCTTAAGCCTTCACGTGAAGTTTCATGGCAAGACGACTCGTTTTTTATTTTTCACGATTTTTGAAACTTTTTACGGTTCGAGATTTTTTAAAATTTTTTTGGAAGGATTTTTGGCCCCAAACTTGGTAGACGTGATCCTTGTATTTTCGTTGGCATGCATAAAAAAATTTAGCTAAAAACTCGAGTGTACAAGATTTTGTGACCATGTGAAAAAAGTGTCCCCATTTCAGACACTTTAATGGCTACTGGCAGCAAACCTATAAAATCTCAAATGCCTTTTAAGGGGGTGTGAGTTCTCGAGGTTTGATGAGAGATAGGAGCCAATATAAGGGCCAAGTACCAACATCCATCGCACATCATGTGCGCACACCCCCCGGCCCCCCCGATCGTCGGAACCCCAATACCGCCGGTCAGGTTCTCTGAAGATGCTCCGAGATGGTGCCCCGGTGAAGAAAAATACGACACCAGCACATGCCCGAGCCTAGCATGTGCTACCACAACCCTCAGTTCGGTTCGATCTTAGACTGGGAATGAACTCCATATGCTTAGACTGTGAATGAACTCTGTATGCCTAAGTCAACCTATGAAACGAGCGTGCGGGCGCTTAACCGACCAGAGGGGCGAGATGCGCAAGCCGGGAATCGGTCGGGTCCTCCTTTGCGTGCAGCCAATCCTGCTGCCACAACCCTTAGTCTAGTCCGATCTTAGACTAGGAATCCAACCGACGAAACGAGCGGGCAAGCGGGCGGGTGGGCACTACGCCAGCCAGAGAGACGGGATGCGCAAGCCGTGGATCGATAGGGTGGTAGGTGGGTTTAGGCACATCTTCATATTTCTACATGCCAATGCCATTTTTATGGCTTGTAAATTCATAGAATGGTCCCATAAGCCTTCACGTGAAGTTTCATGGCAAGACGACTCGTTTTCTATTTTTCACGATTTTTGAAACTTTTTACGGTTTGGGATTTTTTAAAATTTTTTCGGAAGGTTTTTTGGCCCCAAACTTGGTAGACGCGATCCTTGTATTTTTGTTGGCATGCATAAAAAAATTCAGCTAAAAACTCGGAGTGTACAAGATTTTGTGACCATTTGAAAAAAGTGTCCCCATTTCAGACACTTTAATGGCTACTGGTAGCAAACCTGTAAAATCTCAAATGCTCTTTGAGGGGGTGTGAGTTCTCGAGGTTTGATGAGGGATAGGGGGCCAATGTAAGGGCCAAGTACCAGCACCCATCGTACATCATGTACGTACACCCCCCGGCCCCCCCAATCGTCGGAACCCCAATGCCACCGGTCAGGTTCTCCGGCGATGCTCCGACGATGGTACCCCGATGAAGTAAAATGCGGCACCAGCACATGCCCAAGCCCAGCAAGTGCTGCCGCAACCCTCGGTCTGGTCTGATCTTAGACTGGGAATGAACTCCGTATGCTTAGACTGGGAATGAACTTCGTATGGCTAAGTTAACCCACGAAACGAGCGTGCGAGCGCTCAGCCGACCGGAGGGGCGGGATGCGCAAGCCGGGGATCGGCTGGGTCCCCCTGTGTGTGCAACCAATCCTACTATCGCAACCCTCAGTCTGGTCTGATCTTAGACTGGGAATGAACTTCGTATGCCTAAGCCAATCGATGAAACGAGCAGGCGGGCGGGCACTACGCCGGCCAGAGAGACGGGATGCGCAAGCCGTGGATCGATAGGGTGATAGGTGGGTTTAGGCACATCTTCATATTTCTACATGCCAATGCCTTTGTTATGGCTTGTAAATTTATACAATGGTCCCTTAAGCCTTCACGTGAAGTTTCATGGCAAGACGACTCATTTTCTATTCTTCACGATTTTTAAAACTTTTTACGGTTCGAGATTTTTTAAAATTTTTTTGGCAGTAGTTTTGGCCCCAAACTTGGTTGCGTGATCCTTGTCATTTTGTTGGCATGCAAAAAAAAAATCAGCTAAAACCTCGAAGTGTGCAAGATTTTGTGACCTTTTGAAAAAAGTGTCCCCAATTCAGACACTTTAATGGCTACTGGCAGCAAACCTGTAAAATCTTAAATGCTCTTTAATGGGGAGTGAGTTCTTGAGGTTTGATGAGGGATAGGGGGCCAATATAAGGGCAAAGTATGAGCACCCATCGCACATCATGTGCGCACACCCCTCCCGGCCCCCACGACCACCAGAACTCCAATGCCGTTGGTCAGGTTCTCCGACGATGGTGCCTCGACGAAGAAAAATGCAGCACCAGCACATACCCTAGCCCAGCATGTGCTGCCGCAACCGTCGATCCAGTCCGATCTTAGAATAGGAATGAACTTCGTATGGTTAGACTGGGAATAAACTCCGTATGCCTAAGTCAACCCATGAAACGAACGTGCGGCCGCTCAGCCAGCCAGAGGGGCGAGATGCGCAAGCAGGGGATCGGTCAGGTCCCCCTCTACGTGCTGTCGATCTTGTTACTGCAACCCTCAATCCAGTCTGATCCTAGATTGGGAATGAACTCCGTATGCCTAAGCCAAACGATAAACGAGCGGGCGGGCGGCCGGGCAGGCACTACGCCGACCAGAGAGACGGGATGCGCAAGCCGTGAATCGATAAGGTGGTAGGTGGGTTTAACACATCTTCATATTTCTACGTGCCAATGCCATTTTTATGGCTTGTAAATTCATACAATTGTCCCTTAAGCCTCCACGCGAAGTTTCATGGCAAGACGACTCATTTTTCAATTTTTCACGATTTTTGAAACTTTTTGCGGTTCGGGATTTTTTAAAATTTTTTTAGATAGAGTTTTGGCCCCAAACTTGGTAGACATGATCCTTGTATTTTTTTTTGGCATGCACAAAAAAATTCAGCTAAAAACTTGAAGTGTACAAGATTTTTTGACCATTTGAAACAGTGTCCCCATTTAAGACACTTTAATGGCTACTGGCAGCAAACCTGTAAAATCTTAAATGCTTTTTAAGGGGGTGTGAGTTCTCAAGGTTTGATGAGGGATAGGGGGCCAATATAAGGGCCAAGTACCAGCACCAATCGCACATATGTGCGCACACCCGCCGGCCCCTCCGATCATCGGAACCACAATGCTGCCAGTCAGGTTCTCCGGCAATGCTCCAGCGATGGTGCCCCGACGAAGAAAAATGCGCCACCAGCACACGCCCAAGCCCAGTATGTGCTACCGTAACCCTCGGTCCAGCCTGATCTTAGATATGGAATGAACTCTGTATGCCTAAGTCAACCCACGAAATGAGCATGCGGGTGCTCAGTCGGCCAGAGGGGCGGGATGCACAAGCCGAGGATCGGTCGGGTCCCCTTCTGGGTGCTGTCGATCCTGCTGCTGCAATTGTTGGCTCGATTCAATCTTAGACTGGGAATGAACTCCGTATACCTAAGCCAACCGATGAAACAAGCGGACGGTCGGGAGGGCGGGCACTAGTCGGTTAGAGAGACGGGATGCGCAAGCGGTTGATCGATAGGGTGGTAGGTGGGTTTAGGCACATCTTCATATTTCTGCGTGCCAATGCCATTTTTATGGCTTGTAAATTCATACAATGGTCCCTTAAGCCTTCACGTGAAGTTTCATGGCAAGACGACTCGTTTTCCATTTTTCATGATTTTTTACACTTTTTACGGTGCGAGATTTTTTAAAAGTTTTTTGGAAGGAGTTTTGGCCTTGGCAGACATGATCTTTGTGTTTTTGTTGGCATGCATAAAAAAATTCAGCTAAAAACTCTTAGTGTACAAGATTTTGTGACCATTTGAAAAAAGTGTCCCCATTTCAGACACTTTAATGGCTACTGGTAGCAAACTTGTAAAATCTCAAATGCTCTTTAAGGGGGAGTGAGTTCTCGAGGTTTGATGAGGGATAGGGGGCCAATATAAGGGCCAAGTACCAGCACCCATCACAAATCATGTGTGCACAGCCCCTCCACCCCCCGATCATCGGAAGCCCAATGCCGCCGGTTAGGTTCTCCGATGATGCTCCGGTGATCGTGCCCCGACGAAGAAAAATGTGACACCAACACATGCCCAAGCCCAGCATGTGCTGTCGCAACCCTCGGTCTGGTCCGATCGTAGATTGGGAATGAACGCCGTATGCTTAGACTGGGAATGAACTCCGTATGCCTAAGTCAACCCACGAAACGAGCGTGCGGGTGCTCAGCAGGCCAGAGGGGCGGGATGCACAAGCCGGGGATCGGTCGGGTCCCCCTTTGCGTGCTGCCTATCCTACTGCCACAACCCTCGGTCTGGTCTGATCTTAGACTGGGAATGAACTCCATATGCCTAAGCCAACCGATGAAACGAGCGGGCGGGCGGGCGGGCACTATGTCGGCCAGAGGGATGGGATGCGCAAGCCGTGGATCAATAGGGTGGAGAGGTGGGTTTAGGCACATCTTCATATTTCTGCATGCCAATGCCATTTTTATGGCCTGTAAATTCATACAATGGTCCCTTAAGCCTTCACGTGAAGTTTCATGGCAAGACGACCCGTTTTCTATTTTTCATGATTTTTGAAACTTTTTGTGGTTCGGGATGTTTTAAAAATTTTTTGGAAGGAGTTTTGGCCCCAAACTTGCTAGACGTGATCCTTGTATTTTTGTTGGCATGCACAAAAAAATTCAGCTAAAAACTCGAAGTGTACAAGATTTTGGGACCATTTGAAAAAATTGTCCACATTTCAGACACTTTAATGGCTACTGGCAGCAAACCTGTAAAATCTCAAATGCTCTTTAAGGGGGTGTGAGTTCTCGAGGTTTGATGAGAGATAGGGGGCCAATATAAGGGCCAAGTACCAGCACCCATCGCACATCATGTGCGCACACCCCCCGTTCCCCCGATCGCCGGAACCCCAATGTCGTCGGTCAGGTTCTCCGACGATGCTCCGGTGATGGTGCCCCGACGAAGAATAATGCGGCACCAGCACATGCCCGAGCCCAGCATGTGCTATTGCAACCCTCGGTGTGGTCCGATCTTAGACTGGGAATGAACTCCGTCAACCCACGAAACAAGCGTGCAGGCGCTCAGCCGACCAGAGGGGCGGGAGGCGTAAGCTGGGGATCGACCGGGTCCCCCTTTGCGTGGTACCAATCCTACTACCGCAACCCTCAGTTCAGTTAGATCTTAGACTGGGATTGAACTCCGTATGCCTATGCTAACCGATGAAATGAGCGGGTCGGTAGAGAGACGGGATGTGTAAGCCGTGGATCGAAAGGGTGGTAGGTAGGTTTAGCCACATCTTCATATTTCTGCATGCCAATGCCATTTTTGTTGCTTGTAAATTCATACAATGGTCCCTTAAGCCTTCACGTGAAGTTTCATGGCAAGATGACTCATTTTTTATTTTTCACAATTTTCAAAACTTTTTGGGGTTCAAGATTTTTTAAAATATTTTTGGAAGGAGTTTTGGCCCCAAACTTGGTAGACGTGATCCTTCTATTTTTGTTGGCATGCATAAAAAAATTCAGGTAAAAACTTGAAGTGTACAAGATTTTGTGACCATTTGAAAAAAGTGTCCCCATTTTAGACATTTTAATGGCTACTGGCAACAAACCTGTAAAATCTCAAATGCTCTTTAAGGGGGTGTGAGTTCTTGAGGTATGATGACGGATAGGGGGCTAATATAAGGGCCAAGTACCAGCACCCATCTTACATATTTCCGCACACCCCCCTGGCCCCCCCGATCGCCAGAACCCCAATGCCGCCGGTCAGGTTCTTTGTTGATGCTCTGACGATGGTGCCCCGACAAAGAAAAATGCAGCACCAGCACATGCCCGAGCCCAGCATGTGCTACCGCAACCCTTGGTCCAGTCTGATCTTAGACTGGGAATGAACTCCGTATGCCTAAGTCAACCCACGAAACGAGCGAGCGGGCTTTCAGCCGGCCAGAGGGGTAGGATCCGTGAGCTGGGGATCGGCCGGGTCCCCCTCTACGTGGTACCGATCCTACTACCGCAACCCTCGGTGTAGTTGGATCTTAGACTGGGAATTAACTCCGTATGCCTATGCCGACCGATGAAACGAGCGGGCGTGCGGGCACTATGCCGGCCTGAGAGACGGGATGCGTGGCAAGATGACTCGTTTTCTATTTTTCATGATTTTTGAAACTTTTTTTGGTTCAGGTATTTTTTAAAATTTTTTTGGAAGGATTTTTGGCTCCAAACTTAGTAGACGTGATCCTTGTACTTTTGTTGGCATGCACAAAAAAATTCAGCTAAAAACTCGAAGTGTACAAGATTGTGTCACCATTTGAAAAAAGTGTCCCCATTTCAGACACTTTAAAGGCTACTGGCAGCAAACCTGTAAAATCTCAAATGCTTTTTAAGGGGGTGTGAGTTCTCGAGGTTTGATGAGGGATAGGGGGCCAATATAAGAGCCAAGTACCAGTACCCATCGCACATCATGTGCGCAAACCCCCCGGCACCTCGATCACCGGAACCCCAATGCCGTCGATCAGGTTCTCTGATGATGCCTTGGCGATGGTGCCCCGACGAAGAAAAATGTGGCACCAGCACATGCCCGAGCCCAGCATCTACTACCGCAACCCTCGGTCTGGTCTGATCTTAGACTGGGAATGAACTCCGTATGCCTAAGTCATCCCACGAAACGAGCGTGCGGGCGCTCAGTCGGCCAGAGGGGCGAGATGCGCAACTCGGGGATCGACTGGGTCCCCCTCTGCGTGCTGCCAATCCTGCTGCCACAACCCTCGGTCTGGTCTTATCTTAGACTGGGAATGAACTTCGTGTGCCTAAGCCAACTGACGAAATGAGCAGGCGGGCGGGCGGGCGGGCATTACGTCGGCCAGAGAGACGGGAAGCGCAAGCCGTGGATCGATAGGGTAGTAGGTGGGTTTAGGCACATCTTCATATTTCTGTGTGCCAATGCCATTTTTATGGCTTATAAATTCATACAATGGTCCCTTAAGCCTTTACGTGAAGTTTGATGGCAAGACAACTCATTTTTCTATTTTTCATGATTTTTGAAACTTTTTACGATTCGGGATTTTTAAAAATTTTTTCGGAAGGCGTTTTGGCCCCAAACTTGGTAGACGTGATCCTCGTATTTTTCTTGGCATGCAGAAAACAATTCAGCTAAAAACTCGAAATGTACAAGATTTTGGGACCATTTGAAAAAAGTGTCCCCATTTCAGACACTTTAATGGCTACTGGCAGCAAACCTAAAAAATCTCAAATGCTCTTTAAGGGGGTGTGAGCTCTTAAGGTTTGATGAGGGATAAGGGGCCAATATAAGGGCCAAGTACCAGCACCCATCGCACATCATGTGCGCTCATCGTCCAGGCCCCCCCGATCACCGGAAGCACAATGTCGCCAGTCAGGTTCTCCGATGATGGTGCCCCGACGAAGAAAAATATAACACCAGCACATATCGAGCCCAGCATCTACTGTCGCAACCCTTGGTCCGATCTGATCTCAGACTGGGAATGAACTCCGTATGCCTAAGTCAACCCATGAAACGAGCGTGTGGGCGCTCAGCTGGCCAGAGGGGCGGGATGTGCAAGCCAGGGTTCGGTCGGGTCCCCCTCTGCGTGCTGCCAATCCTGCTACTATAACCTTTAGTCTGGTCTGATCTTAGATTGGGAATGAACTCCGTATGCCTAAGCCAATCGACGAAACGAGCGGGTGAGCGGGTGGACGGGCGGACGAGCAGGCGGGCACAACACCGGTTAGAGAGGCGGGATGCGTAAGCCGTGGATCGATAGGGTAGTAGGTGGGTTTAGGCACATCTTCATATTTCTGTGTGCCAATGCCATTTTTATGGATTGTAAATTCATACAATGGTCCCTTAAGCCTTGACGTGAAGTTTCATGGCAAGACGATTCATTTTCTCTTTTTCATCATTTTCAAAACTTTCTACGGTTCGAGCTTTTTTAAAATTTTTTCGGAATGAGTTTTGGCCCTAAACTTGGTAGATGTGATCCTTGTATTTTTGTTGGCATGCACAAAGAAATTCAGCTAAAAACTCGAAGTGTACAAGATTTTTTGACCATTTGAAAAAAGTGTCCCTATTTCAAACATTTTAGTGGCTACTTGCAGCAAACCTGTAAAATCTCAAATGCTCTTTAAAGGGGTGTGAGTTCTCAAGGTTTGATGAGGGATAGGGGGCCAATATAAGGGCCAAGTACCAACACCCATCGCACATCATATGCGCACACCCCCCGACCCCCCCAATCGCTGGAACCCCAATGCCGTCAGTTAGGTTCTCCGGTGATGCTCCGGCGACGGTGCCCTGACGAAGAAAAATACGGCACCAGCACATGCCCGAGCCCAGCATGTGCTGCCGTAACCTCGGTCCGGTCTGATCTTAGACTGGGAATGAACACCGTATGCCTAAGTTCAGCCAAGAAACGAGTGTGCGGGTGCTCAGTCGGCCAGAGGGGCAGGATGTGCAAGCCGGGGATCGACCTGGTCACCCTCCATGTCCTACCGATCCTACTGCCGCAACCCACTGCTCGATCCAATCTTAGACTGGGAATGAACTCTGTATGCCTAAGCCAACCGACGAAATGAGCGGACAGGCGGGCACTACGTCGGCCAGAGAGACGGGATTCGCAAGCCGTGGATCGATAGGGTGGTATGTGGGTTTAGGCACATCTTCATATTTCTGCATGCCAATGCCATTTTTATGGCTTGTAAATTCATACAATGGGCCCTTAAGCCTTCACGTAAAGTTTAATGGCAAGATGACTCGTTTTCTATTTTTCATGATTTTTGAAACTTTTTGCAGTTCGGGATTTTTTAAAATTTTTTCGGAAGGATTTTTGGCCCAAACTTTTTAGACGTAATCCTTGTATTTTTTTTGGCATGCACAAAAAAATTCAGCTAAAAACTCGAAGGGTACAAGATTTTGTGATCATTTGAAAAAAGTGTCACCATTTCAAATACTTTAATTGCTACTGGCAGCAAACCTGTAAAATTTCAAATGCTCTTTAAGGGGGTATGAGTTCTCCAGGTTTGATAAGGGATAGGGGGCTAATATAAGGGCCAAGTACCACCACCCATCACACATCATGTGCGCACACCCCATGCCCCCCCGATCGCTGGAACCCCAAAGCCACCGGTCAGGTTCTCTGGCGATGCTTCGATGATAGTTCCCCGACGAAGAAAAATGTGGCACCAGCACATGCTCGAGCCCAGCATGTGCTACCGCAACCCTCCATCTGGTCAGATCTTAGACCGGGAATGAACTCCTTATGCTTAGACTGGGAATCAACTCCGTATGCCAAAGTCAACCCACGAAATGAATGTCCAGACATTCAGCCAGCCAGAGGGTCGGGATGCACAAGCTGGGGAACGATCAGGTCCCCCTCTGCGTGCTGCCGATCCTGCTGCCGCAACCCTCGGTCCGGTCCAATCTTAGACTAGGAATGAACTCCGTATGCCTAAGCCAACCGACGAAATGAGCGGGCAGGCGGACGGGCTGACGGGCAGGCAGGAACTATGCCGGTCGGAGAAACGGGATGCGTAAACCGTGGATCGATAGGGTGCTAGGTGGGTTTAGGCACATCTTCATAATTGTACATACCAATGCCATTTTTATGGCTTGTAAATTCATACAATGGTCCCTTAAGCCTTCACGTGAAGTTTAAGGGCAAGACGACTCGTTTTCTATTTTTCACGATTTTTGAAACTTTTTACGGTTCGGGATTTTTTAATGGCTACTAGCAGCAAACCAGTAAAATCTCAAATGCTCTTTAAGCGAGTGTGAGTTCTCGAGGTTTGATGAGGGATAGGGGGCCAATATAAGGGCCAAGTACTAGTACCCATCGCATATTATGTGCGCACTCCCCCCGGCCCCCCGATCGCTTGAACCCCAATGCCACCGGTCAGGTTCTCCAGCGATGGTGCCCCGGTGAAGAAAAATGCAGCACTAGCACATGCCCAAGCCCAGTATGTGCTACCGCAACCCTCGATCCGGTCTGATCTTAGACGGGAATGAACTCCGTATGCTTAGAATGGGAATGAACTCTATATGCCTAAGTCAACCCACAAAATGAGCGTGTGGGCGCTCAGCCAGCCGAAGGGGTGGGATGCACAAGTGTGGATTAGTCGGGTCCCCGTCTGCATGCTACCAATCCTACTACTGCAACCCTCGGTCTGGTCCGATCTTAGACTGGGAATGAACTCCGTATGCCTAAGCCAACCGACGAAACGAACGGGCGGGCGGGCACTACGTCGGCCAGAGAGACGGGATGCGCAAGCCGTGGATCGATAAGGTGGTATGTGGGTTTAGGCACATCCTTCATATTTCTGCATGCCAATGCCATTTTTAAGGATTGTAAATTCACACAATGGCCCCTTAAGCCTTCACGTGAAGTTTCATGGCAAGACGACTCGTTTTCTATTTTTCATAATTGTCAAAACTTTTTACGGTTCGAGATTTTTTAAAATTTTTTCGAAAGGATTTTTGGCCCCAAACTTGGTAGACATGGTCCTTGTATTTTTGTTGGCATCCATAAAAAAATTCAGCCAAAAACTCGAAGTGTACAAGATTTTGTGACCATTTGAAAAAAGTGTCCCCATTTCAAACACTTTAATGGCTACTGGCAGCAAACCTGTAAAATCTCAAATGCTCTTTAAGGGGGTGTGAGTTCTCGACGTTTGATGAGGGATAGGAGGCCAATATAAGGGCCAAGTACTAACACCCATCGTACATCATGTGCGCACTCCCCCCTCGGCCCCCCCGATCGTCGAAACCCCAATGCCGCCAGTTAGGTTCTCCGACGATGCTCAGGCGATGGTGACCCGACGAAGAAAAATACGTCACGAGCACATGCCTGAGCCCAGCATGTGCTGCCGCAACCCTCGATCTGGTCCGATCTTAGACTGGGAATGAACTTCGTATGCTTAGAGTGGGAATGAACTCCGTATGCCTAAGCTAACCGACGAAACGAGCGAGCGGACGGGCGGGCGGGCACTACGCCGGCCAGAGAGATAGGATGCGCAAGCCGTGGATCGATAGGGTGGTAGGTGGGTTCTGGCACATCTTCATATTTCTGTGTGCCAATGCCATTTTTATGGCTTGTAAATTCATAAAATGGTCCCTTAAGCCTTCACGTGAAGTTTCATGGCAAGACGACTCATTCGCTATTTTTCACAATTTTTGAAACTTTTTGCGATTCGGGATTTTTTAAAACTTTTCGAAAGGATTTTTGGCCCCAAACTTGGTAGACGTGATCCTTGTATTTTTGTTAGCATGCACCCAAAAATTCAGCTAAAAACTCGAAGTGTACAAGATTTTGTGACCATTTGAAAAAAGTGTCCCCATTTCTGACACTTTAAAGGCTACTGGCAGCAAACTTGTAAAATCTCAAATGCTCTTTAAGGGGGTGTGAGTTCTTGAGGTTTGATGAGGGACAAGGGGCCAATATAAGGGCCAAGTACCAGCACTCATCGCACATCATGTGCACACACCCCCCCTGGCCCCCCCGATCGCTGGAACCCAAATGCCACCGGTCAGGTTCTCTGGCGATGCTCCGGCGATGGTGCCCCGACGAAAAAAAATACGACACCAGCACATGCCCAATTCCAGCATGTTCTGCCGTAACTCTCGGTCCGGTCCGATATTAGACTAGGAATGAACTCCGTATGCCTAAGTCAACCCACGAAACGAGCGTGCGGGCGCTCAGCCGGCCAGAGGGACGGGATGCGCAAGTCGGGGATTGGTCAGGTCTCCCTTTGCGTGCTGCTGATCCTGCTACCGTAACCCTCAGTCCGGTCCGATCTTAGACTGGGAATGAACTCCATATGCCTAAGCCAACCGACGAAACGAGCGGGCGGGCGGACTGGTGGGCACTACGTCGACCAGAGAGATGGGATGCGCAAGCTGTGGATCGATAGGGTGGTAGGTGTGTTTAAGCACATCTTCATATTACTGCATGCCAATGCCATTTTTATGGCTTGTAAATTCATACAATGGTCCCTTAACCCTTCACATGAAGTTTCATGGCAAGACGACTCCTTTTCTATTTTTCACGATTTTTGAAACTTTTTGCAGTTCGAGATTTTTTAAAATTTTTTGGAAGGAGTTTTGGCCCCAAACTTGGTAGACGTGATCCTTGTATTTTTGTTGGCATGCATAAAAAAATTCAGCTAAAAACTCGAAGTGTACAAGATTTTGTGAGGATTTGAAAAAAGTGTCCCCCTTTCAGACACTTTAATGGCTACTGGCAGAAAACCTGTAAAATCTCAAATGCTCTTTAAGGGGGTGTGAGTTCTCAAGGATTGATGAGGGATAGGAGGCCAATATAAGGGCCAAGTACCAGCACCCATCGCACATCATGTGCGCACACCCCCCCCGGCCCCTCCGATTGCCGGAACCCCAATGCCGCTGGTCAGGTTCTCTGGCGATGCTCTGGCGATGGTGCCCCGGTGAAGAAAAATGCGGCACCAGCACATGCCTGAGCCCAGCATGTGCTGTCGCAACCCTCGGTCTGGTCCAATCTTAGACTGGGAATGAACTCCGTATGCTTAGACTGGGAGTCAACTCTGTATGCCTAAGTCAACCCACGAAACGAGCGTACGGGCGCTCAGCCGGCCAGAGGGGCGGGATGCGCAAGCGGGGGATTGGTCAGGTCTCCCTCTGTGTGCTGCCGATCCTTCTACTATAACCCTCACTCCGATCTAATCTTAGACTGGGAATGAACTCCGTATGCCTAAGCCAATCGATGAAACGAGCGGGCGGGCAGTACGTCGGCCAGAGAGACGGGATGCGCAAGCCGTGATTCGATGGGGTGGTATATGGGTTTAGGCACATCTTCATATTTCTACATGCCATTGCCTTTTTTATGGCTTGTCAATTCATACAATGGTCCCTTAAGCCTTCACGTGAAGTTTCATGGCAAGACGACTCGTTTTCTATTTTTTACGATTTTAGAAAGTTTTTACGGTTCGGGATTTTTTTAAATTTTTTCAGAACGATTTTTGGCCCCAAACTTGGTAGACGTGATCGTTATATTTTTTTTGGCATGCACAAAAAAATTCAGCTAAAAACTCGAAGTGTACAAGATTTTGTGACCATTTGAAAAAAGTGTCCCCAATTCAGACACTTTAATGGCTACTGGCAGCAAACCTGTAAAATCTCAAATGCTCTTTAAGGGGGTGTGAGTTCTCATGGTTTGATGAGGGATAGGGGGCCAATATAAGGGCCGAGTACCAGCACCCATTGCACATCAAGTGCGCACACCCCCCAGCCCCCCCGATCGTCGGAACCCCAATGCCGCCGGTCAGGTTCTCTAGCGATGCTCCAACTATGTTGCCCCGGTGAAGAAAATTACGGCACCAGCACATGCCCAAGCCCAGCATGTGCTGCCGTAACCCTCGGTCCGGACCGAGCTTAGACTGGGAATGAACTTAGTATGCCTAAGCCAACCGACGAAATGAACGGGCGGGCACTACGCCGGCCAGAGAGACGGGATGCGCAAGCCATGGATCAATAGGGTGGTAGGTGTGTTTAGGCACATCTTTATATTTCTCCATGCCAATGCCATTTTTATGGCTTGTAAATTCATACAATGGTCCCTTAAGCCTTCATGTGAAGTTTCATGCCAAGACGACTCATTTTTTATTTTTCGTGAATTTTGAAACTTTTTACGGTTCGAGATTTTTTAAAATTTTTTTAGAAGGAATTTTTGCCCCAAACATGGTTGAAATGATCCTTGTATTTTTTTTGGCATGCACAAAAAAATTCAGCTAAAAACTCGAAGTGTACAAGATTTTGTGACCATTTGAAAAAAGTGTCCCCATTTCAGACACTTTAATAGCTACTGGCAGCAAACCTGTAAAATTTGAAATGCTCTTTAAGGGGGTGTGAGTTCTCAAGGTTTGATGAGGGATAGAGGGCCAATATAAGGGCCAAGTACCAGCACCCATCGCACATCATGTGTGCACACCCCCCCGGTCCCTCCGATTACCCGGAACCCTAATGCCACCGGTCAGGTTTTCCGGCGATGGTGCCCTGACGAAGAAAAATGTGGCACCAGCACATGCCCGAGCCCAGCATGTGCTGTCGTAACCCTCGGTCCGGTTTGATCTTAGACTGGGAATGAACTTCGTATGCTTAGATTGGGAATGAACTCCGTATGCCTAAGTCAACCCACGAAACGAACGTTCGGGCAGAGGGGCGGGATGCGCAAGCCGGGGATCGATCGGGTCCCCCTCTGCGTGCTGCCGATCCTACTACCGTAAACCTCAGTCTAGTCTAATCTTAGACTGGGAATGAACTCCGTATGCCTATGCCAACTGACGAAATGAACGGGTGGATGAGTGGGCGGGCGGGCAGTACTCCGGCCAGAAAGATGGGATGCGCAAGCCGTGGATCGATAGGGTGGAAGGTGGGTTTAGGCACATCTTCATATTTCTGCGTGCCAATGCCATTTTTATGGCTTGTAAATTCATACAATGGTCCCTTAAGCCTTCACGTGAAGTTTCCTGGCAAGACGACTCGTTTTCTATTTTTTATGATTTTTAAAACTTTTTGTGGTTCGGGATTTTCTAAAATTTTTTCAGAAGGAATTTTGTCCCCAAACTTGGTAGACGTGATCCTTGCATTTTTGTTGGCATGCACAAAACAATTCAGCTAAAAACTCGAAGTGTACAAGATTTTGTGACCATTTGAAAAAAGTGTCCCCATTTCAGACACTTTAATGGCTATTGGCAGCCAACCTGTAAAATCTCAAATGCTCTTTAAGCGGATGTGAGTTCTCGAGGTTTGATTAGGGATAGGGGGCCAATATAAGGGCCAAGTACCACCACTCATCGCACATATGTGCGCACACCCCCTGGCCACCCGATCGCCGGAACCCCAATGCTGGCGGTCAGGTTCTCCGGTGATGGTGCCCCGAGGAAGAAAAATGCGGCACCAGCACATGGCTGAGCCCAGAATGTGCTGCCGCAACCCTCGATCCAGTAAGATCTTAGACTGGGAATGAACATCGTATGCCTAAGCCAACTGACGAAACGAACAGCCGGGTAGGCGGGCGGGCAGTACGCCGGCCAGAGAGACAGGATGCGCAAGCCGTGGATCGATAGGGTGGCAGGTGGGTTTAGGCACATCTTCATATTTCTGCGTGCCAATGCCATTTTTATGGCTTGTAAATTCATACAATGGTCCCTTAAGCCTTCACGTGAAGTTTCATGGCAAGACGACTAGTTTTCTATTTTTCACGATTTTTTAAACTTTTTGTAGTTCGAGATTTTTAAAATTTTTTTGGAAGGAGTTTTGGCCCCAAACTTGGTAGACGTGATCTTTGTATCTTTTTTGGCATGTACAAAAAATTTCAGCTAAAAACTCAAAGTGTACAAGATTTTGTGACCATTTGAAAAAAGTGTCCCCATTTCAGACACTTTAATGGCTACTGGCAGCAAACTTGTAAAATATCAAATGCTTTTTAAGGGGGGGTGAGTTCTCGAGGTTTGATGAGGGATAGGGGGCCAATATAAGGGCCAAGTAGCAGCACCCATCGCACATCATGTGCGCACACCCCCCGACCCCCCGATCGCCGAAAACCCAATGCCGCCGGTCAGATTCTCCGGCGATGCTCCGACGATGGTGCCCCAGCGAAGAAAAATGCGGCACCAGCACATGCCCGAGCCCAGCATGTGCTGCCGTAACCCTCGGTCTGGCCCGATCTTAGACTGGGAATGAACTCCGTATGCTTAGACTGGGAATGAACTCCGTATGCCTAAGTCAACCCACGAAACGAGCGTGTGGGCGCTCAGCCGACCAGAGGGGCGGGATGCACAAGCCAGGGATTGGTCGGGTCCCCCTCTGCGTGCAGCCAATCCTACTACCACAGCCCTCGGTTTGATCTGTTCTTAGACTGGGAATGAACTTCGCATGCCTAAGCCAACCGACGAAATAAGCGGGCTGGCGGGCGCTACGCCGACCAGGGAGACGGGATGCATAAGCCGTAAATCGATAGGGGGGTAGGTGGGTTTAGGCACATCTTCATATTTCTACGTGCCAATACCATTTTTATGGATTGTAAATTCATAAAATGGTCCCTTAAGCCTTCACGTGAAGTTTAATGGCAAGACGACTCGTTTTCTATTTTTCAAGATTTTTGAAACTTTTTACAATTCGAGATTTTTTAAACTTTTTTGGAAGGAGTTTTGGCCCCAAACTTGGTAGACATGATCCTTGTATTTTTGCTGGCATGCACAAAAAAATTCAGATAAAAACTCAAAGTGTACAAGATTTTGTGACCATTTGAAAAAAGTGTCCCCATTTTAGACACTTTAATGGCTACTGGCAGCAAACCTATAAAATTTCAAATGCTCTTTAAGAGGGTGTGAGTTCACGAGATTTGATGAGGGATAGGGGGCCAATATAAGAGCCAAGTACCAGCACCCATCGCACATCATGTGCGCACACCCCCCGGCCCCCTCGATCGTCGGAACCCTAATGCCGCCGATCAGGTTCTCTGGCGATGCTCCGGTGATAGTGCCCCAGCGAAGAAAAATGTGGCACCAGCACATGCCCGAGCCCAACATGTGCTGCTGTGACCCTCGGTCCGGTCCGATCTTGGATTGGGAATGAAGTCCGTATGCTTAGACTGGGAATGAACTCCGTATGCCTAAGTCAAACCACGAAACGAGCGTACGGGTGCTCAACCGGCCAGAGGGGTGGGATACGCAAGCCTGGGATCGGTCGGGTCCCCTATGCGTGCTGCCGATCCTACTACCGCAACCCTCAACAGAGGAAATAAGCGGGCGGGCGGGCGGGCACTACGCCGGCCAGAGAGACGAGATACGCAAGCCATGGATCGATATGGTGGTAGGTGGCTTTAGACACAGCTTCATATTTCTGCATGCCAATGCCATTTTTATGGCTTGTAAATTCATACAATGGTCCCTTAAGCCTTCACGTGAAGTTTCATGGCAAGACGACTCGTTTTCTATTTTTTATGATTTTTAAAACTTTTTGTGGTTTGAGATTTTTAAAAATTTTTTCGGAAGGAGTTTTGGCCCCAAACATGGTGGACGTGATCCTTGCATTTTTGTTGGCATGCATAAAAAAATTCAGCCAAAAACTCGAAGTGTACAAGATTTTGCGACCGTTTGAAAAAAGTGTCTCCATTTGGGACAATTTAGTGGCTACTGGCAGCAAACCTGTAAAATCTCAAATGCTCATTAAGGGGGTGTGAGTTCTCGAGGTTTGATGAGGGATAGCAGGCCAATATAAGGGCCAAGTACCAGCACCCATCGCACATCATTTGCGCACACCCCCCCGGCCCCCCCAATCATCGGAACCCCAATGCCGCCGGTCAGGTTCTCCGGCGATGGTGCCCCGACGAAGAAAAATGCAGCACCAGCACATGCCCGAGCCCAGCATGTGCTGCCACATCCCTCGGTCTGGTCCGATCTTAGACTGGGAACGAACTCCATATGCCTAAGTCAACCCACAAAATGAGCGTGCGGGCACTTAGCTGGCCAGAGGGGTGGGATGCGCAAGTCGGGGATCGGTCAGGTCCCCCTCTGCGTGCTGTCGATCCTGCTGCCGCAACCTTCAGTCTGGTCCGATCTTAGACTAGGAATGAATTTCGTATACCTAAGCCAACCAATGAAATGACTGGGCGGGCGGGCTGGCGGGCACTATGTCAGCCAGAGAGACAGGATGCGTAAGCCGTGGATCGATAGGGTGATAGGTGGGTTTAGGCACATCTTCATAGTTGTGCATGCCAATGCCATTTTTATGGCTTATAAATTCATACAATGGTCTCTTAAGCCTTCACGTGAAGTTTCATGGCAAGACGACTCGTTTTTTATTTTTCATGATTTTTGAAACTTTTTACAGTTCTGGATTTTTTAAAATTATTTCGGAAGGAGTTTTGGCCCCAAACTTGGTAGACGTGATCCTTGTATTTTTTTTGGCATGCACAAAGCAATTCAGGTAAAAACTCGAAGTGTACAAGATTTTGTGACCATTTGAAAAAAGTGCCCCCATTTCAGACACTTTAATGGCTACTGGCAGCAAACCTGTAAAATCTCAAATGCTCTTTAAGGGGGTGTGAGTTCTCGAGGTTTGATAAGGGATAGGGGGCCAATATAAGGGCCAAGTACCAGCACCGATCGTACATCATGTGCGAAAACCCCCAGCCCCCTCGATCGTCGGAACCCCAATACCGTCGGTCAGGTTCTCCGATGATGCTTCGGGGATAGTGCCCCAGCGAAGAAAAATGTGGCACCAACACATGCCCGAGCCCAGCATGTGCTACCGCAACCCTTGGTCCGGTCTGATCTTAGACTGGGAATGAACTCCGTATGCCTAAGCCAACCGACGAAACGAGCTAGCAGGCAGGCGGGCAGGCACTACTTAGGCCAGAGAGACGGGATACGCAAGCCGTGGATCGATAGGGTGGTAGGTGGGTTTAGGCACATCTTCATATTTCTGCATGCCAATGTCATTTTTATGATTTGTAAATTCATACAACGGTCCATTAATCCTTCTCATGAAGTTTCATGGCAAGATGACTCGTTTTCTATTTTTCACAATTTTCCAAACTTTTTATGGTTCGGGATTTTTTAAAATTTTTTCGGAAGGATTTTTGGCCCAAACTTGGTAGATTTGATCCTTGTATTTTTTTCGGCATGCGCAAAAAAATTCAGCTAAAAACTCGAATTGTACAAGATTTTGTGACCATTTGAAAAAAGTGTCCCCATTTCAGACATTTTAATGGCTACTGGTAGCAAACCTGTAATATCTCAAATGCTCTTTAAGGGGGTGTGACTTCTCAAGGTTTGATGAGGGATAGGAGGCCAATATTAGAGCCAAGTACCAGCACCCATCCCACATCATGTGCGCACTCCCCCCCGGCCCCCCGATCGTCAGAACCCCAATGCTGCCGGTCAGGTTCTCCGACGATGCTCCGGCGAAGAAAAATGTGGCCCCAGCACATGCTCGAGCCCAGCATGTGGTGCCGTAACCCTCAGTCCTATCCGATCCTAAACTGGGAATGAACTCCGTATGCTTAGACAGAGAATGAACTACATATGCCTAAGTCAACCCATGAAACTAGCGTGCGGTCGCTCAGCTGGCCAGAGGGGCGGGATGCGCAAGCCGGGGATCAACCGAGTCACCCTCTACGTCCCGCCGATCCTGCTGCCGCAACCCTCAGTCTGGCCCGATCTTAGACTGGGAATGAACTCTGTTTGCCTAAGCCAACCGACGAAACGAGCGTACGGGCAGGCGGGCGGGCATTACGCCGTTCAGAGAGACAGGATTCGCAAGCCGTGGATCGATAGGGTGGTAGGTGGGTTTGGGCACATCTTCATATTTCTGCATGCCAATGCCATTTTTATGGCTTGTAAATTTGCACAATGGTCCCTTAAGCCTTCACGTGAAGTTTAATGGCAAGATGACTCGTTTTCTATTTTTCACGATTTTTGAAACTTTTTATGGTTCGGGATTTTTTAAAATTTTTTCGGAAGGATTTTTGACCCCAAACTTGGTAGACGTGATCCTTGTATTTTTGTTGGCATGCACAAAAAGATTCAGCTAAAAGCTCGAAGTGTACAAGATTTTGTGACCATTTGAAAAAAGTGTCCCCATTTTAGACACTTTAATAACTACTGGCAGCAAACCTATAAAATCTCAAATGCACTTTAAGGGGGTGTGAGTTCTCGAGGTTTGATGAGGGATAGGGGCCCAATATAAGGGCCAAGTACCAACACCCATCACACATCATGTGTGCACACCCCCCTCGGCCCCCCCGATCGTCGAAACCCAATGCCACCGGTCAGGTTCTCTGGTGATGGTGCCCCGGTGAAGAAAATTGTGGCAACAGCACATGCTCGAGCCCAGCATGTGCTGACGCAACCCTCGGTCTGGTCCGATCTTAGACTGGGTATGAACACCGTATGCCTAAGTCAACCCGTGAAATGAGCGTGCGGGCGCTCAGGCGGCCAGAGGGGCGGAATGCTCAAGTCGGGCATCGGTCGGGTCCCCCTCTATGTGCTACCAATCCTGCTGCCGCAACCCTCGGTCCAATCTGATCTTAGATTGGGAATGAACTCCGTATGCCTAAGCCAACCGACGAAACGAGCCGGCGGGCGGGTGGGCGTGCACTATGTTGGCCAGAGAGACGGGATGCGCAAGCCGTGGATCGATAGGGTGGTAGGTGGGTTTAGGCACATCTTCATATTTCTGTGTGCCAATGCCATTTTTATGGCTTGTAAATTCATACAATGGTCCCTTAAGCCTTCACGTGAGGTTTCATGGCAAGAAGACTCGTTTTTTACTTTTCATGATTTTTGAAACTTTTTACGGTTCGGGATTTTTTAAAATTTTTTCGGAAGGAGTTTTGGCCCCAAGCTTTTTAGACATGATCCTTGTATTTTTGTTGGCATGCACAAAAACATTCAGCCAAAAACTCGAAGTGTACAAGATTTTCTGACCATTTGAAAAAAGTGTCCCCATTTCAAACACTTTAATGGCTACTGGTAGCAAACTTATAAAATCTTAAATGCTCTTTAAGGGGGTGTGAGTTCTCAGGGTTTGATGAGGGATAGGGGGCCAATATAAGGGCCAAGTACCAGCACCCATCGCACATCATGTGAACACACCCCCCACCCGGCCCCCCCGATCGTCGGAACCCCAATGCC
Organism: Durio zibethinus; assembly: GCF_047325235.1. NCBI lineage: Eukaryota > Viridiplantae > Streptophyta > Magnoliopsida > Malvales > Malvaceae > Durio > Durio zibethinus. Next base: position 14,348,344 of record NC_143170.1, on the reverse strand, counting down.
GCCAGTCAGGTTCTCCGATGATGGTGCCTCGATGAAGAAAAATATGGCACCAGCACATGCTCGATCCTAGCATGTGTTGCCGTAACCCTCGGTCCGGTTCGATCTTAGACTGGGAATGAACTCCGTATGCTTAGACTGGGAATGAACTCTGTATGCCTAAGTCAACCCACGAAACGAGCGTGCGGGTGCTCAACCGACCAGAGGGGCGAGATGCGTAAGTCGGGGATCGGTCGGGTCCCCCTCTGCGTGCTGCCACAACCCTCGGTTTGGTCAGATCTTAGACTGAGAATGAACTCTGTATGCCTAAGCCAATCGACAAAATGAGCGAGCGGGCGGGCGGGCGGGCAATACACCGGCCAGAGAGATGGGATGCGCAAGCCGTGGATCGATAGGGTGGAAGGTGGGTTTAGGCACATCTTCATATTTCTGTGCACCAATGCCTTTTTTATGGCTTGTAAATTCATACAATGGTCCCTTAAGCCTTCACGTGAAGTTTCATAGCAAGACGACTCGTTTTTTATTTTTCACGATTTTTGAAACTTTTTACGGTTTGGGATTTTTTTTAATTTTTTCAAAAGGTGTTTTGGCCCCAAACTTGGTAGACGTGATCCTTGTATTTTTGTTGGTATGCACAAAAAAAAAATCAGGTAAAAACTCGAAGTGTACAAGATTTTGTGACCATTTTAAAAAAGTGCCCCCATTCCAGACACTTTAATGGCTAGTGGCAGCAAACCTGTAAAATCTCGAATGCTCTTTAAGGGGGTGTGAGTTCTCAAGGTTTGATGAGGGATAGGGAGCCAATATAAGGGCCAAGTACCGGTACCAATCACACATGATGTGCGCACACCCCCCTCCAACCCCTCCGATCGCTAGAACCCCAATGTCACCGGTCAGGTTCTCCAGCGATGCTCCGACGATGGTGCCCCGATGAAGAAAAATATGGCACCAGCACATGGCCGAGCCCAGCATGTGCTGCCGCAACCCTCGATCCAGTCCGATCTTAGACTGGGAATGAACTCTGTATGCCTAAGCCAACCGACGAAATGAGCGGGCGGGCGCTACACCGGCCAGAGAGACGGGATGCGCAAGCCGTGGATCGATAGGGTGGTAGGTGGGTTTAGGCTCATCTTCATATTTCTGCGTGCCAATGCCATTTTTATGGCTTGTAAATTCATACAATGGTCCCTTAAGCCTTCACGTGAAGTTTCATGGCAAGACGACTCGTTTTCTATTTTTCATGATTTTTGAAATGTTTTACGGTTTGGGATTTTTTTAAAGTTTTTCGGAAGCAGTTTTGGCCCCAAAGTTGGTAGACATGATTCTTGTATTTTTGTTGGCATGCACAAAAAAATTCAGCTAAAAACCCAAAGTGTACAAGATTTTGTGACCATTTGAAAAAAGTGTCCCCATTTCAGACACTTTATTAGCTACTGGCAGCAAACCTGTAAAATCTCAAATGCTGTTTAAGGGAGTGTGAGTTCTCAAGGTTTGATGAGGGATAGGGGGCCAATATAAGGGCCAAGTATCAACACCCATCACACATCATCTGCGCACACCCCCCCCGGTGCCCCCGATCATCGGAACCCTATTGCCGCCCGTCAGGTTCTCCGACGATGCTCTGACGATTGTGCCCCGACGAAGAAAAATCGCCACCAGCACATGCCTGAGCCCAGCATGTGCTGCCACAACCCTCGGTCCGGTCTGATCTTAGACTGGGAATGAACTCTGTATGCCTAAGTCAACCCACGAAATGAGAGTGCGGGTGCTCAGCCTGCCAGAAGGGCGGAATGCGCAAGCCGAGGATCGACCGAGTCCCTCTCTGCATGCTGCCGATCTTGCTGCCGCAACTTTCGATTCGGTCTGATCTTAGACTGGGAATGAACTTCGTATGCCTAAGCCAACCGACGAAACAAACGGGTTGGCGGGCAGGCGGGCAGTACAGGCCAGAGAGACGGGATGCGCAAGCCGTGGATCGATAGGGTGGTGAGTGGGTTTAGGCGCATCTACATATTTCTGTGTGACAATGCCACTTTATGGCTTGTAAATTCATACAATGGTCCCTTAAGCCTTCACGTGAAGTTTCATGGCAAGACGACTCGTTTTCTATTTTTCACGATTTTTAAAACTTTTTACGGTTCAGGATTTTTTAAATTTTTTCGGAAGGGGTTTTGGCCCCTAACTTGCTAAACGTGATCCTTGTACTTTTGTTGGCATGCACAAAAACATTCAGCTAAAACCTTGAAGTGTACAAGATTTTGTGACCATTTTGAAAAAATTATCCCCATTTCAGACACTTTAATGGCTACTGGCAGCAAACCTGTAAAATCTCAAATGCTTTGTAAGGGGGTGTGAGTTCTTGAGGTTTAATGAGCGATAGGTGGCCAATATAAGGGACAAGTACCAGCACCCATCGCACATCATGTGCGCACACCACCCCCGGCCGCCCTGATCATCGGAACCCTAATGCTGCCGATCAGGTTCTCCGACTACGCACCGGTGAAGGTTAGTGAAGAAAAAAGCGGCACCAGCACATGCCCGAGCCCAGCATGTGCTGTCGTAACCCTCGGTCCGATCCAATCTTAGACTGGGAATGAACTCCGTATCCTTAGACTAGGAATGAACTCCGTATGCCTAAGGCAACCCACGAAACGAGCATGCGGGCGCTCAGCCGACCAGAGGGACGGGATGCGTAAGCCGGGGATCGGTCGGGTCCCCATTTGCGTGCTGTAGATCCTGCTGTCACAACCCTCAGTCTGATCCAATCTTAGACTGAGAATGAACTCTGTATGCCTAAGCCAACCGACAAAACGAGTGGGCGGGTGGGAGGCGGGCAATACATCGGCCAGAGAGATAGGATGCGCAAGCCGTGAATCGATAAGGTGGAAGGTGGGTTTAGACACATCTTCATATTTGTGCATGCGAATGCCATTTTTATGGCTTGTAAATTCATACAATGCTCCCTTAAGCCTTCACGTGAAGTTTCATGGCAAGACGACTCGTTTTCTATTTTTCATGATTTTCGAAACATTTTCTGGTTTGAGATTTTTTAAAATTTTTTTCGAAGGAGTTTTAGCCCCAAACTTGGTAGACGTGATCCTTGTATTTTTGTTGGCATGCACAAAAAACTTCAGCTAAAAACTCGAAGTGTACAAGATTTTGTGACCATTTGAAAAAAGTGTCCCCATCACAGACACTTTAATGGCTACTGGAAGCAAACCTGTAAAATCTCAAATGCTCTTTAAGGGGCTGTGAGTTCTCGAGGTTTGATGAGGGATAGGGGGCCAATATAAGGGCCAAGTACCAGCACCCATCGCACATCATGTGCGCACACCCCCCCGACCCACCCGATCGTCGGAACCCCAATACCGTCGGTCAGGTTCACAGGCGATGGTGCCCCGGTGAAGAAAAATGCGACACCAGCACATGCTCCAGCCCAGCATGTGCTGCCGCAATCCTTGGTGTGGTCCGATCTTAGACTGGGAATGAACTCCGTATGCTTAGACTGGGAATGAACTCCGTATGCCTAAGTCAACCCACGAAACGAGCGTGCGGGCGCTCAACCGGCCAAAGGGGCGGGATCGTAAGTCGGGGATCAGCCGGGACCCCCTCTACGTGCTGTTGATCCTGCTGCCGTAACCCTTGGTTTGATCCGATCTTAGACTGGGAATGAACTCCGTATGCCTAAGCCAACCGATGAAACGAGCGGGCGAGCGGGCACTACGCCGGTCAGAGAGATAGGATGCGCAAGCCGTGGATCGATAAGGTGGTAGGTGGGTTTACGCACATCTTCATATTTCTGTGTGCCAATGGCATTTTTATGGCTTGTAAATTGATACAATGGTCCCTTAAGCCTTCTCGTGAAGTTTCATGGCAAGACGACTCGTTTTCTAATTTTCATGATTTTCGAAACTTTTTACGGTTTGAGATTTTTTAAAATTTTTTCAGAAGGAGTTTTGGCCCCAAACTTGGTAGACGTGATCCTTGTATTTTTATTGGCATGCACAAAAAAATTCAGCTAAAAACCCAAAGTGTACAAGATTTTATGACCATTTGAAAAAGTATCCCCATTTCAGACACTTTAATTGCTACTGGTAGCAAACCTGTAAAATCTCAAATGCTCTTTAAGGGGGTGTGAGTTCTCAAGGTTTGATGAGAGATAGGGGGCCAATATAAGGGCCAAGTACCAGCACCCATCACACATCATGTGTGCACCCCCCCGGCCCCCCGATCGTAGGAACCCCAATGCCGCCCGTCAGGTTCTCCGTCGATGCTCCGACGATGGTGCCCTGACGAAGAAAAAGCGGCACCAGCACATGCCCGATCCCAGCATGTGCTGCCGTAACCCTCGGTCCAGTCCGATCTTAGACTGAGAATGAACTTCGTATGCCTAAGTCAACCAATGAAATGAGCGCGCGGGCGCTCAACCGGCCAGAGGGCCGGGATGCGCGAACTGGGGATCGATCGGGTCCCCCTCTGCGTGTTGCCAATCCTACTGCCGCAACTCTTGATTCGGTCTGATCTTAGAATGGTAATGAACTCCGTTTGCCTAAGCCAACTGACGAAACGAGTGGGCGGGCAGGCAGTACGTCGGCCTGAGATACAGATGCGCAAGCCGTGGATCGATAGGGTGGTAGGTGGGTTTAGGCACATCTTCATATTTCTACATGCCAATGCCATTTTTATGGCTTGTAAATTCATATAATGGTCCCTTAAGCCTTCACGTGAAGTTTCTATTTTTCACGATTTTTGAAAATTTTTACGGTTCGGGCTTTTTTAAAATTTTTTCGAAAGGGGTTTTGGCCCCGAATTTGGTAGACATGATTCTTGTATTTTTTATGGTATGCACAAAAAAATTCAGCTAAAAACTCCAAGTGTACAAGATTTTGTGACAATTTGAAAAAAGTGCCCCATTTCAGACACTTTAAGGGCTACTGGCAGCAAACTTGTAAAATCTCAAATGCTCTTTAAGGGAGTGTGAGTTCTCAAGGATTGATGAGGGATAGGGAGCCAATATAAGGGCCAAGTACCAGCACCCATCGCACATCATGTGCGCACACCCCCCGGCCCCCCGATCGCCAGAACACCAATGACGTCGGTCAGGTTCTCCGGTGATGCTCCAGCGATGGTGCCTTGGCGAAGAAAAATACGGCACCAGCAGATGCCCGAGCCCAGCATGTGCTACCATAACCCTCGATTCGGTCTGATCTTAGAATAGGAATGAACTCTGTAAGCTTAGACTGGAATGAACTCCGTATGCCTAAGCCAACCGACGAAACGAACGGACGGGCAGGAGGGCGGGCGAGCACTACGCCGGCCAGAGAGACGGGATGCGCAAGCCGTGGATCGATAAGGTGGTAGGTGGGTTTAGGCACATCTTCATATTTCTGCATGCCAATGCCATTTTTATGGCTTGTAAATTCATACAATGGTCCCTTAAACCTTCACGTGAAGTTTAATGGCAAGACGACACGTTTTCTATTTTTCACGATTTTTGAAACTTTTTGCAGTTCAAGATTTTTTAAAATTTTTTCGGAAGGAGTTTTGGCCGCAAACTTGGTAAATGTGATCCTTGTATTTTTGTTGGCATGCAAAAAACAATTCAGCTAAAAACTCGAAGTGTACAAGATTTTGTGACCATTAGAAAAAGTGTCCCCATTTCAGACACTTTAATGGCTACTGGCAGCAAACCTGTAAAATCTTAAATGCTCTTTCAGGGGGTGTGAGTTCTCGAGGTTTGATGAGGGATAGGGGGCCAATATAAGGGCCAAGTACCAGCACCCATCGCACATCATGTGCACACACCACTCGCCCCCCCCGATCACCGGAACGCCAATGCCGCCCGTCAGGTTCTTCGTGATGCTCCAACGATGGTGCCCCGACGAAGAAAAATGTGACACCAGCAGATGCCCGAGCCCAACATGCGCTGTCACAAGCCTCGGTCCGGTCCAATCTTAGACTGGGAATGAACTCCGTATGCTTAGACTGTGAATGAACTCCGTATGCCTAAGTCAATCCACGAAATGAGCGTGCGAGTGCTCAGCCGGCCAGAGGGGCGGGATGCGCAAGCCGGGGATCGATCAGGTCCCCCTCTGCGTGCTATCGATCCTGCTACCGTAACCCTCGATCTGGTCTGATCTTAGACTGGGAATGAACTCAGTATGCCTAAGCCAACCGACAAAACGAGCGGGCGGACAGGCGGACGGGCACTACGCCAACCAGAGAGACGCGATTTGCATGCCATGGATCGATAGGGTGGTAGGTGGGTTTAGGCACATTTCATATTTTTTTGTGCCAATGCCTTTTTTATCACATGTAAATTAATACAATGGTCCCTGAAGCCTTCACGTGAAGTTTCATGGCAAGACGACTCGTTTTCAATTTTTCATGATTTTTAAAAGTTTTTACGGTTCGGGATTTTTTTTAAATTTTTTCGGAAGGAGTTTTGGCCCCAAACTTGGTAGACGTGATCCCTGTATTTTTGTTGGCATGCACAAAAAAATTCAGCTAAAAACTCGAAGTGTACAAGATTTTGTGACCATTTGAAAAAAGTGTCCCGATTTCAGACACTTTAATGGCTACTGGCAGCAAACCTGTAAAATCTCAAATGCACTTTAAGGGGTGTGAGTTCTCAAGATTTGATGAGGGATAGGGGACCAATATAAGGGCCAAATAGCAGCACCCAACGCACATCATGTGCACACACCCCCTGACCCCCCGATCGTCGGAACCCCAATACCGCCGGTCAGGTTCTTCGACGATGCTCTGTGATGGTGCCCCGACGAAGAAAAATGTGGCACCAACAAATGCCTGAGCCTAGCATGTGCTGCCACAACCCTAGGTCTGGTCCGATCTTAGACTAGGAATGAACTTCGTATGCTTAGACTCGGAATGAACTCCATATGCCTCAGTCAACCCACGAAACGAGCAATCCGGCGCTCAGTAGGCTAGAGGGGCGGGATGCACAAGTCGGGGATCGATCGGGTCCCCCTCTGCATGCTACCAATTCTACTGCCTCAACCTTCAATTTGATCTAATCTCAGACTGGGAATGAACTCCGAATGACTAAGCCAACCGACGAAACGAGCGGGCGGGCGGGCAGGCGCTACGCCGACCAGAGAGACAGGATGCGCAAACCGTGGATCGATAGGGTGGTAGGTGGGTTTAGGCACATCGTCATATTTCTACATGCCAATGCCAATTTTATGGCTTGTAAATTCATACAATGGTCCCTTAAGCCTTCGCGTGAAGTTTCATGGCAAGACGACTCGTTCTCTATTATTTATGATTTTCAAAAATTTTTGCGGTTCGAGATTTTTTAAAATTTTTTCGGAAGGAGTTTTGGTCCCAAACTTGGTAGACGTGATCCTTGTATTTTTGTTGGCATGCACAAAAAATTTCAGCCAAAAACTCGAAGTGTACAAGACTTTGTGACCATTTGAAAAAAGTGTCCCCATTTCAGACACTTTAATGGCTACTGGCAGCAAACCTGTAAAATCTCAAATGCTCATTAAGGGGGTGTGAGTTCTCGAGATTTGATGAGGGATAGGGGGCCAATATAATGGCCAAGTAGCAGCACCCATCGCACATCATGTGCGCACACCCCCCCCGGCCCCCCCGATCGTCGGAACCTCAATGCCACCAGTTAGGTTCTCCGGCGATGCTCTGGTGATGGTACCCCGACGAAGAAAAATACGGCACCAGCACATGCCCGAGCCCAGCATGTGCGGCTGCAACCATCGATCCGGTCTGATCTTAGACTGGGAATGAACTCCGTATGCTTAGACTGGGAATGAACTCCGTATGCCGAAGTCAACCCACGAAACGAGCGTGCAGGCGTTCAGCCGACTAGAGGGGCGGGATGTGCAAGTCAGGGATCGGTCAGGTCCCTCTCTGTGTGCTGTCGATCCTGCTGCCGCAACCCTCAGTCCAAACTGATCTTAGACTAGGAATGAACTCCGTATAACTAAGCCAACCGACAAAACAAGCGGGCGGCCGAGCGGGGGGCACTACGTCGGCCAGAGAGACGGGATGCGCAAGCCGTGGATCGATAGGGTGGTAGGTGGGTTTAGGCACATCTTCATATTTCTATGTGCCAATGCCATTTTTATGGCTTGTAAATTCATACAATGGTCCCTTAAGCCTTCACATGAAGTTTCATGGCAAGACGACTCATTTTCTATTTTTCATGATTTTTGAAAATTTTTGCGGTTCGGGATTTTTTTAATATTTTTTCGGAAAATGTTTTGGCCCCAAACTTGGTAGACGTGATCCTTGAATTTTTGTTGGCATGCCCAAAAAATTTCAGCTAAAAACTCGAGGTGTACAAGATTTTGTGACCATTTGAAAAAAGTGTCCCCATTTCAGACACTTTAATTGCTACTGACAGCAAACCTACAAAATCTCAAATGCTCTTTAAGGGGGTGTGAGTTCTCGAGGTTTGATGAAGGATAGGGGGGCAATATAAGGGCCAAGTACCAACACCCATCGCATATCATGTGCGCACACCCCCCCGCCCCCGATTGCCGGAACCCCAATGCTGTCGGTCACGTTCTCCGATGATGCTCCGGCGATGGTACCCCGACAAAGAAAAATGTGACACCAGCACATGCCCAAGCCCAGCATGTGCTGCCGCAACCCTCGGTCCGGTCCGATCTTAGACTGGGAATGAATTCCGTATGCTTAGACTGGGAATGAACTCCGTATGCCTAAGTTAACCCACAAAACAAACGTGCGGGCGCTCAGCCATCCAGAGGGGCGGGATGTGTAAACCGGGGATCAATCGGGTCCCCCTCTGCATGCTACCGATCCTACTGCTGCAACCCTCACTTCGGTCCGATCTTAGACTGGGAATGAACTCCGTATGCCTAAGCCAACCGACGAAACATGCGGACGGGCGGGCGGGCGCTACGCTAGCCAGAGAGACGGGATGCGCAAGCCGTGGATCGATAAGGTGGTTGGTGGGTTTACGCACATCTTCATATTTCTGCATGCCAATGCCATTTTTATGGCTTGTAAATTCATACAATGGTCCCTTAAGCCTTCATGTGAAGTTTCATGGCATGACGACTCATTTTCTATTTTTCATGATTTTCGAAACTTTTAGCGGTTTGGGATTTTTTAAAATTTTTTCGGAAGGAGTTTTGGCCCCAAACTTGGTAGACGTAATCCTTGTATTTTTGTTGGCATGCACAAAAAAATTCAGCTAAAAAATCGAAGTGTACAAGATTTTTTGACCATTTGAAAAAAGTGTCCGCATTTCACACACTTTAATGGCTATTTGCAGCAAACCTGTAAAATCTAAAATGCTCTTTAAGGAGGTGTGAGTTCTCAAGGTTTGATGAGGGATAGGGGGCCAATATAAGGGCCAAGTAGCAGTACCCACGCACATCATGTGCGCACAACCCCCGCCCCCCCCGATCGTCAAAACCCCAATGTCGTCGGTCAGGTTCTCTGGCGATGGTGACCCGACGAAGAAAAATGCGGCAGCAGCACATGCCTGAGCCCAGCATGTGCTACCGCAACCCTCGGTCCGGTCTGATCTTAGACTGGGAATGAACTCCGTATGCCTAAGTCAACCCACGAAACGAACGTGCGGGTGCTCAGCTGGCCAGAGGGGCGGGATACGCAAGCCGAGGATCGGTCGGGTCCCCCTCTACATGCTACCGATCCTATTGCCGCAACCCACAGTCTGGTCTGATCTTAGACTAGGAATGAACTCGGTATGCCTAAGCCAACCGACGAAATGAGCGGGCGCAAGCCGTGGATCAATAGGGTTGTAGGTGGGTTTAGGCACATCTTCATCTTTCTGTGTGCCAATGCCATTTTTATGGCTTATAAATTCAAACAATGGTCCTTTAAGCCTTCATGTGAAGTTTCATGGCAAGACAACTCGTTTTCTATTTTTCATGATTTTCAAAACTTTTTGCAGTTCAGGATTTTTTTTAAATTTTTTCGGAAGCAGTTTTGGCCCCAAACTTGGTAGACGTTATCCTTTTATTTTTGTTGGCATGCACAAAAAAATTCAGCTAAAAACTCGAAGTGTACAAGATTTTGTGACCATTTGAAAAAAGTGTCCGCATTTCAGACACTTTAATAGCTACTGGCTGCAAACCTATAAAATCACAAATGCTCTTTAAGGGGGTGTGAGTTCTTGAGGTTTGACGAGCGATAGGGGGCCAATATAAGGGCCAAGCACCAGCACCCATTGCACATCATGTGCGCACACCCCTGGCTCACCCGATCATCGGAACCCCAATGGCACCGGTCAGGTTCTTCGACAATGGTGCCCCGACGAAGAAAAATGTGGCACCAGCACATGCCCGAGCCCAGCTTGTGCTGCGCAACCCTCGGTTTGATTCGATCTTAGACTGGGAATGAACTCCGTACGCCTAAGCCAATCGACGAAATGAGCGGGTGGGCGGGAGGGCGAGCTCTACGGCGGCCAGTGAGACGGGATGCGCAAGCCCTAGATCGATAGGGTGGTAGATGGGTTTAGGCATATCTTCATATTTCAGCCTGCCAATGCCATTTTTATGGCTTGTAAATTCATACAATGGTCCCTTAAGCCATCACGTGAAATTTCATGGCAAGACGACTTTTTTTTTATTTTTCACGATTTTTGAAACTTTTTGTGTTTCGAGATTTTTTAAAATTTTTTCAGAAGGAGTTTTGGCCCCAAACTTGGTAGACGTGATCCTTGTATTTTTGTTGGCATGCATAAAAACAATCAGCTAAAAACTCGAAGTGTACAAGATTTTGTGACCATTTGAAAAAAGTGTCCCCATTTCAGACACTTTAATGGCTACTGGCAGCAAACCTGTAAAATCTTAAATGCTCTTTAAGGCGGTGTCAGTTCTCGAGGTTTGATGAGGGATAGGGGGCCAATATAAGGGCCAAGTACCAGCACCCATCGCACATCATGTGCGCACACCCCCCCGACCCACCCGATCGTCGGAACCCCAATGCCGTCGGTCAGGTTCACAGGCGATGGTGCCCCGGTGAAGAAAAATGTGACACCAGCACATGCTCCAGCCCAGCATGTGCTGCCGCAACCCTTGGTGCGGTCTGATCTTAGACTGGGAATGAACTCCGTATGCTTAGACTGGGAATAAACTCCGTATGCCTAAGTCAACCCACGAAACGAGCGTGCGGGCGCTCAACCGGCCAAAAGGGCAAGATCGTAAGCCGGGGATCAGCCGGGACCCCCTCTACGTACTGTCGATCCTACTGCCGCAACCCTTGGTTTGATCCGATCTTAGACTGGGAATGAACTCCATATGCCTAAGCCAACCGATGAAACGAGCGGGCGAACGGGCACTACGTCGGTTAGAGAGACAGGATGCGCAAGCCATGGATCGATAAGGTGGTAGGTGGGTTTACGCACATCTTCATATTTCTACGTGCCAATGCCATTTTTATGGCTTGTAAATTCATACAATGGTCCCTTAAGCCTTCACGTGAAGTGTCTTGGCAAGACGACTCGTTTTCTATTTTTCACGATTTTTGAAACTTTTTACTGTTCAAGATTTTTTAAAATTTTTTTCGAAGGAGTTTTGGCCGTAAACTTGGTAGAGCTGATCCTTGTGTTTTTTTTTTTTGGCATGCACAAAAAAATTCAGCTAAAAACTCGAAGTGTACAAGATTTTGTGACCATTTGAAAAAAGTGTCCCCATTTCAGACACTTTAATGGCTACTCGCAGCAAACCTGCAAAATCTCAAATGCTCTTTAAGGGGGTGTGAGTTCTCGAGGTTTGATGAGGGATAATGCGCCAATATAAGGGCCAAGTACCAGCACCCATCGCGCATCATGTGCACACACCCCCCGGCCCCCCGATCGCTGGAACCCCATTGTCGCCAGTCAGGTTCTCTGACGATGGTGCCCCGACGAAGAAAAATGTGGCACCAGCACATGCCCGAGCCCAGCATGTGCTGCCGTAACCCTTGGTCCTATCCGATCATAGACTGGGAATAAACTCTGTATGCCTGAGCCAACCAACGAAACGAGTAGGCGGGAGGGCGGGTAGGCACTACGTCAGCTAGAGAGACGGGATGCGTAAGCCGTGGATCGATAGGGTGGTAGGTGGGTTTAGGCACATCTTCACATTTCTGCATGCCAATTCCTTTTTTATGGTTTGTAAATTCATACAATGGTCCCTTAAGCCTTCACGTGAAGTTTCATGGCAAGACGACTCATTTTCTATTTTTCACGATTTTCAAAACTCTTTGTGGTTTGGAATTTTTGAAAATTTTTTTGGAAGGATTTTTGGCCCCAAACTTGGTAGACGTGATCCTTGCACTTTTGTTGGCATGCACAAAAAGATTCAGCAAAAAACTCGAAGTGTACAAGATTTTGTGACCATTTGAAAAAAGTATCCCCATTTCAGACACTTTAATGGCTACTGGCAGCAAACCTGTAAAATCTCAAATGCTCTTTAAGGGGGTGTGAGTTCTCCAGGTTTGATGAGGGATAGGGGGCCAATATAAGGGCCAAGTACCAGCACCCATTGAACATCATGTGCGCACACCCCCCGGCCCCCCCGATCGTCGGAACCCTAATGCCGCCGATCAGGTTCTCCGGCGATGCTCCAGTGATGGTGCCCTGACGGAGAAAAATACGGCACCAGCACATGTCTGAGCCCAGTATGTGCTGCCGTAACCCTCGTTCTGGTCTGATCTTAGACTGGGAATGAACTCCGTATGCCTAGGTTAACCCACGAAATGAGCGTTCGGGCACTCAGTCGGCTAGAGGGGCGGGATGCACAAGTCGGGGATCGGTTGGGTTCCCCTCTACGTGCTGCGAATCTTGCTGCCGCAACCCTTGATCTGGTCTAATTTTGGACTGGGAATGAACTTTGTATGCCTAAGCCAACTGACGAAACGAGCGTGCGGGCGGGCAGGCGGACACTACGTCGACCATAGAGATAAGATGCGCTAGTCGTGGATCGATAGGTTGGTAGGTGGGTTTAGGTACATCTTCATCTTTCTACATGCCAATGCCATTTTTTATGGCTTGTAAATTCATACAATGGCCCCTTAAGCCTTCACGTGAAGTTTAATGGCAAGACGACTCGTTTTCTATTTTTGAAGATTTTTGAAACTTTTTACGGTTCGGGATTTTGTAAAATTTTTTCGGAAAGATTTTTAGCCCTAAACTTGGTAGACGTGATCCTTGTATTTTTGTTGGCATGCACAAAAAAATTCAGCTAAAAACTCAAAGTGTACAAGATTTTGTGACCATTTGAAAAAAGTGTCCCCATTTCAGACACTTTAACGGCTACTGGCAGCAAACCTGTAAACTCTCAAATGCTCCTTAAGGGGGTGTGAGTTCTCAAGGTTTGATGAGGGATAGGTGGCCAATATAAGGGCCAAGTACCAGCAACCATCACACATCATGTGCGCACACCCCCCCGACCCCTCCGATCGTCGGAACCCTCATACCGTCGGTCAGGTTCTCCGACGATGGTGCCCCGACAAAGCAAAATACGGCACCAGCACATGCCAGAGCCCAGCATGTGCTACCGTAACCCTCAATCTGGTCCGATCTTAGACTGTGAATGAACTTCGTATGCCTAAGTCAACACACAAAACGAGCGTGCGGGCGCTCAGCCAGCCAAAGCGGCGGGATGCGCAAGCTGAGGATCGACCGGGTCCCCTTCTGTGTGCCACCGATCCTGCTGCCGTAACCCTCGATCTGGTTCTATCTTAGACTGGGAATGATCTCCGTATGCCTAAGAAAACTGATGAAACGGGCGGGCGGGCGGGCAGACACTACACCGGCCAGAGAGACGGGATGCACAAGCCTTGGATCGATAGGGTGGTAGGTGGGTTTAGGCACTTCTTCATATTTCTATGTGCCAACGCCATTTTTATGGCTTGTAAATTCATACAATGGTCCCTTAAGCTTTCACGTGAAGTTCCATGGCAAGACGACTCATTTTCTATTTTTCATCATTTTTGAAATTTTTTACGGTTCAAGATTTTTTAAAATTTTTTCGGAAGGATTTTTGTCCCCAAACTTGGAAGACGTGATCCTTGTGTTTTTGTTGGCATGCACAAAAAAATTCAGTTAAAAACTCGAAGTGTACAAGATTTTGTGACCATTTGAAAAAAGTGTCCCCATTTCAGACACTTTAATGGCTACTGGCAGCAAACCTGTAAAATCTCAAATGCTCTTTAAGGGGGTGTGAGTTCTCAAGGTTTGATGAGGGATAGGGGGCCAATATAAGGGCCAAGTACCAGCACCCATCGCGCATCATGTGTGCACACCCCCCGGCCCCCCGATCGCTGGAACCCCAATGCTGCCAGTCAGGTTCTCTGGCGATGGTGCCCCGGCGAAGAAAAATATGGCTCCAACACATGCCCGAGCCCAGTATGTGCTGCCGTAACCCTCGGTCCGGTCCGTTCATAGACTGGGAATGAACTTCGTATGCCTAAGCCAACCAACGAAACGAGCGGGCGGGTGGGCGGGTGGGCGGGTGGGCGGGCGGGCACTACGTCGGCCAGAGAGACGGGATGCGTAAGCCGTGGATCGATAGGGTGGTAGGTGTGTTTAGGCACATCTTCATATTTCTGCATGCCAATGCCTTTTTTATGGCTTGTAAATTCATACAATGGTCCCTTAAGCCTTCACGTGAAATTTCATGGCAAGACGACTCGTTTTCTATTTTTCATGATTTTTGAAACTCTTTGTGGTTCGGGATTTTTGAAAATTTTTTCGGAAGGATTTTTGGCCCCAAACTTGGTAGACGTGATCCTTGCATTTTTTTTGGCATGGACAAAAAGATTCAACCAAAAACTCGAAGTGTACAAGAGTTTGTGACCATTTGAAAAAAGTGTCCCATTTCGGACACTTTAATGGCTACTGGCAGCAAACCTGTAAAATCTCAAATGCTCTTTAAAGGGGTTGAGTTCTCAAGGTTTGATGAGGGATAGAGGGCCAATATAAGGGCCAAGTACCAGCACCCATCGCACATCATGTGCGCACACCCCCCCCGGCCCCCCCGATCGTCGGAACCCCAATGCTGTCGGTCAGGTTCTCCGGCGATGCTCCGATGATGGTGCCCCGACGGAGAAAAATGCGGCACCAGCACATGTCTGAGCCCAGTATGTGCTGCGGTAACCTTCGGTCTGGTCCGATCTTAGACTGGGAATGAACTCCGTATGCTTAGACTGGGAATGAACTCCGTATGCCTAGGTCAACCCATGAAATGAACGTGCGGGCACTCAGCTGGCCAGAGGGGCAGGATGCACAAGCCGAGGATCGGTTGGGTTCCCCTCTGCGTGCTGCCAATCCTGCTGCCGCAACCCTCGATCCGATCCGATCTTAGACTGGGAATGAACTCTGTATGCTTAAGCCAACCGACAAAACGAGCACGCGGGCGGACGGGCGGGCACTATGCCGACCAGAGAGACAGGATGCGCTAGCCGTGGATCGATAGGTTGGTAGGTGGGTTTAGGTACATCTTCATATTTCTATGTGCCAATGCCATTTTTATGGCTTGTAAATTCATACAATGGCCCCTTAAGCCTTCACGTGAAGTTTCATGGCAAGAGGACTCGTTTTCTATTTTTGAAGATTTTTGAAACTTTTTACGGTTTGGGATTTTTTAAAATTTTTTCGAAAAGATTTTTGGCCCCAAACCTGGAGGACGTGATCCTTGTATTTTTGTTGGCATGCACAAAAAAATTCAGCAAAAAACTCGAAGTGTACAAGATTTTGTGACCATTTGAAAAAAGTGTCCCCATTTCAGACACTTTAATGGCTACTGGTAGCAAACCTATAAAATCTCAAATGCTCTTTAAGGGGGTGTGAGTTCTCGATGTTGGATGAGGGATAGGGGGCCAATATAAGGGCCAAGTACCAGCACCCATCGCACATCATGTGCGCACACCCCCCCCGGCCCCTCCGATCCTCGAAACCCTAATGCCGTCGATCAGGTTCTCCGGCGATGCTCCGACGATGGTGCCCCGACGAAGAAAAATACGGCACCAGCACATGCCCGAGCCCAGTATGTGCTGTCGTATCATTCGATCTGGTCCGATCTTAGATTGGGAATGAACTTCGTATGCTTAGACTGGGAATGAACTCCGTATGCCTAAGTTAACCCACGAAACGAGCGTGCGGGTGCTCAGCCAGCCAAAGCGGCGGGATGCGCAAGCTGGGGATCGACTGGGTCCCCCTCTGCATGCTATCGATCCTGCTGCCATAACCCTCGATCCGGTCCAATCTTAGACTGGGAATGATATCCGTATGCCTAAGCTAACTGACGAAATGAGCGGGCGGGTGGGCAGGCACTACGCCGGCCAGAGAGACGAGATGCATAAGCCTTGGATCGATAGGGTGGTAGGTGGGTTTAGGCACATCTTCATATTTCTACGTGCCAACGCCATTTTTATGGCTTGTAAATTCATACAATGGTCCCTTAAGCTTTCATGTGAAGTTTCATGGCAAGACGACTCGTTTTCTATTTTTCATGATTTTTGAAATTTTTTATGGTTCAAGATTTTTTAAAATTTTTTCGGAAGGATTTTTGTCTCCAAACTTGGAAGACATGATCCTTGTATTTTTTTTGGCATGCACAAAAAAATTTAGTTAAAAACTTGAAGTGTACAAGATTTTGTGACCATTTGAAAAAAGTGTCCCCATTTCAGACACTTTAATCGCTACTGGCAACAAACCTGTAAAATCTCAAATGCTCTTTAAGGGGGTGTGAGTTCTCGAGGTTTGATGAAGGATAGGGGGCCAATATAAGGGCCAAGTACCAGCACCCATCACACATCATGTGCGCACACCCCCCCCGGCCCCTCGATCGTCGGAACCCAAATGCCGCCAGTCAGGTTCTCCGGCGATGCTCCGGCGATGGTGCCCCGGCGAAGAAAAATGTGGCACCGGCACATGTACGCGCCCAGTATGTGCTGCCGTAAGCCTCGGTCCAGTCCAATCTTAGACTCGGAATGAACTCCGTATGCCTAAGCCAACCAACGAAACGAGCGGGCGGGCAGGCGGGCACTACGTCGGCCTGAGAGACAGGATGCGTAAGTCATGGATCGAACGGGTGGTAGGTGGGTTTAGGCACATCTTCATATTTCTGTGTGCCAATGCCTTTTTTATGGCTTGTAAATTCAAACAAAGGGCCTTTAAGCCTTCACGTGAAGTTTCATGGCAAGACACTCGTTTTCTATTTTTCACGATTTTTGAAACTCTTTGTGGTTCAGGATTTTTGAAAATTTTTTCGGAAGGATTTTTGGCCCCAAACTTGGTAGATGTGATCCTTGTATTTTTGTTGGCATGCACAAAAAAATTCAGCTAAAAACTCGAAGTGTACAAGATTTTGTGACCATTTGAAAAAAGTGTCCCCATTCCAGACACTTTAATGGCTATGGTAGGAAACCTGTAAAATCTCAAATGCTCTTTAAGGGGGTGTGAGTTCTCGAGGTTTGCTGATGGATAGCGGGCCAATATAAGCGCCAAGTACCAGTACCCATCGCACATCATGTGCGGACAACCCCCGACCCCTCCGATCGCCAGAACCCTAATGCCGTCGGTCAGGTTCTCCGGCGATGCTCCGACGATGGTGACCCGACGAAGAAAAATGCGGCACTAGCACATGGTCCAGCCCAGCATTTGTTGCCGTGACCCTAGGTCCGGTCCGATCTTAGACTGGGAATGAACTCCGTATGCTTAGACTGGGAATGAACTACGTATGCCTAAGTCAACCCATGAAATGAGCGTGCGGGCGCTCAGTTGGCCAGAAGGGCGGGATGCGCAAGCCGAGGATCAACCGGGTCCCCCTCTGTGTGCTGCGGATCCTACTGCCACAACCCTCGATCTGGTCTGATCTTAGACTGGGAATGAACTTCGTATGCCTAAGCCAACATACGAAATGAGCGGGCGGGCGGGCAGGCGGGCACTACGCCAACCAGAGAGGCGGGATGCGCATGCCGTGGATCGATAGGGTGGTAGGTGGGTTTAGGCACATCTTAATATTTCTGCCTGCCAATGCCATTTTTATGGCTTGGAAATGCATACAATGGTCCCTTAAGCCTTCACGTGAAGTTTCATGGCCAGACGACTCATTTTCTATTTTTCATAATTTTGAAACTTTTTACGGTTCGAGATTTTTTAAAATTTTTTCATAAGGTGTTTTGGCCCCAGAATTGGTAGATGTGATCCTTGTATTTTTGTTCGCAGGCACAAAAAAATTCAGCTAAAAACTCGAAGTGTACAATATTTTGTGACCATTTGAAAAAGTGTCCCCATTTCAGACACTTTAATGGCTACTGGCAGCAAACTTGTAAAATCTCAAGTGCTCGATAACAGGGTTTGAGTTCTCGAGGTTTGATGAGGGATAGGGGGCCAATATAAGGGCCAAGTACCAGCACCCATCACCCATCATGTGCGCACACCCCTCGACCCCCCCGATCGTCAGAACCCCAATGCCGCCGGTCAGGTTCTCCGGTGATGCTCCGACGATGGTGCCCCAGTGGAGAAAAATACGGCACCAGCACATGCCCGAGCCCAGCATGTGCTGCTACAACCCTCAGTTCGGTCCAATCTTAGACTGGGAATGAACTCCGTATGCCTAAGTCAACCCACGAAACGAGCGTGCAGGCGCTCAGCCGACCATAGGGGCGCGATGCGTAAGCCAGAGATTGGCCAAGTCCCCCTCTGAATGCTGCCGTAACCCTTGGTCCAATTGGATCTTAGACTGGGAATGAACTTCGTATGCCTAAGCCAACTGAAGAAATGAGCCGGCGAGCTGACGACCGGGCACTACGCTGGCCAGAGAGACGGGATACGCAAGCCGTGGATCAATAAGGTGGTAGTTGGGTTTAGGCACATCTTCATATTTCTGCATGCCAATGCCATTTTTATGGCTTGTAAACTCATACAATGGTCCCTTAAACCTTCACGTGAAGTTTCATGGCAAGACGACTCGTTTTCTATTTTTTACGATTTTCAAAACTTTTTGTAGTTTGAGATTTTTTAAAATTTTTTGGGAAAGCTTTTTGGCCCCAAACTTGGTAGACGTGATCCTTGTATTTTTTTTGGCATGAACAAAACATTTCAGCTAAAAACTCAAAGTGTACAAGATTTTGTGACCATTTGAAAAAAGTGTCCCCACTTCAGACACTTTAATTGCTACTGGCAGCAAACCTATAAAATCTCAAATGCTCTTTAAGGGGGTGTGAGTTCTCAAGGTTTGTGAGGGATAGGGGGCCAATACAAGGGCCAAGTACCAGCACTCATCGCACATCATGTGCGCATACCCCCCCGGCCCCCCCGATCGTCGGAACCCCAATGCCGCCGGTCAGGTTCTCCGGCGATGCTTCGACGATGGTGCCCCAACGAAGAAAAATGCGGCACCAGCACATGGCCGAGCCCAGCAAGTGCTGCCACAACCTTCGGTCTAATCTGATCTTAGATTGGGAATGAACTCTGTATGCTTAGACTGGGAATGAACTCCGTATGCCTAAGTCAACCCATGAAACGAGCATGCGAACGGGTCCTGTTGTCGGGGATCGATCGGGTCCCCCTCTCCATGCTGTCGATCCTACTACCGCAACCCTCGGTTCGATCTGATCTTAGACTAGGAATGAACTCCGTATGCCTAAGCCAACCGATGAAGCGAGTGGGTGGAACGACGGGCACTCCGCCGGCCAGAGAGACGGGATGCGTAAGCCGTGGATCAATAGGGTGGTAGGTGGGTTTAGGCGCATCTTCATATTTCTACATGCCAATGCCATTTTTATGGCCTGTAAATTCGTACAATGGTCCCTTAAACCTTCACATGAAGTTTCATGGCAAGACGACTCATTTTTTATTTTTCACGATTTTTGAAACTTTTCACGAAATATTGGCCCCAAACTTCATACACATGATCCTTGTATTTTTGTTGGCATGCATAAAAAAATTCAGCTAAAAACTCAAAGTGTACAAGATTTTGTGACCATTTGAAAAAAGTGTCCTTGTTTCAGACACTTTAATGGCTACTAGCAGCAAACCTGTAAAATCTCAAATGGTCTTTAAGGTGGTGTGAGTTCTCGAGGTTTGATGAGGGATAGAGGGCCAATATAAGGGCCAAGTACCAGCACCCATCGCACATCATGTGCGCACCCCCCCGCTCGGCCCCCCCGATCACCGAAACCCCAATGCCGTCAGTCAGGTTCTCTAACAATGCTCCGGTGATGGTGCCCCGACGAAGAAAAATGCGACACCAGCACATGCCCGAGCCCAGCATGTGCTATCGTAACCCTCGGTCCGGTCCGATCTTAGACTGGAAATGAACTCCATATGCTTAGATTGGGAATGAATTCCGTATGCCTAAGTCAACCCACGAAATGAGTGTGTGGGCACTCAGCCGGCCAGACGAGCAGGATGCGCAAGCTGAAGATCAGCCGGGTCCCCCTCTGCGTGCTGCTGATCTTAGACTGGGAATGAACTCCGTATGCCTAAGCCAATCGACGAAACGAGCGAGCGGGTGGGCACTACGCCGGCCAGAGAGACGAGATGCGCAAGCCGTGGATCGATAGGGTGGTAGGTGGGTTTAGGCACATCTTCATATTTCTGTGTGCCAATGCCATTTTTATGGCCTGTGAATTCATACAATGGCCCCTTAAGCCTTTACGTGAAGGTTCATGGCAAGATGACTCATTTTCTATTTTTCATGATTTTCAAAACTTTTTCTGGTTCAAGATTTTTTAAAACTTTTTCGGAAGGAGGTTTGGCCCCAAACTTGTTAGACGTGATCCTTGTATTTTTTTTTGCATGTACAAAAAAATTCAGCTAAAAACTCGAAGTGTACAAGATTTTGTGACCATTTGAAAAAAGTGTACTGCCAACAAACCTGTAAAATCTCAAATGCTCTTTAAGGGAGCGTGAGTTCTTGAGGTTTGATGAGGGATAGGGGGCCAATATAAGGGCCAAGTACCAGCACCCATCGCACATCATGTGCGCACACCCCCCCGGCCCCCCCGATCGTCGAAACCCCAACGCTACTGGTCAGGTTCTCCGGTGATGGTGCCCTGACGAAGAGAAATGTGACACCAGCACATGCCCGAGCCCAGCATGTGCTGCCGCAACCCTCAGTCCCGTCCGATCTTGGACTGGGAATGAACTCTGTATGCTTAGACTTAGATTGAACTCCATATGCCTAAGGCAACCCATGAAACGAGCGTGTGGGTATTCAGCCGGCCAGAGGGCCGAGATGCACAAGCAGGGGATCGGTTGGGTCACCCTCTGTGTGCTGCCGATCTTGCAGCAACAACCCTCAGTCTGGTCTGATCTTAGACTAGGGATGAACTTTGTATGCCTAAGCCAACCGACGAAACGAGCGGGCGGGCGACCGGGCACTACGCCTGCCAGAGAGACGGGATGCGCAAGCTGTGGATCGATAGGGTGGTAGGTGGGTTTAGGCACATCTTCATATTTCTGTATGCCAATGCCATTTTTATGGCTTGTAAATTCATACAGTGGTCCCTTAAGCCTTCACGTGAAGTTTCATGGCAAGATGACTCGCTTTCTATTTTTCACGATTTTTAAAACTTTTTTGCGGTTTGGGATTTTTTAAAATTTTTTCAGAAGGACTTTTGGCCCCAAACTTGGTAGACGTGATCCTTGTATTTTTTTTGGCATGCAAAAAAAAAATTCAGCTAAAAACTCAAAGTGTACAAGATTTTGTGACCATTTGAAAAAAGTGTTCCCATTTTAGACACGTTAATGGCTACTGGTGGCAAACCTGTAAAATCTCAAATGCTCTTTAAGGGGGTGTGGGTTCTCGAGCTTTGATGAGGGATAGGGGGCCACTATAAGGGGGAAGTACCAGCACCCAACACACATCATGTGCGCACACCCCCCGGCCCCCCCCCATCACCGGAACCCCAATACCATCGGTAAGGTTATCCGATGATGGTGCCCTGACGAAGAAAAATTCGGCACCAACACATGCCCGAGCCCAACATGTGCTGCCGCAACCCTCAGTCCGATCCGATCTTAGACTGGTAATGAACTCCGTATGCTTAGACTGGGAATGAACTCCGTATCCCTTAGCCAACCCACGAAACGAGCATGCAGGCGCTCAGTCGGCCAGAGGGATTGGATGCGCAAGCCGAGGATCGGTCGGGTCCCCCTCTGTGTGCTGCCGATCCTGCTGCCGCAACCCTCGGTCTAGTCCAATCTTAGACTAGGAATGAACTCCGTATGCCTAAGCCAACCGACAAAACGAGCGGGCGGGCGGGCGGGCAGGCACTACGTCGGCCAGAGAGACGGGATGCGCAAGCCGTCGATCGATAGGGTGGTTGGTGGGTTTAGGCACATCTTCATATTTCTGCATGCCAATGCCATTTTTATGGCTTCTAAATTCATACAATGGTCCCTTAAGCCTTCACGTGAAGTTTCATGGCAAGACGACTCGGTTTCTATTTTTCATGATTTTCGAAACTTTTTACGTTTCAGGATTTTTTAAAATTTTTTCAAAAGCGTTTTTGGTCCCAAACTTGGTAGCCTTGATCCTTGTATTTTTGTTGGCATGCACAAAAAAATTCAGCTCAAAACTCGAAGTGTACAAGATTTTGTGACCATTTGAAAAAAGTGTCCTAATTTCAGACACTTTAATGGCTATTGGCAGCAAACCTGTAAAATCTCAAATGCTCTTTAAGGGGATGTGAGTTCTCGAGGTTTGATGAGGGATAGGGGGCCAATATAAAGGCCAAGTACCAGCACCCATCACACATCATGTGCGCACACCCCCCGGCTCCCTGATCGTCTGAACCCCAATGCTGTCGGTCGGGTTCTCCGACGATGGTGCCCCCGCGAAGAAAAATGCGGCACCAGCAAATGCCTGAGCCCAGCATGTGCTGCCACAACCCTCGGTCCGGTCCGATCTTAGACTGGGAATGAACTCCGTATGCCTAAGCCAACCGATGAAACGAGCTGGCGGCCGGGCGGGCACTACGCCAACCAGAGAGACGGGATGTGCAAGCCGTAGATCGATAGGGTGGTAGGTGGGTTTAGGCATATCTTCATATTTCTGCATGCCAATGCCATTTTTATGGCTTGTAAATTCATACAATGGTCCCTTAAGCCTTCACATGAAGTTTCATGGCAAGATGACTCATATTCTATTTTTCATGATTTTCAAAACCTTTTGCGGTTCGGGATTTTTCAAAAATATTTTTGGAAGAATTTTTGGCCCCAAACATTGTAGACGTGATCCTTGTATTTTTGTTGGAATGCAGAAAAAAATCAGCTAAGAACTCGAAGTGTACACGATTTTGTGACCATTTGAAAAAAGTGTCCCTTTTTCAAACACATTAATGGCTACCGGTAGCAAACCTGTAAAATCTCAAATGCTCTTTAAGGGGGTGTGAGTTCTCGAGGTTTGATGAGGGATAGGAGGCCAATATAAGGGCCAAGAACCAGCACCCATCGTACATCATGTGCGCACACCCCCCCGGGCCCCCCGATCGTCAGAACCCCAATGCCGCCAGTCAGGTTCTCCGATGATGCTCCGGTGATCATGCCTCGGTGAAGAAAAATGCGACACCAGCACATGCCTGAGCCCAGCATGTGCTGTTGTAACCCTTGGTCCAGTCCGATCTTAGACTGGGAATGAACTCTGTATGCCTAAGTAAACCCACGAAAAGAGCGTGCGGCCGCTCAGCCGGCCAGAGGCGTGGGATGCGCAAGCCGGGGATCGGTCAGGTCCCCCTCTACGTGCTGTCGATCCTATTACCACAACCCTTGATCTGGTTCGATCTTAGACTGGGAATGAACTTCGTATGCCTAAGCCAACCGACGAAATGAGCGTGCGGGCGGGCGGGCACTATGCCGGCCAGAGAAACGGGATGCGCAAGCCATGGATCAATAGGGTGGTAGGTCGGTTTAGGCACATCTTCATATTTCTACGTGCCAATGCCATTTTTATGGCTTGTAAATTCATACAATGGTCCGTTAAGCCTTCACGTGAAGTTTCATGGCAAGACGACTCGGTTTCTATTTTTCATGATTTTTGAAACTTTTTACGGTTCGGGCTTTTTCAAAATTTTTTCGGGAGGATTTTTGGTCCCAAACTAGGTAGACGTGATCTTTGTATTTTTTTTGGCTGGAACAAAAAAATTCAGCTAAAAACTCGAAGTGTACAAGATTTTGTGACCATTTGAAAAAAGTGTCCCTATTTCAGACACTTTAATGGCTACTGCAGCAAGCCTGTAAAATCTCAAACGCTCTTTAAGGGGATGTGAGTTCTCGGGGTTTGATGAGAGATAGGGGGCCAATATAAGGGCCAAGTACCGGCACCCATCACACATCATGTGCGCACACCCCTCCAACCCACCCGATCGTCGAAAACCCAATGCCGTTTGTCGGGTTCTCCGGCGATGGTGCCCCAGCAAAGAAAAATGCGACACCAGCACATGCCTGAGCCCAGCATGTGCTGCCACAACCCTCGGTCTGGTCTGATCTTAGACTTGGAATGAACTCTGTATGCCTAAGCCAACCGATGAAACGAACGGGCGGGCAGTCGGGCACTACTCCGGCCAGAGAGACGGGATGTGCAAGCCGTGGATCGATAGGGTGGTAGGTGGGTTTAGGCACATCTTCATATTTCTACGTGCCAATACCATTTTTATGGCTTGTAAATTCATACAATGGTCTGCTAAGCCTTCACATGAAGTTTCATGGCAAGACGACTCGGTTTCTATTTTTCATGATTTTTGAAACTTTTTACGGTTCGGGATTTTTGAAAATTTTTTCGGGAGGACTTTTGGTCCCAAACTAGGTAGATGTGATCTTTGTATTTTTGTTGGCTTGCACAAAAAAATTCAGCTAAAAACTCGAAGTGTACAAGATTTTGTGACCATTTGAAAAAAGTGTCCCCATTTCGGACACTTTAATGGCTACTGGCAGCAAACCTGTAAAATCTCAAATGCTCTTTAAGGAGGTGTGAGTTCTCAAGGTTTGATGAGGGATAAGGGGCCAATATAAGGGCCAAGTACCAGCACCCATCGCACATCATGTGCGCACACCCCCCCGGCCCCCTCGATCGTCGGAACCCCAATGCCGTTGGTCAGGTTCTCCGACGATGGTGCCCCGGTGAAGAAAAATGTGACTCCAGCACATGCCCGAGCCCAGCATGTGTTGTCGCAACCCTCGGTCCGGTCCGATCTTAGACTAGGAATGAACTCCGTATGCTTAGACTGGGAATGAACTCCGTATGCCTAAGTGAACCCACGAAACTAGCGTGCGGATGCTTAGCCAGCCAGAGGGGCGGGATGCACAAGTCGGGGATCGGTCGGGTCCCCCTCTGCGTGCTACCGATCCTACTGCCACAACCCTTGGTTTGGTCCAATCTTAGACTGGAAATGAACTTCGTATGCCTAAGCCAACCAACAAAACGAACGGGCGGACGGGCACTATGCCGACCAGAGAGACGGGATACGCAAGTCGTGGATCGATAAGGTGGTAGGTGGGTTTAGGTACATCTTAATATTTCTACATGCCAATGCTAATTTTATGGCTCGTAAATTCATACAGTGATCCGTTAAGCCTTCACGTGAAGTTTTATGGCAAGACGACTCGTTTTCTATTTTTCTCAATTTTTGAAACTTTTTGCGGTTTGGGATTTCTAAAAATTTTTTCAGAAGGAGTTTTAGCCCCAAACTTGGTATACGTGATCCTTGTATTTTTGTTGCCTTGCAAAAAAAAATTCAGCTAAAAACTCGAAGTGTACAAGATTTTGTGGCCATTTGAAAAAAGTGTCCCCATTTCAGACACTTTAATGGCTACTGCCAGCAAACCTGTAAAATCTCAAATGCTCTTTAAGGGGGTGTGAGTTCTTGAGGTTTGATGAGGGATAGGGAGCCAATATTAGGGCCAAGTACCAACACCCATCGCACATCATGTGTGCACACCCCCCGACCCCCCGATCGTCGGAACCCTAAAGCCGCCGAAGAAAAATGCGGCACCAGCACATGCTCGAGCCCAGCATGTGCTGCCGCAACCCTTGGTCTGGTTCGATCTTAGACTGGGAATGAACTCCGTATGCTTAGACTGGGAGTGAACTCCGTATGCCTAAGTCAGCCCACGAAATGAGCGTGCGGGCACTCAGCAGGCCAGAGGGGCGGGATGCGCAAGCTGGGGATCGATCGGGTCCCCCTCTGCATGCTGCCGATCCTGCTGCCACAACCCTCGATCTGGTCTGATCTTAGACTGGGAATGAACTCCGTATGCCTAAGCCAACCGATGAAATGAGTGGGCGGGCAGGTGGGCGAGCACTACGCCGACCAAAGAGACGGGATACGCAAGCCGTGGATCGATAGGGTGGTAGGTGGGTTAAGGCACATCTTCATATTTCTATGTGCCAATGCCATTTTTATGGCTTGGAAATCCGTATAATGGTCCCTAAGCCTTAACGTGAAGTTTCATGGCAAGACGACTCCTTTTCTGTTTTTCATAATTTTTTAAACTTTTTACGGTTCTGGTTTTTTAAAAATATTTTTGGAAGGACTTTTGGCCGCAAACTTGGTAGACGTGATCCTTGTATTTTTGGTGGCATGCACCAAAAAATTCAGCTAAAAACTTGAAGTGTACAAGATTTTGTGACCATTTGAGAAAAATGTCCCCATTTCAGACACTTTAATGGCTACTGGCAGCAAACCTGTAAAATCTCAAATGCTCTTTAAGGGGGTGTGAGTTCTAGAGGTTTGATGAGGGATAGGGGGCCAACATATGGGCCAAGTTCCAGCGCCCATCGCACATCATGTGCGCACACACCCCCGGCCCCCCGATCGTCGGAACCCCAATACCGTCGATCAGGTTCTCCGACGATGCTTCGGCGATGGTGCCTCGATGAAGAAAAATGCGGCACCAACACATGCTCGAGCCCAGCATATGCTGCTGCAACCCTCGATTCGGTCCGATCTTAGACTGGGAATGAACTTTGTATGTTTAGACTGGGAATGAAGTCCGTATGCCTAAGTCAACCCACAAAATAAGCGTGCGGGCACTCAGCTGGCCAGAGGGGCGGGATGGCAAGCCGGGATCGGTCGGGTCCCCCTCTGCGTGGTGCCGATCCTGCTGCCGTAACCCTCGATCCGATCCGATCTTCGACAGGGAATGAACTCCTTATGCCTAAGCCAACCGATGAAACGAGAGGGTGGGCGGGCGGGCGGGCACTACGTCGGCCAGAGAGACAGGAAGCGCATGCTGTGGATCGATAGGGTGGTATGTGGGTTTAGGCACATCTTCATATTTCTGCATGTCAATGCCATTTTTATGGCTTGTAAATTCATACAATGGTCCCTTAAGCCTTCACGGGAAATTTCATGGCAAGCCGACTCGTTTTCTATTTTTCATGATTTTCGAAACTTTTTGCGGTTCGGGATCTTATAAAATTTTTTTGGAAGGAGTTTTGGCCCCAAACTTGGTAGACGTGATCCTTTTATTTTTGTTGGCATGCCCAAAAAAATTCAGCTAAAAACTCAAAGTGTACAAGATTTTGTGACCATTTGAAAAAACTGTCCCCATTTCAGACACTTTAATGGCTACTGGCAGCAAACCTGTTAAATCTCAAATGCTTATTAAGGGTGTGTGAGTTCTCGAGGTTTGATGAGGGATAGGGGGCCAATATAAGGGCCTAGTACCAGAACCCATCACACATCATGTGGGCACACCCCCCCCGGCCCCCCGATCGTCGAAACCCCAATACCGTCGGTCAGGTTCTTCGGCGATGCTCTGGTGATGGTGCCCCGGTGAAGAGAAATACGGCACCAGCACATGCCCGAGCCCAACATGTGCTGCCGAAACCGTCAGTCCGATCCATCTTAGACTGGGTATGAACTCCGTATGCCTAAGTCAACCCATGAAACGAGCGTGCAGGCGATCAGCCGGCTAAAGGGGCGAGATACGCATGCCAGGGATCGGTGGGGTCCCCCTCTGCATGCTGTCGATCTTACGGCCACAACCCTCTGTCCGATCCAATCTTAGACTGGGAATGAACTCCGTATGCCTAAGCCAACTGACGAAATAAGCGGGCGGGCAGGCGGGCGGGTACTACGCCTACCAGAGAGACGGGATGCCCAAGCTGTAGATCGATAGGGTGGTAGGTGGGTTTAGGCACATCTTCATATTGCTGCAAGCCAATGCCATTTTTTTGGCTTGTAAATTCATACAATGGTCCCTTAAGCCTTCACGTGAAGTTTCATGGCAAGACGACTCGTTTTCTATTTTTAACGATTTTTGAAACTTTTTGTGGTTCGAGATTTTTTAAAATTTTTTTGGAAGGAGTTTTGGCCCCAAACTTAGTCGACGTGATCTTTGTATTTTTCTTCGCATGCAAAAAAAAATTTAGCTAAAAACTCAAAGTGTACAAGATTTTGTGACCATTTGAAAAACGCATCCCCATTTCAGACACTTTAATGGCTACTGGCAGCAAACCTGTAAAATCTCAAATGCTCTTTAAGGGGGTGTGAGTTCTCCAGGTTTGATGAGGGATAGGGGGCCAATATAAGGGCCAAGTACCAGCACCCATCGCACATCATCTGTGCACACCCCCCGGCCCCCCCGATCACCAGAACCCCAATCCCGTCGGTCAGGTTCTCCAGAAATGGTGCCCCAACGAAGAAAAATGCGGCACCAGCACATGCTCGAGCCCCGCATGTGCTGCCGCAACCTTCGATCTGGTCCGATCTTAGACTGAGAATGAACTCCGTATGCCTAAGTCGACCAATGAAACAAGCCTGCAGGTGCTCAGTCGGCCAGAGGGGCAGGATACGCAAGTCGGGGATCGACCGAGTCCCCTTCTGCGTGCTGTCGATCCTGCTACTACATCCCTCGGTCCGGTCTGATCTTAGACTGGGAATGAACTCCGTATGCCTAAGCCAACAGACGAAACAAGCGGGTCGACAGGCGGGCGGGCACTACGTCGGCCAGAGAGACGGGATGCGTAAGTCATGGATCGATAGGGTGGTCACTGGGTTTAGGCACATCTTCATATTTCTATGTGCCAATGCCATTTTTATGGCTTGTAAATTCATACAATGGTCCCTTAAGCCTTCACGTGAAGTTTTATGGCAAGACGACTCGTTTTTGATTTTTCATGATTTTTGAAACTTTTTACGGTTGGGGATTTCTTAAAATATTTTCGGAAGGAGTTTTGGCCCCAAACTTGGTAGACGTGATCCTTGTATTTTTGGTGGCATGCACCAAAAAATTCAGCTAAAAACTTGAAGTGTACAAGATTTTGTGACCATTTGAAAAAAGTGTCCCCATTTCAAACACTTTAATGGCTACTGGCAGCAAACCTGTAAAATCTCAAATGCTCTTTAAGGGGGTGTGAGTTCTCGAGGTTTGATAAGGGATAGGGGGCCTATATAAGGGCCAAGTACCAGCACCCATCGCACATCATGTGCGCACACCCCCCCGGGCCCCCAGATCACTGGAACCCCAATGCCGTCGGTCAGGTTCTCCGGTGATGCCCTGACGAATAAAAATGTGGCACCTGCACATGCCCGAGCCCAGTATGTGCTGTCATAACCCTCGGTCCAAGCCGATCTTAGACTGGGAATGAACTCTAGATGCTTAGACTGGGAATGAACTCCGTATGCCTAAGTCAACAAACGAAACGAGCGTGCGGGCGCTCAGCCGGCCAAAGGGGCAGGATGCGTAAGCCGAGGATCGATCGAGCCCCCCTCCGCATGCTGCCGATCCTACTACCGTAACCCTCGGTCCGGTCCGATCTTAAACTGGAAATGAACTCTGTATGCCTAAGCCAACCAACGAAACGAGGGGGCGGGTGGGCCGACGGGCACTTCGTCGGCCAGAGAGACGGGATGCACCAGCCGTGGATCGATAGGGTGGTAGGTGGGTTTAGGCACATCTTCATATTTCTACATGCCAATGCCATTTTTATGGCTTGTAAATTCATACAATGGTCCCTTAAGGCTTCACGTGAAGTTTCACGGCAAGTCGACTCGTTTTCTATTTTTCAATGATTTTTGAAACTTTTTGCGGTTCGGGTTTTTTTTTAATTTTTTCGAAATGAGTTTTGGCCCCAAACTTGGTAGACGTGATCCTTGTATTTTGTTGGCATGCACAAAAAAATTCAGCTAAAAACTAGAAGTGTACAAGATTTTGTGACCATTTGAAAAAAGTGTCCCCATCCAGACACTTTAATGGCTACTGGCAGCAAACCTGTAAAATCTCAAATGCTCTTTAAGGGGGTGTGAGTTCTCAAGGTTTGATGAGGGATAGGGGGCCAATATAAGGGCCAAGTACCAGCACCCATCGCACATCATGTGCGCACACCCCCCCGATCGTCGGAACCCCAATGCCGTCGGTCAGGTTCTCCGACGATGCTCCGACGATGATGCCCCGACGAAGAAAAATGTGGCACCAGCATGTGCTGCCGTAACCCTCGGTCCAGTCTGATCTCAGACTGGGAATGAACTTCGTATGCTTAGACTGGGAATGAAATCCATATGCCTAAGTCAACCCGCGAAACAAGCGTGTGGGCGCTCAGCCGGCCAGAGGGGCGAGATGCGCAAGTCGGGGATCGGTCGAGTCCCCCTTTGCGTGGTGCCAATCCTGCTGTCGGAACCTTGGTCTGGTCCGATCTTAGACTAGGAATGAACTCCGTAAGCCTAAGCCAAACGACGATACAAGCGGGCGGGCGGGCAGGCACTACGCTGGCCAGCGAGACGGGATGCGCAAGCCGTGGATCGATAGGGTGATAGGTGGGTTTAGGCACATCTTCATATTTCTACATGCCAATGCCATTTTTATGGCTTGTAAACTAATACAATGGTCCCTTAAGCCTTCACGTGAAGTTTCATGGCAGGACGACTCGTTTTCTATTTTTCATGATTTTTAAAACTTTTTGCGGTTCAGGATTTTTTAAAATTTTTTTGGAAGGAGTTTTGGACCCAAACTTTTTAGACGTGATCCTTGTATTTTTGTTGGCATGCACAAAACAATTCAGCTAAAAACTCGAAGTGTAGAAGATTTTGTGACCATTTGAAAAAAATGTCCCCATTTCAGACACTTTAATGGCTACTGGCAGCAAACTTGTAAAATCTCGAATGCTCTTTAAGGGGGTGTGAGTTCTCGAGGTTTGATGAGGGATAGGGGGCCAATATAAGGGCCAACTAAAAGCACCCATCGCACATCATGTGCGCACACCCCCCGACCCCCTGATCGTCGGAACCCCAATGCCGCCGGTCAGGTTCCTCGGCGATGCTCCGGTGATGGTGCCGCGATGAAGAAAAATGCGGCAACAGCACATGCCCGAGCCCAACATGTGCTGCCGCAACCCTCGGTCTGGTCCGATCTTAGACTAGAATGAACTTCGTATGCCTAAGTCAACCCACGAAACGAGAGTGTGGGCGCTCAATCGGCCAGAGGGGCGGGATGCGCAAGCCGCGGATCGGTCGGGTCCCCTTCTGCGTGCTACCGATCCTGCTGCTGCAACCCTGCATTCGGTCTGATCTTAGACTGGGAATGAACTCCGCATGCCTAAGCCAACCGACGAAAGGAGCAGGCGAGCGGGCGGGCGGGCACTACGCTGACCAGAGAGATGGGATACGCAAGTCGTGGATCGATAGGGTGGTAGGTGGGTTTAGGCACATCCTCATATTTCTGCATGCCAATGCCATTTTTATGGCTTGTAAATTCATACAATGGTCCCTTAAGCCTTCACATGAAGTTTAATGGCAAGACGACTCGTTTTCTATTTTTCATGATTTTTGAAACTTTTTAGGGTTCCGAATTTTTTAAAATTTTTTTGGAAGCCGTTTTGGCCCCAAACTAGGTAGACGTGATCCTTGTATTTTTGTTGGAATGCCCAAAAAAATTCAGCTAAAAACTTGAAGTGTACAAGATTTTGTGGCCGTTTGAAAAAAATGCCCCCATTTCAGACACTTTAATGGCTACTGGCAGCAAACCTGTAAAATCTCAAATGCTCATTAAGGGGGTGTGAGTTCTCGAGGTTTGATGAGAAATAGGGGGCCAATTTAAGGGCCAAGTACCAGCACCCATTGCTCATCATGTGCGCACACCCCCCGACCCCCTGATCGTCAGAACCCCAATGCCGCCGGTCAGGTTCTCCGATGATGCTCCGGCGATGGTGCCCCGACGAAGAAAAATGTGGCACCAGCACATGCCTGAGCCCAGCATGTGCTGCTGCAACCCTCAGTCCGGTCCGATCTTAGACTGGGAATGAACTTCATATGCCAAAGCCAACCGACGAAACAAGTGTGTGGGCGGGTGGGAAAATGGCAAGACGACTCTTTTTCTATTTTTCATGATTTTCAAAACTTTTTACGGTTCGGGATTTTTTCAGAAGGAGTTTTGGCCCCAAACCTGGTAGACGTGATCCTTGTATTTTTGTTGGCATGCACAAAAAATTCAGCTAAAAACTCGAAGTATACAAGATCTTGTGACCATTCGAAAAAAGTGTCCCCATTTCAAACACTTTAATGGCTACTGGCAGCAAACCTGTAAAATCTAAAATGCTCTTTAAGGGGGTGTGAGTTCTCGAGGTTTGATGAGGGATAGGGGGCCAATATTAGGGCCAAGTACCAGCACCCATCGCACGTCATGTGCGCACACCCCCCCGGCCACCCCGATCGCCGGAACCCAATGCCGTCGGTCAGGTTCTCCGGTAATGCTCTGGCGATGGTGCCCCGACGAAGAAAGATGCGGCACCAGCACATGCCCGAGCCCAACATGTGCTTAGACTGGGAATGAACTCCGTGTGCTTAGAATGGGAATGAACTCCGTGTGTTTAGACTGGGAATGAACTCCGTATGACTAAGTCAACCCACGAAATGAGCGTGCGGGCGCTCAACCGGCCAGAGGGATGAAATGCGCAAGCTGGGGATTGACCGGGTCCCCCTCTGCGTCCTACCAATCCTGCAGCCACAACCCTTGATCCGGTCCATTCTTAGACTAGGAATGAACTCCGTATGTTTAGACTGGAATGAACTCCGTACGCCTAAGTCAAACCAAGAAACGAGCGTGTGGGCGCTCAGCCGGCCAGAGTGGCGGGATGCGCAAGCCGAGGATCGGCTAGGTCCCCCTCTACGTGCTGCCGATCCTACTGCTGCAACCCTCAGTTTGGTCGATCTTACACTGGGAATGAACTCCGTATGCCTAAGCCAACCGACGAAACGAGCGGGCGAGCGGGCGAGCGCTACGCGGGCCAGAGAGACAGGATGCGCAAGCCATGGATCGATAGGGTGGTAGGTGGGTTTAGGCAAATCCCCATATTTCTACATGCCAATGCCATTTTTATGGCTTGTAAATTCATACAATGGTCCCTTAAGCCTTCACGTGAAGTTTCATGGCAAGACGACGCATTTTTTATTTTTTACGATTTTTGAAACTTTTTGTGTTTGGGATTTTTTAAAATTTTTGCGAAAGGAGTTTTGGCCCTAAACTTGGTAGACGTGCTCCTTGTATTTTTTTTGGCATGCAAAAAAAAAATTCAGCTAAAAACTCGAAGTGTACAAGATTTTGTGACTATTTGAAAAATGTGTCCCCATTTTAGGCACTTTAATGGCTACTGGCAGCAAACCTGTAAAATGTCAAATGCTCTTTAAGGGAGTGTGAGTTATCGAGGTTTGATGAGGGATAGGGGGCCAATATAAGTGCCAAGTACCAGCACTTATCGCACATCATGTGCGCACACCCCCCACCACCCCGATCGCCAGAACCCCAATGCCGTCAGTCATGTTCTCCGATGATGCTCCGGCGATTGCGCCCCAACGAAGAAAAATGCGGCACCAGCACATGCCCAAGCCCAACATGTGCTGCCGCAACCCTCGGTCTGGTCCGATCTTAGAAAGGGAATGAACTCCGTATGCCTAAATCAACCCATGAAACGAGCGTACGGGCGCTCAGCTGGCCAGAGGGGCAGGATGCACAAACCAGGGATCGATCGGGTCCCCCTCTGCGTGCTGCCGATCCTGCTGCCGCAACCCTCGATCCAGTCCAATATTAGACTGGGAATGAACTCCGTAAGCCTAAGCGGTCGGGCACTACGCTGGCCAGAGAGACGGGATGCGCAAGCCGTGGATCGATACGGTGGTAGGTGGGTTTAGGCACATCTTCATATTTCTGCATGCCAATGCCATTTTTATGGTTTGTAAATTCATACAATGGTCCCTTAAGCCTTCACGTGAAGTTTAATGGCAAGACGACTCGTTTTCTATTTTTCACAATTTTTGAAACTTTTTGCGGTTCAGCATTTTTTAAAATTTTTTTGGAAGGAGTTTTTGCCCCAAACTTGGTAGACGTGATCCTTGTATTATTTTTGGCATGCATAAAAAAATTCAGCTAAAAACTTAAGTGTACAAGATTTTATGACCATTCGAAAAAAGTGTCCCCATTTCAGACACTTTAATGGCTACTGGCAACAAACCTGTAAAATCTCAAATGCTCTTTAAGAGGGTGTGAGTTCTCAAGGTTTGATGAAGAATAGGGGGCCAATATAAGTGCCAAGTACCAGCACCCATCGCACATCATGTGCACACACCCCCTCGGCCTACCCGATCATCGGAACCCCAATGCCGCCGGTCAGGTTCTCCTGTGATGCGCCAACGATGGTGCCCCGACGAAGAAAAATGCGGCACCAGCACATGCCCGAGCCCAGCATGTGCTGTCGCAACCCTCAGTCCGGTCCAATCTTAGAATAGGAATGAACTCTGTATGGTTAGACTGGGAATGAACTCCGTATGCCTAAATCAACCCACAAAACGAACGTACGGGCGCTCAACCGGCCAGTGGGGCAGGATACGTAAGCCGGGGATCGACCGGGTCCCCTTCTACATGCTACCGATCCTGCTGCCACAACCCTCGGTCTGGTTCGATCTTAGACTGGGAATAAACTTTGTATGCCTAAGCCAACCGACGAAACGAGTGGACGGGCAGGTGGGCACTACACCGGCCAGAGAGACAGGATGCGCAAGCCATGGATTGATAGGGTGGTAGGTGGGTTTAGGCACATCTTCATATTTCTGTGTACCAATGCCATTTTTATGGCTTGTAAATTCATACAATAGTCCCTTAAGCTTTCACGTGAAGTTTCACGGCAAGATGACTCGTTTTCTATTTTTCATGATTTTTGAAACATTGTGCGGTTCGGGATTTTTTAAAATTTTTTTGGAAGGATTTTTGGCCCCAAACTTGGCAGACGTGATCCTTGTATTTTTTTTGGCCTGCACAAAAAAATTTAGCTAAAAACTCTAAGTGTACAAGATTTTGTGACCATTTGAAAAAAGTGTCCCCATTTCAGACACTTTAATGGCTACTGGCAGCAAACCTATAAAATCTCAAATGCTCTTTAAGGGGGTGTGAGTTCTGGAGGTTTAATGAGGGATAGGGGGCCAATATAAGCACCAAGTACCAGCACCCATCGCACATCATGTGCACACACCCCCCCGGCCCCCCGATCGTCGGAACCCCAATACCGTCGATCAGGTTCTTCGGTGATGCTTCAGCGATGGTGCCCCAGTGAACAAAAATACGGCACCAACACATGCCTGAGCCCAGCATTTGTTGCCGTAACCCTCGGTTTGGTTCGATCTTAGATGGGAATGAACTCCGTATGCCTAAGTCAACCCACGAAACGAGGGCGTGGGCTCTCAGCCGGCCAGAGGGGTGGGATGCGCAAGCTGGGGATCGGTCGGGTCCCCTTTTACGTGCTACCGATCTTGCTGCCATAACCCTCAGTCCGATCCGATCTTAGATTGGGAATAAACTTCGTATGCCTAAGCCAATTGACAAAACGAGCGGGCGGGCGAGCGGGCACTAGGTCGGCCAGAGAGACGGGATGCGCAAGCCGTGGATCGATACGGTGGTAGGTGGGTTTAGGCACATCTTCATATTTCTGCATGCCAATGCCATTTTTATGGCTTGTAAATTCATACAGTCGTCCCTTAAGCCTTCACGTGAAGTTTCATGGCAAGACGACTCGTTTTCTATTTTTCACGATTTTTGAAACTTTTTATGGTTCAGGATTTTTTAAAATTTTTTCGGAAGCGTTTTTGGCCGCAAACTTGGTATACGTGATCCTTATATTTTTTTTGGCATGCATAAAAAAATTCAGCTAGAAACTCGAAGTGTACAAGATTTTGTGACCATTTGAAAAAAGTGTCCCCATTTCAGACACTTTAATGGCTACTGGCGGCAAACCTGTAAAATCTCAAATGCTCTTTAAGGGGGTGTGAGTTCTTGAGGTTTGATGAGGGATAGGGGGCCAATATAAGTGCCTAGTACCAGCACCCATCGCACATCATGTGCGCACACCCCCCGGCCCCCCCGATCGTGGGAACCCCAATACCGTCGGTCAGGTTCTCCGGCGATGGTGCCCCGACGAAGAAAAATACGGCACCAGCAAATGCTCGAGCCTAGCATGTGCTATCGCAACCCTCGGTCTGATCTGATCTTAGACTGGGAATGAACTCCGTATGCCTAAGCCAACCGACAAAACGAGCGGGCGGGCAATCGGGCGGGCACTACGACGGCCAGAGAGACGAGATGCGCAAGCCGTGTATCGATAGAGTGGTAGGTGGGTTTAGGCACATCTTCATATTTCTGCATGCCAATGCCATTTTTATGGCTTGTAAATTCATACAATGGTCCCTTAAGCCTTCACGTGAAGTTTCAGGGCAAGATGACTCGTTTTCTATATTTCACCATTTTTGAAACTTTTTGTGGTTCGGGATTTTTTAAAATTTTTTCGGAAGAAGTTTTGGCCCTAACCTTGGTAGACGTGATCCTTGTATTTTTGTTGGCATCCACAAAAAAAATCAGCTAAAAAGTCGAAGTGTACAAGATTTTGTGACCATTTGAAAAAAGTGTCCCCATTTCAGACACTTTAATGGCTACTAGCAGCAAACCTGTAAAATCTCAAGTGCTCTTTAAGGGGGTGTGAGTTCTTGAGGTTTGATGAGCGATAGGGGAACAATATAATGGCCAAGTACCAGCACCCATCGCACATCATGTGCGCACACCCCCCGGCCCCCCCGATCCCCGGAACCCCAACGCTGCCGGTCAGGTTCTCTGGCAATGCTCTGGTGATGGTGCCCCGACAAAGAAAAATGTGGCACCAACACATGCCTGAGCCTAGCATGTGCTACCGAAACCCTCGGTCCGATCCGATCTTAGACTGGAATGAATTTTGTATGCTTAGACTGGGAATGAACTCTGTATGCCTAAGTCAACCCACGAAACGAGCGTGTGGGCGCTCAACCGACCAGATGGGCGGGACGTGCAAGCCGAGGGTCGATCGGGTCTCACTCTGCGTGCTGTCGATCCTCCTGCTGCAACCTTTGATCTGGTCTGATCTTAGACTGGGAATGACCTAAGTATACCTAACCCAACCGGCGAAATGAGCGGGTGGGCGGACGGGCAGGCACTACGCCGGC
Organism: Durio zibethinus; assembly: GCF_047325235.1. Taxonomy (NCBI): domain Eukaryota; kingdom Viridiplantae; phylum Streptophyta; class Magnoliopsida; order Malvales; family Malvaceae; genus Durio; species Durio zibethinus. The sequence goes on along the minus strand of NC_143170.1, from coordinate 14,310,922 downwards.
CAGAGAGACGGGATACGCAAGCCGTGGATCGATAGGGTGGAAGGTGGGTTTAGGCACATCTTAATATTTCTGTGTGCCAATGCCATTTTTATGGCTTGTAAATTAATACAATGGTCCCTTAAGCCTTCATGTGAAGTTTCATGGCAAGACGTCTCGTTTTCTATTTTTCACGATTTTGTAAAACTTTTTACGGTTCGGGATTTTTTAAAATTTTTTCGGAAGAAGTTTTGGCCCCAAACTTGGTAGACGTGATCCTTGTATTTTTGTTGGCATGCACAAAAAAATTCAGCTAAAAAGTCGAAGTGTACAAGATTTTGTGACCATTTGAAAAAAGTGTCCCCATTTCAGACACTTTAATGGCTACTGGCAGCAAACCTGTAAAATCTCAAATGCTCTTTAAGGGGGTGTGAGTTCTCAAACCAGCACCATTACACATCATGTGCGCACACCCCCCCGGCAACCCCAATCGCTGAAACCCCAATGCCACCGTTAGGTTCTCCGACGATGCTCCGACGATCGTGCCCCGACGAAGAAAAATACGCCACCAGCATATGCCCGAGCCCAGCATGTGCTGCTGCAACCCTTGGTCCGGTCTGATCTTAGACTGGGAATGAACTTTGTATGCCTAAGTCAACCCATGAAACGAGCGTGCAGGCACTCAGCCGACTAGAGGGGCGGGATGCACAAGCCGAGGATCGGTCGGGTCCCCCTCTGCGTGCTGTCGATGCTGCTGCAACAACCCTCGGTCCAGACCAATCTTAAACTGGGAATGAACTCTGTATGCCTAAGCCAATGTCGTCGGCCAGGTTCTCCGGCCATGCTCTGACGATGCTCGAGCGATGGTGCCCTGACGAAGAAAAATGTGGCACCAGCACATGCCTGAGCCCAGCATGTGCTGCCGCAACCCTTGGTCCGGTCCGATCCTAGATTACGAGTGAACTCCATATGCTTAGACTGGGAATGAACTCTGTATGCCTAAGTCAACCCACGAAACGAGCGTGCGGGTGCTCAACCGACCAGAGGTACGGGATGCGCAAGCCTGGGATCGGTCGGGTCCCCCTCTGCGTGCTGTCGATGCTGCTGCAACAACCCTCGGTCCAGACCAATCTTAAACTGGGAATGAACTTTGTATGCCTAAGCCAATGTCGTCGGCCAGGTTCTCCGGCCATGCTCTGACGATGCTCGAGCGATGGTGCCCCGACGAAGAAAAATGCGACACCAGCACATGCCTGAGCCCAGCATGTGCTGCCGCAACCCTTGGTCCGGTCCGATCCTAGATTGAGAGTGAACTCCATATGCTTAGACTGGGAATGAACTCTGTATGCCTAAGTCAACCCACGAAACGAGCGTGCGGGTGCTCAACCGACCAGAGGTACGGGATGCGCAAGCCTGGGATCGGTCGGGTCCCCTTCTGTGTGCTGTCGATCCTGCTATCGCAACCCTCAGTCCGGTCTAATCTTAGACTGGGAATGACCTCTGTATCCCTAAGCCAACCGATGAAATGAGTGTGCTGGCGGGCGGGCGGGCACTACGCCGGCCAGAGAGACAGGATGTGCAAGCCGGGGATCGATAGGGTGGTAGGTGGGTTTAGGTACATCTTCATATTTCTATGTGCCAATAACATTTTTATGGCTTGTAAATTCATACAATGGTCCCTTAAGCCTTCATGTGAAGTTTCATGGCAAGACGACTCGTTTTCTATTTTTCACGATTTTTGAAACTTTTTCCGGTTTGGGATTTTTTAAAATTTTTTCGAAAGGATTTTTGGCCCCAAACTTGGCAGACATGATCCTTGTATTTTTGTTGGCATGCATAAAAAAATTCAGCTAAAAACTCGAAGTGTACAAGATTTTGTGACCATTTGAAAAAAGTGACCCTATTTCAGACACTTTAATGGCTACTGGCAACAAACCTGTAAAATCTCAAATGCTCTTTAAGGGGGTGTGAGTTCTCGAGGTTTGATGAGGGATAGGGGGCCAATATAAGGGCCCAGTACCAGCACCCATCGGACATCATGTGCGCACACCCCCTCGGCCCCCCCGATCGTCGGAACCCCGATGCCGCCGGTTAGGTTCTCTGACGATGCTCCGGCGATGGTGCCCCGACGAAAAAAAATGCGGCACCAGCACATGCCTGAGCCTAGCATGTGCTGCCACAACCCTCGGTCTGATCCAATCTTATATTGGGAATGAAATCCGTATGCTTAGACTGGGAATGAACTCTGTATGCCTAAGTCAACACATAAAATGAGTGTGCGGGCGCTCAGCCGGCAAGAAGGGCTAGATGTGCAAGCCGGGGATCGATCGGGTCCCCCTCTGCGTGCTGCCATTCCTACTGCTACAACCCTCGGTTCGGTCTGATCTTAGACTGGGAATGAACTCCGTATCCCTAAGCCAACCGACGAAACAAGTGGGCTAGCAGGTGGGCGGGCACTACGCTGGCCAGAGAGACAAGGCCAATACAAGGGACAAGTACCAGCACCCATCGCACATCATGTGCGCACACCCCCCCGACCCCTCCGATCCCTGAAACCCCAATGCCGCCGGTCAGGTTCTTCGACGATGGTGCCCCGACGAAGAAAAATACGGCACCAACACATGCCCGAGCCCAGCATGTGCTATGGCAACCCTCGGTCCGGTCTGATTTTTGACTGGGAATGAACTCCGTATGCCTAGACTAGGAATGAACTCCGTATGCCCAAGTCAACCCACGAAACGAGCGTGTGGGTGCTCAGTCAGCCAGAAGGGCGAGATGTGCAAGTCGGGGATCGGTCGGGTCCCCCTCTGCGAGCTGCCGATCCTGCTACAGCAACCCTCGATCTGGTCTGATCTTAGACTGGGAATGAACTCCCTATGCCTAAGCCAACCGATGAAACGTGCGGGCGGGTGGGCGGGCAAGCACTACAATGGCCAGAGAGACGGGATGCGCAAGCCATGGAATGATAAGGTGGTAGATGGGTTTAGGCATATCTTCATATTTCTGGATGCCAATGCTATTTTTATGGCTTGTAAATTCATACAATGGTCCCTTAAGCCTTCACGTGAAGTTTCATGGCAAGACGACTCGTTTTCTATTTTTCATGATTTTTGAAACTTTTTACGGTTTGAGATTTTTTAAAATTTTTTCGGAAGGATTTTTGGCCCCAAACTTCGTAGCCGTGATACTTGTGTTTTTGTTGGCATGCACAAAAAAATTCAGCAAAAAACTCGAAGTGTACAACATTTTGTGACCATTTGAAAAAAGTGTCCCCATTTCAGACACTTTAATGGCTACTGGCAGCAAACCTGTAAAATCTCAAATGCTCTTTAAGGAGGTGTGAGTTCTCAAGGTTTGATGAGGGATAGGGGGCCATAATAACGGCCAAGTACCAGCACCCATCGCACATCATGTCCGCACACCCCCCGACCCCCCCATCGTCGGAACCCTAATGCCGTCGGTCAGGTTCTCCGGCAATGCTCCGGTGATGGTGCCCCGGTGAAGAAAAATGTGGCACCAGCACATGCTCGAGCCCAGCATGTGCTACCGCAACCCTCGATCCGATCTGATCTTAGACTACGAATGAACTCCGTATACTTAGACTAGGAATGAACTTTGTATGCCTAAGTCAACCCACGACACGAGCGTGCGGGCGCTCAGCCGACCAGAGGGGCAGGATGCACAAGTCGCAACCCTTGGACCGATCTGATCTTAGACTGGGAATGAACTCCGTATGCCTAAGCCAACCAATGAAACGAGCAGGCGGGCGGGTGGGCGGGCACTACGTTGGCCAGAGAGACGGGATGCGCAAGCCATGGATCGATAGGGTGGTAGGTGGGTTTAGGCACATCTTCATATTTCTACTTGCCAAAGCCATTTTTATGGCTTGTAAATTCATACAATGGACCCTTAAACCTTCACGTGAAGTTTCATGGCAAGATGACTTGTTTTCTATTTTTCATGATTTTTGATACTTTTTGCGGTTTGGGATTTTTTAAAATTTTTTTGGAAGGAGTTTTGGCCCAAAACTTGGTAGACGTTATTCTTGTATTTTTGTTGGCATGCACAAAAAAATTCAGCTAAAAACTCGAAGTGTACAATATTTTGTGACCATTTGAAAAAAGTGTCCCCATTTCAGACACTTTAATGGCTACTGGTAGCAAACCTGTAAAATCTCAAATGCTCTTTAAGGGGGTGTGAGTTCTCGAGGTTTGATGAGGGATAGGGGCCCAATATAGGGGCCAAATACCAGCACCCATCACACATCATGTGCGCACACCCCCCGGCCCCCCCGATCATCGGAATTCCAATGCCGTCAGTCAGGTTCTCTGACGGCGATCTGGCGATGGTGCCCCGACTAAGAAAAATACGGCACCAGCACATGCTCGAGCCAAGCATGTGCTGCCATAACCCTCGGTCCGGTCCGATCTTAGACTGGGAATGAACTCCGTATGCTTAAGCCAACCGACGAATTGAGCGGGCGGGCGAGCGGGTAGACAGTATGCCAGCCAGAGAGACGGGATGTGCCAGTTGTGGATCGATAGGGCGGTAGGTGCGTTTAGGCACATCTTCATATTTCTGCCTGCTAATGCCATTTTCATGGCTTGTAAATTTATACAATGGTCCTTTAAGCCTTCACGTGAAGTTTCATGACAAGACGACTCGTTTCCTATTTTTCACGATTTTTGTAACTTTTTACGGTTCGGGATTTTTTAAAATTTTTTCGGAAGGAGTTTTGGTGCCAAACCTGGTAGATGTGATCCTTGCATTTTTGTTGGCATGCACAAAAAAATTCAGCTAAAAACTCAGAGTGTACAAGATTTCATTACCATTTGAAAAAAGTGTCCCCATTTCAGACACTTTAATTGCTACTGGCAGCAAACCTGTAAAATCTCAAATGCTCTTTAAGGAGGTGTGAGTTCTCGAGGTTTGATGAGGGATAGGAGGCCAATATAAGGGCAAAGTACCAGCACCCATCGCACATCATGTGTGCACACCCCCCGGCCCCCTATCGTCGGAACCCCAATGCCGTCGGTCAGGTTCTCCGACGATGCTCCGACGATGGTGCCCCGATGAAGAAAAATGTGGCACCAGCACATGCCCGAGCCCAGCATGTGCTACCGCAACCTTCGGTCCGGTCTGATCTTAGACTAGGAATGAACTCCGTATGCCTAAGCCAACCGACGAAATTAGCGGGCGGGCGGGCGGGCACTACGCCGGCCAGAGAGACGGGATGCGCAAGCCGTGGATCAATAGGGTGGTAGGTGGGTTTAGGCACAGCTTCATATCTCTGCATGCCAATGCCATTTTTATTGCTTATAAATTCATACAATGGTCCCTTAAGCCTTCACATGAAGTTGCATGGCAAGACGACTCGTTTTTTATTTTTCATGATTTTGAAAATTTTTACGGTTCGGGATTTTTTAAAATTTTTTCGGAAGGAGTTTTGGCCCCAAACTTGGTAGATGTGATCCTTGTATTTTTGTTGGCAGGCATAAAAAACTCAGCTAAAAACTCGAAGTGTACAAGACTTTGTGACCATTCGAAAAAAGTGTCCCTATTTCAGACACTTTATTGGCTACTGGCAGCAAACCTGTAAAATCTCAAATGCTCTTTAAGGGGGTGTGACTTCTAGAGGTTCGATGAGGGATAGGGGGCCAATATAAGGGCCAAGTACAAGCACCCATCGCACATCATGCACGCACACCACCCCAGCCCCCCAATCGCCGAAACCCCAACACCGTCGATCAGGTTCTCTGGCGATGCTCCGACGATGGTGCCCCGGCATGTGCTGCCGCAACCCTCGGTTTGATCTGATCTTAGATTGGGAATAGACTCTGTGTGCCTAAGCCAACCGACTTAACGAGTGGGCGGGCGGGCAGGCACTACGTCGGCCAGAGAGACGGGATGTGCGAGCCGTAGATCGATAGGGTGGTAGGTGGGTTTAGGCATATCTTCATATTTCTACATGCCACTGCCATTTTTATGGCTTGTAAATTCATACAATGGTCCCTTAAGCCTTCACGTGAAGTTTCATGGCAAGACGACTCATTTTCTATTTTTCACGATTTTGGAAACTTTTTAGGGTTCAAGATTTTTTAAGATTTTTTTGGAATGAGTTTTGGCCCCAAACTTGGTAAACATGGTCCTTGTATTTTTTTTGGAATGTACAAAAAAAATCAGCTAAAAACTTGAAGTGTACAAGATTTTGTGACCATTCGAAAAAAGTGTCCCCATTTCAGACACTTTAATGGCTACTGGTAGCAAACCTGTAAAAACTCAAATACTCTTTAAGGGGGGGTGAGTTTTTGAGGTTTGTTAAGGGATAGGGGGCCAATATAAGGGCCAAGTACCAGCACCCATCGCACATCATGTGCGCACACGCCCCCCGGCCCCCCCAATCACCGGAACCCTAATGCCGTCGGTCCGATCTTAGACTGGGAATGAACTCCGTATGCCTAAGCCCACCGACGAAACGAGCGGGTAGGCGGGCAGGCGGGCACTACGCCTGCCAGAGTGACGGGATGCGCAAGCCGTGGATCGATAGGGTGGTAGGTGGGTTTAGGCACATCTTCATATTTCTGCATGCCAATGCCATTTTTATGGCTTCTAAATTCATACAATGGTCCCTTAAGCCTTCAGGTGAAGTTTCATGGCAAGACGACTTGTTTTCTATTTTTCAAAATTTTGAAAAATTTTTACTGTTCGGGATTTTTAAAAATTCTTTCGGACGGAGTTTCGGCCCCAAACTTTGTAGACGTGATCCTTGTTTTTTTGTTGGCATGTACAAAAAAATTCAGCTAAAAACTTGAAGTGTACAAGATTTTGTGACCATTTGAAAAAAGTGTCCCCATTTTAGACACTTTAATGGCTACTGGCAGCAAACCTGTAAAATTTCAAATGCGCTTTAAGGGGGTGTGAGTTCTCGAGGTTTGATGAGGGATAGGGGGCCAATATAAGGGCCAAGTACCAGCACCCATCGCAAATTATGTGCGCACACCCCCAGCCCCCCCGATGGCCGAAACCCCAATGCCGCCGGTCAGGTTCTCCGGTGATGCTCCAGTGATGGTGCCCCGGTGAAGAAAAATGCGTCACCAGCACATGCCCGAGCCCAGAATGTGCTACCGTAACCCTCGGTCTGGTTTGATCTTAGACTGGGAATGAACTCTGTATGCTTAGACTAGGAATGAACTCCGTATGCCTAAGTCAACCGATGAAACGAGCGTGCGGACGCTCAGTCAGCTAGAGGGGAGGGATGCGTAAGCTGGGATCAATCGCGTCCCCCTCTACGTGCTGCCAATCCTGCTGCTACAACCCTTGGTCTGGTCCGATCTTAGACTGGGAATGAACTCTGTATACCTAAGCCAACTGACAAAACGAGCGGGCGGGTGGGCACTACGCTAGCAAGAGACACGGGATGCGCAAGCCATGGATCGATAAAGTGGTAGGTGGGTTTAGGCACATCTTCATATTTCTACATGTCGTGGAGCGATAGAGTGGTAGATGTGATCCTTGTATTTTTTTTGGCATGCACAAAAAAATTCAGCTAAAAACTCGTAGTGTACAAGATTTTGTGACCATTTGATAAAAGTGTCCCCATTTCAGAAACTTTAATGGCTACTGGCAGCAAACATGTAAAATCTGAAACGCTCTTTAAGGGGGTGTGAGTTCTCAAGGTTTGATCAGCGATAGGGGGCCAATATAAGGGCCAAGTACCAGCACCCATCGCACATCATGTGCGCACACCCCCGACCCCCCTATCGTCGAAACTCCAATGCCGTCGGTTAGGGTCTCCGACGATGCTCCGACGATGGTGCCTCGAGAAAGAGAAATGTGGCACCAGTACATGCTCGTGCCCAGCATGTGATGTCGCAGCCCTCGGTCCGATCCGATCTTAGACTGGGAATGAACTCCGTATGCTTAGACTGGGAATGAACTCCGTATGCCTAAGTCAACCCACGAAATGAGCGTGCGGGCACTCTACCGCCCAAAGGGGCAGGATACGCAAGCCGAGGATCGGTCGGGTCCCCCTCTGTGTGTTACCGATCTGTTGCCACAACCCTCGATCCGGTCCGATCTTAGACTGTGAATGAACTCCGTATGCCTAAGCCAACCGATGAAACGAGCGGGCGGGCGGGCGGGCGAGCATTACGGCGACCAAAGAGACGGGATGCGCAAGCCGTGGATCAATAGGGTGGTAGGTGGGTTTAGGCACATCCTCATATTTTTTGCGTGCCAATGCCATTTTTATGGCTTGTAAATTCATTCAATGGTCCCTTAAGCCTTCACGTGAAGTTTCATGGCAAGACGACTCGTTTTCTATTTTTCATGATTTTTGAAACTTTTTGCAGTTTGGGATTTTTTAAAATTTTTTCAGAAGGGGTTTTGGCCCCTAACTTGGTAGACATGATCCTTGTATTTTTGTTGGCATGCACAAAAACATTCAGCTAAAAACTCGAAGTGTACAACATTTTGTGACCATTTGAAAAAAGTGTCCCCATTTCAAACACTTTAATGGCTACTGGCAGCAAACCTGTAAAATCTCAAATGATCTTTAAGGGGGTGTGAGTTCTCGAGGATTGACAAGGAATAGGGGGCCAATATAAGGGCCATGTACCAGCACCCATCGCACATCATGTGCGCACACCCCCCTCGGCCCCCCAATCGTCGAAACCCTAATGCCGCCGATCAAGTTCTCCGGCAATGCTCCGGTGATGGTGCCCCGGGGAAGAAAAATGCGAGACCAGCACCTGCCCGAGCCCAGTATGTGCTTCCGTAACCCTCAACCCGATCTGATCTTAGACTGGGAATGAACTCTGTATGCTTAGACTGGGAATGAACTTCGTATGCCTAAGTCAACCCATGAAACGAGTGTGCGGGTGCTCAGCCAGTAAGAGGGGTGGGATGCCCAAGCCGGGGATCGACCAGGTCCCCCTCTGTGTGCTGCCAATCCTACTGTCACAACCCTCAGTCCAGTCCGATCTTAGACTTGGAATGAACTCCATATGCCTAAGCCAACCGACGAAACAAGCGGGCGGGTGGGTGGATGGGCAGGCGAGCACTACGCCGACCAAAAAGGCTGGATGCGCAAGCCGTGGATCGATTTGGTGGTAGGTGGGTTTAGGCACATCTTCATATTTCTATGTGCCAATGCTATTTTTATGGCTTGTAAATTCATACAATGGTCCCTTAAGCCTTCACGTGAAGTTTCATGGCAAAACAACTCGTTTTCTATTTTTCACGATTTTTGAAACTTTTTACGGTTCGGGATTTTTTAAAATATTTTCGGAAGGAGTTTTGGCCCCAAACTTGGTAGACATGGTCCTTGTATTTTTTTTGGCATGCACAAAAGAATTCAGCTAAAAACTCTAAGTGTACAAGATTTTGTGACCATTTGAAAAAAGTATCCCCATTTCAGACACTTTAATGGCTACTGGCAGCAAACCTGTAAAATCTCAAATTCTCTTTAAGGGGGTGTGAGTTCTCGAGGTTCGATGAGGGATAGGGGGCCAATATAAGGGCCAAGTACCAGCACCCATTGCACATCATGTGCGCACACCCCTTGGCCCCCCCGATCGCCAGAATCCCAATACCGTCGGTCAGGTTCTCCGACAATGGTGCCCCGACGAAGAAAAATGCGGCACCAACACATGCCCGAACCCAGCATGTGCTGCCGCAACCCTCGATCCGGTCCGATCTTAGACTGGGAATGAACTCCGTATGCCTAAGTCAACACACGAAACGAGCGTGCGGGTGCTCAACCAGCCAAAGGGGTAGGATGCACAAGTCGGGGATTTGTCGGGTCCCCCTCTGCGTGCTGCCGATCCTGCTGCCACAACCCTTAGTCCAGTCGATCTTAGACTGGGAATGAACTCCGTATGCCTAAGCCAACCGATGAAACGAGCGGGCAGGTGGGCGGGCGGGCGCTACGTCGGCCATAGAGACGCGATGTGCAAGCCGTGGATCGATAGGGTGGTAGGTGGGTTTAGGCACATCTTCATATTTCTGCATGCCAATCCCATTTTTATGGCATGTAAATTCATACAATGGTCCCTTAAGCCTTCACGTGAAGTTTCATGGCAAGACGACTCATTTTCTATTTTTCATGATTTTCGAAACTTTTTATGGTCCAGGATTTTTTAAACTTTTTTGGAAGGAGTTTTGGCCCCAAACTTGGTAGACGTGATCCTTGAATTTTTGTTCACATGCTCGATTTCAGCATGTGCTGCTGCAACCCTCGGTTCGGTCCGATCTTAGACTGGGAATGAACTCTGTATGCTTAGACTGGTAATGAACTCTGTATGCCTAAGTCAACCCACGACACAAGTGAGCGAGCGCTCAGCGGGCCAGAGGGACGGGATGTGTAAGTCGAGGATCGATCGGGTCCCCCTCTACGTGCTACCAATCCTACTGCCACAACCTTCGGTCCGGTCTGATCTTGGTCTGGGAATGAACTCCGTATGCCGAAGCCAATCGATGAAACGAGCAGGTGGGTAGGCGGGCGGGCACTACGCCGGCCAGAGAGACGGGATGCGCAAGCCGAGGATCGGTAGGGTGGTAGGTGGGTTTAGGCACATCTTCATATTTTTGCGTGCCAATGCCATTTTTATGGCTTGTAAATTCATACAATGGTCCCTTAAGCCTTCACGTGAAGTTTCATGGCAAGACAACTCATTTTCTATTTTTCAAGATTTTCAAAACTTTTTGCAGTTCGAGATTTTTTAAAATTTTTTTCGAAGGAGTTTTGGCCCAAACTTGGTAGACGTGATCCTTGTATTTTTGTTGGCACGCATAAAAAAATTAAGCTAAAAACTAAAAGTGTACAAGATTTTGTGACCATTTGAAAAAAGTGTCCCTATTTCAAACACTTTATTGGCTACTGGCAGCAAACCTATAAAATGTCAAATGCTCTTTAAGCGGGTGTGAGTTCTCGAGGTTTGATGAGGGATAGGTTGCCAATATAAGGGTCAAGCACCAGCACCCATCGTACATCATGTGCGCACATCCCCCCCGACCCCCCCGATCGTCGGAACCCTAAAGCCGCTAGTCAGGTTCTCCGACGATGCTCCGACGATGGTGCCCCGACAAAAACAAATGCGGCAGCAGCACATGCCCAAGCCCAGCATGTGCTACCGTAACCCTCGGTCCGGTCCGATCTTAGACTGGGAATGAACTCCGTATGCCTAAGTGAACCGACGAAACGAGCAGGCGGGCGGGCGGGCAGGCACTATGCCGGCCAAAGAGACGGGATGCGCAAGCCGAGGATCGATAGGGTGGTAGGTGGGTTTAGGCTCATCTTCATATTTCTGCATGCCAATGCCATTTTTATGGCTTTTAAATTCATACAATGGTCCTTTAAGCCTTCACGTGAAGTTTCATGGCAAGACACTCGTTTTCTATTTTTCACGATTTTTGAAACTTTTTGCGGTTTGGGATTTTTAAAAATTTTTTCGGAAGGATTTTTAGCCCCAAACTTGGTAGACGTGATCCTTGTATTTTTGTTGGCATGCACAAAAAAAATTAGCTAAAAACTCGAAGTGTACAAGATTTTGTGACCATTTGAAAAAATTGTCCCAATTTCAGACACTTTAATGGCTACTGGCACCAAACCTATAAAATCTCAAATGCTCTTCGAGGGGGTGTGAGTTCTCGAGGTTTGATGAGGGATAGGGGGCCAATATAAGGGCCAAGTACCAGCACCCATCGCACATCATGTGCGCACACCCCCTCCGTTCCCCCCGATCGTCGGAACCCCAATGCCGTCGGTCAGGTTCTCCGGCGATGCTCCGGCGATGGTGCCCCAGCAAAGAGAAATACGACACCAGCACATGCCCAAGCCCAGCATGTGCTGTCGCAACCCTCAGTCCGGTCCGATCATAGACTGGGAATGAACTAAGTATGCTTAGACTTGGAATGAACTAAGTATGCCGCAACCCTCGGTCCAGTCCGATCTTAGACTAGGAATGAACTCTGTATGCCTAAGCCAACCAATGAAACAAGTGGGCGGGCGGTCAGGCAGGCACTACGTCGGCCAGAGAGATGTGATGTGCAAGCTGTGGGTCAATAGGGTGGTAGGTGGGTTTAGGGACATCTTCATATTTCTGCGTGCCAGTGACATTTTTATGGCTTGTAAATTCCTACAATGGTCCCTTAAGCCTTCACGTGAAGTTTCATGGCAAGACGACTCTCAAATGCTCTTTAAGGGGTGTGAGTTCTTGAAGTTTAATGAGGGATAGGGGGCCCATATAATGACCAACTACCAGCACCCATCGCACATCATGTGTGCACAACCCCCCGGCCCTCCCGATTGTCGGAACCCCAATGCCGCTGGTCAGGTTCTTCGACGATGCTCCGGCGATGGTGCCCTGACGAAGAAAAATGTGGCACCAGCACATGCCCGAGCCCAGCATGTGCTGCCGCAACCCTCGGTCCGGTCCGTTCTTAGACTGGGAATGAACTCCGTATGCTTAGACTGGGAATGAACTCCGTATGCCTAAGTCAACCCATGAAACGAGCATGCGGGTGCTCAGCCGACAGAGGGGCGGGTTGCACAAGTCGGGGATCGATCGAGTCCCCTCTGTGTGCTGCCAATCCCACTACCGTAACCCTCAGTCGGGTCCAATCTTAGACTGGGAATGAACTTCGTATGCCTAAGCCAACCGACGAAACAAGCAGGCGGGCGGGCACAACGCCGGCCAGAGAGGGGATGCGCAAGCCGTGGATCGATAGGGTAGTAGGTGGGTTTAGGAACATCTTCATATTTCTATTTGCCAATGCCATTTTTATGGCATGTAAATTCATACAATAGTCCCTTAAGCCTTCATGTAAAGTTTCATGGCAAGACGACTTGTTTTCAATTTTTCACAATTTTTGAAACTTTTTCCGGTTCGGGATTTTTTAAAATTTTTTTGGAAGGAGTTTTGGCCCCAAACTTGGTAGACGTGATCCTTGTATTTTTTTTGGCATGCACAAAAACATTTAGTGAAAAAATCGAAGTGTACAAGATTTTCTGACCATTTGAAAAAAGTGTCCCCATTTCAGACACTTTAATGGCTACTGGCAGCAAACTTGTAAAATCTCAAATGCTCTTTAAGGGGGTGTGAGTTCTTGAGGTTTGATGAGGGATAGGGGGCCAATATAAGGGCCAAGTACCAGCACCAATCGCACATCATGTGCGCACACCCCCCCGACCCCCCCGATCGTCAGAACCCTAATGCGGTCGGTCAGGTTCTCCGGCGATCCTCCGACGATGGTGCCCTGAGGAAGAAAAATACAGCACCAGCACATGCCTGAGCCTAGCATGTGCTGTCGCAACCCTCAGTTCGGTCCAATCTTAGACTGGGAATGAACTCCGCATGCTTAGACTGGGAATGAACTCCGTATGCCTAAGTCAACCCATGAAACGAGCGTGCGGGCGCTCAGCAGGCCAGAGGGGCGGGATGCGCAAGCCGGGGATTGGCAATGAACTCTGTAAGCCTAAGCCAACCAACGAAATGAGCGGGCGGGTGGGGGGGTGGGCACTACGTTGGCCAGAGAGACGGGATGGGCAAGCCGTGGATCGATAGGGTGGTAGGTGGGTTTAGGCACATCTTCATATTTCTGCATGCCAATGCCATTTTTATGGCTTGTAAATTCATTCAATGGTCCCCTAAGCCTTCACTTGAAGTTTCATGGCAAGACGACTCGTTCTCTATTTTGCACGACATTCAAAATGTTTTGCGATTCAAGATTTTTTAAAATTTTTTGGGAAGGAGTTTTGGCCCTAAACTTGGTAGACGTGATCCTTGTATTTTTGTTGGCATGGACAAAAACATTCAGCTAAAAACTCAAAGTGTACAAGATTTTGTGACCATTTGAAAAAAGTGTCCCCATTTCAGACATTTTAATGGCTATTGGCAGCAAACCTGTAAACTCTCAAATGCTCTTTAAAGGGGTGTGAGTTCTCAAGGTTTGATGAGGGATAGGGGTCCAATATAAGGGCCAACTACCAGCACCCATCGTACATCATGTGCGCACACCCCCCGACCCCTCTGATCGTCGAAACCCCAATGTCGTCGGTCAGGTTCTCCGACGATGCTCCGGCGATGGTGCCCCGATGAAGAAAAATGCGGCACTAGCACATGCTCGAGATGCTTAGACTGGGAATGAACTCCGTATGCCTAAGTCAACCCATGAAACGACAGAGCGGGCGCTCAATCGGCCAGAGGGGCGAGATGTGCAAGTCGAGGATCAGTCAGGTCCCCCTCTGCGTGCTACCAATCTTGCTGCCACAACCCTCAATCCGATCCGATCTTAGACTGGGAATGAACTCCGTATACTTAAGCTAACCGATGAAACGAGCGGGTGAGCGGGTGGGCGGGTACTATGCCGGCCAGAGAGACGGGATGCGCAAGCTGTGGATCGATAGGGTGGTAGGTGGGTTTAGGCACATCTTCATATTTCTGCGTGCCAATGCCATTTTTATGGCTTGTAAATTCATACAATGGTCCCTTAAGCCTTCACGTGAAGTTTCATGGCAAGACGACTCGTTTTCTATTTTTCACGATTTTTGAAACTTTTTACGATTCAGGATTTTTTAAAATTTTTTTGGAAGGAGTTTTGGCCCCAAACTTGGTAGACGTGATCCTTGTATTTTTGTTGGCATGCACAAAAAAAATCAGCTAAAAAATGGAAGTGTACAAGATTTTGTGATCATTTGAAAAAAGTGTCCCCATTTCGAACACTTTAATGGCTACTGGCAGCAAACCTGTAAAATCTCAAATGCTCTTTGAGGGGGTGTGAGTTCTCAAGGTTTGATGAGGGATAGGGGGCCAATATAAGGTCCAACTACCAGCACCCATCACACATCATGTGCGCACACCCCCTAGCCCCCCCGATCGCCGAAACCCCAATGCCGTCAGTCAGGTTCTCCGACGATGCTCTGGCGATGGTGCCCCGACGAAGGAAATTGGGGCACCAGCACATGCCCGAGCCTAGCATGTGCTACCACAACCCTCGGTTCGATCAGATCTTAGACTGGGAATGAACTCTGTATGCCTAAGCCAACCGACGAAACGGGCGGGCGGGCACTGCGACGGCCAGAGAGACGGGATGCGCAAGCCGTGGATCGATAGGGCGGTAGATGGGTTTAGGCACATCTTCATATTTTTGTGTGCCAATGCCATTTTTATGGCTTGTAAATTCATACAATGGTCCCTTAAGCTTTCACGTGAAGTTTCATGGCAAGACGACTCGTTTTCTATTTTTCACGATTTCAAAAATTTTTTGCGGTTCGGGATTTTTTAAAATTTTTTTGGAAGGAGTTTTGGCCCCAAACTCGGTAGACGTGATCCTTGTATTTTTTTTGGCATGCACAAAAACAATCAGCTAAACACTCGTAGTGTACAAGATTTTGTGACCATTTGAAATAACTGTCCCCATTTCAGACACTTTAATGGCTACTGGCAGCAAACCTGTAAAATCTCAAATGCTCTTTAAAGGGGGGTGAGTTGTCAAGATTTGATGAGGGATAGGGGGCCAATATAAGGGCCAAGTACCCGCACCCATCGCACATCATGTGCGCACACCCCCCGGCCCCCCAATGGTCGGAACCCCAAAGCCGTCGGTCAGGTTCTCCGGCGATGCTCCAGCGAAGGTGCCCCGACGAAGAAAAATGCAGCACAAGCACAAGCTCGAGCCTAGCATGTGCTGCCGTAACCCTCGGTCCGGTCCGATCTTAGACTGGGAATGAACTTCGTATGCCTAAGTTAACCCACGAAACGAGCGTACGGGCGCTCAACCGGCCAAAGGGGCGGGATGCGCAAGCTGGGGATTAATCGGGTCGCCCTCTGCGTGTTGCCGATCCTGCTGCTGCAGCCCTCAGTCCGGTCCGATCTTAGATTGGGAATGAACTCCGTATGCCTAAGCCAACCGACGAAACGAGCGGGCGGGCGGACGATCGGGCACTATGCCAGCCAGAGAGACGGGATGCGCAAGCCGTGGATCGATAGGGTGGTAGGTGGGTTTAGGCGCATCTTCATATTTCTGTGTGCCAATGCCATTTTTATAGCTTGTAAATTCATACAATGGTCCCTTATGCCTTCACGTGAAGTTTCATGGCAAGAGGACTCGTTTTCTATTTTTGATGATTTTTGAAACTTTTTACGGTTCGGGATTTTTTAAAATTTTTTCAGTAAAAGTTTTGGCCCCAAACTTGGTAGATGTGATCCTTGTATTTTTGTTGGTATGCACAAAAATATTCAGCTAAAAACTCAAAGTGTACTAGATTTTGTGACCATTTGAAAAAAGTGTTCACATTTCAGAGACTTTAATGGCTACTGGCAGCAAACCTGTAAAATCTGAAATGCTCTTTAAGGGGGTGTGAGTTCTCAAGGTTTGATGAGGGATAGGGGGCCAATATAAGGGCCAAGTATCGGCACCAATCGCACATCATGTGCGCACACCCCCCGGCCCCCCCGATCGCCAGAACGCCAATGCCGTCGGTCAAGTTCTTTGGTGAAGAAAAAAATGGCACCAGCACATGCCCGAGCCCAGCATGTGCTGCTGCAACCCTCGGTCCGGTCCGATCTTAGACTGGGAATGAACTCCGTGTGCTTAGACTGGGAATGATCTCCGTATGCCAAAAGTCAACCCACGAAATGAACGTGGGGGTGCTTAGTCGGCCAGAGGGGCGGGATGCTTAAGCCGGGGATCGGTCGGGTCCCCCTCTTTGTGCTGGCGATCCTACTACCGCAACCCTCAGTCCGATCCAATCTTAGACTGGGAATGAACTCCGTATGCCTAAGCCAACCGATGAAACGATCGGGCACTACGCCAGCTAGAGAGACGGGATGCGCAAGCCGTCGATCGATAGGGTGGTAGGTAGGTTTTGGCACATCTTCATATTTATGCATGCCAATGCCATTTTTATGGCTTGTAAATACACCCAATGGTCCCTTAAGCCTTCATGTGAAGTTTCATGGCAAGACGACTTGTTTTCTATTTTTGACGATTTTTGAAACTTTTCACGGTTCGGGATTTTTTGAAATTTTTTTGGAAGGAGTTTTGGTCCCAAACTTGGTAGACCTGATCCTTGTACTTTTCTTGGCTTGCATAAAAAAATTCAGCTAAAAACTCGAAGTGTACAAGATTTTGTGACCATTTGAAAAAAGTGTCCCCATTTCAGACACTTTAATGGCTACTGGCAGCAAACCTCTAAAATCTCAAACGCTCTTTAAGGGGGTGTGAGTTCTCCAGGTTTGATGAGGGATAGTGGGCCAATATAAGGGCCAAGTACCAGCACCCATCGCACATCATGTGCGCACAGCCCCCCGACGGGGATCGATTAGGTTTCCCTCTACGTGCTGCTGATCCTGCTACTGCAACCCTCGGTCTAGTCCGATCTTAGACTAGGAATGAACTCCGTATGCCTAAGCCAACCGACGAAACGAGCAGACGGGTGGGCGGGCGGGCACTACGTCGGTCAGAGAAAAGAGATGCGCAAGCTGTGGATTGATAGGGTGGTAGGTGGGTTTAGGCACATCTTCATATTTCTACGTGCCAATGCCATTTTTGTGGCTTGTAAATTCATACAATGGTCCCTTAAGCCTTCACGTGAAGTTTCATGGCAAGACGACTCGTTTTCTATATTTCACGATTTTCAAAACTTTTTACGATTCGAGATTTTTTAAAATTCTTTCGAAAGGAGTTTTGGCCACAAACTTGGAAGACGTCATCCTTGTATTTTTTTTGGCATGCACAAAAAATTTCAGCTAAAAACTCGAAGTGTACAAGATTTTGTGACCATTTGAAAAAAGTGTCCCCACTTCAGACACTTTAATGGCTACAGGCAACAAACCTGTAAAATCTCAAATGCTCTTTAAGGGGGGTGAGTTGTCGAGGTTTGATGAGGGATAGGGGGCCAATATAAGGGCCAAGTACCAGCACCCATCTCACGTCATGTGCGCACACCCCCCCCGGCCCCCCCGATTGCCAGAACCCTAATGCCGCCAGTCAGGTTCTCCGGCGATGCTCCAGTGATGGTTCCCCGACGAAGAAAAATGCGACACCAGCACATGCCCGAGCCTAGCATGTGCTGTCCCAACCCTTGGTCTGATCTAATCTTAGACTGGGAATGAACTCCATATGCCTAAGTCAACCCATGAAATGAGCGTGCGGGCACTCAACCGACCAGAGGGCCGAGATGCGCAAGCTGGGAATTGGCCGGGTCCCCTTCTGCGTGCTACCGATTCTGCTACCGCAACCCTCGATTTGGTCTGATCTTAGATTGGGAATGAACACCATATGCCTAAGCCAACCGACGAAACGAGCGGGTGGGCGGGCGGGCGGGCACTACGCCGGCTAGAGAGACGGGATACGCAAGCCGTGGATCGATAGGGTGGTAGGTGGGTTTAGGCACATCCTCATATTTCTACGTGCCAATGCCATTTTTATGGCTTGTAAATTCATGCAATGGTCCCTTAAGCCTTCACGCGAAGTTTCATGGCAAGACGACTCGTTTTCTATTTTTCATGATTTTTGAAAACTTTTGCAGTTCCTGATTTTTTAAAATTTTTTCAGGATGATTTTTGGGCCCAAACTTGGTAGACATGATCCTTCTATTTTTGTTGGCATGCACAAAAAACTTCAGCTAAAAACTCAAAGTGTACAAGATTTTGTGACCATTTGAAAAAAGTGTCCCCATTTCAGACACTTTAATGGCTACTGGCAGCAAACCTGTAAAATCTCAAATGCTCTTTAAGGGGTGTGAGTTCAAAAGGTTTAATGAGGGATAGGGGGCCAATATAAGGGCCAAGTACCAGCACCCATTGCACATCATGTGCACACACCCCCCGGCCCCCCCGATCGTCGGAACCCCAATGCCGTCAGTCAGGTTTTCCAGTGATGCTCTGGCGATGGTGCCCCGGTGAAGAAAAATGCGGCACCAGCACATGCCTGAGCCCAGCATGTGCTGTCGTAACCCTCGGTCTGATCCGATCTTAGACTGGGAATGAACTCCGTATGGTTAGACTGGGAATGAACTATGTATGCCTAAGTCAACCCACGAAACGAGCGTGCGGGCGATCAGCCGACCAGAGGGGCGGGATGCGTAAGTCGGGGATCGATCGGGTTCCCCTCTATGTGCGACTGATCCTACAACCACAACCCTCAGTCCAGTCCGATCTTAGACTGGGAATGAATTACGTATGCCTAAGCCAACCGACGAAACGAGCGGACGGGCGGGCGGGCGGGCACTACGCCGGCCAGAGAGACGAGATGCGCAAGCTGTGGATCGATAGGGTGGTAGGTAGGTTTAGGCAGATCTTCATATTTCTGCATGCCAATGCCATTTTTATGGCTTGTAAATTCATACAATGGTCCCTTAAGCCTTCATGTGAAGTTTCATGGCAAGACGACTCGTTTTCTATTTTTCATGATTTTTGAAACTTTTTACGGTTCAAGATTTTTTAAAATGTTTTCGAAAGGGGTTTTGGCCACAAACTTGGTAGACGTCATCCTTGTGTTTTTGTTGGCACGCACAAAATAATTCAGCTAAAAACTCGAAGTGTACAAGATTTTTTGACCATTTGAAAAAAGTGACCCCACTTCAGACACTTTAATGGCTACTGGCAGCAAACCTATAAAATCTCAAATGCTTTTTAAGGGGGGGTGAGTTCTCGAGGTTTAATGAGGAATAGGGGGCCAATATAAGGGCCAAGTACCAGCACCCATCGCACATCATGTGCACACACCCCCCAGCCCCCCTGATCGTCGGAACCTCAATGCCGCCAATCAGGTTCTCCGGTGATGCTCTGGCGATGGTGCCCCGGTGAAGAAAAATGTGGCACCAGCACATGCTTGAGCCCAGCATGTGCTGCCGTAACCCTCGGTCCGATCCGATCTTAGAATGGGAATGAACTCCATATGGTTGACTGGGAAAGAACTATGTATGCCTAAGTCAACCCACAAAACGAGCATGCGGGCGATCAGTATGCCAGAGGGGCGAGATGCATAAGCCGGGGATCGGCCGAGTTCCCCTCTACGTACTGCTGATCCTGCTACAGCAACCCTCGATCCAGTCCGATCTTAGACTTGGAATGAACTACGTATGCCTAAGCCAACCGACGAAACGAGCAGACGGGCGGACGGAAGGAGTTTTGGCCCCAAACTTGGTAGACGTGATCCTTATATTTTATGGGCATGCACAAAAAATTTCAGCTAAAAACTCGAAGTGTACAAGATTTTGTGACCATTTGAAAAAAGTGTCCTCATTTCAGACACTTTAGTGGCTACTGGCAGCAAACCTGTAAAATCTCAAATGCTCTTTAATGGGAGGTGAGTTCTTGAGGTTTGATGAGGGATAGGGGGCCAATATAAGGGCCAAATACCAGCACCGATCGCACATCATGTGTGCACACCCCCCAGCCCCCCGATCGTCAGAACCCCAATGCCACCGATCAGGTTCTCCGGTGAAGCTCTAGCGATGGTGCCCTGACAAAGAAAAATACGGTAGCAGTACATGCCCGAGCCCAGCATGTGCTACCGCAACCCTCGACCCGGTCTGATCTTAGACTGGGAATGAACTTCGTATGCCCAAGTCAACCCACGAAACGAGCGTGCGGGCGCTCAACCAGCCAGAGGGGCGGGAGGCGTAAGCCGGGGATCGATCGGGTCCCCCTCTGCGTGCTAACGATCCTACTGTCGCAACCCTCGGTTTGGTTTGAACTTAGACTGGGAATAAACTTCGTATGCCTAAGCCAACCAATGAAACGAGCGGGCGGACGGGCACTACACCGGTCAGAGAGACGGGATGCGCGAGCTGTGGATTGATAGGATGGTAGGTGGGTTTAGGCACATCTTCATATTTCTGCATGCCAATGCCATTTTTATGGCTTGTAAATTCATACAATGGTCCCTTAAGCCTTAATGTGAAGTGTCATGGCAAGACGACTCGTTTTCTATTTTTCACGATTTTTGAAACTTTTTGCTGTTCGTGATTTTTTAAAATTTTTTCAAAATGAGTTTTGGCCCCAAACTTCGTAGACGTGATCCTTGTATTTTTGTTGGCATGCACAAAACAATTCAGCTAAAAACTCAAAGTGTAAAAGATTTTGTGACCATTTGAAAAAAGTGTACCATTTCAAACACTTTAATGGCTACTGGCAGCAAACCTGTAAAATCTCAAATGCTCTTTAAGGGGGTGTGAGTTCTCGAGGTTTGATGAGGGATAGGGGGCCAATATAAGGGCCAAGTACCAACACCCATCACACATCATGTGCGCACACCCCCCCGGCCCCCCCGATCGTCGAAACCCCAATGCCGCCGGTCAGGTTCTACGACGATGCTTTGGCGATGGTGCCTCGATGAAGAAAATGTGACTCCAGCACATGCCCTAGCCCAGCTTGTGCTACCGTAACCCTCGGTTTGGTCTGATCTTAGACTGCGAATGAACTCCGTATGCCTAATTCAACCCACGAAACGAGCGGGCGGTCGGGCACTATGCCGGCCAGTGAGACGGGATACGGAAGGCGTGGATCGATAGGGTGGTACATCTTCATATTTATGCATGCCAATGCCATTTTTATGGCTTGTAAATTCATACAATTGTCCCTTAAGCCTTCACGTGAAGTTTCATGGCAAGACGACTCGTTTTCTATTTTTCATGATTTTCGAAACTTTTTGCGGTTTAGGATTTTTTAAAATTTTTTTGGAAGGAGTTTTGGCCCCAAACTTGGTAGACATGATCCTTGTATTTTTTTTGGCATGCACAAAAAATTCAGCTAAAAACTCAAAGTGTACAAGATTTTGTGACCATTTGAAAAAAGTGTCCCCATATCGGACACTTTAATGGCTACTGGCAGCAAACCTGTAAAATCTCAAATGCTCTTTAAGGGGGTGTGAGTTCTCCAGATTTGATGAGGGATAGGGGGCCAATATGCGGGAAAAGTACCAGCACCCATTGCACATCATGTGCGCACACCCCCCCGCCCCTCCGATCGCCAGAACCCCAATGCTGCCGGTCAGGTTCTCTGGCGATGCTCCGATGATGGTGCCCCAGCGAAGAAAAATACGGCACCAGCACATGCCAAAGCCCAGCATGTGCTGCCGTAACCCTCAGTCCGGTCCGATCTTAGACTGAGAATGAACTCTGTATGCTTAGACTAGGAATGAACTCCGTATGCCTAAGTCAACCCACGAAACGAGCGTGTGGGTGCCCAGTCGGCTA
The DNA here is from genome assembly GCF_047325235.1 of Durio zibethinus. Lineage (NCBI taxonomy): Eukaryota > Viridiplantae > Streptophyta > Magnoliopsida > Malvales > Malvaceae > Durio > Durio zibethinus. Next base: position 14,288,742 of record NC_143170.1, on the reverse strand, counting down.
GAGGGGCGGGATGCGCAAGCCGAGGATCGGTCGGGTCCCTCTCTGTGTGCTGCCGATCTTGCTGGTGTAGCCCTCGATCCAATCCGATCTTAGACTGAGAATGCACTTTGTATGCCTAATCCAATCGATGAAACGAGCGGGCAGGCGGGCACTACGTCAGCTAGAAAGGCGGGATGCGCAAGCCGTGGATCGATAGGGTGGTAGGTGGGTTTAGGCACTTCTTCATATTTCTATGAGCCAATGCCATTTTTACAGCTTGTAAATTCATACAATGGTCCCTTAGGCCTTCACGTGAAGTTTCATGACAAGAGGACTCGTTTTCTATTTTTCATGATTTTTGAAACTTTTTACAGTTCGAGATTTTTTAAAATTTTTTCGGAAGGATTTTTGGCCCCAAACTTGGTAGACTTTTTACAGTTGGTGTGCACAAAAAAATTCAGCTAAAAACTCAAAGTGTACAAGATTTTGTGACCATTTGAAAAAAGTGTCCCTATTTTAGACATTTTAATGGCTACTGGCAGGAAACCTGTACAATCTCAAATGCTCTTTAACGGGATGTGAGTTCTCGAGGTTTGATGAGGGATAAGGGGCCAATATAAGGGCTAAGTACCAGCGCCCATCACACATCATGTGCGCACACCCCCCGGCCCCCCCGATGGCTGAAACCCCAATGCTGCCGGTCAGGTTCTCCGGCAATGCTCTGGCGATAGTGCCCAGACGAAGAAAAATACGGCACCAGCACATACCCGAGCCTAGCATGTGCTGTCGTAACCCTTGGTCTGGTCCGATCTTAGACTGGGAATGAACTTCGTATGCTTAGACTGGGAATGAACTCTGTATGCCTAAGTCAACCCACGAAACGACCGTACGGGTGATCAGCGGGCCAGAGAGGTGGGATGCGCAAGCCGGGGATCGACTGGGTCCACCTCTGTATGCTGTCGACCCTGCTGCCTTAACCCTCGATCGGGTCTGATATTAGACTGGAATGAACTCCGTATGCCTAAGCCAACCGATGAAACGAGCGGACGGACGGGCGGGCACTACGCCGGCCAAAGAGATGAGATGCGCAAGCCATGGATCGATAGGGTGGCAGGTTCGTTTAGGCACATCTTCATATTTTTGCATGCCAATGCCATTTCTATGGCTTGTAAATACGTACAATGGTCCCTTAAGCCTTCACGTGAAGCTTCATGGCAAGACGACTCCTTTTCTATTTTTCATAATTTTTGAAACTTTTTACGGTTCGGGATTTTTTAAAACTTTTTCGGAAAGAGTTTTGGCCCCAAACTTGGTAGACATGATCCTTGTATTTTTGTTGGCATGCACAAAAAAATTCAGCTAAAAACTCAAAGTGTACAAGATTTTGTGACCATTTGAAAAAAGTGTCCCCATTTCAAACTCTTTAATTGCTACTGCCAGCAAACCTATAAAATCTCAAATGCTCTTTAAGGGAGTGTGAGTTCTAGAGGTTTGATAAGGGATAGGGGGCCAATATAAGGGCTAACTACCGATGAAATGAGCGGGCGGACGGGCGGGCGGGCACTACGCTGCCAGAGAGACGGGATAACCAAGCCGTGGATCGATAGGGTGGTAGGTGGGTTTAGGCACATCTTCATATTTTCACGTGCCAATGCCATTTTTGTGGCTTGTAAATTCATACAATGGTCCCTTAAGCCTTCACGTGAAGTTTCATGGCAAGATGACTTGTTTTCTATTTTTCATGATTTTTTAAACTTTTTATGATTTTTTATTTTTCACGCACACCCCCCACCCGGCCCCCCTAATCGTCGGAACCCCAATGCCGTCGGTCAGTTCTCTGACGATGCTCCGATGATGGTGCCCCGGTGAAGAAAAATACAACACCAACACATGCTCGAGCCCAGCATGTGTTGTCGCAACCCTCGGTCCGGTTCGATCTTAGACTGGGAATGAACTCTGTATGCCTAAGTCAACCCACGAAACGATCTTGCGGGTGCTCAACCGGCTAGAGGGGTGGGATGCACAAGCCGGGGATCGGCCAGGTCCTCCTCTACGTGCTGTCGATCTTGCTGCCACAACCCTTGGTCTGGTCCGATCTTAGACTGGGAATGAAATCCGTATGCTTAAGCCAACCGACGAAACAAGCAGCCGGGCAGGCGGGCAAGCACTACACCGACCAGAGAGACGGGATGCGCAAGCCGTGGATCGATAGGGTGGTAGGTGGGTTTAGGCACATCTTCATATTTCTGCATGCCAATGCCATTTTTATGCCTTGTAAATTCATACAATCGTCCCTGAAGCCTTCACGTGAAGTTTCATGGCAAGACGACTCGTTTTCTATTTTTCATGATTTTTGAAACCTTTTGTTGTTCGAGATTTTTTAAAATTTCTTCAGAAGGAGTTTTGGCCCCAAACTTGGTAGACGTATCCATGTATTTCTTTTGGCATGCACAAAAAAATTCAACTAAAAACTAGAAGTGTACAAGATTTTGTGACCATTTGACAAAAGTGTCCCTATTTCAGACACTTTAATTGCTACTGGCAGCAAACCTGTAAAATCTCAAATGCTCTTTAAGAGGGTGTGAGTTTTAGAGGTTTGATGAGGGATAGGGGGCCAATATAAGGGCCAAATACCAGCACCCATCGCACATCATGTGCGCACACCCCCCCGGCCCCCCCGATCATCGAAACCCCAATGCCGCCGGTCAGGTTCTCCGACGATGGTGCCCCGACGAAGAAAAATACAGCACCAGTACATGTCCGCAACCCTCGGTCCGATCTGATCTTAGACTGGGAATGAACTCCGTATGCCTAAGTCAACCCACGAAAAGAGCTTGCGGGCGCTCAACCGGCCAGAGGGATGGGATGCGCAAGTCGGGGATCGATCGGGTCCCCCTCTATGTGCTGCCGATCCTGCTACCACAACCCTCGGTCCGGTCTGATCTTAGACTGGGAATGAACTCCGTATGCCTAAGCCAACCGACGAAACAAGCAGGCAGGCAGGCGGGCGGGCACTACGTCGGCCAGGGAGACGGGATGCGCAAGCCGTGGATCGATATGGTGGTAGGTGGGTTTAGGCACATCTTCATATTTCTACGTGCCAATGCCATTTTTATGGCTTGTAAGTTCATACAATGGTCACTTAAGCCTTCATGTGAAGGTTCATGGCCAGACGACTCGTTTTCTATTTTTCACAATTTTTTAAACTTTTTGCGATTTGGGATTTTTAAAAATTTTTTTGGAAGGAGTTTTGGCCCCAAACTTGGTAGACGTGATCCTTATAATTTTGTTGGCCTACAAAAAAAATTCAGCTAAAAACTCAAAGTGTACAAGATTTTGTGACCATTTGAAAAAAGTGTCCCCATTTCAGACGCTTTAGTGGCTACTGGCAGCAAACCTATAAAATCTCAAATGCTTTTTAAGGGGGTGTATGTTCTTAAGGTTTGATGAGAAACAGGGGGCCAATATAAGGGCCAAGTACTAGCACCCATCGCACATCATGTGCGCACACCCGCCCTGGCCCCTCCGATCGTCGGAACCCCAATGCCGTCAGTCAAGTTCTCCGGCAATGCTCTGGCAATGGTGCCCCGACGAAGAGAAATACGGAACCAGCACAATCTCGAGCCCAGTATGTGCTGCCACAATCCTCGGTCCGATCCAATCTTAGACTAGGAATTAACTCCGTATGCCTAAGTCAACCGATGAAACGAGCGTGCGAGCGCTCAATCGGCCAGAGGGACGGGATACACAAGCCGGGGATCGGCTGGGTCCCCCTCTGTGTGCTGCCATTCCTACTATCGCAACCTTCGGTCCGATCTGATCTTAGACTGGGAATGAACTCCGTATGCCTAAGCCAATCGATGAAACGAGCGGGTGGGCGGGCGGGCGGGCACTACACCGGCCAGAGAAATGGGATGCGCAAGTCATGGATCGATAGGGTTGCCGGTGGGTTTAGGCACATCTTCATATTTCTGTGTGCCAGTGCCATTTTTATGGCTTGTAAATTCATACAATGGTCCCTTGAGCCTTCACGTGAAGTTTCATGGCAAGACGACTCATTTTCTATTTTTCATGATTTTCAAAACTTTTTGCGGTTTGGGATTCTTTTAAATTTTTTCGGAAGGATTTTTGGCTCCAAACTTGGTAGACGTGATCCTTGTATTTTTTTTGGCATGAACAAAAAAATTTAGCTAAAAACTCGAAGTGTACAACATTTTGTGACCATTTGAAAAAAGTGTCCCCATGTCAGACACTTTAATGGCTACTGGCAGCAAACCTGTAAAATCTCAAATGCTCTTTAAGGGGGTGTCAGCTCTCGAGGTTTGATTAGGGATAAGGGCCAATATAAGGGCTGAGTACCAGCACCCATCACACATCATGTGCGCACACCCCCCGGCCCCCCCGATCGTCGGAACCCCAATGCCGTCAGTCAGGTTCTCCGGCGATGCTCCCACAACGGTGCCCCGGTGAAGAAAAATACGGCACCTGCACATGCCCGAGCCCAGCATGTGCTGCTTAACCCTCGGTCTGGTCTAATCTTAGACTAGGAATGAACTCTGTATGCTTAGACTGGGAATGAACTCCGTTTGCCTAAGTCAACCCATGAAGCGAGCGTGCGGGCGCTCAGTCGGCCAGAGAGGAGGGATGCACAAGCCGGGGATCGATCGGGTCCCCATTTGTGTGCTGTCAATCCTGCTGCTGCAACCCTTGGTCTGGTCTGATCTTAGACTGGGAATGAACTCCATATGCCTAAGCCAACCGACGAAACGAGCGGGCGGGCGGGCACTACGCCGGCCAGAGAGACGAGATGCGAAAGCCGTGCATCGATAGGGTGGTAGGTTGGTTTAGGCACATGTTCATATTTTTGCATGCCAATGCCATTTTTATGGCTTGTAAATACATACAATGGTCCCTTAAGCCTTCACGTGATGTTTCGTGGCAAGACGACTCGTTTTCTATTTTTCAAAATTTTTGAAAATTTTTACGGTTCAGGATTTTTTAAAAGTTTTTCGGAAGGAGTTTTGGCCCCAAACTTGGTAGATGGGATCCATGTATTTTTTTTGGCATGCACAAAAAAATTCAGCTAAAAACTCGAAGTGTACAAGATTTTGTGACCATTTGAAAAAAGTGTCCCCATTTCAAACACTTTAATGGCTACTGGCAGCAAACCTGTAAAATCTCAAATGCTCTTTAATGGGATGTGGGTTCTTGAGGTTTGATGAGGGATAGGGGGCCAATAAAAGGGCTGAGTACCAGCACCCATCACACATCATGTGCGCACACCCCCCCGGCCCCCCCGATCGTCGAAACCCCAATGCCGCCAGTCAGGTTCTACGATGATGCTCAGGCGATGGTGTCTCGGCAAAGAAAATACGACTCCAGCACATGCCTTAGCCCAGCATGTGCTACCGCAACCCTCGGTTCGGTTTGATCTTAGACTGGGAATGAACTCCGTATGCCTAAGTCAACCCACGGAACGAGCGTGTGGGCATTCAGTCGGCCAGAGGGGTGGGATGCACAAGCCAGGGATCGACCGGGTCCCCATTTGTGTGCTGCCGATCCTGCTACCGTAACCCTCAGTCCGGTCTGATCTTAGACTGGGAATGAACTCCGTATGCCTAAGCCAACCGATGAAACAAGCGGGCAGGCGGGCGGGCGGGCACTACGCCGGCCAGTGAGACGGGATGCGGAAGGCGTGGATCGATAGGGTGGTAGGTGTGTTTCAGCACATCTTCATATTTATGCATGCCAATGCCATTTTTATGGCTTGTAAATTCATCCAATGGTCCCTTAAGCCTTCACGCGAAGTTTCATGGCAAGATGACTCATTTTCTATTTTTCACGATTTTCAAAACTTTTTGTGGTTCAGGATTTTTTAAAATTTTTTCGAAAGGAGTTTTGGCCCCAAACTTAGTAGACGTGATCCTTGTATTTTTGTTGGCATGCACAAAAATTTCAGCTAAAAACTCAAAGTGTACAAGATTTTGTGACCATTTTAAAAAAGTGTCCCCATTTCGGACACTTTAATGGCTACTGGCAGCAAACCTGTAAAATCTCAAATGCTCATTAAGGGGGTGTGAGTTCTCGAGGTTTGATAAGGGATAGGGGCCAATATAAGGGCCAAGTACCAGCACCCATCACACATCATGTGCGCACACCCCCCCGGCCCCCCCGATCGCTTGAACCCCAATGCCGTCGGTCAGGTTCTCCGATGATGCTCCGACGATGGTGCCCCGATGAAGAAAAATGCGGCACCAGCACATGTCGGAGCCTAGCATGTGCTACCACAATCCTCGGTCTGGTCCAATCTTAGACTGGGAATGAATTCCGTATGCCTAGACTGGGAATGAACTCTGTATGCCTACGTCAACCCACGAAATGAGCGTGCAAGCGCTCAGTCGGCCAGAGGGGTAGGATACGCAAGCCGAGGATCGGCTGGGTCCCACTTTACATGCTGCTGATCCTACTGCCACAACCCATGATCTTGTCCGATCTTAGACTGGTAATGAATTTCGTATGCCTAAGCTAACCGACGAAACGAGCGGACGGGCGAGAGGGCACTACGTCGGCCAGAGAGACGGGATGCGCAAGCCGTGGATCGATAGGGTGGTAGGTGGGTTTAGGCACATCTTCATATTTCTGCATGCCAATGCCATTTTTATGGCTTGTAAATTCATACAATGGTCCCTTAAGCCTTGACGTGAAGTTTCAAGGCAAGACGACTCGTTTTTTTTTTTTCACAATTTTCAAAACTTTTTGCGGTTCGAGATTTTTTAAAAGTTTTTTGGAAGCAGTTTTGGCCCCAAACTAGGTAGACGTGATCCTTGTACTTTTGTTGGCATGCACAAAAAAATTCAGCTAAAAACTCAAAGTGTACAAGATTTTGTGACCATTTGAAAAAAGTGTCCCCATTTCAAACACTTTAACGGCTACTGGCAGCAAACTTGTAAAATCTAAAATGCTCTTTAAGGGGTGTGAGTTCTCAAGGTTTGATGAGGGATAGGGCGCCAATATAAGGGCCAAGTACCAGCACCCATCGCACATCATGTCCGCACACCCTCCCGGCTCCCCCGATCGTCAGAACCCCAATGCCACCGGTCAGGTTCTCCGGCAATGCTTCGACGATGGTGCCATGACGAAGAAAAATGTGGCACTAGCACATGCCCGAGCCCAGCATGATCTGTCGTAACCCTCGGTCCGGTACGATCTTAGACTGGGAATGAACTCCGTATGCTTAGACTGGGAATGTACTCCGTATGCCTAAGTCAACTCACAAAACGAGCGTGCGGGCGCTCAGTCGGCCAAAGGGGCGGGATGCACAAGCCAAGGATCGGTCGGGTCCCCCTCTGCGTGCTACCGATCTTGCTGTCGTAACCCTCACTCCAATCCAATCTTAAACTGGGAATGAACTCCGTTTGCCTAAGCCAACTGAAAAAATGAGCGGGCGAGCGGGCGGGCACTACACCGGCCAGAGAGACGGGATGCGCAAGCCGTGGATCGATAGGGTGGTAGGTGGGTTTAGGCACATCTTCATATTTCTGCATGCCAATACCATTTTTATGGCTTGTAAATTCATACAATGGTCCCTTAAGCCTTGACGTGAAGTTTCATGGCAAGATGACTCGTTTTCTATTTTTCATGATTTTCAAAACTTTTTGTGGTTCGAGATTTTTTTAAATTTTTTCGGAAGGAGTTTTGGCCCCAAACTTGATAGACATGATCCTTTTATTTTTTTTTGGCAAGCACCAAAAAATTGAGCTAAAAACTCGAAGTGTACAAGATTTTGAGACCATTTGAAAAAAGTGTCCCCATTTTAGACACTTTAATGGCTACCGCTAGCAAACTTATAAAATCTCAAATGCTCTTTAAGGGGGTGTGAGTTCTCGAGGTTTGATGAGGGATAGGGCCCAATATAAGGGCCAAGTACCAGCACCCATCCCACATCATGTGCGCACATCCCCCCCGGCCCCCCGATCGTTGGAGCCCCAATACCGCCGGTCAGGTTCTCTGGAGATGCTTCGACGATGGTGCCCCGACGAAGAAAAATACGGCACCAGCACATGCCCAAGCCCAGCATGTGCTGATGCAACCCTCGGTCCGGTCTGATCTTAGACTGGGAATGAACTCCGTATGCCAAAGCCAACCGATGAAATAAGCGGGCAAGCGGGCGGGCGGGCACTACGTCGGCCAGAGAGACGGGATAAGCAAGCCGTCGATCGATAGGGTGGTAGGTGGGTTTAGGCACATCTTCATATTTTCACATGCCAATGCCATTTTTATGGGTTGTAAATTAATACAATGGTCCCTTAAGCCTTCACGTGAAGTGTCATGGCAAGATGACTCGTTTTCTATTTTTCACGATTTTTGAAACTCTTTGCGGTTCGAGATTTTTTAAAATTTTTCGAAAGGACTTTTGGCCCCAAACTTGGTAGACATGATCCTTGTATTTTTTTTTTGGCATGCAAAAAAAAATTTAGCTAAAAACTCGAAGTGTACAAGATTTTGTGACCATTTGAAAAAAGTGTCCCCATTTCAGACACTTTAGTGGCTACTGGCAGCAAGCCTGTAAAATCTCAAATGCTCTTTAAGGAGGTGTGAGTTCTCGAGGTTTGATGAAGGATAGGGGCCCAATATAAGGGCCAAGTACCAGCACCCATTGCACATCATGTGCGCACACCCCCCCGACCCCCCCGATCGCCGGAGCCGCAATGCAGCCGGTCAGGTTCTCTGGCGATGCTCCGACGATGTTGCCCCAATGAAGAAAAATACGGCACCAGCACATGCCCGAACCCAGGATGTGCTGCCGTAACCCTCGGTCCAGTCCGATCTTAGATTGGGAATGAACTCCGTATGCTTAGACTGGGAATGAACTTCATTTTTCTAAGTCAACCCACGAAACGAGCGTGCGGGCGCTTAGCCGACCAGAGAGGCAGGATGCGCAAGCCGGGGATCGACCGAGTCCCCCTCTACGTGCTGCCGATCCTGCTACCGCAACCCTCGGTTCGGTCTGATCTTAGACTGGGAATGAACTCCGTATGCCTAAGCCAACCCACGAAACGAGCAGACGGATGGGCACTACGCCGGCCAGAGAGACGGGATGTGCAAGCCATGGATCGATAGGGTGGTAGGTTGGTTTAGGCACGTCTTCATTTTTTTGTGTGCCAACACCATTTTTATGGCTTGTAAATTCATACAATGGTCCCTTAAGCCTTGACATGAATTTTATGGCAAGACAACTCATTTTCTGTTTTTCATAATTTTTGAAACTCTTTACGGTTCGAGATTTTTTACAATTTTTCGAAAGGAGTTTTGGCCCCAAACTTGGTAGACATGATCCTTGTATTTTTTTTGGCATGCACAAAAAAATTCAGCTAAAAACTCGAAGTGTACAAGATTTTGTGACCATTTGAAAAAAGTGTCCCCATTTCAGACACTTTAATGGCTACTGGCAGCAAACCTGTAAAATCTCAAATGCTCTTTAAGTGGGTGTGAGTTCTCGAGGTTTGACGAGGGATAGGGGGCCAATATAAGGGCCAAGTACCAGCACCCATCCCACATCATGTGCGCACACCCACCCGACCCCCCCGATCGTCGGAACCCTAATGTCGTCGGTCAAGTTCTCCGGTGATGGTGCCCCGAGGAAGAAAAATGTGGCACCAGCACATGCTCGAGCCCAGTATGTGCTGCCACAACCCTCTGTCCGGTCTGATCTTAGACTGGGAATGAACTCCATATCCCTAAGTCAACCCACGGAAGGAGCGTACGGGTGCTCAGCCGGCTAGAGGGCAGGGATGCGTAAGCCGGGGATCGGCCAGGTCCCCCTCTGCGTGCTGTCGATCCTACTATCGCAACCCTTGATCCATCCAATCTTTTACTGGGAATGAACTCTGTATGCCTAAGCCAATCGATGAAACTAGCGGGCGGGCGAGCGTGCGGGCACTACGCCGGCCAAAGAGATGGGATCGCAAGCCATTGATCGATAGGGTGATAGGTGGCTTTAGGTACATCTTCATATTTCTGCATGCCAATGCCATTTTTATGGCTTGTAAATTCATACAATGGTCGCTTAAGCCTTCACGTGAAGTTTCATGGCAAGACGACTCATTTTCTATTTTTCACAATTTTCAAAACTTTTTGAGGTTCAGGATTTTTTAAAATTTTTTCGGAAGGATTTTTGGCCCCAAACTTGGTAGACGTGATCCTTGTATTTTTGTTGGCATGCATAAAAAACTTCAGCTAAAACCTCGAAGTGTACAATATTTTGTGACCATTTAAAAAAAGTGTCCCCATTTCAGACACTTTAATGGCTACTGGCAGCAAACCTATAAAATCTCAAATGCTCTTCAAGGGGGGTGAGTTCTCGAGGTTTGATGAGGGATAGGGGGCCAATATAAGGGCCAAGTACCAGCACCCATCGCACATCATGTGCGCACACCCCCCCGGCCCCCCCGATCGCCGGAACCCGATGCCCCCGATCAGGTTCCCCGGTGATGCTCCGACGATGGTGCCCCAGCGAAGAAAAATACGGCACCAGCACATGCCCGAGCCAAGTATGTGCTACTGCAACCCTCAGTCTGGTCTGATCTTAGACTGGGAATGAACTCCGTATGACTAAGTCAACCCACGAAATGAGCGTGCGAGCGCTCAGCCGACCAGAGGGGCGGGATGCGCAAGCCGAGGATCGGTCGGGTCCCCCTCTGCGTGCGGCCGATCCTGCTACCGCAACCCTTGGTTCAATCCAATCTTAGACTGGAAATGAACTCTGTATGCCTATGCCAACCGACGGAACGAGCGGGCGGGTGGGCGAGCACTACGTCGGCCAGAGAGACGGGATGCGCCAACCGTGGATCGATAGGGTGGTGGGTGGGTTTAGGCGCATCTTCATATTTCTGTTTGCCAATGCCATTTTTATGGCTTGTAAATTCATAGAATGGTCCCTTAAGCCTTCATGTGAAGCTTCATGGCAAGAAGACTCATTTTCTATTATTCATGATTTTTGAAACTTTTTACGGTTCAGGATTTTTTAAAATTTTTTCAGAAGGAGTTTTAGCCCCAAACTTGGTGGACGTGATCCTTCTATTTTTGTTGGCTTGCACAAAAAAATTCAGCTAAAAACTTGAAGTGTACAAGATTTTGTGACAATTTGAAAAAAGTGTCCCCATTTCAGACAATTTAATGGCTAGTGGCAGCAAACCCGTAAAATCTCAAATGCTCTTTAAGGGGGTGTGAGTTCTCAAGGTTTGATGAGGGATAGGGGGCCAATATAAGGGCCAAGTACCAGCACCCATCGCACATCATGTGCGCACACCCCCCCGGCCCCTCGATCACCGGAACCCCAATGTCGTCGATCAGGTTCTCCGGTGATGCTCCGGCGATGGTGCCCCGATGAAGAAAAATACGACACCAGCACATGCTCGAGCCCAACATGTGCTGCCGCAACCTTCGGTCCACTCCGATCTTAGACTAGGAATGAACTAAGCATGCTCAGACTGGGAATGAACTCCGTCTGCCTAAGTCAACCCACGAAACGAGCGTGCGGGTGCTCAACTGGCCAGAGGGGCAGGATGTGCCAGCCGGGGATCGGTCGGGTCCCCCTCTGTGTGCTGCCAATCCTGCTGCTGCAACCCTCGGTCTGGTCCAATCTTAGACTGGGAATGAACTCCCTATGCCTAAGCCAACCGATGAAACAAGAGGGCGGGCGAGCGGGCACTACGCCAGTCAAAGAGACGGGATACGCAAGCCGTGGATCGATAGGGTGGTAGGTGGGTTTAGGCACATCTTCATATTTTTACGTGCCAATGCTCCTTGTATTTTTGTTGGCATGCTCAAAAACATTCAGCTAAAAACTCGAAGTGTACAAGATTTTGTGACCATTTGAAAAAAGTGTCTCCATTTCAGACACTTTAATGGCTAATGGCAGCAAACCTATAAAATCTCAAAAGCTCTTTAAGGGGGTGTGAGTTCTCGAGGTTTGATGAGGGATAGGGGGCCAATATAGGGGCCAAGTACCAGCACCCATCGCACATCATGTGCGCACACCCCCTGGCCCCCCGGATCGTTGAAACACCAATGCCGTCGGTCAGGTTCTCTGGCGATGCTCCGGTGATGGTGGCCCGACGAAGAGAAATGTGGCACCATCACATGCCCGAGCCCAGCATGTGCTGCCGCAACCTTCAGTTCATTCTGATCTTAGACTAGGAATGAACTCCGTATGCCTAAGCCAACCGACGAAACGAGCAGTCGGATGGACGGGTGGTCGGACGGGCGCATCTTCATATTTCTATGTGCCAATGCCATTTTTATGGCTTGTAAATTCATACAATGGTCCCTTAAGCCTTCACCTGAAGTTTCATGGCAAGACGACTCGTTTTCTACTTTTCATGATTTTTGAAACTTTTTGTGGTTTGGGATTTTTTAAAATTTTTTCCGATGTAGTTTTAACCCCAAACTTGGTATACGTGATCCTTGTATTTTTTTTGGTATGCACAAAAACAATCAGCTAAAAACTCAAAGTGTACAAGATTTTGTGACCATTTGAAAAAAGTGTCCCCATTTTAGATACTTTAATGGCTACTGGCAGCAATCCTGTAAAATCTCAAAAGCTCTTTAAGGGGGTGTGAGTTCTTGAGGTTTGATGAGGGATAGGGGGCCAATATAAGGGCCAAGTACCAGCACCCATCGCACATCATGTGTGCACACCTGTCCCGGCCCCTCCGATCGTCGGAACCCCAACCCCTTGGTCAGGTTCTCCGGTGATGCTCCGACGATGGTGCCCCGACGAAGAAGAATACGGCACTAGCACATGCCCGAGCCCAGCATGTGCTGCTGCAACCCTCGGTCTGGTCCACTCTTAGACTGGGAATGAACTCCGTATGCTTAGACTGGGAATGAACTCCACATGACTAAGTCAACCCAGAAAACGAGCGTGTGGGCACTCAGCCGGCCAGAGGAGCGGGATGCGCAAGCCGGGGATCAGTCGAGTCCCCCTCTACGTGCTACTGATCTTGCTGTCGTAACCCTCGGTCTGGTCGAATCTTAGACTAGGAATGAACTCCGTATGCCTAAGCCAACCAAAGAAACGAGCGGGCGGACGGGCGGGCACTACGCCGGCCAAAGAGACGGGATGTGCAAGCCGTGGATCGATAGGGTGGTAGGTGGGTTTAGGCACATCTTCATATTTCTATGTGCCAATGCCATTTTTATGGCTTGTAAATTCATACAATGGTCCTTTAAGCCTTCACGTGAAGTTTCATGGCAAGACGACTCGTTTTTTATTTTTCATGATTTTTAAAACTTTTTACGGTTCGGGATTTTTTCAAATTTTTTCGGAAGGATTTTTGGCACTAAACTTGGTAGACGTGATCCCTGTATTTTTATTGGCATGCAAAAAAAAATCAGCTAAAAACTCGAAGTGTACAAGATTTTGTGACCATTTGAAAAAAGTGTCCCAATTTTAGACACTTTAATGGCTACTGGCAGCAAACATGTAAAATCTCAAATGCTCTTTAAGGGGGTGTGAGTTCTCGAGGTTTGATGAGGGATAGGGGGCCAATATAAGGGCCAAGTACCCACACCCATCGCACATCATGAGCGCACACCCCCCCGGCCCCCCCGATCACCGAAACCCCAATGCCGTGATGCTCCAATGATGGTGCCCTGGTGAAGAAAAATACGACACCAGCACATGCCTGAGCCCAGCATGTGCTGTCGCAACCCTCGGTTCGCTCCAATCTTAGACTGGGAATGAACTCTGTATGCTTAGACTGGGAATGAACTCCATATGCCTAAGTCAACCCATGAAACGAGCATACGGGCGCTAAGCCGACCATAGGGGGGATGTGCAAGTCGGGGATCGACCGGGTCCCCCTCTGTGTGCTACTGATCTTAGTGCCGTAACCCTTGGTCTGGTCTGATCTTAGACTGGGATTCAACTCCGTATGCCTAAGCCAACCGACGAAACAAGCGGGCGGGCGGGCACTACGCTGGCCAGAGAGACGGGATGCGCTAGCCGTGGATCGACAGGGTGGTAAGTGGGTTTAGGCACATCTTTATATTTATACGTGCCAATGCCATTTTTATGGCTTGTTAATTCATACAATGGTCCCTTAAGCCTTCACGTGAAGTTTCATGGCAAGACGACTCGTTTTCTATTTTTCATGATTTTTTAAACTTTTTACGGTTCGGGATTTTTTATAATTTTTTTGGAAGGATGTTGGCCCCAAACTTGGTAGACGTGATCCTTGTATTTTTGTTGGCATGCACAAAACAATTCAGCTAAAAACTCGAAGTGTACAAGATTTTGTGACCACTTGAAAAAAGTGTCCCCATTTCGGACAGTTTAATGGCTACTGGCAGCAAACCTCTAAAATCTCAAATGCTCTTTAAGGGGGTGTGAGTTCTCTAGGTTTGATGAAGGATGGGGGGCCAATATAAGGGCCAACTACCAGCACCCATCGCACATCATGTGCGCACCCCCCGGCCCCCTCGATTGTTGGAACCCCAATGCCGTCGGTCAGGTTCTCCGACGATGCTCCGGCGGTGGTCCCCGGTGAAGAAAAATACGACACCAGCACATGCCTGAGCCCAGCATGTGCTGCCGCAACCCTCGGTCCAGTTCAATCTTAGACAGGGAATTAACTCTGTATGCCTAAGCCAACCGACGAAACGAGCGGGTGGACGGGCGGGCGGGCAATGCGCCGGCCAGAGAAACGGTATGCGCAATCCGTGAATTGATAGGGTGGTTGGTGGGTTTAGGCACATCTTCATATTTTTATGTGCCAATGCCATTTTTATGGCTTGTAAATTCATACAATGGTCCTTTAAGCCTTCACGTGAAGTTTCATGGCAAGATGAGTCGTTTTCTATTTTTCATGATTTTTGAAACTTTTTACGGTTCGAGATTTTTGAAAATTTTTTCGGAAGGAGTTTTGGCGCCAAACCTGGTAGACATGATCCTTGTATTTTTTTTGGCATGCAAAAAAAAAATCAGCTAAAAACTCGAAGTGTACAAGATTTTGTGACAATTTGAAAAAAGTATCCCCATTTCAGACACTTTAATGGCTACTGGTAGCAAACCTGTAAAATCTCAAATGCTCTTTAAGGAGGTGTGAGTTCTCGAGGTTTGATGAGGGATAGGGGGCCAATATAAGGGCTAAGTACCAGCACCCATCGCACATCATGTGTGCACACCTCCCCGACCCCCCCGATCGCCGGAGCCCTAATGCCACCGATCAGGTTCTCCGACGATGGTGCCCCGACGAAGAAAAATGCGGCACCAGTACATGCCCGAGCCCAGCATGTGCTACCGTAACCCTCAGTCTGGTCCGATCTTAGACTGGGAATGAACTCCGTACGCTTAGACTGGGAATGAACTTCGTATACCTAAGTCAGCCCATGAAACGAGTGTACGGGCGCTCAACCGATCAGAGGGGCGGGATGCGCAAGTCGGGGTTTGGCCGAGTCCCCTCTGTGTGTTGCCGATCCTGCTGCCACAACCTTTAGTGCGTTCCGATCTTAGACTAGGAATGAACTTCGTATGCCTAAGCCAACCAACGAAACGAGTGGGCGGGCGGGCGGGCAGGCGGGCACTACGCCGGCCAGAGAGACGGGATGCGCAAGTCGTGGATCGATAGGTTGGTAGGTGGGTTTAGGCACATCTTCATATTTCTACATGCCAATGCCTTTTTTATGGCTTGTAAATTCATACAATGGTCCCTTTAGCCTTCACGTGAAGTTTCATGGCAAGACGACTCGTTTTCTTTTTTTCATGATTTTTGAAACTTTTTGCGGTTCGGGATTTTTTACAATTTTTTTGGTAGGAGCTTTGGCCCCAAACTTGGTAGACGTGATCCTTGTATTTTTTTTGGCATGCACAAAAAAAATCAGCTAAAAACTTGAAGTGTACAAGATTTTGTGACCATTTGAAAAAAGTGTCCCCATTTCAGACACTTTAATGGCTACTAGCAGCAAACCTGTAAAATCTCAAATGCTCTTTAAGGGGGTGTGAGTTCTCAAGGTTTGATGAGGGATAGGGGCCCAATATAAGGGCCAAGTACCAGCACCCATCGCACATCATGTGTGCACACCCACTCCGGCCCCCCCGATCACCGGAACCCCAACGCCGCCGGTCAAGTTCTCCGGCGATGCTTGAACGATGGTGCCTAGGGAAGAAAAATGTGGCACCAGCACATGCCCGAGCCCAGCATGTGCTGTCACAACCCTCGGTCCGGTCCACTCTTAGACTGGGAATGAACTCCGTATGCCTAAGTCAACCCACGAAACGAGTGTGCGGGCGCTCAGCCGACTTGAGGGGCGGGATGCGCAAGTCGAGGATCTACTGGTCCCCCTCTAAGTGCTGCCGATCCTTCTATCACAACCCTCGGTCTGGTCTAATCTTAGACTAGGAATGAACTCCGTATGCCTAAGCCAAACGATGAAACGAGCAGGCGGGCAGGCACTACACCGGCCAGAGAGACGAGATGCGCAAGCTGTGGATCGATAGGGTGGTAGGCGGGTTTAGGCACATCTTCATATTTCTGCATGCCAATGCAATTTTTATGGCTTGTAAATTCATACAATGGTCCCTTAAGGGGGTGTGAGTTCTCGAGGTTTGATGAGGGATAGGGGGCCAATATAGGGGCTAAGTACCAGCACCCATCGCACATCATGTGCACACACCCCCCCGACCCCCTCGATCGTCGGAACCCCAATGCCGCCGGTCAGCACATGCCCCGACGATTGTGCCCATACAAATGTGTCCCGGTGAAGAAAAATACAACACCAGCACATGCCTGAGCCTAGCATGTGTTACCGTATCCCTCGGTTCAGTCCGATGTTAGACTAAAATGAACTCTGTATAATTAGACTGGGAATGAACTCCGTATGCCTAAGTCAACCCACGAAACAAGCGTGCGGGCGCTCAGCAGGCCAGAGGGACGGGATGCGCAAGCCGGGGATCGACTGGTCCCCCTCTACGTGTTGCTGATCCTGCTAGCACAACTCTCGGTCTGATCCATTCTCAGACTGGGAATGAACTCCGTATGCCTAAGCCAACCGACGAAACGAGCGGACGGGCAGGCGGGGGGGCACTACGCTGGCCAGAGAGACGGGATGCGCAAGCCGTAGATCGATAGGGTGGTAGGTGGGTTTAGGCACATCTTCATATTTCTACGGGCCAATGCCATTTTTATGGCTTGTAAACTCATACAATGGTTCCTTAAGCCTTCACGTCAAGTTTCATGGCAAGGTGACTCGTTTTCTATTTTTCACGATTTTTAAAACTTTTTGCGGTTTGGGATTTTTTAAAATTTTTTCAGAAGGAGTTTTGGCCCTAAACTTGGTAGACGTGATCCTTGTATTTTTTTTGGCATGCATAAAAAAATTCAGCTAAAAAATCGAAGTGTACAAGATTTTGTGACCATCTGAAAAAAATGTCCCCATTTCAGACACTTTAATGGCTACTGGCAGCAAACCTGTAAAATCTCAAATGCTCTTTAAGGGGGTGTGAGTTCTTGAGGTTTGATGAGGGATAGGGGGCCAATATAAGGGCCAAGCACCAGCACCAGTGCACATCATGTGCGCACACCCCCCGGCCCCCCCGATCGTCGGAACCCCAATGTCGTCGGTCAGGTTCTCCAGCGATGCTCCGGCGATGGTGCCCCGGTGAAGAAAAATGTGGCACCAGCTCATGCCCGAGTCCAGCATGTGCTGCGACAACCCTCGGTCCGGTCCGATCTTTCACTGGGAATGAACTCCGTATGCTTAGACTGGGAATGAACTCCGTATGCCTAAGTCAACCCACAAAACGAGCGTGGGAGCTTTCAGTTGACCAGAGGGGCGGGATGCGCAAGTCGAGGATCGATCGGGTCCCCCTCTGCGTGCTACCAATCTTGCTACCGTAATCCTCGGTCCAGTCTGATCTTAGACTCGGAATGACCTCCGTATGCCTAAGCCAACTGACAAAACGAGCAGCCAGGCGGGATGGCGGGCACTACGCCGGCCAGAGAGACGGGATGCGTAAGTCATGGATCGATAGGGTGGTAGGTGGGTTTAGGTACATCTTCACATTTCTATGTGCCAATGCCATTTTTATGGCTTGTAAATTCATACAATGGTCCCTTAAGCCTTCACGTGAAGTTTCATGGCAAGACGACTCGTTTTCTATTTTTCACGATTTTTAAAACTTTTTGTGGTTCCTGATTTTTTTAAATTTTTTCGGAAGGAGTTTTGGCCCCAAACATCGTAGACGTGATCCCTGCTTTTTTGTTGGCATGCACAAAAAATTTCAGCTAAAAACTCGAAGTGTACAAGATTTTGTGACCATTTGAAAAAAGTGTCCCCATTTCAGACACTTTAATGGCTACTGGCATCAAACCTGTAAAATCTCAAATGCCCTTTAAGGGGGTGTGAGTTCTCAAGGTTTGATGAGGGATAGGGGGCCAATATAAGGGCCAAGTATCGGCACCTATCGCACATCATGTGCGCACACCCCCTCGGCCCCCCCGATCGCCAGAACCCTAATGCCGCTGGTCAGGTTCTCCGGCGATGGTCTGACGATGGTGCCTCGACGAAGAAAAATGTGGCACCAGCAGATGCCCGAGCCTAGCATGTGCTGCTGCAACCCTCGGTCTGGTCCGATCTTAGACTAGGAATGAACTCTGTATGTTTAGACTGGGAATGAACTCCGTATGCCTAAGTCAACCCATGAAACGAGCGTGCAAGTGCTCAGCCGGCCAAAAGGGCGGGATGCGTAAATCGGGGATCGATCGGGTCCCCCTCTGCGCACGGTCGATCCTGCCATTGCAACCCTCAGTCTTGTCCAATCTTAGACTGGGAATGAACTCTGTATGCCTAAGCCAACCGACGAAACGAGCGGGCGGGCGGGCGGGCAGTACGTCGGCCATAAAGACGGGATGCGCTAGCCGTGGATCGATAGAGTGGTAGGTGGGTTTAGGCATATCTTTATATTTCTACATGCCAATGCCATTTTTATGGCTTGTAAATTCATACAATGGTTCCTTAGGCCTTCAAGTGAAGTTTCATGGCAAGACGACTCATTTTCTATTTTTCACGATTTTTGAAACTTTTTGCGGTTCGGGATTTTTTAAAATTTTTTTGGATGGAGTTTTGACCCCAGACTTGGTAGACGTGATCCTTGTATTTTTATTGGCTTGCACAAAAAAATTCAGCCAAAAACTCGATGTGTACAAGATTCTGTGGCTATTTGAAAAAAGTGTCCCCATTTCAGACACTTTAATTGCTACTGGCAGCAAACCTGCAAAATCTCAAATGCTCTTTAAGGGGGTGTGAGTTCTTGAGGTTTGATAAGGGCTAAGGGGCCAATATGAGGGCCAAGTACCCGTACCCATCACACATCATGTGCGCACACCCCCCTTCAGCCCCCCCGATCGCTAAAACCCCAATGCCGTCGGTCAGGGTCTCCGGTGATGCTCCGGTGATGGTGGCCCGGCCAAGAAAAATGCGGCACCAGCACATGCCTGAGCCCAGCATGTGCTTATGCAACCCTTGGTTCGGTCCGATCTTACATAGGGAATGAACTCCATATGCCTGAGCCAAACCATCAAACTAGCGTACGGGCACTCAGCCGGCCAGAGAGGCAAAATGCACAAATTGGGGGTCGGTCGGGTCCCCCTCTGCGTGCTGTCGATCCTGCTGCCGCAACCCTCAGTCTGATCTGATCTTAGACTGGGAATGAACTCGGAGTTCGCCTAAGCCAACCGACGAAACGAGCGGGCGGGCGGGCGGGCGGGCACTACGCCGGCCAGAGAGACGAGATGCGTAAGTCATGGATCGATAGGGTGATAGGTGGGTTTAGGCACATCTTCATATTTCTGTATGCCAATGCCATTTTTATTGCTTGCAAATTCATACAACGGTCCCTTAAGCCTTCGCGTGAAGTTTCCTGGCAAGACAACTTGTTTTCTATTTTCCACGATTTTTGAAACTTTTTACGGTTTGGGATTTTTTAAATTTTTTTTGGAAGGCGTTTTGACCCCAAACTTGGTAGACCTGATCCTTGTATTTTTGTTGGCATGCAAAAAAAAAATCAGCTAAAAACTTGAAGTGTACAAGATTTTGTGACCATTTGAAAAAAGTGTCCCCATTTCAGACACTTTAATGGCTACTGGCAGCAAACCAGTAAAATCTCAAATGCTCTTTAAGGGGGTGTGAGTTCTCGAGGTTTGATGGAGGATAGAGGGCCAATATAAGGGCCAAGTACCAGCACCCATCGCACATCATGTGCGCATGCCCCCCTCGGCCCCCCCGATTGTCGAAACCCCAATGCTGTCGGTTATATTCTCCGGTGATTCTCCGACGATGGTGTCCCGATGAAGAAAAATGTGACACAAGCACATGCCAGAGCCCAGCATGTGCTGTTGCAGCCCTCGGTCCGGTCTGATCTTAGACTGGGAATGAACTCTATATGCTTAAACTAGGAATGAACTCCGCATGCCTAAGTCAACCCATGAAATGAGCGTGCGGGCGCTCAGCCGGCCAGAGGGGCAGGATGCGTAAGCTCGGGATAGGCTGGGTCCCCCTCTGTGTGCTACCGATCCTGCTGCCACAACCTTCGGTCTGGTCTGATCTTAGACTGGGAATGAACTCTGTATGCCTAAGCCAACCAACGAAACGAGCGGGCGGGCGGGCGAGCGGGCACTAAGCCAGCCAGAAAGACGGGATTTGCTAGCCGTAGATCGATAGGGTGGTAGGTGGGTTTAGGCACATCTTCATATTACTGGGTGCCAATGCCATTTTTATGGCTTGTTAATTCATACAATGGTCCCTTAAGCCTTCACGTGAAGTTTCAAGGCAAGACGACTCATTTTTTATTTTTCACGTGAGACAGGATGTGCAAGCCGTGGATCGATAGGGTGGTTGGTGGGTTTAGGCACATCTTCAAATTTCTGCGTGCCAATGCCATTTTTATGGCTTGTAAATTCATACAATGGTCCCTTAAGCCTTCATGTGAAGTTCCATGGCAAGACGACTCGTTTTCTATTTTTCATGATTTTCTAAACTTTTTGTGGTTCGGGATTTTTTAAAATTTTTTTGGAAGCAGTTTTGGCCCCAAACTTGGTAGACGTGATCCTTGTATTTTTGTTGGCGTGCACAAAATAATTCAGCTAAAAAATCGAAGTGTACAAGATTTTGTGACCATTCGAAAAAAGTGCCCCCATTTTAGGCACTTTAATAACTACTGCCAGCAAACCTCTAAAATCTCAAATGCTCTTTAAGGGGGTGTGAGTTCTCGAGGCTTAATGAGGGATAGGGGGCCAATATAAGGGCCAAGTACCAGTACCCATCACACATCATGTGCGTACACCCCCCGACCCCTCCGATCGCTGGAATCCCAATGCCATCGATCAGGTTCTCCGTTGATGCTCCGATGATGGTGCCCCGGTGAAGAAATATGCGGCACCAGCACATGCCCGAGGCCAGCATGTGCTACCTCAATCCTCGATCTGGTTCGATCTTAGACTGGGAAAGAACTCCGTATGCTTAGACTGGGAATGAACTCCGTATGCCTAAGTCAACCCATGAAACAAATGTGCGGGCGCTCAGCCGGCCAGAGGGCCGAGATGCGTAAGCCGGGGATCGGCCGGGTCCCCCTCTATGTGCTATCACAACCTTCGGTCTGGTGCAATCTTAGATTTGGAATGAACTCCATATGCCTAAGCCAATCGAAGAAACGAGCGGACGAGCGGACGGGCAGGCAGGCTCGATGCCGGCCAGAGAGGCGGGATGTGCAAGCCGTGGATCGATAGGGTGGTAGGTGGGTTTAGGCACATCTTCATATTTCTACGTGCCAATGCCATTTTTATGGCCTGTAAATTCATACAATGGTCCCTTAAGCCTTCACGTGAAGTTTAATGGCAAGACGACTTCTTTTCTATTTTTTACGATTTTTGAAACCTTTTGCGGTTCGAGATTTTTTTAAATTTTTTTGAAAAGAATTTTGGCCCCAAACTTGGTAGACGTGATCCTTTTATTTTTGTTGGCATGCACAAAAAAATTCAGCTAAAAACTCGTAGTGTACAAGATTTTGTGACCATTTGAAAAAAGTGTCCCCATTTTAGACATTTTAATGGCTACTAGCGGCAAACCTGTAAAATCTCAAATGCTCTTTAAGGGGGTGTGAGTTCTCGAGGTTTGATGAAGGATAGGGGGCCAATATAGGGGCCAAGTACCAGCACCCATCGCACATCATGTGCGCACACCCCCCCGGCCCCCCCGATCGCCGGAACCCTAATGCCGTCGTTCAGGTTCTCCGGCGATGCTCGACGAAGAAAAATGCGGCACCAGCACATGCCCGAGCCTAGCGTGTGCTGCTGTAACCCTCTATCCGGTCTGATCTTAGACTGGGAATGAACTCCGTATGCCTAAGCCAAATGACGAAACAAGCAGGCGGGTGGACGGGCGGGCGGGCACTACGTCGGCTAGAGAGACGGGATGCGCAAGCTGTGAATCGATAGGGTGGTAGGTGGGTTTAGGCACATCTTCATATTTCTCCATGCCAATGCCTTTTCTATGGCTTGTAAACTCATACAATGGTCCCTTAACCCTTCACGTGAAGTTTCATGGCAAGACGACTCATTTTCTATTTTTCATGATTTTTGAAACTTTTTACGGTTCGGGATTTTTTAAAAATTTTTTGGAAGGATTTTTGGGCCAAAACTTGGTAGAGGTGATCCTTGTATTTTTGTTGGCATGCACAAAACAATTCAGCTAAAAAATCGAAGTGTACAAAATTTTGTGACCATTTGAAAAAACTTTAATGGCTACTGGCAGCAAACCTATAAAATCTCAAATGCTCTTTAAGGGAGTGTGAGTTCTTGCGGTTTGATGAAGGTTAGGGGGCCAATATAAGGGCTAAGTACCAGCAACCATCGCACATCATGTGTGCACACCCCCCGGCCCCCTCGATCGCCGGAACCCCAATGTCATCGGTAAGGTTCTCTGACGATGCTCCGACGGTGGTGCCCCGATGAAGAAAAATGCAGCACCAGCACATGCCCGAGCCCAGCATGTGCTGCCCTAACCCTCGATCCGGTCCGATCGTAGACTGGGAATGAACTCCGTATGCTTAGACTGGGAATGAACTCCATATGCCTAAGTCAACCCACGAAATGAGCGTCCAGGCGCTCAGTCGACCAGAGGGGCGGGATGCGCAAGCCGGTGATCGGCTGGGTCCCCCTCTGCATGCTGCCGATCCTACTGCTACAACCCTCAGTTCGGTCCGATCTTAGACTAGGAATGAACTCCTTATGCCTAAGCCAACCGACGAAACGAGTGGGCGGGCGAGCGGGCACTACGTCGGCTAGAGAGACAGGATGCGCAAGCCGTGGATCGATAGGGTGGTAAGTGGGTTTAAGCACATCTTTATATTTCTGCATGCCAATGCCATTTTTATGACTTGTAAATTCATACAATGGTCCCTTAAGCCTTCACGCGAAGTTTCATGGCAAGACGACTCGTTTTCTATTTTTCATGATTTTTGAAACTTTTTACGGTTCGGGATTTTTTAAAATTTTTTTGGAAGGAGTTTTAATGCCAAACTAGGTAGAAATTATCCTTGTATTTTTATTGACATGCATAAAAAACTTCAACTAAAAACTCGAAGTGTACAAGATTTTGTGACCATTTGAAAAAAGTGTCCCCATTTCAGACACTTTAATGGCTACTGGCAGCAAACCTGTAAAATCTCAAATGCTCTTTAAGGGGGTGTGAGTTCTCGAGGTTTGATGAGGGATAGGGGGCCAATATAAGGGCCAAGTACCAGCACCAATCGCAGATCATGTGCGCACACCCCCTCGGCCCCCCCGATCATCGAAACCTCAATGTCGTTGGTCAGGTTCTCTGGTGATGCTCCAGCGATGCTCCGGCGATGGAGCCCCAGCGAAGCAAAATTTGGCACGAGCACATGCCCAAGCCCAGATGTGCTGCCACAACACGTGGTCTGATCTGATCTTAGACTGGGAATGAACTCCATATGCCTAAGTCAACCCACAAAACGAGCGTGCGGGCGCTCAACCGACTAGAGGGGCAGGATTCACAAGCCGTGGATCGGTCGGGTCCCCTCTGCGTGCTACCGATCCTGCTACCGGAACCATCGGTCCAGTCCAATCTTAGACTAGGAATGAACTCCGTATGCCTAAGCCAACCGACGAAACGAGCGGGTGGGCAGGCGGGCGGGCACTACGCTGGCCAGAGAAATGGGATGCGCAAGCCGGGGATCGATAGGGTGGTAGGTAGGTTTAGGCGCATCTTCATATTTTTGTGTGCCAATGCCATTTTTATGGCTTGTAAATTCATAGAATGGTCCCTTAAGCCTTCACGTGAAGTTTCATGGCAAGATGGCTCGTTCTCTATTTTTCACGATTTTTGAAACTTTTTACGGTTCGGGATTTTTTAAAATTTTTTTGGAAGGAGTTTTGGCCCCAACGTAATTTTTTTGGCATGCACAAAAAAATTCAGCTAAAAACTCGAAGTGTACAAGATTTTGTGACCATTTGAAAAAAATGTCCCCATTTCAGACATTTTAATGGCTACTGGTAGCAAGCCTGTAAAATCTCAAATGCTCCTTAAGGGGGTGTGAGTTCTCGAGGTTTGATGAGGGATAGGGGGCCAATATAAGGGCCAAGTACCAGCAACCATCGCACATCATGTGCGCACACCCCCCGACCCACCCGATCGTCGGAACCAAAATGCCACCGGTCAGGTTCTCTAGTGATGCTCTGGTGATGGTGCCCCGACAAAGAAAAATGCGGCACCAGCACATGCCCGAGCCCAACATGTGCTGCCACAACCCTTGGTCTGGTTCGATCTTAGACTGGGAATGAACTTCGTATGCTTAGACTGGGAATGAACTCCGTATGCCTAAGTCAACCTACGAAACGAGCGTGCGGGCACTCAGCCGGCCAGAGGGGTAGGATGCGCAAGTCGAGGATCGGTCGGGTCCCCCTCTGCGTGTTACCGATCCTGCTATCGCAACCCTCCTTCTGGTCTGATCTTAGACTGGGAATGAACTCCGTATGCCTAAGCCAACCGACGAAACGAGCGGGCGGGCGGGCGGGCGGGCACTACGTCAGTCAGAGAGACGGGATGTGCAAGCCTTGGATCGATAGGGTGGTAGGTGGGTTTAGGCGCATCTTCATATTTCTGGGTGCCAATGCCATTTTTATGGCTAAGAAATTCATACAATAGTCCCTTAAGCCTTCACGTGAAGTTTCATGGCAAGATGACTTGTTTTTTATTTTGCATGATTTTCAAAACTTTTTGCGGTTTGGGATTTTTTAAAATTTTTTCGGAAGGAGTTTTGGCCCCAAACTTGGTAGATGTGATCCTTATACTTTTTTTGCCTTGTACAAAAAAATTCATCTAAAAACTCGAAGTGTACAAGATTTTGTGACCATTTGAAAAAAGAGTCCCCATTTCAGACATGTTAAAGGCTAATGGCAGCAAACCTGTAAAATCTCAAATGCTCTTGAAGGCGGTGTGAGTTCTCGAGGTTTGTTGAGGGATAGGGGGTCAATATAAGGGCCAAGTACCAGCACCCATCGCACATCATGTGCGCACACCCCCCAAGCCCCCCTGATCGCTGGAACCCCAATGCTGTTGGTCAGGTTCTCTGATGATCTCCTCCGATGGTGCCCCGGCGAAGAAAAATGTGGCACCAGCACATGCCTGAGCCCAGCATGTGCTGCCGCAACCCTCAGTCTGGTCTGATCTTAGACTGGGAATGAACTTCGTATGCTTAGACTGGGAATGAACTCCGTATGCCTAAGTCAACCCACGAAACGAGCGTGCAGGCTCTCAGTCGGCCGGAGGGGAGGGATGTGCAAGCGGGGGATCGGCCAGGTCCCACTCTACGAGCTGCCGATCCTGCTGCTGCAACCCTCAGTTTGGTCTGATCTTAGACTGGGAATGAACTCCGTATGCCTAAGCCAATCGATGAAACGAGCGGGCGGGCGAGCGGGCACTACGCCGGCCAGAGAGGCGAGATGCGCAAGCCGTGGATCGATAGGGTGGTAGGTGGGTTTAGGTACATCTTCATATTTCTATGTGCCAATGCCATTTTTATTGCTTCTAAATTCACACATTGGTCCCTTAAGCCTTCACGTGAAGTTTCATGGCAAGACGACTCGTTTTTTATTTTTCACGATTTTTGAAACTTTTTGCGGTTTGGGATTTTTGAAAATTTTTTCGAAAGGAGTTTTGGCCCCAAACTTGGTAGACGTGATCCTTGAATTTTTATTGGCGTGCACAAAAAAATTCAGCTAAAAACTCGACGTGTACAAGATTTTGTGTGCACACCCCCCTCGGCCCCCCGATCGCCAGAACCCCAATACCGCCGGTACCCCAATGCCACCGGTCAGGTTCTCCGATGATGCTCCGGTGATGGTGGCTTGGTGAAGAAAAATGCGGCACCAACACAAGCTCGAGCCTAGCATGTGCTGCCGTAACCCTTGGTCCGGTCTGATCTTTGACTGGGAATGAACTCCGTATGCTTAGACTGGGAATGAACTCCATATGCCGAAGTCAACCCACGAAACGAGCGTGCGGGCACTCAGCCAGCCAGAGGGGCGAGATGCGCAAGCCAGGGATCGGTCGGGTCCCCCTCAACGTGCTACTGATCTTGCTACCACAACCCTCAGTCTGGTCTGATCTTAGACTGGGAATGAACTCTGTCTACCTAAGCCAACCGACGAAATGAGCGGAAGGGCGGGCGAGCGAGCACTACGTCGGCCAGAGGGACGGGATGCGCAAGCCGTGGATCGATAGGGTGGTAGGTGGGTTTAGGCACATCTTCATATTTCTGGATGCCAATGCCATTTTTATGGCATGTAAAATCATACAATGGTCCCTTAAGCCTTCACGTGAAGTTTCATGGCAAGACGACTCGTTTTCTATTTTTCATGATTTTGGAAACTTTTTACGGTTCAGGATTTTCTAAAATTTTTTCGGAAGGAGTTTTGGCCCCAAACTTGGTAGACGTGATCCTTGCATTTTTTTTGGCATGCACAAAAAAATTCAGCTAAAAACTTGAAGTGTACAAGATTTTATGACCATTTGAAAAAAGTGTCCCCATTTTAGACACTTTAATGGCTACTGGCAGCAAACCTGTAAAATCTCAAATGCTCTTTAAGGGGGTGTGAGCTCTCTAGGTTTGATGAGGGATAGGGGGCCAATATAAGGGCCAAGTACCAGCACCCATCGCACATCATGGGCGCAAAACCCCCGGCTCCCCCGATCGTCGGAACCCCAATGCCGTCGGTTAGGTTCTCCGGTCATGTTTCGGCGATGGTGCCTCGTCGAAGAAAAATACGGCACCAGCACATGCTCGAGCCTAGCATGTGCTACCGCAACCCTTGATCCAGTCCGATCTTAGACTGGGAATGAACTTCGTATGCTTAGACTGGGATTGAACTCCGTATGCCTAAGTTAACCCACGAAACAAGCATGCGGGCGCTCAGCCGGCATGAGGGGTAGGATGGGCAAGCTGGGTGTCAGGAACTATGCTTTCTCTCAACAAGCAATAGACCGTGCGGCACTCAAATGGACACTTCCACCCAAGTCAGCTTTCAATAGGTTGATATCTGAACAAACAACCATAAACCATGGTTAATCCCAAGCATTCGCAATAAGGCACAATATATCGAGATCAATCTCAAGCACACACACAACAAGGCAGATTCGCATCAAGAAAGAAAAAAACACATCGAGGTGACATTCGAGGCATTCAATCGGGGTGAATTTTATTAAAAATGGGAATCACACATCGGGACCTCCCACCTTCACCAGGGCCAGGGGGTAACCCTTGATGGGTGGCCTAAGCTCACATAGCACCCGGTGAGACAGCCCAACACTACGCTGCCGACTCACCTCCCCTAAAGAGCCTTAAAGATTTTAGAGCTATGCTACCAGTAACCGTTACGATGTTTGAAATGGGGACACTTTTCCTAGCACAATGGATCTACCCGACCATGGCCCTATACATGGGTGGCTCATGGCAACCTAAGTCTCTGTCATGGCCCTATACAAGGTTAGGTCATGACATCTTCCCTCACTTATTCTATCGATGTCCTCATCGACTTGTTGGCTTGAAATTCTTCAATCTTCCTTTGAAATCTCTGGAGGTCGTTGTCTCTCTCCCAGCTGGTTTCTTCTAGGCCTAATCCCTCCCACTTTACTAAGTATTCCCGAACTAGTCTTCGAGATATCTTGGTTTCCCGGTCAGCTAAGATCTCTTCGACTCGACGCTCTGAGGGTGGTTTCATGGTGATGACGGCTCTGGTTGGCTCCGTTCAGCTAGCATCTGTAGGATCTACATGGAACTGCTTCAGGTTGCTCACATGAAATACTGGGTGCACCTTCATCCATTTCGGAGGGTTGATTTTGTAATAAGCATTTCCCACGTTGGAAAGGACCCTTACTGGACCTTCATATTTGAACACCAGTCTCCGATCTCTCTTTCTTAAGAACCTAGTCTGTTCAGGAACTAGTCAAACCAGAACCAAATCCCCAACTTGGAATTGCTGAACTTACGACCCTTGTCTGCCCATTTCTTCATCCGTTTTGATGCTTTCTCCAGGTAGGCTTGTACAATCTCCGTGTTTTATTTCCACTCCTTGCTGAGGTTGAAGGCTCTCAGATTCTTTCCGCCATATTGTTCCAAGAAAGTGTGGGGTAGCCTTGGTAGTTGTCCGGTGACCACCTCAAATGGGCTCTTATTAGTGGAAGAGCTTTTGTTGGAATTAAAGCAGAGTTGGGCAACGTCTAATAATGAAGGCCAGTCCTTCTGGTTGGCTTGGACAAAGTGCCTCAAGTATTCCTCTAATAATCCATTGAACCGTTCCGTTTGGCCATCAGTTTAAGGGTGATAGCTTGAGGAGATGTTGAGTTGGGACCCCAAAATCTTGAAAAGTTCTCTCTAAAAAGACCCCGTGAATCTCGGATCTCTATCACTGACAATGCTTTGAGGGAGCCCCCAATATTTGACCACATGTTTGAACAATAGTCGAGCTGTGTCTTCCGCTGTGCAATACTTGTGAGTGGGAATGAATGTGGCATACTTAGAGAATCGGTCAATCACCACCAAGATAGCTCCAAGATCACCAACCTTGGGTAGGCTCGAGAAGAAATCAAGGGAGATGCTTTCCCATGATTTGGTGGGTACCGACAATGGTTCAAGCATGCCTATGGGTTTCCTCTTTTTGACTTTGTCTTGTTGGCAAATGAGGCAAGTCTTCGTATATTTCATCACATCTTGTCGCATTTGAGGCCAATAGTATCCTTGTTTCAATAACGCCAAAGTGCGTTACCAGCCCGGGTGTCCCGCCCATGGGGTGTCATGACATTCCCTCATCAGCATCTATCTCAGACCTCTTGCTATTGGTACAAACACTCAAGGCCCCTTAGTCCACAAGACCCCATTTTCTTGCCAGAAGTATTTGGACTTCCTTTCTTCCACTAGCTTCAGAATGGCACAGGCTTACGGGTCCTTCCCTAGATGATCTCCAATCAACTTATGAATGCCTGTAGTGGCTCTGCTAGCCACCATTGGAGCCATTCTTTTAAGGGCCGCTAACTCTGGTCGCCTGCTCAAGGCATCCGCCACTTGATTGGTCTTTCCAGTGGTATGCTCAAAACAAAATTCAAACTCCGCTAGAAATTCCTGCCACCTAGCTTGTTTCATCATGAGCCTTGGTTGGGTGAGAAAATGGCTAACGGCTACATTGTCTGTCTTCATGACAAAATACAAACCCAACAAGTAATGTCGCCAAGCCCTCAAGCAGTGAACCACCACAAGGAGCTCTTTTTCCTGGGCCGTATATTTCCTTTCAGCTTCGCTCAGTTTCCTACTTTCAAATGCTATCGGGTGATGTTGTTGTAAAAGCTCACCTCCAATGGCAAAATCAGATGCATCCGTCTGAACTTTGAAAGGCTTTTCAATATCAGGGAGAGCTAAGATGAGATCCTTCATAATAGCATCCTTCAATCCCTCAAAGGCCTCTTGGCACTCATTCCTCCAACACCATTTATGCTCCTTCTTCAATAGCTCCGTGAGGGCCGTGGTCTTGCGAGAGTACCCTTCTACAAACCTTCTATAATAGTTGGCTAGCCCCAAAAATGAGTGAAGCTCACTAACATTCTTCGGTGTTGTCCACTCCTTGATGGCCCTAACCTTTTCCATGTCCATTCGGATATGGCCACGTTCGACAATACGATCCGGAAAATGGATTTGTGTCTGAGCAAATGCACACTTCTCCCTTTTAACATATAACCGATGGTCCTGTAACCTTTGAAATACCTGGCGTAGGTGTTCTTGATGTTCTTTCAATGTGGAGCTATATACCACTATATCATCTAAATAGATGACTACAAATTTGTCTAGGTAGTCATGGAACACCTGATTCATTAATGTACAAAATGTGGCAGGAGCATTGGTTAGTCCAAAGGGCATAACAAGAAATTCAAATGCACCATACCGTGTTACACAAGTGGTCTTCGGTTCATCTCCATCAATGATTTTGATCTGATGGTATCCAGATCTCAGGTCCAATTTGGAAAAGTACTTGGCCCAGCTCAATTGGTTAAACAAGTCTGCTATCAGAGGGATAAGGTATTTTTTTCTTACGGTGACGTTGTTCAAGGCCCTGTAGTCAACACATAAGTGCAGACTTCCATCATGCTTCTTCTGAAATAGCACAGGCGCTCTGAAAAGAACCTTTGATGGTCTGATAAATTCGGCTTGTAAAAGTTCATCTAATTGTTTCCTTAGCTCAGCCAACTCTGGCGGGGCCATGCAATAAGGGGCTCTAGCAGGGGGTTTTGCTTCTAGGAGGAGTTCAATTTCATGGTCCACTGCTCGTCGAGGGGGTAGAACCTTAGGCAATATCTCTGGCATCACCTCTTCAAACTCTTCCAGCATTTTTTTCATGCCATCGGGTATTGGTTCTACTTCTGACCCTTCTTTGTAGATCAGCATGGCCACAAAAAAAGGGTTCCCCTTTCCTTACCCCTTTCTTGAATTGCAAAGCCGAAATCATTTTCTTCCCACTCTTTGGCAAGATATTGCCAGACACCACACATGGGTGTTCCCCTAAGAACAACAAGCAGCTAGCAGTGGGGATAGGGATTGCCTGAGCCAACATCATGAAATCCAATCCGAGAACAACATCGAAGTCATCCATAGGGGAGACTGTAAAGTCTACCTTCCCTTCCCACGGCCCTAATTTGGTTATCACGCCCTTGGAGCTTCCACTGATCACAAAGGCTGGTGAATTAACCGCCTTCATTCATCCACAGTCTTTGTTAACTTGAAGACCACACCTCTTTGCTTCTTCTGGCGTGATGAAAGTATCAATTGCACCCATATCCACCATGGCCTTGGTGGCCTTCTCATTGATAATTAGGTTCACATACATCAAGCCTCTACTTTGCTCTTTTCTTATAGTGTTCAGTTGGGTGTGGAGGGCATTGAGGAACTTTATTGAGCCCATCCTGGCTGGCTCCTCCTTAATCTCTTCAACGCTCTCTGGCACTTTTGTCGACTCTTGAGATGAGGTTCTCAAAGCATTAAGGGCTCCTCTATGCGGGCATTCGGCCACCCGATGCGGCCCCTTGTAAAGAAAGCAAGCCAGTGGTTGTCTGGGCTTAAAAGTCACTGCGTTGTTTGTTCTGGGTTGGGTGCTATCTCGATCGAAGGACCTCCTATCTGATCCCCTACTGGAGGGCCGGTCTAGCCTAGTCATCTTTCCCCTACTCTCAAAGTTGAAGCTACTGCCAGCTGATGGAGGATTTTTCTGTTTCAAGAAGCCATCATTATAGTCGTGGAGACGTTCAGCTGCAACCATGGCCGTGGCCACGTCTTGCACTTTTTATCTTTGTAGTTCTGTTCTGGCCCAAGGCTTGAGGCCTTCAAGAAAATAGAACATCTTGTCCTTCTCAGACATGTCTCAAATATCCAACATCAAGGTAAAGAAGTTCCTTACAAACTCTCGCACCGTCCCTGTTTGCACCAGTTCTCGGAGTCTCCTTCGAGCCATATACTCAACATTCTCAAGGAAAAACTGGTTTTTCAATTCCTGCTTCAGGTCTGTCCAAGTCTTAATTGGGCACTCGTCATTGACAAACTTGGAGCGCCACCAAAGCTTGGCATCTGCTGTGAGGTACATCGATGCCATTGCTACCTTGTCTTCCTCTGAATCCGTGTGTACAGCCTGAAAGTACTGCTCCATGTCAAACAAGAAATTCTCAAGTTCCTTAGCATCCCTTGCCCCCTCATAACATCGAGGCTCTGGCACCTTTGGTCTTCTCCCCCTTTCCATCGAGCTCGAGGCCGACCTGGCCACAGCCATTTGTAAGATGCTTACCTGTGCTCTGAGCTCTTCAAACTCTTTTTGGAGAATATTCAAGGCATCTCTAGCATCCTCGCTCACGTTGTGGAGAGTATCAGACAACTCCTGTTGGGTTGTCTCGATCTCCCTCACTCGATCTTTAGTCACCATGTGAGCTTTCATTACCACCACCGCGGCTTTCAGTTCCTCAATTCTCTGCTGATGATCAGGTCCACCACTTGTGGCCATCTCATCCATCTTCTAGCACTTCTCAACCATGCTCTGATACCACGTGTCACAGACTATGCTTTCTCTCAACAAGCAATAGACCGTGCGGCACTCGAATGGACGCTTTCACCCAAGTCAGCCTTCAATAGGTCGATATCTGAACAAACAACCATAAACCATGGTTAATCCCAAGCATTCACAATAAGGCACAATATATCAAGATCAATCTCAAGCACACACACAACAAGGCACATTCGCACACACAACAAGGCACATTCGCATCAAGAAAGAAAGAAACACATCGAGGAACATTCGAGGCATTCAATCGGGGTGAATTTTATTAAAAACAGGAATCATACATCGGGACCTCCCACCATCATCAGGGCCAGGGGGGCAACCCTTGGTGGGTGGCCTAAGCTCACATAGCACCCGGTCAGACAGCCCAACACTACGCTGCCGGTTCACCCCCTCTAAAGAGCCTTAGAGATTTTAGAGCTATGCTACCAGTAACCGTTACAATGTTTGAAATGGGGACACTTTTCCTAGCACAATGGATCTACCCGGCCGTGGCCATATACATGGGTGGCACATGGCAACCTAAGTCTCTGTCATGGCCCTATACAAGGTTGGCTCATGACACCGGGGGTCGATCGGGTCCCCCTCTGCGTGCTGCCGATCCTGCTGCCGATCCTACTACCGCAACACTTGGTTTGGTCTTATCTTAGACTGGGAATGAACTCCGTGTGCCTAAACGAACCGATGAAACGAGCAGGCGAGCGGGCACTACGTCGGCTAGAGAGACGGGATGCACAAGTCGTGGATCGATAGGGTGGTAGGTGGGTTTAGGCACATCTTCATATTTCTACGTGCCAATACCATTTTTATGGCTTGTAAATTCATACAATGGTCCCTTAAGCCTTCACGTGAAGTTTCATGGCAAGACGACTCGTTTTCTATTTTTTACGATTTTCAAAACTTTTTACGGTTCGGGATTTTTTAAAATTTTTTTGGAAGGAGTTTTGGCCCCAAACTTGGTAGACATGATCCTTGTATTTTTTTTGGCATTCACAAAAAAAATCAGCTAAAAACTAGAAGTGTACAAGATTTTGTGACAATTTGAAAAAAATGTCCCCATTTCAGACACTTTAATAGCTGCTGGTAGCAAACCTGTTAAATCTCAAATGCTCTTTAAGGGGGTGTGAGTTCTCAAGGTTTGATGAGGGATAGGGGCCCAATATAAGGGCCAAGTACAAGCACCCATAACACATCATGTGCGCACACCCCCCCGGCCCCCCCGATCACTGGAACCCCAATGCCGCCGGTCAGGTTCTCCGGCGACGGTGCCCCGACAAAGAAAAATACGGCACCAGCACATGCTCGAGCCCAGCATGTGCTGCCGCAACCTTCGGTCCAGACCGATCTTAGACTAGGAATGAACTCCGTATGCCTAAGTCAACCCACGAAATGAGCGTGCGGGCACTCAGCTGGCCAGAGGGGCAGGATGCGCAAGTCGGGGATCGACCTGGACCCCCTTCGCGTCCTGCCGATCCTGCTGCCACAACCCTCGATCTGGTCCAATCTTAGACTGGGAATGAACTCCGTATGCCTAAGCCAACCGACGAAATGAGCGGGCGAGCAGGCACTATGCCGACCAGAGAGACGGGATGCGCAAGTCGTGGATCGATAGGGTGGTAGGTGGGTTTAGGCACATCTTCATATTTCTACGTGCCAATGCCATTTTTATGGCTTGTAAATTCATACAATGGTCCCTTAAGCCTTCACGTAAATTCATACAATCGACGAAGAAAAATGTGGCACCAACACAAGCTCGAGCCCAGCATGTGCTGCCGCAACTCTCGGTCCGGTCCGATCTTAGACTAGGAATTAACTTCATATGCTTAGACTGAGAATGAACTCCGTATGCCTAAGTCAACCCACGAAATGAGCGTGCGGGCACTCAGCCGACCGAGGGGCGGGATGCGCAAGCCGGGGATCGGCCGGGTCCCCCTCTATGTGCAGTCGATCCTGCTACCGCAACCCGCGGTCTGGCCTGATCTTAGTTTGGGAATGAACTTTGTATGCCTAAGCCAACCGACGACACGAGCGGGTGGGCAGGCGGGCACTACGTCGACCAGAGAGACGGGATGCGCAAGTCGTGGATCGATAGGGTGGTAGGTGGGTTTAGGCACATCTTCATATTTCTGCATGCCAATGCCATTTTTATGGCTTGTAAATTCATACAATGGTCACTTAAGCCTTCCCGTGAAGTTTCATGGCAAGACGACTCGTTTTCTATTTTTCACGATTTTTGAAACTTTTTATGGTTCGAGATTTTTAAAATTTTTTCGGAAGGAGTTTTGACCCCAAACTTGGTAGACGTGATCCTTGTATTCTTGTTGGCATGTACAAAAAAATTCAGCTAAAAATTCGAAGTGTACAAGATTTTGGGACCATTTGAAAAAAGTGTCCCCATTTTAGACACTTTAATGGCTACTCGCAGCAAACCTGTAAAATCTCAATTGCTATTTAAGGGGGTGTGAGTTCTCAAGGTTTGATGAGGGATAGGGGGCCGATATAAGGGCCAAGTGCCAGCACCCATCGCACATCATGTGCGCACACCCCCCGGCCCCCCCGATCGTCGGAACCCCAATGCCGTCGGTCAGGTTCTCCGGCGATGCTCCGACGATGGTGCCCCGGCAAAGAAAAATACGGCACCAGCACATGCCCAAGCCCAGCATGTGCTGCCGTAACCCTCTGTCCAGTCTGATCTTAGACTGGGAATGAACTTCGTATGCCTAAGCCGACTGACGAAACGAGCGGGTGGACGGGCGGGTGGGCACTACGTCGGCGAGAGACACGGGATGCGCAAGCCATGGATCGATAGGGTGGTAGGTGGGTTTAGGCACATCTTCATATTTCTGCATGCCAATACCATTTTAATGGCTTGTAAATTCATACAATCATCCCTTAAGCCTTCACGTAATGTTTCATGGCAAGACGACTCGTTTTTTATTTTTCACGATATTTGAAACTTTTTACGGCTCGGGATTTTTTAAAATTTTTTCAGAAGGAGTTTTGGCCCCAAACTTGGTAGACGTGATCCTTGTATTTTTTTTGGCATGCACAAAAAAAATCAGCTAAAAACTCGAAGTGTACAAGATTTTGTGACCATTTGAAAAAAGTGTCTCCATTTTAGACACTTTAATGGCTACTGGCAGCAAACCTATAAAATCTTAAATGCTCTTTAAGGGAGTGTGAGTTCTCAAGGTTTGATGAGGGATATGGGGCCAATATAAGGGCCAAATACCAGCACCCATCACACATCATGTGCGCACACCCCCCTGGCCCCCCAATCGTCGAAACCCCAATGCCGCTGGTCAGGTTCTCCGACAGTGCTCAGGCGATGGTGCCCCGGCGAAGAAAAATTTGGCACCAGCACATGCCCGAGCCCATCATGTGCTGCCGCAACCCTCTTTCCGATCCGATCTTAGGTTGGGAATGGACTCCATATGCCTAAGCCAACCGACGAAACGAGCGGGCAGGGGGTGGGCGGGCATTACGTCGGCCAGAGAGACGGTATGCGCAAGCCATGGATCGATAGGGTGGTAGGTGGGTTTAGGCACATCTTCATGTTTCTACGTGCCAATGCCATTTTAATGGCTTGTAAATTCATACAATGGTCCTCTAAGCCTTCACGTAAAGTTTCATGGCAAGACGACTCGTTTTCTATTTTTTAGGATTTTCAAAACCTTTTACGATTCAGGATTTTTTAAAATTTTTTCGAAAGGAGTTTTGGCCCCAAACTTGGTAGACGTGATCTTTGTATTTATGTTGGCATGTACAAAAAGAATCAGGCAAAAACTTGAAGTGTACAAGATTTTGTGACCATTCGAAAAAAATATCCCCATTTCAGACACTTTAATGGCTACTGGCAGTAGACCTGTAAAATCTCAAATGCTCTTTAAGGGGGTGTGACTTCTCGAGGATTCAAGAGGGATAGGGGGCCAATATAAAGGCCAAGTATGAGCACCCATTGCACATCATGCACGCACACCCCTTCGGCCCCCCCGATCGTCGGAACCCTAATGCCGCCGATTAGGTTCTCTGATGATGCTCTGACTATGGTGCCCCAGCAAAGAAAAATGCGGCACCAGCACATGCCCGAGGCCAGCATCTGCTGTCGCAACCCTCGATCTCGTCCGATCTTTAAGGGGGTGTGACTTCTCAAGGTTTGATGAGGGATAGGGGGCCAATATAAGGGCCAAGTACAAGCACCCATCGCACATCATGCGCGCACACCCCCTGGCCCCCCCGATCATCGGAACCCCAATGCCGCCGGTCAGGCTCTCTGACGATGGTGCCTCGATGAAGAAAAATGCGGCACCAGCACATCCCCGGCCCCAACATGTGCTGTTGCAACCCTCGGTCTGGTCTGATCTTAGATTGGGAATGAACTTTGTATGCTTAGACTAGGAAACGAGCGTGCGGGCTCTCAGCTGCCAAGAGGGGCGGGATGCGCCAGCCGGGGATCGATCGAGCCCATCTCTGTGTGCTGCCGATCCTGCTACCACAACCCTCGATCTGATCCAATCTTAGACTGGGAATGATCTCCGTATGCCTAAGCCAACCGACGAAATGAGCGGGCGGGCGGGTGGGCACTACGGCGGCCAGAGAGACGGGATGCACAAGCCATGGATCGATAGGGTGGTAAGTGGGTTTAGGCACATCTTCATATTTCTCTGTGCCAATACCATTTTTATGGCTTGTAAATTCATACAATGGTCCCTTAAGCCTTCACGTGAAGTTTCATGGCAAGACGACTCATTTTCAATTTTTCATGATTTTTGAAACTTTTTGTGCTTCGAGATTTTTTAAAATTTTTTTCGAAGGAGTTTCCGCCCCAAACTTGGTAGATGTGATCCTTGTATTTTTGTTGCCATGCACAAAAAAATTCAGCTAAAAACTCGAAGTGTACAAGATTTTGTGACCATTTGAAAAAAGTGTCCCCATTTCAGACACTTTAATTGCTACTGGCAGCAAACCTATAAAATCTCAAATGCTCTTTAAGGGGGTGTGAGTTTTCGAGGTTTGGTGAGGGATAGGGGGCCAATATAAGGGTCAAGTGCCAGCACCCATCGCAAATCATGTGCACACACCCCCCCGACCCACCCGTTCGTCGGAACCCCAATGCCGTCGGTCAGATTCTTCGACAATGCTCCGGCGACGCTGCCCCAACGAAGAAAAATGCGGCACCAATACATGCTCGAGCCCAGCATGTGCTACCGGAACCCTCGGTTCGGTCCGATCTTAGACTGGGAATAAACTTCGTATGCTTAGACTGGATATGAACTCCGTATGCCTAAGTCAACCCACGAAACGAACGTACGGGCATTTGGTCAGCCAGAGAGACGAGATGCACAAACCGTGGATCGATAGGGTGGTAGGTGGGTTTAGGCACATCTTCATATTTCTACGTGCCAATGCCATTTTTATGGCTTGTAAATTCATACAATGGTCCCCTAAGCCTTCACGTGAAGTTTCATGGTAAGAGGACTCGTTTTCTATTTTTCATGATTTTTAAAACTTTTTACGATTCGAGATTTTTTAAAATTTTTTGGGAAGGAGTTTTGGCCCTAAACTTGGTAGACATGATCCTTGTATTTTTGTTGGCACGCACAAAACAATTCAGCCAAAAACTCGAAGTGTACAGGATTTTGTGACCATTTGAAAAAGGTGTCCCCATTTCAGACACTTTAATGGCTACTGGCAGGAAACCTATAAAATCTCAAAATGCACTTTAAGGGGGTGTGAGTTCTTGAGGTTTGATGAGGGATAGGGGGCCAATATAAGGGCCAAGTTCCAGCACCCATCGAACATCATGTACGCACACCGCCCCGACCCCCCGATCGTCGAAACCCCAATAACACCGGTAGGTTCTCCGACGATGCTCCAGCGATGGTGCCCCGACGAAGAAAAATGTGGCACTAGCATATGCCTGAGCCTAGCATCTACTGCCGTAACCCTCGGTCTAGTCCATCTTAGACTGCGAATGAACTCCATCTGCTTAGACTGGAAATGAACTCCATATGCCTAAGTCAACCCACGAAAAGAACGTTGCGGCGTTCAGCCGGCCAGAGGGGCGGGATGCATAAGCCAGAGATCGGCCGGGTCACCCTCTGCGTGCTGCCAATCCTGCTACTGCAACCTCGGTCCAGTCTGATGTTAGACTGGGAAAGAACTTCGTATGCCTAAGCCAACCGATGAAACGAGTAGACGGGCGGGCACTACGTCAACCAGAGAGACGGGATGCGCAAGCCATGAATCGATAGGGTGGTAGGTGGGTTTAGGCACATCCTCATATTTCTGCGTGCCAATGCCATTTTTATGGCTTGTAAATTCATACAATGGTCCCTTAAGCCTTCACGCGAACTTTAATGGCAAGACGACTCGTTTTTTATTTTTCACGATTTTTGAAACTTTTTGCAGTTCAGGATTTTTTAAAATTTTTTAGGAAGGTGTTCTTTCCCCAAACTTGGTAGATATGATCCTTGCATTTTTGTTGGCATGCATAAAAAAATTCAGCTAAAAATTGGATGTGTGTGAGATTTTGTGACCATTTGAAAAAAGTGTCGCCATTTCAGACACTTTAATGGCTATTGGCAGTAATCCTGTAAAATCCCAAATGCTCTTTAAGGGGATGTCAGTTCTCGAGGTTTGATGAGGGATAAGGGGCCAATATAAGGGCCAAGCACCAGCACCCATCGTACATCATGTGCGCACACCCCCCCGGCCCCCCCGATCGTCGGAACCCCAATGCCACCAATCAGGTTCTCTGACGATGCTTTGACGATGGTGCCCTGACGAAGAAAAATTTGGTACCAGCATATCCCTGAGCCCAAGATGTGCTACCGTAACCCTCAGCCCAGTCTGATCTTAGACTGGGAATGAACTCTGTATGCTTAGACTAGGAATGAACTCAGTCCAGTCCCTTAAGCCTTCACGTGAAGTTTCATGGCAAGACAACTCGTTTTCTATTTTTCACGATTTTTGAAACTTTTTGCATTTCGAGATTTTTTAAAAAATTTTTGGAAGGAGTTTTGGCCCCAAACTAGGTAGACGTGATCCTTGTATTTTTGTTGTTATGCACAAAACAATTCAGCTAAAAACTCGAAGTGTACAAGATTTTGTGACCATTTGAAAAAAGTGTCCCTATTTCAAACACTTTAATCGCCACTGGCAGCAAACCTGTAAAATCTCAAATGTTCTTTAAGGGGGTGTGACTTCTCAAGGTTTGATGAGGGATAGGGGGCCAATATAAGGGCCAAGTACCATCACCCATCGCACGTCATGTGCGAACACCCCCCGGCCCCCCGATCGTCGAAACCCCAATGTCGTCGGTCAGGTTCTTCGACGATGCTCTGGCGATGGTGCCCCGATGAAGAAAAATGCGGCACCGGCATGTGCCCGAGCCCAGCATGTGCTACCGCAACCCTCGGTCTGGTCTGAACATAGACTGGGAATGAACTTCGTATGCCTAAGTCAACCCACGAACCGAGCATGCGGGTGCTCAGCCGGACAGAGGGGCGGGATGCGCAAGAAGGGGATCGGTCGGATCCCCCTCTACGTGCTACCGATCCTGCAGCCGTAACCCTCGGTCTGGTCGGATCTTAGACTGGGAATAAACTCCGTATGCCTAAGCCAACCGACGAAATGAGCAGGCGGGCGGTCGGGCAGGCATTATGCCTGCTAGAGAGACGGGAAGCGCAAGCCGTGGATCAATAGAGTGGTAGGTGGGTTTAGGCGCATCTTTGTATTTCTGTACGCCAATGCCATTTTTATGGTTTGTAAATTCATACAATGGTCCCTTAAGCCTTCACGTGAAGTTTCATGGCAAGACGACTCATTTTCTATTTTTCACGATTTTGGAAACTTTTTGCGGTTTGAAATTTTTTTAAATTTTTTTGAAAGGAGTTTTGGCCCCAAGCTTGGTAGACATGATCCTTGTAAATTTTTTGGCATGCACAAAACAATTCAGCTAAAAACTCGAAGTGTACAAGATTTTGTGACAATTTGAAAAAAGTGTCCCCATTTCAGACATTTTAATGGCTACTGGCAGCAAGCCTGTAAAATCTCAAATGCTCCTTAAGGGGGTGTGAGTTCTCGAGGTTTGATGAGGGATAGGGGGCCAATATAAGGGCCAAGTACCAGCAACCATCGCACATCATGTGCGCACACCCCCCGACCCACCCGATCGTCAGAACCAAAATGCCACCGGTCAGGTTCTCTAGTGATGCTCTGGTGATGGTGCCCCGGAAAAGAAAAATGCGGCACCAGCACATGCCCGAGCCCAACATGTGCTGCCACAACCCTTGGTCTGGTTCAATCTTAGAGTGGGAATGAACTCCGTATGCTTAGACTGGGAATGAACTCCGTATGCCTAAGTCAACCTACGAAACGAGCGTGCGGGCACTCAGCCGGCCAGAGGGGCAGGATGCGTAAGTCGAGGATCGACCGGGTCCCCCTCTGCGTGCTACCGATCCTGCTACTGCAACCCTCCTTCTGGTCTGATCTTAGACTGGGAATGAACTCCGTATGGCTAAGCCAACCGACGAAAGGAGCGGGCGGGCGGGCGGGCGGGCACTACGTCAGTCAGAGAGACGGGATGTGCAAGCCTTGGATCGATAGGGTGGTAGGTGGGTTTAGGCACATCTTCGTATTTCTGGGTGCCAATGCCATTTTTATGGCTTGTAAATTCATACAATAGTCCCTTAAGCCTTCACGTGAAGTTTCATGGCAAGATGACTTGTTTTTTATTTTGCATGATTTTCAAAACTTTTTGCGGTTTGGGATTTTTTAAAATTTTTTCGGAAGGAGTTTTGGCCCCAAACTTGGTAGATGTGATCCTTATACTTTTGTTGGCTTGTACAAAAAAATTCATCTAAAAACTCGAAGTGTACAAGATTTTGTGACCATTTGAAAAAAGAGTCCCCATTTCAGACATGTTAAAGGCTACTGGCAGCAAACCTGTAAAATCTCAAATGCTCTTGAAGGCGGTGTGAGTTCTCGAGGTTTGTTGAGGGATAGGGGGTCAATATAAGGGCCAAGTATCAGCACCCATCGCACATCATGTGCGCACCCCCCCAGGCCCCCCTGATCGCTGGAACCCCAATGCTGTTGGTTAGGTTCTCTGATGATCTCCTCCGATGGTGCCCCGGCGAAGAAAAATGTGGCACCAGCACATGCCTGAGCCCATCATGTGCTGCCGCAACCCTCAGTCTGGTCTGATCTTAGACTGGGAATGAACTTCGTATGCTTAGACTGGGAATGAACTCCGTATGCCTAAGTCAACCCACGAAACGAGCGTGCAGGCTCTCAGTCGGTCGGAGGGGAGGGATGTGCAAGCGGGGGATCGGCCAGGTCCCACTCTACGAGCTGTCGATCTGGCTGCTGCAACCCTCGGTTTGGTCTGATCTTAGACTGGAAATGAACTCCGTACGCCTAAGCCAATCGATGAAACGAGCGGGCGGGCGAGCGGGCGGGCGAGCGGGCACTACGCCGGCCAGAGAGGCGGGATGCGCAAGCCGTGGATCGATAGGGTGGTAGGTGGGTTTAGGTACATCTTCATATTTCTATGTGCCAATGCCATTTTTATTGCTTGTAAATTCACACAATGGTCCCTTAAGCCTTCACGTTAAGTTTCATGGCAAGATGACTCATTTTTTATTTTTCATGATTTTTGAAACTTTTTGCGGTTTGGGATTTTTGAAAATTTTTTCGAAAGGAGTTTTGGCCCAAAACTTGGTAGACGTGATCCTTGAATTTTTATTGGCGTGCACAAAAAAATTCAGCTATAAACTCGACGTGTACAAGATTTTGTGTGCACACCCCCCTCGGCCCCCCGATCGCCGGAACCCCAATGCCGCCGGTACCCCAATGCCACCGGTCAGGTTCTCCGATGATGCTCCGGTGATGGTGCCTCGGTGAAGAAAAAGGCGGCACCAGCACAGGCTCGAGCCTAGCATGTGCTGTCGCAACCCTTGGTCCGGTCTGATCTTTGACTGGGAATGAACTCCATATGCTTAGACTGGGAATGAACTCCATATGCCGAAGTCAACCCACGAAACGAGCGTGCGGGCACTCAGCCAGCGAGAGGGGCGAGATGCGCAAGCCAGGGATCGGTCGGGTCCCCCTCTACGTGCTACTGATCTTGCTACCACAACCCTCAGTCTGGTCTGATCATAGACTGGGAATGAACTCTGTCTACCTAAGCCAACCGACGAAATGAGCGGAAGGGCGGGCGGGCGAGCACTACGTCGGCCAGAGGGACGGGATGCGCAAGCCATGGATCGATAGGGTGATAGGTGGGTTTAGGCACATCTTCATATTTCTGGATGCCAATGCCATTTTTATGGCATGTAAAATCATACAATGGTCCCTTAAGCCTTCACGTGAAGTTTCATGGCAAGACGACTCGTTTTCTATTTTTCATGATTTTGGAAACTTTTTACGGTTCAGGATTTTCTAAAATTTTTTCGGAAGGAGTTTTGGCCCCAAACTTGGTAGACGTGATCCTTGCATTTTTGTTGGCATGCACAAAAAAATTCAGCTAAAAACTTGAAGTGTACAAGATTTTGTGACCATTTGAAAAAAGTGTCCCCATTTTAGACACTTTAATGGCTACTGGCAGCAAACCTATAAAATCTCAAATGCTCTTTAAGGGGGTGTGAGTTCTCTAGGTTTGATGAGGGATAGGGGGCCAATATAAGGGCCAAGCACCAGTACCCATTGCACATCATGTGCGCAAACCCCCCGGCTCCCCCGATCGTCGGAACCCCAATGCCGTCGGTTAGGTTCTCCGGTCATGTTCCGGCGATGGTGCCTCGTCGAAGAAAAATACGGCACCAGCACATGCTTGAGCCCAGCATGTGCTACCGCAACCCTTGATCCAGTCCGATCTTAGACTGGGAATGAACTCCGTATGCCTAAGTTAACCCACGAAACAAGCATGCGGGCGCTCAGCCGGCCAGAGGGGTAGGATGGGCAAGCTGGGTGTCACGGACTATGCTTTCTCTCAACAAGCAATAGATCGTGCGGCACTCGAATGGACACTTCCACCCAAGTCAGCCTTCAATAGGTTGATATCTCAACAAACAACCATAAACCATGGTTAATCCCAAGCATTCGCAATAAGGCACAATATATCGAGATCAATCTCAAGCACACACACAACAAGGTAGATTTGCATCAAGAAAGAAAGAAACACATCGAGGTGACATTCGGGGCATTCAATCGGGGTGAATTTTATTAAAAATGGGAATCACACATCGGGACCTCCCACCTTCACCAGGGCCAGGGGGTAACCCTTGATGGGTGGCCTAAGCTCACATAGCACCCGGTGAGACAGCCCAACACTACGCTGCCGACTCACCTCCCCTAAAGAGCCTTAAAGATTTTAGAGCTATGCTACCAGTAACCGTTACGATGTTTGAAATGGGGACACTTTTCCTAGCACAATGGATCTACCCGACCATGGCCCTATACATGGGTGGCTCATGGCAACCTAAGTCTCTGTCATGGCCCTATACAAGGTTAGGTCATGACATCTTCCCTCACCTATTCTATCGATATCCTCATCGACTTGCTGGCTTGAAATTCTTCAATCTTCCTTTGAAATCTCTGGAGGTCGTTGTCTCTCTCCCAGCTGGTTTCTTCTAGGCCTAATCCCTCCCACTTTACTAAGTATTCCCGAACTAGTCTTCGAGATATCTTGGTTTCCCTGTCAGCTAAGATCTCTTCGACTCAATGCTCTGAGGGTGGTTTCATGGTGATGACGGCTCTGGTTGGCTCCGTTCAACTAGCATCTATAGGATCTACATGGAACTACTTCAGGTTGCTCACATGAAATACTGGGTGCACCTTCATCCATTTCGGAGGGTTGATTTTGTAATAAGCATTCCCCACGTTGGAAAGGACCCTTACTGGACCTTCATATTTGAACACCAGTCTCCGATCTCTCTTTCTTAAGAACCTAGTCTGTTCAGGAACTAGTCAAACCAGAACCAAATCCCCAACTTGGAAGTGCTGAACTCTACGACCCTTGTCTGCCCATTTCTTCATCCGTTTTGATGCTTTCTCCAAGTAGGCTTGTACAATCTCCATGTTTTATTTCCACTCCTTGCTGAGGTT
Source organism: Durio zibethinus (assembly GCF_047325235.1). Classification (NCBI taxonomy): domain Eukaryota; kingdom Viridiplantae; phylum Streptophyta; class Magnoliopsida; order Malvales; family Malvaceae; genus Durio; species Durio zibethinus. The sequence continues at coordinate 14,243,989 of NC_143170.1, read as the reverse complement.
GAAGGCTCTCAGATTCTTTCCTCCATATTGTTCCAAGAAAGTGTGGGGTAGCCTTGGTAGTTGTCCGGTGACCACCTCAAATGGGCTCTTATTAGTGGAAGAGCTTTTGTTGGAATTAAAGCAGAGTTGGGCAACGTCTAATAATGAAGGCCAGTCCTTCTGGTTGGCTTGGACAAAGTGCCTCAAGTATTCCTCTAATAATCCATTGAACCATTCCGTTTGGCCATCAGTTTGAGGGTGATAGCTTGAGGAGATGTTGAGTTGGGACCCCAAAATCTTGAAAAGTTCTCTCTAAAAAGACCCCGTGAATCTCGGATCTCTATCACTGACAATGCTTTAAGGGAGCCCCCAATATTTGACCACATGTTTGAACAATAGTCGAGCTGTGTCTTCCGCTGTGCAATACTTGTGAGTGGGAATGAATGTGGCATACTTAGAGAATCGGTCAATCACCACCAAGATAGCTCCAAGATCACCAACCTTGGGTAGGCTCGAGAAGAAATCAAGGGAGATGCTTTCCCACGATTTGGTGGGTACCGACAATGGTTCAAGCATGCCTATGGGTTTCCTCTTTTTGACTTTGTCTTGTTGGCAAATGAGGCAAGTCTTCGTATATTTCATCACATCTTGTCGCATTTGAGGCCAATAGTATCCTTGTTTCAATAACGCCAAAGTGCGTTACCAGCCCGGGTGTCCCGCCCATGGGGTGTCATGACATTCCCTTATCAGCATCTATCTCAGACCTCTTGCTATTGGTACAAACACTCGAGGCCCCTTAGTCCACAAGACCCCATTTTCTTGCCAAAAGTATTTGGACTTCCTTTCTTCCACTAGCTTCAGAATGGCACAGGCTTACGGGTCCTTCCCTAGATGATCTCCAATCAACTTATGAATGCCTGTAGTGGCTCTGCTAGCCACCATTGGAGCCATTCTTTTAAGGGCCGCTAACTCTGGTCGCCTGCTCAAGGCATCCGCCACTTGATTGGTCTTTCTAGCGGTATGCTCAAAACAAAAGTCAAACTCTGCTAGAAATTCCTGCCACCTAGCTTGTTTCGTTGTGAGCCTTGGTTGGGTGAGAAAATGGCTAACGGCTACATTGTCTGTCTTCATGACAAAATACAAACCCAACAAGTAATGTCACCAAGCCCTCAAGCAGTGAACCACTGCAAGGAGCTCTTTTTCCTGGGCCGTATATTTCCTTTCAGCTTCGCTCAGTTTCCTACTTTCAAATGCTATCGGGTGATATTGTTGTAAAAGCACACCTCCAATGGCAAAATCAGATGCATCCGTCTGAACTTTGAAAGGCTTTTCAATATCAGGGAGAGCTAAGATGGGATCTTTCATAATAGCATCCTTCAATCCCTCAAAGGCCTCTTGGCACTCATTCATCAAACACCATTTGTGCTCCTTCTTCAATAGCTCCGTGAGGGCCATGGTCTTGCGAGAGTACCCTTCTACAAACCTTCTATAATAGTTGGCTAGCCCCAAAAATGAGCGAAGCTCACTAACATTCTTCGGTGTTATCCACTCCTTGATGGCCCTAACCTTTTCCATGTCCTTTCGGATATGGCCACGTTCGACAATACGATCGGGAAAATGGATTTGTGTCTGAGCAAATGCACACTTCTCCCTTTTTACATATAACCGATGGTCCTGTAACCTTTGAAATACCTGGCGTAGGTGTTCTTGATGTTCTTCCAATGTGGAGCTATATACCACTATATCATCTAAATAGATGACTACAAATTTGTCTAGGTAGTCATGGAACACCTGATTCATTAATGTACAAAATGTGGCAGGAGCATTGATTAGTCCAAAGGGCATAACAAGAAATTCAAATGCACCATACCGTGTTACACAAGTGGTCTTCGGTTCATCTCCATCAATGATTTTGATCTGATGGTATCCAGATCTCAGGTCCAGTTTGGAAAAGTACTTGGCCCAGCTCAATTGGTTAAACAAGTCTGCTATCAGAGGGATAGGGTATTTTTTTCTTACGGTGACATTGTTCAAGGCCCTGTAGTCAACACATAAGTGCATACTTCCATCATGCTTCTTCTGAAATAGCACAGGCGCTTTGAAAAGAACCTTTGATGGTCTGATAAATTCGGCTTGTAAAAGTTCATCTAATTGTTTCCTTAGCTCAGCCAACTCTGGTGGGGCCATGCAATAAGGGGCTCTAGCAGGGGGTTTTGCTTCTAGGAGGAGTTCAATTCCATGGTCCACTGCTCGTCGAGGGGGTAAAACCTTAGGCAATATCTCTGTCATCACCTCTTCAAACTCTTCCAGCATTTTTTTCATGCCATCGGGTATTGGTTCTACTTCTGACCCTTCTTTTTAGATCAGTATGGCCACAAAAGAGGGTTCCCCTCTCCTTACCCCTTTCTTGAATTGCAAAGCCGAAATCATTTTCTTCCCACTCTTTGGCAAGATATTGGCAGACACCACACATGGGAGTTCCCCTAAGAACAACAAGCAGCTAGCAATGGGGATAGGGATCGCCTGAGCCAACATCATGAAATCCAATCGGAGAACAACATCGAAGTCATCCATAGGGGAGACTGTAAAGTCTACCTTTCCTTCCCATGGCCCTAATTTGGTTATCACACCCTTGGAGCTTCCACTGATCACAAAGGCTGGTGAATTAACCGCCTTCATTCATCCACAATCTTTGTTAACTTGAAGACCACACCTCTTTGCTTCTTCTGGCGTGATGAAAGTATCAGTTGCACCCATATCCACCATGGCCTTGGTGGCCTTCTCATTGATAATTAGGTTCACATACATCAAGCCTCTACTTTGCTCTTTTCTTATAGTGTTCAGTTGGGTGTGGAGGGCATTGAGGAACTTTATTGAGCCCATCCTGGCTGGCTCTTCCTTAATCTCTTCAACGCTCTCTGGCACTTTTGCCGACTCTTGAGATGAGGTTCTCAAAGCATTAAGGGCTCCTCTATGCGGGCATTCGGCCACCCGATGCGGCCCCTTGTAAAGAAAGCAAGCCAGTGGTTGTCTAGGCTTAAAAGTCACTGCATTGTTTGTTCTGGGTTGGGTGCTATCTCGATCGAAGGACCTCCTATCTGATCCCCTACTGGAGGGCTGGTCTAGCCTAGTCATCTTTCCCCTACTCCCAAAGTTGAAGCTACTGTCAGCTGATGGAGGATTTTTCTGTTTCAAGAAGCCATCATTATAGTCGTGGAGACGTTCAGCTGCAGCCATGGCTGTGGCCACGTCTTGCACTTTTTGTCTTTGTAGTTCTGTTCTGGCCCAAGGCTTGAGGCCCTCAAGAAAATAGAACATCTTGTCCTTCTCAGACATGTCTCAAATATCCAACATCAAGGTAAAAAAGTTCCTTACAAACTCTCGCACCGTCCCTGTTTGCACCAGTTCTCGGAGTCTCCTTCGAGCCATATACTCAACATTCTCAGGGAAAAACTGGTTTTTCAATTTCTGCTTCAGGTCTGTCCAAGTCTTAATTGGGCACTCGTCATTGACAAACTTGGAGCGCCACCAAAGCTTGGCATCTCTTGTGAGGTACATCCCATTGCTACCTTGTCTTCTTCTGAATCCGTGTGTACAGCCTGAAAGTACTACTCCATGTCAAACAAGAAATTCTCAAGTTCCTTAGCATCCCTTGCCCCCTCATAACATCGAGGCTCTGGCACCTTTGGTCTTCTCCCCCTTTCCATCGAGCTCGAGGTCGACCTGGCCACAGCCATTTGTAAGATGCTTACCTGTGCTCTGAGCTCTTCAAACTCTTTTTGGAGAATATTCAAGGCATCTCTAGCGTTTAACGTCCTCGCTCACGTTGTGGAGAGTATCAGACAACTCCCGTTGAGTTGTCTCGATCTCCCTCACTCGATCTTTAGTCACCATGTAAGCTTTCATTACCACCACCGCGGCCTCCAGTTCCTCAATTCTCTGCTGATGATCAGGTCCACCACTTGTGGCCATCTCATCCATCTTCTAGCACTTCTTAACCATGCTCTGATACCACGTGTCACAGACTATGCTTTCTCTCAACAAGCAATAGATCGTGCGGCACTCGAATGGACGCTTCCACCCAAGTCAGCCTTCAATAGGTCGATATCTGAACAAACAACCATAAACCATGGTTAATCCCAAGCATTCACAATAAGGCACAATATATCAAGATCAATCTCAAGCACACACACAACAAGGCACATTCGCATCAAGAAAGAAAGAAACACATCGAGGAACATTCGAGGCATTCAATCGGGGTGAATTTTATTAAAAACAGGAATCATACATCGGGACCTCCCACCATCATCAGGGCCAGGGGGCAACCCTTGGTGGGTGGCCTAAGCTCACATAGCACCCGGTCAGACAGCCCAACACTACGCTGTTGGTTCACCCCCTCTAAAGAGCCTTAGAGATTTTAGAGCTATGCTACCAGTAACCGTTACAATGTTTGAAATGGGAACACTTTTCCTAGCACAATGGATCTACCCAGCCATAGCCATATACATGGGTGGCACATGGCAACCTAAGTCTCTGTCATGGCCCTATACAAGGTTGGCTCATGACACCGGGGGTTGATCGGGTCCCCCTCTGCGTGCTACCGATCCTGCTGCCGATCCTGCTACCGCAACACTTGGTTTAGTCTTACCTTAGACTGGGAATGAACTCCGTGTGCCTAAACGAACCGATGAAACGAGCAGGCGGGCAGGCACTACGCCGGCTAGAGAGACGGGATGCGCAAGTCGTGGATCGATAGGGTGGTAGGTGGGTTTAGGCACATCTTCATATTTCTACGTGCCAATACCATTTTTATGGCTTGTAAATTCATACAATGGTCCCTTAAGCCATCACGTGAAGTTTCATGGCAAGATGACTCGTTTTCTATTTTTTACGATTTTTAAAACTTTTTACGGTTCAGGATTTTTTAAAATTTTTTTGGAAGGAGTTTTGGCCCCAAACTTGGTAGACATGATCCTTGTATTTTTTTTGGCATGCACAAAAAAAATCAGCTAAAAACTCGAAGTGTACAAGATTTTGTGACAATTTGAAAAAAATGTCCCCATTTCAGATACTTTAATAGCTGCTGGCAGCAAACCTGTTAAATCTCAAATGCTCTTTAAGGGGGTGTGAGTTCTCAAGGTTTGATGAGGGATAGGGGGCCAATATAAGGGCCAAGTACAAGCACCCATAACACATCATGTGCGCACACCCCCCGGTCCCCCCGATCACTGGAACCCCAATGCCGCCGGTCAGGTTCTCGGCGATGGTGCCCCGACGAAGAAAATTACGGCACCAGCACATGCCCGAGCTGAGCATGTGCTGCCGCAACCTTCGATCCAGACCGATCTTAGACTAGGAATGAACTCCGTATGCCTAAGTCAACCCACGAAATGAGCGTGCGGGTGTCACGGGTCGAGACTTAAGCTCCGAACCCGCACGGCTCTAGGACCCGCGCATTCACCCTTTCGACGTCCCGGATCAGCCTGACCGCCACGGTTCACACCCTTGTGAGGTATTGTCCGCTCTGGCCCCCCTGGCCTCACGGTTTTGTCCTACAAAAGGCGCCTCACAAGGCAGAGGTGGTGTGAACCCTTTTATACCCTAGGGACCCTCCTATTATGTTCGATGTGGGATTCAGGACTCTTGTTTAGGTCCGTGACATTCTCTCGCACCCAACCTCGTGACGCCCTCGTCACGGAGGCCGGCCACCCTGCCTACCTCCCTCGAGGCGCTCGGCGTGGATCGAACGGTTTAGGGCTGGCTCTGATACCACTTGTCACGGGTCGAGACTCAAGCTCTGAACCCGCGCGGCTCCGGGACCCGGGCATTCACCCTTCCGGCGTCTCGAATCAGCCTGACCGCCACGGTTCACACCCTTGTGAGGTATTGTCCGCTCTGGCCCCCTGGCCTCACGGTTTTGTCCTATAAAAGGTGCCTGACAAGGCGGAGATGGTGTGAACCCTTTTATACCCCAGGGACCCTCCTATTATGTTCGATGTGGGATTCAGGACTCCCCCTTAGGTCCGTGACATTCTCCCGCACCCAACCTCGTGACGCCCTCGTCACGGAGGTCGGCCACCCTGCCTACCTCCCTCGAGGCGCTCGACGTGGATCGAACGGTTTAGGGCTGGCTCTGATAGCACTTGTCACGGGTCGAGACTCAAGCTCTGAACCCGCGCGACTCCAGGACCCGGGCATTCACCCTTCCGGCGTCCCGAATCAGCCTGACCGCCACGGTTCACACCCTTGTGAGGTATTGTCCGCTCTGGCCCCCTGGCCTCATGGTTTTGTCCTATAAAAGGCGCCTCACAAGGCGGAGATGGTGTGAACCCTTTTATACCCCAGGGACCCTCCTATTATGTTCGATGTGGGATTCAGGACTCCCCCTTAGGTCCGTGACATTCTCCCGCACCCAACCTCGTGACGCCCTCGTCACGGAGGCCGGCCACCCTGCCTACCTCCCTCGAGGCGCTCGGCGTGGATCGAATGGTTTAGGGCTGGCTCTGATACCAACTGTCACGGGCTCCGACCTTAGACTCAGAATCCGTGCGGCCTTAGGCTTGGAATCTCGTCCTTTATGCCTAAGTCAGCCTAAAACACAAGCGTGCGGGCACTAGAACAAAGGGAAGGGCTGATTACGCAAGTTAAAGAGAAACAGGATAGGAAAATAGAATTCTAGAAATGCTCTTGTATTCACTGAAACAGAAGTGTTTGATGGTGTACAAATGAGGGTGGAGCAGCCCTCTATTTATAGTTGAGGCTCCAGCTACAACTTAATGGCAAATCCCTAAAATAAAGGCTACAATCATGGGATTACAATTAATCAAGATGCTGGTTCCTGATTTTCAGGGTCAACCAAATCTGCCAGGATGCTGATACTGATCCTGCCTGGTTCCAGAAGCTTCGCTTGCGTATCCAGCACCTTGGGCCCTTCTGGATGCGGTGCGGGCAGTCCAAATGCCAGGCCTTGCTCTCATGAGTTGGTGACAGGTGCCTCACATCTTTTTATTTCAGGTGATGGAGCCCGAAAGCTCGAACTGAAGGTGCAGAAAGAGACTGGTACCATTAAGACGGTGAACTCCAAGGAAGTTCCAGCCATTGGAGTAGCACGGGGAGTGGAGTTGCAGCTTGGAGACTGGAAAGGCAAATAGACCATTGAGGTAATACCCCTTGACGACTATGAGTTTGTGATTGGGTTGGATTTCCTTGTTCGGATTAACGTCCTCCTTGTGCCTTTTGCCGATTGTGTTTGCATCTTGGATGCACGGTGCCAATGCCTAGTACCATTGAGGAGAGGGTCTGGAGTTGGGTCGCGGGTGGTGTCAGCCATCCAATTTGCCAAGGCGGTAACCAGACAAGAAGACACCTTCTTGGCAGCCCTGAAATATGATGAGCCAAGGGAGAAGGAGATCGAGTCACCCTTGGAGGTGCTAAAGGTGTTGAAGACCTTTAGTGATGTGATGCCCGCAAAGCTGCCTAGCAAGCTACCACCTAAGAGGGAGGTGGACCACAAGATCGAGCTGGTGTCCGAGGCCAAGCCACCAGCCAGAGCCCCTTATCGAATGTCTCCACCAGAGTTGGAGGAGTTGAGGAAGCAGCTCAAAGAGTTAGTTGATGCTGGCTTCATCAGGCCATCGAAAGAGTCCTGAATCCCACATCGAACATAATAGGAGGGTCCCTGGGGTATAAAAGGGTTCACACCATCTCCGCCTTGTGAGGCACCTTTTACAGGACAAAACCGTGAGGCCAGGGGGCCAGAGCGAACAATACCTCACAAGGGTGTGAACCGTGGCGGTCAGGCTGATTCGGGACGCCGGAAGGGTGAATGCCCGGGTCTCGAAGCCGCGCGGCTTCGGAGCTTGAGTCTCGACCCGTGACAAGTGGTATCAGAGTCAGCCCTAAACCGTTCGATCCACGCCGAGCGCCTCGAGGGAGGTAGGCAGGGTGGTCGGCCTCCGTGACGAGGGCGTCACGAGGTTGGGTGCGGGAGAATGTCACGGACCTAAAGAAGAGTCCTGAATCCCACATCGAACATAATAGGAGGGTCTCTGGGGTATAAAAGGGTTCACACCACCTCTGCCTTGTGAGGCACCTTTTGTAGGACAAAACCGTGAGGCCAGGGGGGCCAGAGCGGACAATACCTCACAAGGGTGTGAACCGTGGCGGTCAGGCTGATCCGGGACGTCGGAAGGGTGAATGCGCGGGTCCCGGAGCCGCGCGGGTTCGGAGCTTAAGTCTCGACCCGTGACACGGGCGCTCAGCTGGCCAGAGGGGCAGGATGCGCAAGTCGGGGATCGACCTGGACCCCTTTCGCGTCCTGCCGATCCTGCTGCCACAACCCACAATTTGGTCCAATCTTAGACTGGGAATGAACTTCGTATGCCTAAGCCAACCGACGAAATGAGCGGGCGAGCAGGCACTATGCCGACCAGAGAGATGGGATGTGCAAGTCGTGGATCGATAGGGTGGTAGGTGGGTTTAGGCACATCTTCATATTTCTACGTGCCAATGCCATTTTTATGGCTTGTAAATTCATACAATGGTCCATTAAGCCTTCACGTAAATTCATACAACCGACGAAGAAAAATGCGACACCAACACAGGCTCGAGCCCAGCATGTGCTGCCGTAACTCTCGGTCTAGTCCAATCTTAGACTAGGAATTAACTTCATATGCTTAGACTGAGAATGAACTCCGTATGCCTAAGTCAACCCACTAAATGAGCGTGCGGGCACTCAGCCGACCGAGGGGCTGGATGCGCAAGTCGGGGATCGGCCAGGTCCCCCTCTATGTACAGTCGATCCTGCTACCACAACCCATGGTCTGGCCTGATCTTAGTTTGGGAATGAACTCTGTATGCCTAAGCCAACCGACGACACGAGCGGGTGGTCGGGTGGGCACTACGTCGACCAGAGAGACGGGATGCGCAAGTCGTGGATCGATAGGGTGGTAGGTGGGTTTAGGCACATCTTCATATTTCTGCATGCCAATGCCATTTTTATGGCTTGTAAATTCATACAATGGTCACTTAAGCCTTCACGTGAAGTTTCATGGCAAGACGACTCGTTTTCTATTTTTCACGATTTTTGAAACTTTTTACGGTTCGAGATTTTTCAAAATTTTTTCGGAAGGAGTTTTGACCCCAAACTTGGTAGACGTGATCCTTGTATTCTTGTTGGTATGTAAAACAAAATTCAGCTAAAAACTCGAAGTGTACAAGATTTTGTGACCATTTGAAAAAAGTGTCCCCATTTTAGACACTTTAATGGCTACTCGCAGCAAACCTGTAAAATCTCAATTGCTATTTAAGGGGGTGTGAGTTCTCAAGGTTTGATGAGGGATAGGGGGCCGATATAAGGGCCAAGTGCCAGCACCCATCGCACATCATGTGCGCACACCCCCCGGCCCCCCCGATCGTCGGAACCCCAATGCCGTCGGTCAGGTTCTCCGGTGATGCTCCGACGATGGTGCCCCGGCAAAGAAAAATACGGCACCAGCACATGCCCAAGCCCAGCATGTGCTGCCGTAACCCTCTGTCTAGTCTGATCTTAAACTGGGAATGAACTCCGTATGCCTAAGCCGACCGACGAAACGAGCGGGCGGGCACTACGTCGGCCAGAGACACGGGATGCGTAAGCCATGGATTGATAGGGTGGTAGGTGGGTTTAGGCACATCTTCATATTTCTGCATGCCAATACCATTTTAATGGCTTGTAAATTCATACAATCATCCCCTAAGCCTTCACGTAATGTTTCATGGCAAGACGACTCGTTTTCTATTTTTCACGATTTTTGAAACTTTTTACGGCTCGGGATTTTTTAAAATTTTTTCAGAAGGAGTTTTCGCCCCAAACTTGGTAGACATGATCCTTGTATTTTTTTGGCATGCACAAAAAAAATCAGCTAAAAACTCGAAGTGTACAAGATTTTGTGACCATTTGAAAAAGGTGTCTCCATTCCGGACACTTTAATGGCTACTGGCAGCAAACCTGTAAAATCTTAAATGCTCTTTAAGGGAGTGTGAGTTCTCGAGGTTTGATGAGGGATATGGGGCCAATATAAGGGCCAAATACCAGCACCCATCACACATCATGTGCGCACACCCCCCTAGCCCCCCGATCGTCGGAACCCCAATGCTGCTGGTCAGGTTCTCCGGCAGTGCTCAGGCGATGGTGCCCCGGCGAAGAAAAATTTGGCACCAGCACATGCCCGAGCCCAGCATGTGCTGCCGCAACCCTCTTTCCGATCCGATCTTAGGTTGGGAATGGACTCCATATGCCTAAGCCAACCGACGAAACGAGCGGGCGGGGGGTGGGCGGGCACTACGTCGGCCAGATAGATGGGATGCGCAAGCCGTGGATCGATAGGGTGGTAGGTGGGTTTAGGCACATCTTCATGTTTCTACATGCCAATGCCATTTTAATGGCTTGTAAATTCATACAATGGTCCTCTAAGCCTTCACGTAAAGTTTAATGGCAAGACGACTCGTTTTCTATTTTTTAGGATTTTCAAAACCTTTTACGGTTCGGGATTTTTTAAAATTTTTTCGAAAAGAGTTTTGGCCCCAAACTTGGTAGACGTGATCCTTGTATTTTTGTTGGCATGTACAAAAAAAATCAGGCAAAAACTTGAAGTGTACAAGATTTTGTGACCATTCGAAAAAAATGTCCCCATTTCAAACACTTTAATGGCTACTGGCAGCAGACCTGTAAAATCTCAAATGCTCTTTAAGGGGGTGTGACTTCTCGAGGATTCAAGAGGGATAGGGGGCCAATATAAAGGCCAAGTATGAGCACCCATTGCACATCATGCACGCACACCCCTTCGGCCCCCCCGATCGTCGGAACCCCAATGCCGCTGATTAGGTTCTCTGATGATGCTCTGACTACGGTGCCCCAGCGAAGAAAAATGCGGCACCAGCACATGCCTGAGGCCAGCATCTGCTGTCGTAACCCCTGATCCTGTTCGATCTTTAAGGGGGTGTGACTTCTCAAGGTTTGATGAGGGATAGGGGGCCAATATAAGGGCCAAGTACAAGCACCCATCGCACATCATGCGCGCACACCCCCTGGCCCCCCCGATCATCGAAACCCCAATGCCGTCGGTCAGGTTCTCCGGCGATGGTGCCTCGATGAAGAAAAATGTGGCACCAGCACATGCCCGACCCCAGCATGTGCTGTTGCAACCCTCGGTCTGGTCTGATCTTAGATTGGGAATGAACTTTGTATGCTTAGACTAGGAATGAACTTTGTATGCCTAAGTCAACCCACGAAACGAGCGTGCGGGCTCTCAGCTGCCAAGAGGGGCGGGATGCGCCAGCCGGGGATCAATCGAGCCCATCTCTGTGTGCTACCAATCCTGCTACCACAACCCTCGATCTGATCCAATCTTAGACTGGGAATGATCTCCGTATGCCTAAGCCAACCGACGAAATGAGCGGGCGGGCGGGCGGGCACTACGGCGGCCAGAGAGACGGGATGCACAAGCCATGGATCGATAGGGTGGTAAGTGGGTTTAGGCACATCTTCATATTTCTCTGTGCCAATGCCATTTTTATGGCTTGTAAATTCATACAATGGTCCCTTAAGCCTTCACGTGAAGTTTCATGGCAAGACGACTCGTTTTCAATTTTTCATGATTTTTGAAACTTTTTGTGCTTCGAGATTTTTTAAAATTTTTTTGGAAGGATTTTTGGCCCCAAACTTGGTAGACGTGATCCTTGTATTTTTTTTGCCATGCATAAAAAAATTCAGCTAAAAACTCGAAGTGTACAAGATTTTGTGACCATTTGAAAAAAGTGTCCCCATTTCAGACACTTTAATTGCTACTGGCAGCAAACCTATAAAATCTCAAATGCTCTTTAAGGGGGTGTGAGTTTTCGAGGTTTTGTGAGGGATAGGGGGCCAATATAAGGGTCAAGTGCCAGCACCCATCGTAAATCATGTGCACACACCCCCCCGGCCCACCCGTTCGTCGGAACCCCAATGCTTCCGGTTAGATTCTTCGACAATGCTCCGGCGACGCTGCCCCAACGAAGAAAAATACGGCACCAGCACATGCTCGAGCCCAGCATGTGCTACCGTAACCCTCGGTCCGGTCCGATCTTAGACTAGGAATAAACTTCGTATGCTTAGACTGGATATGAACTCCGTATGCCTAAGTCAACCCACGAAACGAGCATACGGGCATTTGGTCGGCCAGAGAGACGGGATGCACAAACCGTGGATCGATAGGGTGGTAGGTGGGTTTAGGCACATCTTCATATTTCTACGTGCCAATGCCATTTTTATGGCTTGTAAATTCATACAATGGTCCCCTAAGCCTTCACGTGAAGTTTCATGGTAAGAGGACTCATTTTCTATTTTTCATGATTTTTAAAACTTTTTACGATTCGAGATTTTTTAAAATTTTTTGGGAAGGAGTTTTCGCCCTAAACTTGGTAGATGTGGTCCTTGTATTTTTGTTGGCACGCACAAAACAATTCAGCCAAAAACTCGAAGTGTACAGGATTTTGTGGCCATTTGAAAAAGGTGTCCCCATTTCAGACACTTTAATGGCTACTGGCAGGAAACCTGTAAAATCTCAAAATGCACTTTAAGGGGGTGTGAGTTCTTAAGGTTTGATGAGAGATAGGGGGCCAATATAAGGGCCAAGTTCCAGCACCCATCGCACATCATGTACGCACACCGCCCCGACCCCCCGATCGTCGAAACCCCAATAACACCGGTCAGGTTCTCCGACGATGCTCCAGCGATGGTGCCCCGACGAAGAAAAATGTGGCACTAGCATATGCCCGAGCCTACCATCTACTGCCGTAACCCTCGGTCCAGTCCATCTTAGACTGCGAATGAACTCCATCTGCTTAGACTGGAAATGAACTCCATATGCCTAAGTCAACCCACGAAAAGAGCGTGCGGGCGCTTAACCGGCCAGAGGGGCGGGATGCATAAACCGAAGATCGGCCGGGTCACCCTCTGCGTGCTGCCAATCTTGCTACTGCAACCTCGGTCCAGTTCGATGTTAGACTGGGAAAGAACTTCGTACGGCTAAGCCAACCGACGAAACGAGTAGATGGGCGGGCACTACGCTGACCAGAGAGACGGGATGCGCAAGCCATGAATCGATAGGGTGGTAGGTGGGTTTAGGCACATCTTCATATTTCTATGTGCCAATGCCATTTTTATGGCTTGTAAATTCATACAATGGTCCCTTAAGCCTTCACGCGAACTTTAATGGCAAGACGACTCGTTTTTTATTTTTCACGATTTTTGAAACTTTTTGTAGTTCAAGATTTTTTAAAATTTTTTCGGAAGGTGTTCTTTCCCCAAACTTGGTAGACATGATCCTTGCATTTTTGTTGGCATGCATAAAACAATTCAGCTAAAAACTGGAAGTGTGTGAGATTTTGTGACCATTTGAAAAAAGTGTCGCCATTTCAGACACTTTAATGGCTATTGGCAGCAATCCTGTAAAATCCCAAATGCTCTTTAAGGGGGTGTCAGTTCTCGAGGTTTCATGAGGGATAAGGGGCCAATATAAGGGCCAAGCACTAGCACCCATCGCACATCATGTGCGCACACCCCCCCGGCCCCCCCGATCGCCGGAACCCCAATGCCACCAGTCAGGTTCTCTGACGATGCTTCGACGATGGTGCCCTGACGAAGAAAAATTTGGTACCAGCACATCCCTGAGCCCAAGATGTGCTATCGTAACCCTCAGTCCAGTCTGATCTTAGACTGGGAATGAACTCCGTATGCTTAGACTGGGAATGAACTCAGTCCAGTCCCTTAAGCCTTCACGTGAAGTTTCATGGCAAGACAACTCGTTTTCTATTTTTCACGATTTTTGAAACTTTTTGCGTTTCGAGATTTTTTAAAAATTTTTTGGAAGGAGTTTTGGCCCCAAACTAGGTAGACGTGATCCTTGTATTTTTGTTGGCGTGCACAAAAAAATTCAGCTAAAAGCTCGAAGTGTACAAGATTTTGTGACCATTTGAAAAAAGTGTCCCATTTCAGACACTTTACTGGCTACCGACAGCAAACCTGTAAAATCTCAAATGCTCTTTAAGGGGGTGTGAGTTCTCGAGGTTTGATGAGGGATAGGGGGCCAATATAATGGCCAAGTACCAGCACCCATCGCACATCATGTGCGCACACCCCCTTGGCCCCTCCGATCGTCAGAACCCCAATGTTGTCGGTCAGGTTCTCCGGTGAGGGTGCCCCGATGAAAAAAATATGGCACTAGCACATGCCCGAGCCCAGCATGTGCTGCCGTAACCCTCAGTCTGATCCGATCTTAGAATGGGAATGAACTCCGTATACTTAGACTAGGAATGAACTCCGTATACTTAGACTGGGAATGAACTCCATATGCCTAAGTCTACCTACGAAATGAGCGTGCGGGCGCGCAGCCGGCCAGAGGGCCAGGATGTGTAAGCTGGGGATCGGCCGGGTCCCCCTCTTCATGCTGCTGATCCTACTACTGCAACCCTCAGTTTGGTCCGATCTTTGACAGGGAATGAACTCTATATGCCTAAGCCAATCGACGAAACGAGCGGACGGGCGGACGGGCACTACGTCGGCCAGAGAGACGGGATGCGTAAGCCGTGGATCGATAGGTGGTAGGTGGGTTTAGGCACATCTTCATATTTCTGCATACCAATGCCATTTTTCTAGATTTTAAATTCATACAATGGTCCCTTAAGCCTTCACATGAAGTTTCATGGCAAGACGACTCGTTTTCTATTTTTCACGATTTTCAAAACTTTTTACGGTTCGGGATTTTTTAAAATTTTTTTGGAAGGTGTTTTGGCCCCGAACATGGTAGACGTGATCCTTGTATTTTTTTTGGCATGCACAAAAAAATTCAGCTAAAAACTCGAAGTGTACAAGATTTTGTGACCATTTGAAAAAAGCGTCCCCATTTTAGACACTTTAATGGCTACTGGCAGAAACCTGTAAAATCTCAAATGCTCTTTAAGGGGGTGTGAGTTCTCGAGGTTTGATGAGGGATAGGGGGCCAATATAAGGGCCAAGTACCAGCACCCATCGCACAACATGTGCGCACACCCCCGCCCTTCGATGATCGAAACCCCAATGCCGGCAGTCAGGTTCTCCGGTGATGCTCCGGTGATGGTGCCCCGACGAAGAAAAATGCAGCACCAGCAGATGCCCGAGCCTAGCATGTCCTGCCCCAACCCTCGATCTGGTCCGATCTTAGACTGTGAATGAACTCCATATGCTTAGACTGGGAATGAACTCCGTATCCCTAAGTCAACCCACGAAACGAGCGTGCGGGCGCTTAGCCGGCTAGAGAGGCGGGATGCGCAAGCCGGGGATCGGTCGGGTCCTTCTCTGTGTGCTACCAATCCTGCTACTGCAACCCTTGGTCCAGTCCAATCTTAGACTGGGAATGAACTCCGTATGCCTAAGTCAACCCACGAAATGAGCGTGCGGGCACTACGCCGGCCAGAGAGACGGGATGCGCAAGCCATGGATCGATAGGGTGGTAGGTGGGTTTAGGCACATCTTCATATTTTTGTGTGCCAATGCCATTTTTATGGCTTGTAAGTTCATACAATGGTCCCATAAGCCTTCACGTGAAGTTTCATGGTAAGACGACTCATTTTTTATTTTTCACGATTTTTGAAACTTTTTACGATTCAAGATTTTTCAAAATTTTTTCAGACAGAGTTTTTAGCCCCAAATTTGGCTGACGTCGTCCTTGTATTTTTTTTGGCATGCACAAAAAAATTCAGCTAAAAACTCGAACTGTACAAGATTTTGTGACCATTTAAAAAAAGTGTCCCCATTTTAGACACTTTAATAGCTACTGGCAGCAAACCTGTAAAATCTCAAATGCTCTTTAAGGGGGTGTGAGTTCTCGAGGGTTGATGAGGGATAGGGGGCCAATATAAGGGCCAAGTACCAGAACCCATCGCACATCATGTGCGCACACCCCCCGGCTCCCCCGATCGACGGAACCCCAATGCCGCCGGTCATGTTCTCCGACGATGCTCCGACGATGGTGCCCCGGTGAAAAAAAATACGGCACCAGCACATGCCTGAGCCCAGCATGTGCTGCCGCAACCCTCGGTCTAATCCGATCTTAGACTGGGAATGAACTCTGTATGCTTAGCCTGGGAATGAACTGCGTATGCCTCTGTCAACCCACGAAATGAACGTGTGGGCGCTCAGCCGGCCAGAGGGGCTGGATGCGCAAGCTGGGGATCAGCCGGGTCCCCCTCTGCGTGTTGTCGATCTTGCTACCGTAACCCTCGGTCCGATCTGATCTTAGATTGGGAATGAACTCCGTATGCCTAAGCCAACCGACGAAACGAGCGAGCGGGTGTGCGGGCCGGCGGGCACTACGCCGGTCAGAGAGACGGGATGTGCAAGCCGTGGATCGATAGGGTGGTAGGTGGGTTTAGGTACATCTCCTTATTTCTGCATGCCAATGCCATTTTTATGGCTTGTAAATGCATACAATGGCCCATTAGGCCTTCACGTGAAGTTTCAAGGCAAGACGACTCATTGTCTATTTTTCACGATTTTTGAAACTTTTTACCATTCGAGATTTTTTAAAATTTTTTCGGAAGGAGTTTTGGCCCCAAACTTGGTAGACGTGATCCTTGTATTTTTGTTGGCTTGCACAAAACAATTCAGCTAAAAGCTCGAAGTGCACAAGATTTTGTGACTATTTGAAAAAAGCGTCCCCATTTTAGACACTTTAATGGCTACTAGCAGCAAACCTGTAAAATCTCAAATGCTCTTTAAGGGGGTGTGAGTTCTCGAGGTTTGATGAGGGATAGGGGGCCAATATAAGGGCCAAGTACCAGCACCCATCGTACATCATGTGCGCACACCCCCCCGACCCCCGATGGTCAGAACCCCAATGCCGACGGTTAGGTTCTCCGGTGATGCTCCGGTGATGGTGCCCCGGTGAAGGAAAAATGCGGCACCAGCAGAAAAATTTGGTACCAGCACATTCCTGAGCCCAGGATGTGCTACCGTAACCCTTGGTCCGGTCTGATCTTAGACTGGGAATGAACTCCGTATGCTTAGACTGGGAATGAACTCCGTATGCCTAAGTCAACCCACGAAACAAGCGTGCGGGCGCTCAGCCGGCCAGAGGGGCGGGTTGCTCAAGCCGGGCATCGGTCGGGTCCCCCTCTGTGTGCTGCCAATCCTGCTAGTGCAACCCTCGGTTCGGTCTGATCTTAGACTGGGAATGAATCCCGTATGCCTAAGCCAACCGATGAAACGAGCGAGCGGGCGGGCGGGCACTACGCCGGCCAGAGAGACGGGATGCGCAAGCCGTTGATCGATAGGGTGGTAGGTGGGTTTAGGCACATCTTCATTTTTTTGTGTGCCAATGCCATTTTTATGGCTTGTAAATTCATACAATGGTCCCATAAGCCTTCACGTTAAGTTTCATGGCAAGACGACTTGTTTTTTATTTTTCACGATTTTTGAAACTTTTTACGGTTCGAGATTTTTTAAAATTTTTTCAGAATGAGTTTTTAGCCCCAAACTTGGTAGACGTCCTCCTTGTATTTTTGTTGGCATGCACAAAAAAATTCAGCTAAAAACTCGAACTGTACAAGATTTTGTGACCGTTTGAAAAAAGTGTCCCCATTTCAGACACTTTAATAGCTACTGGCAGCAAACCTGTAAAATCTCAAATGCTCTTTAAGGGGGTGTCAGTTCTCGAGGGTTGATGAGGGATAGGGGGCCAATATATGGGCCAAGTACCAGCACCTATCGTAAATCATGTGCGCACACCCCCCCGGCCCTCCCGATCGACGGAACCTCAATGTCGCCGGTCAGGTTCTCCGACGATGCTACGACGATGGTGCCCCAGTGAAGAAAAATAAGGCACCAGCACATGCCCGAGCCAAGCATGTGCTGCTGCAACCCTCGATCCGATCCGATCTTAGACTGGGAATGAACTCTGTATGCTTAGACTGGGAATAAACTCCGTATGCCTCATTCAACCCACGAAACGAACATGCAGGCGCTCAGCCGGCCAGAGGGGTGGGATGCGTAAGCCGGGGATCGGCTGGGTCCCTTTCTGCATGTTGTCGATCCTGCTGCTGCAACCCTCAATTTGATTTGATCTTAGACTGTGAATGAACTCCGTATGCCTAAGCCAACCAACGAAACGAGCGAGCGGGCGGGCGGGCACTACTTCGGCCAAAGAGACGGGATGCGCAAGCCGTGGATCGATAGGGTGGTAGGTGGGTTTAGGCACATCTCCTTATTTCTGCGTGCCAATGCCATTTTTATGGCTTGTAAATTCATACAATGGCCCCTTAAGCCTTCACGTGAAGTTTCATGGCGAGACGACTCATTTTCTATTTTTCACGATTTTTGAAACTTTTTACCGTTCGAGATTTTTTAAAATTTTTCGGAAGGAGTTTTGGCCCCAAACTTGGTAGACGTCATCCTTGTCTTTTTGTTGGCATGCACAAAACAATTCAGCTAAAAACTTGAAGTGTACAAGATTTTGTTACCATTTGAAAAAAGTGTCCCCATTTTAGACACTTTAATGGCTACTAGCAGCAAACCTATAAAATCTCAAATGCTCTTTAAGGGGGTGTGAGTTCTCCAGGTTTGATGAGGGATAGGGGGCCAATATAAGGGCCAAGTACCAGCACCCATCGCACATCATGTGCGCACACCCCCCGGCCCCCCCGATCGTTGGAACCACATTACCGCCTGTCAGGTTATCCGATGATGGTGCCCCGACGAAAAAAATTACGGCACCAGCACATCCTCGGTCCGGTCCGATCTTAGACTGGGAATGAACTCTGTATGCCTAAGTCAACCCACGAAACGAACGTGCGTGTGCTCAGTCGGCCAGAGGGGCGGGATGCGCAAGCCGGGGATCGGTTGGGTCCCCCTCTGCGTGCTGCCAATCTTACTGCTGCAACCCTCGGTCCGGTCCAATCTTAGACTGGGAATGAACTTCCTATGCCTAAGCCAATCGATGAAAAGAGTAGGTGGGCGGGCGGGCGGGCACTACGCCGGCCAAAGAGACGGGATGCGCAAGCCGTGGATCGATAGGGTGGTAGGTGGGTTTAGGCACATCTTCAAATTTCTATGTGCCAATGCCATTTTTATGGCTTGCAAATTCATACAATGGTCCTTGAAGCCTTCACGTGAAGGGGTTTTGGCCCCAAACTTGGTAGACATGATCCTTGTATTTTTATTGGCATGCACAAAAAAATTCAGTTAAAAACTCGAAGTGTATAAGATTTTGTGACTATTTGGAAAAAGTGTCCCCATTTCAAACACTTTAATGCCTATTGGCATCAAACCTGTAAAATCTCAAATGCTCTTTAAGGGGGGCTGAGTTCTCAAGGTTTGATGAGGGATAGGGGGCCAATATAAGGGCCAACTACCGGCACCCATCGCACATCATGTGTGCACACCCCCTACTCCCCCGATCATCGAAACCCCAATGCCGTCCGGTGATGGTGCCCCGACAAAGAAAAATGCAGCACCAGCACATGCCCGAGCCTAGCATGTGCTGTCGTAACCCTCAGTCTGGTCTGATCTTAGACTGGCAATGAACTTTGTATGCTTAGACTGGGAATGAACTCCGTATGCCTAAGTCAACCCACGAAACGAGCGTGCGGGCGCTCAGTCGACCATAGGGGCAGGATGCGCAAGCCAGAGATCGGCCGGGTCCACCTTTTCGTGCTGCCGTAACCTTCGATCCGGTCTGATCTTAGACTAGTAATGAACTCCTATGCCTAAGCCAACCGAGGAAACAAGCGGACGGGCGGGCGGGCTCTACGCCGGTCAGAGAGATGGGATGCGTAAGCCGTGGATCAATAGGGTGGTAGGTGGGTTTAGGCACATATTCATTTTTCTACATGCCAATGCCATTTCTATGGCTTGTAAATTCATACAATGGTCCCTTAAGCCTTCACGTGAAGTTTCATGGCAAGACGACTGGTTTTCTATTTTTCATGATTTTTGAAACTTTTTATGGTTCGAGATTTTTTAAACTTTTTTCGGAAGGAGTTTTGGCCCCAAACCTGGTGGAGGTGATCCTTGTATTTTTTTTGGCATGCAAAAAAAAATTTAGTTAAAAACTTGAAGTGTACAACATTTTGTGACCATTTGAAATAAGTGTCCGCATTTCAAACACTTTAATGGCTACTGGTAGCAAACCTGTAAAATCTCAAATGCTCTTTAAGGGGGTGTGAGTTCTCGAGGTTTGATGAAGGATAGAGGGCCAATATAAGGGCCAAGTACCAGCACCCATCGCACATCACGTGCGCACATCCCCCCGGCCCCTCGATCGTCGGAACCCCAATGTCGTCGATCAGGTTCTCCGATGATGATCCGACAATTTTGCCCCGATGAAGAAAAATGCAGCACTAGCACCTGCCCAAGCCCAACATGTGCTGCCACAATGCTCGGTCAGGTTTGATCTTAGACTGGAAATGAACTCCATATGTTTAGACTGGGAATGAACTCCGTATGCCTAAGTCAACCCACGAAATGAGCGTGCAGATGCTCAGTCGACCAGAGGGGCGGGATGCGTAAGCCGGGGATCGAAAGGGTACCCCTCTACGTGCTACCGATCCTACTGCTGCAACCCTCCGTCTGGTCCAATCTTAGACTGGGAATGAACTTCGTATGCCTAAGCCAACCAACAAAACGAGTGGGCGGGCGGACGGGCGGGCACTACGCTGGCCAGAGAGATAGGATGCGTAAGCCGTGGATCAATAGGGTGGTAGGTGGGTTTAGGCACATCTTCATATTTCTATGTGCCAATGCCATTTTTATGGCCTGTAAATTCATACAATGGTCCCTTAAGCCTTCACGTGAAGTTTGATGGCGAGACGACTCGTTTTCTATTTCTCATGGTTTTCGAAACTTTTTACAGTTTGATATTTTTCAAATTTTTTCAGAATGAGTTTTGACCCCGAAATTGGTAGACATGATCCTTGTATTTTTGTTGGCTTGCACAAAAAAATTCAGCTAAAAACTCGAAGTGTACAAGATTTTGTGACCATTTGAAAAAGGTGTCCCCATTTCAGACACTTTAATGGCTACTGGCAGCAAACCTGTAAAATCTCAAATGCACTTTCAGGGGGTGTGAGTTCTGGAGGTTTGATGAGGGATAGGGGCCAATATAAGGGCCAAGTGCCAGCACCCATCGCACATCATGTGCGCACACCCCCTGGCCCACCCGATCGTCGGAACCCTAATGCCGCCAGTCAGGTTCTCCGACGATGCTTCGGCGATGGTGCCCCGACGAAGAAAAATATGACACAAGCACATGCCCGAGCCTAGCATGTGCTGCCACAACCCTCGGTCCTGTCCGTTCTTAGACTGGGAATGAACTCCGTGTGCTTAGACTGAGAATGAACTCCATATGCCTAAGTCAACCCACGAAACAAGCATGCGGGCGCTCAGCCGGCCAGAGGGGCGGGATGCGCAAGGCGAAGATCGACCGGGTCCCCTTCTACGTGCTGCAGATCCTGTTGTTGCAACCATCGGTCCAGTCTGATCTTAGACTGGAATGAACTCCGTATGCCTAAGCCAACCGATGAAACGAGCGAGCGGACGGGTGGGCACTACGCTGGCCAAGGAAACAGGATGCACAAGCCATGGATCGATAGGGTGGTAGGTGGGTTTAGGCGCATCTTTATATTTCTACGTGCCAGTGCCATTTTTATGGCTTGTAAATTCATACAATGGTCCCTTAAGCCTTCACATAAAGTTTCAGGGAAAGATGACTCGTTTTCTATTTTTCATGATTTTTAAAACTTTTTACGGTTCGAGATCTTTTGAAATTTTTTCGGAAGGAGTTTTGGCCCTAAACTTGGTAGACGTGATCCTTGTATTTTTGTTGGCATGCCCAAAAAAATTCAGCTAAAAACTCGAAGTGTACAAGATTTTGTGACCATTTGAAAAAAGTGTCCCAATTTCAGACACTTTAATGGCTACTGGCAGCAAACCTGTAAAATCTCAAATGCTTTTTAAGGGGGTGTGAGTTCTCGAGGTTTGATGTGGGATAGGGGGCCAATATAAGGGCCAAGTACTAGTACCCATCGCACATCATGTGCGCACACCCCCCCGACCCCCCCGATCGTCGGATCCCCAATCCCGTCGATCAGGTTCTCCGACGATGCTCTGGCGATGGTGCCCCGATGAAAAAAAATATGGTACCAGCACATGCCCAAGCCCAGCATGTACTGCCGTAACCCTCGGTTCGTTCTGATCTTACACTGGGAATGAACTCCGTATGCCTAAGTCAACCCACGAAATGAGTGTGCGGGCGCTCAGCCGGCTAAAGGGGCGGGATGTCCAAGTCGGGGTTCGGTCAGGTCCCCCTTTGCATGCTGTCGATCCTGGTGCCGCAACCCTCGGTCTGGTCCAATCTTAAATTGGGAATGAACTCCGTATGCCTAAGCGAATCGACAAAATGAACGGGCGGGCGGGTACTACGTCGGCCAGAGAGACAGGATGCCCAAGCCGTGGATCGATAG
The DNA here is from genome assembly GCF_047325235.1 of Durio zibethinus. Classification (NCBI taxonomy): domain Eukaryota; kingdom Viridiplantae; phylum Streptophyta; class Magnoliopsida; order Malvales; family Malvaceae; genus Durio; species Durio zibethinus. The sequence goes on along the minus strand of NC_143170.1, from coordinate 14,221,498 downwards.
GGTGGTAGGTGGGTTTAGGCACATCTTCATATTTCTGTATGGCAATGCCATTTTTATAGCTTGTAAATTCATACAATGGTCCATTAAGCCTTCACGTGAAGTTTCATGGCAAGACGACTCGTTTTCTGTTTTTCACGATTTTCAAAACTTTTCGCGGTTCAGGATTTTTTAAAATTTTTTCGAAAGGAGTTTTAGCCCCAAACTTGGTAGACGTGATCCTTGTATTTTTGTTGTTATGCACAAAACAATTCAGCTAAAAACTCGAAGTGTACAAGATTTTGTGACCATTTGAAAAAAGTGTTCCTATTTCAAACACTTTAATCGCCACTGGCAGCAAACCTGTAAAATCTCAAATGTTCTTTAAAGGGGTGTGACTTCTCGAGGTTTGATGAGGGATAGGGGGCCAATATAAGGACCAAGTACCAGCACCCATCGCACGTCATGTACGAACACCCCCCGGCCCTCCGATCGCCGAAACCCAATGCCGTCGGTCAGGTTCTTCGACGATGCTCTGGCGATGGTACCCCGATGAAGAAAAATGCGACACCAGCACGTGCCCGAGCCCAGCATGTGCTACCGCAACCCTCGGTCCGGTCTGAACATAGACTGGGAATGAACTCCGTATGCCTAAGTCAACCCACGAACCGAGCATGCGGGCGTTCAGCCGGACAGAGGGGCGGAATGCGCAAGAAGGGGATCGGCCGGGTCCCCCTCTACGTGCTACCGATCCTGCAGCTGTAACCCTCGGTCTGGTTGGATCTTAGACTGGGAATGAACTCTGTATGCCTAAGCGAACCGACGAAATGAGCAGGCGGGCGGTCGGGCAGGCATTATGCCTGCTAGAGAGACGGGAAGCGCAAGCCATGGATCAATAGGGTGGTAGGTGGGTTTAGGCACATCTTCATATTTCTGCACGCCAATGCCATTTTTATGGTTTGTAAATTCATACAATGGTCCCTTAAGCCTTCACGTGAAGTTTCATGGCAAGACGACTCATTTTCTATTTTTCACGATTTTAGAAACTTTTTGCGGTTCAAAATTTTTTTAAATTTTTTCGAAAGGAGTTTTGGCCCCAAGCTTGGTAGACGTGATCCTTGTATTTTTGTTTGCGTGCACAAAAAAATTCAGCTAAAAACATGCAGTGTACATGATTTTGTGACCATTTGAAAAAAGTGTCCCAATTTCAGACACTTTAATGGCTACTGGCAGCAAACTTGTAAAATCTCAAATGCTCTTTAAGGGGGTGTGAGCTCTCGGGGTTTGATGAGGGATAGGGGGCCAATATAAGGGCCAAGTACCAGCACTCATTGCACATCATGTGCGCACACCCCCCGGCCCCCCCGATTGCCGGAACCCCAATGTCGTCGGTCAGGTTCTTCGACGATGCTCCGGCGATGGTGCCCCGACGAAGAAAAATGCGGCACCAGCACATTCCCGAGCCTAGCATGTGCTGGTGCAACCCTCAGTCCAATCTAATCTTAGACTGGGAATGAACTCCGTACGCTTAGACTGGGAATGAACTCCGTATGCCTAAGTCAACCCACGAAACGAGTGTACGGGCGCTCAGCCGGCCAAAGGGGCAGGATCCTCAAGCAGGGGATCGACCGGGTCCCCCTCTATGTGCTGTCGATCTTGCTACCACACCCCTCGATCTAGTCTGATCTTAGACTGGGAATGAACTCCGTATGCCTAAGCCAACCGACGAAACGAGCGGGCAAGCGAGCGGTCGAGCACTGCGTCGGCCAGAGAGACGGGATGCGCAAGCCGTGTATCGATAGGGTGGTAGGTGGGTTTAAGAACATCTTCATATTTCTGCATGCCAATGCCATTTTTATGGCCTGTAAATTCATACAATGGTCCCTTAAGCCTTCATGTGAAGTTTCATGGTTGGACGACTCGTTTTCTATTTTTCACGATTTTTGAAACTTTTTACGGTTCAGAATTTTTAAAAATTTTTTTGAAAAGAGTTTTGGCCCCGAACTTGGTAGCCGTGATCCTTGTATTTTTTTTGGCATGCACAAAAACATTCAGCTAAAAACTCGCAGTGTACAAGATTTTGTGACCATTTGAAAAAAGTGTCCCCATTTTAGACACTTTAATGGCTACCGGCAGCAAACTTGTAAAATCTCAAATGCTCCTTAAGGGGGTGTGAGTTCTCGAGGTTTGATGAGGGATAGGGGGCCAATATAAGGGCCAAGTGCCAGCACCCATCGCACATCATGTGCGCACACCCCCCCGGCCCCCCCGATCGTCGGAACCCCAATGCCGTCGGTCAGGTTCTCCGACGATGCTTTGGCGATGGTGCCCCGACGAAGGAAAATACGGCACCAGCGCATGTTCGAGCCCAGCATGTGCTGCCGCAACCCTCGGTCCGGTCCGATCTTAGACTGGGAACGAACTCCGTATGCTTAGACAGGGAATGAACTCCGTATGCCTAAGTCAACCCACAAAACGAGCGTGCGGGCGCTTAGCGGACTAGAGGGACGGGATGCGCAAGCTGGGGATCAGTCGGGTCCCCCTCTGCGTGCTGCAGATCCTGCTGCTGAAACCCTCGGTCCGATCCGATCTTAGACTGGGAATGAACTCCGTATGCCTAAGCCAACCAACGAAGCGAGCGGGCGGGCATTACGCCGGCTAGAGAGACATGATGCGCAAGTCGTGGATCGGTAGGGTGGTAAGTGGGTTTAGGCACATCTTCATATTTCTATGTGCCAATGCCATTTTTATGGCTTGTAAATCCATACAATGGTCCCTTAAGCCTTTACGTGAATTTTCATGGCAAGACGACTCGTTTTCTATTTTTCACGATTTTCAAAACTTTTTACGGTTCGGGATTTTTTTAAATTTTTTCGAAAAGCATTTTGGCCCCAAACTTGGTAGACGTGATCCTTGTATTTTTTTTGGCAAGCACAAAAAAATTCAGCTAAAAACTCGAAGTGTACAAGATTTTGTGAACATTTGAAAAAAGTGTCCCCATTTCAGACACTTTAATGGCTACTGGCAGCAAACTTGTAAAATTTCAAATGCTCTTTAAGGGGGTGTGAGTTCTCGAGGTTTGATGAGGGATAGGGGGCTAATATAAGGGCCAAGTGCCAGCACCCATCGCACATCATGTACGCAAGCCGTGGATCGATAGGGTGGTAGGTGGCTTTAGGCACATCTTCATATTTTTGGGTGCCAATGCCATTTCTATGGCTTGTAAATTCATACAATGGTCCCTTAAGCCTTCACGTGAAGTTTCATGGCAAGACGACTGGTTTTCTATTTTTCATGATTTTTGAAACTTTTTATGGTTCGAGATTTTTTAAACTTTTTTCGGAAGGAGTTTTGGCATCAAACTTAGTAGACGTGATCCTAGTATTTTTGTTGGCATGCACAAAAAATTTCAGCTAAAAACTCAAAGTGTACAAGATTTTGTGACCATTTGAAAAAAGTGTCCCCATTTTAGACACTTTAATGGCAAATGGCAGCAAACCTGTAAAATCTCAAATGCTCTTTAAGGGGGTGTGAGTTCTCAAGGTTTGATGAGGGATAGGGGGCCAATATAAGGGCCAAGTACCAGCACCCATCGTACATCATGTTCGCACACCCTCCCGCCCCCCCGATTGTCGGAACCCCAATGCCGCCAGTTAGGTTCTCCGACGATGCTCCGACGATGGTGCCCTGGCGAAGAAAAATGCGGCACCAGCACATGCCCAAGCCCAGCATTTGCTACCGCAGCCCTCGGTCCTGTCCGATCTTAGACTAGGAATGAACTTCGTATGCTTAGACTAGGAATAAACTTCGTATGCGTAAGTCAACCCACGAAACGAGTGTGCGGGCGCTCAGCCAGCTAGAGTGGCGAGATGCGCAAGCTGGGGATCAGTCGGGTCCCCCTTTACGTGCTGTCAATCCTACTGCCATAACCCTCGGTCTGGTCTGATGTTAGACTGGGAATGAACTAGGTATACCTAAGCCAACCAACAAAATGAGCGGGCGGGCGGGCGGGCGGGCACTACTTCGGCCAGAGAGGCGGGATGCGCAAGCCGTGAATCGATAGGGTGGTAGCTGGGTTTAGGCTCATCTTCATATTTCTTAGTGCCAATGCCATTTTTATGGCTTGTAAATTCATACAATGGTCCCTTAAGCCTTCACGTGAAGTTTCATGGCAAGACGACTTGTTTTCTATTTTTTATGATTTTTGAAACTTTTTACGGTTTGGGATTTTTTAAAATTTTGTCGAAAGGTGTTTTGGCCCCAAACTTGGGAGACGTGATCCTTGTATTTTTGTTGGCATGCACAAAAAAATTCAGCTAAAAACTCGAAGTGTACAAGATTTTGTTACCATTTGAAAAAGGTTTCCCCATTTTAAACACTTTAATGGCTACTCGCAGCAAACCTGTAATATCTCAAATGCTCTTTAAGGAGGTGTGAGTTCTCAAGGTTTGACGGGGGATATGGGGCCAATATAAGGGCCAAGTACCAGCACCCATCACACATCATGTGTGCACACCCCCCCAGCCCCCCGATTGTCGAAACCCCAATGCCATCGGTTAGGCACATCTTCATATTTCTATGTGCCAATGCCATTTTTATGGCTTGTAAATTCATACAATGGTCCTTTAAGTGTTCACGTGAAGTTTCATGGCAAGACGACTCGTTTTCTATTTTAAATGATTTTCCAAAATTTTTACGGTTTGGGATTTTTTAAAATTTTTTTGGAATTCATTTTGGTCCTAGACTTGGTAGTTGTGATCCTTGTATTTTTGGTGGCATGCACAAAAAAATTCAGCTAAAAACTCGAAGTGTACAAGATTTTGTGACCATTTGAAAAAAGTGTCCCCATTTTAGACACTTTAATGGCTACTGGCAGCAAACCTGTAAAATCTCAAATGCTCTTTAAGGGGGTGTGAGTTCTCGAGGTTTGATGAGGGATAGGGGGCCAATATAAGGGCCAAGTACCAGCACCCATCGCACATCATGTGCGCACACCCCCCGGCCCCCTCGATCGCCAGAACCCCAATGACGTCGGTCAGGTTGTCCGACGATGCTCTGGTGATGGTGCCTTGGTGAAGAAAAATGTGGCACCAGCACATGCGCGAGCCCAGCATGTGCTGCCGCAACCCTCGGTCCTATCCAATCTTAGACTAGGAATGAACTCCGTATGCTTAGACTGGGAATAAACTCCATATGCCTATGTCAACCCACGAAAGGAGCGTGCAGGCACTCAGCCGGCTAGAGGGGCGGGCTGCGTAAGCCGGGGATCGGCTGGGTACCCCTTTGCATGCTACTGATCCTGCTACTGCAACCCTCGGTCCGGTCTGATCTTAGACTGGCAAATGAACTCTATATGCCTAAGCCAACCGACAGAACGAGCGGGCGGGCGGGCGGGCGTGCACTACGTTGGCCAGAGAGACGGGATACGCAAGCCGTGGATCGATAGGGTGGTAGGTGGGTTTAGGCACATCTTCATATTTCTGCATGCCAATGCCATTTTTATGGCTTCTAAATTCATACAATGGTCCCTTAAGCCTTCACGTGAAGTTTCATGGCAAGACGACTCGTTTTCTATTTTTCACAATTTTTGAAACTTTTTACGGTGCGGGATTTTTTAAAATTTTTTCGGAAGGAGTTTTGGCCCCAAACTTCGTAGACATGATCCTTGTATTTTTGTTGGCATGTAAAAAAAATTCAGCTAAAAACTCGAAGTGTACAAGATTTTGTGACCATTTGAAAAAAGTGTCTCCATTTCAGACACTTTAATGGCTACTGGCAGCAAACCTGTAAAATCTCAAATGCTCTTTAAGGGGGTGTGAGTTCTTGAGGTTTGATGAGGGATAGGGAGCCAATATAAGGGCCAAGTACCAGCACCCATCGCACATCATTTGCGCACACCCCCACGACCGCCAGAACCCCAATGCCCCGGTCAGGTTCTCCGACGATGCTCCGGTGATGGTGCCTCGGCAAAGAAAAATGTGGCACCAGCACATGCCTGACCCCAACAAGTGCTGTCGCAACCCTCGGTCCTGTTCGATCTTAGACTAGGAATGAACTCCGTATGCTTAGACTGGGAACAAACTCCGTATGCCTAAGTCAACCCATGAAACAAGCGTACGGGCACTCAGACGTCTAGAGGGGCAGGATGCGCAAGCCGGGGATCGACCGGGTCCCCCTCTGCGTGCTGCCGATCCTACTACCACAACATCCGATCTGGTCTGATCTTAGACTAGGAATGAACTCCATATGCTTAAGCCAACCGACGAAACGAGCGGGTTGGCGGACGGGCGGACGACGTCGGCCAGAGAGACGGGATGCGCAAGCCATGGATCGATAGGGTGGTAGGTGGGTTTAGGCACATCTTCATATTTCTGCATGCCAATGCCATTTTTATGGCTTGTAAATTCATACAATGGTCCCTTAAGGTTTCACGTGAATTTCTTGGCAACATGACTCGTTTTCTATTTTTCACAATTTTCAAAAATTTTTACGGTTCGGGATTTTTTAAAACTTTTTTGAAAGGAGTTTTGGCCCCAAACTTGGTAGATGTGATCCTTGTATTTTTGTTGGCATGCACAAAAAAATTCAGCTAAAAACTTGAAGTGTCCAAGATTTTGTGACCATTTGAATAAAGTGTCCCCATTTAAGACACTTTAATGGCTACTGGCAGCAAACCTGTAAAATCACAAATGCTCTTTAAGGGGGTGTGAGTTCTGGAGGTTTGATTAGGGATAGGACGACAATATAAGGGCCAAGTACCAGAACCCATCGCACATCATGTGCGCACAACCCCCGGCCCCCCCGATCACCGAAACCTCAATGCCATCGGTCATGGCAAGACGACTCATTTTCTATTTTAAATGATTTTCAAAAATTTTTACGGTTTGGGATTTTTTAAAATTTTTTTGGAATTCGTTTTGGTCCCAGACTTGGTAGTTGTGATCCTTGTATTTTTGTTGAAATGCACAAAAAAATTCAGCTAAAAACTCGAAGTGTACAAGATTTTGTGACCATTTGAAAAAAGTGTCCCCATTTCAGACACTTTAATGGCTACTGGCAGCAAACCTGTAAAATCTCAAATGCTCTTTAAGGGGGTGTGAGGTCACAAGGTTTGATGAGGGATAGGGGGCCAATATGAGGGCCAAGTACCACCACCCACCGCACATCATGTGCACACACCCCCCGGCCCTCCGATCGCCGGAACCCAAATGTCGCCGGTCAGGTTCTCCGACGATGCTCCGGCGATGGTGTCCCGACGAAGAAAAATGCGGCACCAGCATATGGCCGAGCCCAGCATGTGCTGTCGCAACCCTCGATCTGGTCTGATCTTAGACTGGGAATGAACTCCATATGCCTAAGCCAATCGACGAAACGAGCAGGCAGACGGGTAGGCGGGCACTACGTCGGCCAGAGAGATAGGATGCGCAAGCCGTGGATCGATAGGGTGGTAGGTGGGTTTAGGCACATCCTGATATTTTTGCATGCCAATGCCATTTTTATGGCTTGTAAATTCATACAATGGTCCCTTAAGCCTTCACGTGAAGTTTCATGGCAAGATGACTCGTTTTTTATTTTTCACGATTTTCAAAACCTTTTGTCGTTTGGGATTTTTTAAAATTTTTTCAGAAGGAGTTTTGGCCCCAAACTTCGTAGATGTGATCACTGTATTTTTGTTGGCATGCATAAAAGAAATCAGCTAAAAACTCGAAGTGTACAAGATTTTGTGACCATTCGAAAAAAGTGTCCCCATTTCAGGCACTTTAATGGCTACTGGCAGCAAACCTGTAAAATCTCAAATGCTCTTTAAAGGGGTGTGAGTTCTCGAGGTTTTATGAGGGATAGAGGGCCAATATAAGGGCCAAGTACCAGCACCCATCACACATCATGTGCGCACACCTCCCCTCGGACCCCCTGATCGTCGGAACCCCAATGCCGTCGGTCAGGTTCTCTGGTGATGCTCCTACGATGGTGCCCCGATGAAGAAAAATGTGACACCAGCACATGCCCGAGCCCAGCATGTGCTGTCGTAACCCTTGGTCCGATCTGATCTTAGACTGGGAATGAACTCCGTATGCTTAAACTAGGAATGAACTCCATATGCCTAAGTCAACCCATGAAACGAGCGTGCGGGCGCTCAGCCGGCCAGAGGGGCAGGATGCGCAAGCTAGGGATCGATCGGGTCCCCCTCTGCTGCTGCCGATCCTGCTGTCACAACCCTCAGTCTGGTCTGATCTTAGACTGGGAATGAACTCGATATGCTTAAGCCAACCGACGAAATGAGCGGACAGGCGGGCACTGTGCCAGCCAGAGAGACGAGATGCACAAGCTATGGATCGATAGGGTGGTAGGTAGGTTTAGGCACATCTTAATATTTTTGTCTGCCAATGCCATTTTTATGGCTTGTAAATGCATACAATGGTCCCTTAAGCCTTCAGGTGAAGTTTCATGGCAACATGACTCATTTGCTATTTTTCACGATTTTTCAAACTTTTTACGGTTCGGTATTTTTTAAAATTTTTTCGGAAGGAGTTTTGAACCCAAACTTGGTAGACGTGATCCTTGTATTTTTGTTGGCATGCACAAAAAATTCAGCTAAAAACTCGAAGTGTACAAGATTTTGTGACCATTTGAAAAAAGTGTCCCCATTTCAAACACTTTAATGGCTACTGGCAGCAAACCTGTAAAATCTCAAATGTTCTTTAAGGGGGTGTCAATTCTCAAGTTTGATAAGGGATAGGGAGCCAATATAAGGGCCAAGTACCAGCACCCATCACACATCATGTCTGCACACCCCCCAGCCCCCCTATCGTCGGAACCCCAATGCCGTCAGTTAGGTTCTCCGACGATGCTACGACGATGGTGCCCCGGTGACGAAAAAATACGGCACCAATACATGCCCGAGCCCAGCATGTGCTGCTGCAATCCTCGATCCAGTTTGATCTTAGACTGGGAATGAACTCCGTATGTTGAGAGTGGGAATGAACTCCGTATGCCTAAGTCAACCCATGAAACAAGCGTACGGGCGCTCAGTCGGGCAGAGGGGCGAGATGCGCAAGCTGGGGATCGACTGGGTCTGCCTCTACGTGCTACCGATCCTGCTGCCGCAACCCTCGGTCCGATCCAATCTTAGACTGGGAATGAACTCCGTATGCCTAAGCCAACTGATGAAACAAGCGTGCGGGCGGGCTGGCGGGCACTATACCGGCTAGAAAGACGAGTTGCACAAGCCGTGGATCGATAGGGTGGTAGGTGGGTTTAGGCACATCTTCATATTTCTGCATGCCAATGCCATTTTATGGCTTGTAAATTCATAAAATGGTCCCTTAAGCCTTCTGGCGAAGTTTCATGGCAAGACGTCTCGTTTTCTATTTTTCACGATTTTTGAAACTTTTTACGGTTCTGGATTTTTTAAAATTTTTTTGGAAGGATTTTTGGCCCCAGACTTGGTAGACGTGATCCCTATATTTTTTTGGCATGCACAAAAAAAATTCAGCTACAAACTCGAAGTGTACAAAATTTTATGACCATTTGAAAAAAGTGTCCCCATTTCAGACACTTTAATGGCTACTGGCAGCAAACCTGTAAAATCTCAAATGCTCTTTAAGGGGGTGTGAGTTCTCGAGGTTTGATGAGGGATAGGCGGCAATATAAGGGCCAAGTACCAGCACCCATCGCACATCATGTGCACACACCCCCCGGCACCCCCGATCATTGGAACCCCAATGCCGTCGGATCGATTCTCCGGTGATGCCCTAGTGATGGTGCCCCGACGAAGAAAAATATGGCACCAGCACATGCCCGATCCCAGCATCTGCTACCGTAACCCTCAATCTGATCTAATCTTAGACTGGAATGAACTCTGTATGCCTAAGCCAACTGACAAAAGGAGAGGGCGGGCGGGCGGACGGGCACTACGCCGACCAGAGAGACGGGATGCGCAAGCCTTGGATCGATAGGGTGGTAGGTGAGTTTTGGCACATCTTCATATTTTTGCATGCCAATACCATTTTTATGGCTTGTAAATTCATACAATGGTCCCTTAAGCCTTCACGTGAAGTTGTATGGCAAGATGACTCGTTTTTTATTTTTCACGATTTGCGAAAGTTTTTGCAATTCGAGATTTTTTTAATTTTTTCGGAAGGAGTTTTGGCTCTAAACTTGGTAGACGTGATCCTTGTATTTTTGTTGGCATGCACAAAAAAATTCAGCTAAAAACTCTAAGTGTACAAGATTTTGTGACCATTTGAAAAAAGTGTCCCCATTTCAAACACTTTAATGGCTACTGGCAGCAAGCCTGTAAAATATCAAATGCTCTTTACGGGGGTGTGAGTTCTCGAGGTTTGATGAGGGATAGGGGGCCAATATAAGGGCTAAGTACCGGCACCAATGCACATCATATGCGCACACCCCCCGGCACCCCCGATCGCCGGAACCCCAATGCCGTCGTTTTCTATTTTTCATGATTTTTGAAACTTTTTACGGTTCGAGATTTTTTAAAATTTTTTCGGTAGGAGTTTTGGCCCCTAACTTGGTAGACGTGATCCTTGTATTTTTGTTGGCATGCAAAAAAAAAATCAGCTAAAAACTCGAGGTGTACAAGATTTTTTGACCATTTGAAAAAAGTGTCCTCATTTCAGACACTTTAATGGCTACTGGCAGCAAACCTATAAAATCTCAAATGCTCTTTAAGGGGGTGTGAGTTCTTGAGGTTTGATAAGGGATAGGGGGCCAATATAAGGGCCAAGTACCAGCACCCATCGCACATCATATGTGCACACCCCCCCGGCCCCTCCGATCGTCGGAACCCCAATGCCGTCGGTCAGGTTCTCCGGTGATGCTCAGACGATGGTGCCCCAGGGAAGAAAAATGCGACACCAGCACATGTCCGAGCCCAGCATGTGCTATCGCAACCCTTGGTCCAGTCTGATCTTAGACTGGGAATTAACTTCGTATGCTTAGACTGGGATTGAACTCGGTATGCCTAAGTCAACCAACAAAATGAGCATGCGGGTGCTCAGCCGGCCAGAGGGGATGGATGCGCAAGCTGGGGATTGGCTGAGTCCCCCTCTGCATGCTGCCGATCTTAGACTAGGAATGAACTCCGTATGCCTAAGCCAACTGACGAAACGAGTGGGCGGGCGGGCGGGCGGGTAATATGTCGGCCAGAGAGACGGGATGCAGAAGCCGTGGATCGATAGGGTGGTAGGTGGGTTTAGGCACAATTTCAAATTTCTGCATGCCAATGCCATTTTTATGGCTTGTAAATTCATACAATGGTCCCTTAAGCCTTCTCGTGAAGTTTCATGGCAAGATGACTCGTTTTCTATTTTTCACGATTTTTGAAACTTTTGCAGTTCAGGATTTTTTAAAATTTTTTCGAAAGGAGTTTTGGCCCCAAACTTGGTAGACGAGATCCTTGTATTTTTGTTGGCATGCACAAAACAATTCAGTTAAAAAATTGAAGTGTACAAGATTTTGTGACTATTTCAAAAAAGTGTCCCCATTTCAGACACTTTAATGGGTACTGGCAGCAAACCTGTAAAATCTCAAATGCCCTTTAAAGGGGGGTGAGTTCTCCAGGTTTGATGAGGGATAGGGGGACAATAAAAGGGCCAAGTACCAGTACCCATCGCACAACATGTGCGCACACCCCCCGACCCCCCGATCGCCGAAAACCCAATGCCGTCGGTCAGGTTCTCCGATGATGCTCCGATGACAGTGCCCCGACGAAGAAAAATGTGACACCAGCACATGCCCGAGCCCAGCATGTGCTACCGCAACCCTCGATCCGGTCTGATCTTAGACTGGGAATGAACTCTGTATGCTTAGACTAAGAATGAACTCCATATGCCTAAGTCAACCTACGAAACGAGCGTGCGGGCGCTCAGCCGGCCAGAGGGGGGGATGCACAAGTCAGGGATCGACTGAGTCCCCCTTTGCGTGCTGCCAATCTTGCTACCGCAACCTTCGATCTGGTCTGATCTTAGACTGTGAATGAACTCCGTATGCCTATGCTAACCGACGAAATGAGCGGGTGGGCGGGCAGGCGGGCACTACGTCAGCCAGAGAGATGGGATGCGCAAGCTGTGGATCGATGGGGTGGTAGGTGGGTTTAGGCACATCTTCATATTTCTGCATGCCAATGCCATTTTTATGGCTTGTAAATTCATACAATGGTCCTTTAAGCCTTCACGTGAAGTTTCATGGCAAGACGACTCGTTTTCTATTTTTCATGATTTTCAAAACTTTTTACGGTTCAGGATTTTTTAAAATTTTTTCAGAAGGAGTTTTGGCCCCAAACATGGTAGACGTGATCCTTGTATTTTTTTTGGCATTCATAAAAAAATTCAGTAAAAAACACGAAGTGTACAAGATTTTGTGACCATTTGAAAAAAGTGTTCCCATTTCAGACACTTTAATGGCTACTGGCAGCAAACCTGTAAAATCTCAAATGCTCTTTACGGGGGTGTGAGTTCTCGAGGTTTGATGAGAGATACTAGGCCAATATAAGTGCCAAGTACTAGTACCCATCGCACATCATGTGTGCATACCCCCCCGGGCCCCCCAATCGTCGAAACCCCAATGCCGCCGGTCAAGTTCTCCGGTGATGCTCTGGCGAAGAAAAATACAGCATCAGCACATGCTCGAAACAAGCGTGCAGGCGCTCAACCGGCCATAGGGGTGGGATATGCAAGCCGAGGATCGGTCGGGTCCCCCTCTGCGTGCTACCTATCCTATTGTCGGAACCCTCGGTCTAGTCCGATCTTAGATTGGGAATGAACTCCATATGCCTAAGCCAACCGATGAAACGGGCGAGCGGGCACTACGTCGGCTAGAGAGGCGTGATGCGCAAGCCGTGGATCGATAAGGTAGTAGGTGGGTTTAGGCACATCTTCATATTTCTATGTGCCAATGCCATTTTTATGGCATGTAAATTCATACAATGGTCCCTTAACCCTTCACGTGAAGTTTCATGGCAAGACGACTCATTTTTTATTTTTCACGATTTTTGAAACTTTTTGTAGTTTGGGATTTTTTAAAATTTTTTCAGAAGGAGTTTTGACCCCAAGCGTGGTAGACGTGATCCTTTTACTTTTGTTAGCATGCATAAAAAAATTCAGCTAAAAACTCAAAGTGTACAAGTTTTTGTGACCATTTGAAAAAAGTATCCCCATTTCAGACACTTTAATGGCTACTGGCAGCAAACCTGTAAAATCTCAAATGCTCTTTAAGGGGGTGTGAGTTCTCGAGGTTTGATGAGGGATAGGGGGCCAATATAAGGGCCAAGTACCAGCACCCTGTGCACATCATGTGCGCACACCCCTCCGGCCCCCTCGATCGCCGGAACCGCAATGCCGCCGGTCAGGTTCTCCAGCGATGCTCCGACGATGGTACCCCGACGAAGAAAAATACGGCACCAGCACATGCTCAAGACCAGCATGTGCTACCGCAACCCTCGGTCCGGTCCGATCTTAGACTAGGAATGAACTCCGTATACTTAGACTGGGAACGAACTTCGTATGGCTAAGTCAACCCACGAAATGAGCGTACGGGCGCTCAGCCGGCCAGAGGGGCAGGATGCCCAAGCCGGGGATCGGTCGGGTCCCCTTTTACGTGTTGCTGATCCTGCAGTCGTAACCCTCGGTCTGTTCTAATCTTAGACTGGGAATGAACTCCGTATGCCTAAGCTAACCGACAAAACGAGCTGGCGGGCGGGCGGGCACTACGCCGACCAGAGAGACGGGATGCGCAAGCCGTGGATCGATAGGGTGGTAGGTGGGTTTAGGCACGTCTTCATATTTCTGCATGCCAATGCCATTTTTATGCCTTTTAAATTTATACAATGGTCTCTTGAGCCTTCACACGAAGTTTCATGGCAAGACGACTCGTTTTCTATTTTTCTTGATTTTTGAAACTTTTTACGGTTCGAGATTTTTTAAAATTTTATCGGAAGTAGTTTTGGCCCCAAACTTGGTAGACGTGATCCTTGTATTTTTGTTCGCATGCATAAAAAATTCAGCTAAAAACTCGAAGTGTACAAGATTTTGTGTCCATTTGGAAAAAGTGTCCCCATTTCAGACACTTTAATGGCTACTGGCAGTAAGCCTATCAAATCTCAAATGCTCTTTAAGGGGGTGTGAGTTCTCGAGGTTTGATGAGGGATAGGGGGCCAATATAAGGGCCAAGTACCAGCACCCATTGTACATCATGAGCGTACACCCCCCGGCACCCCCGATCGTCGGAACCCCAATGTCATCGGTCAGGTTCTCCGACGATGCTCTGTCAATGGTGCCCCGGCGAAGAAAAATACGGCACCAGCACATGTCCGAGCCTAGCATGTGCTGCCACAACCCTCGGTCCAGTTTGATCTTAGACTAGGAAGGAACTCTGTATGCTTAGACTAGGAATGAACTCTGTATGCCTAGGTCAACCCACAAAACAAGTGTGTAGGCGCTCAACCGGCCAGAGGGGCGGGATGCGTAAGTAGGGATCGGTCGAGTCCCCCTCTGCATGCTGCCAATCCTGCTGCCACAACCCTCGGTCCGATCCGATCTTAGATTGGGAATGAACTCCGTATGCCTAAGCCAACCGACGAAATGAGTGAGCGGGCAGGCGGGCGAGCACTACGCCGGCCAGAGAGATGGGATGCGCAAGCCGTGTGTCACGGACTAAGCTTTCTCTCAACAAGCACTAGGTCGTGCGGCACTTGAATGGATGCTTCCACCCAAGTCAGCCTTCAATATATCGATATCTGAACAAATAACCATAAACCATGGTTAGTCTCAAGCATTCACAGTAAGACATAATATATCGAGGTCAATCTCAAGCATACACACACAACAAGGCACATCCACATCAAGAAAGAAAGAAACGCATCGAGGCAACAATCGAGCATTCAATCGAGGTGAATTTTGTTATAAATGGGAATCATACATTGGGATCTCCCACCATCACCAGGGCCAGGGGGCAGCCCTTGGTGGGTGGCCTAAGCTCGCATAGCACCCGGTGAGATAGCCCAACACTACGCTGCCGACTCACCCCCTAAAGAGCCTTAGAGATTTTAGAGCTATGCTACCAGTAACTGTTACAATGTTTGAAATGGGGACACTTTTCCTAGCACAAGGGATCTACCCGACCATGGCCCTATACATGGGTGGCTCATGGCAACCTAAGTCCCGGTCATGGCCTTATACAAGGTTGGCTCATGACATCCTCCCCCACCTATTCTATCGACGTCCTTGTCGACTTGCTGGCTTGAAATTCTTCAATCTTCCTTTGAAATCTCTAGAGGTCATGTTCTCTCTCCCAGCTGGTTTCTTCTAGTCCTAAGCCCTCTCACTTCACTAAGTATTCCTGAACTAGTCTTCGAGATATCTTGGTTTCCCTGTCAGCTAAGATCTCTTCGACTCGACGCTTTGAAGGTGGCTTCGTGGTGATGGCGGCTCTAGTTGGCTCCCTTCGGCTAACATTTGTAGGATCTGTATGAAAAGGCTTTAGGTTGCTTACATGAAATACTGGGTGCACCTTCATCCACTTCGGTGGGTTAATTTTGTAAGAAATGTTCCCCACCTTGGAAAGGACTCTTACTGGACCTTCATATTTACGCACCAGTCTACGATCTCTCTTTCTTAAAAACCTGGTTTGTTCAGGAACTAGTCAGACCAGAACTAAATCACCAACTTGGAATTGTTGAGCTCTGCAATTCTTGTCTGCCCACTTCTTCATCCGCTTTGATGCCTTCTCTAGGTAGGTTTGTGCAATCTTTGTGTTTTGTTTTCCACTCCTTGCTGAGGTTGAAAGCTCTCGTATTCTTTCCTCCATATTTTTCTAAGGAAGTGTGGGGTAGCCTTGGTAATTGTCCGGTGACCACCTCAAATGGGCTCTTGTTAGTGGAAGAGCTTTTGTTGGAATTAAAGCAGAGTTGAACAACATCCAACAATGAAGGCCAGTCCTTCTGGTTGGCTTGGACAAAGTGCCTCAAATATTCCTCCAACAATCCATTGAAACGTTCCGTTTGGCCATCGGTCTGAGGATGGTAGCTCGAAGAGATGTTGAGTTGGGACCTCAAAATCTTGAAAAGTTCTCTCCGAAAGGACCCCGTGAATCTCGGATCTCTATCGCTGACAATGTTTTGAGAGAGGCCCCAATATTTGACCACATGTTTGAACAATAGTCGAGCTGTGTCTTCTGCTGTACAATACTTGTGAGCGGGAATGAATGTGGCATACTTGGAGAACCGATCAATTACCACCAAGATAGTTCCAAGATCACCAACCTTGGGTAGGCTCGAAATGAAATTGAGGGAGATGCTTTCCCACAGTTTGGTGGGTACCGGTAATGGTTCAAGCATGCCCACAGGTTTTCTTTTTTTGACTTTGTCTTGTTGCCAAATGAGGCAAGTCTTCGTATAGTCCATCACATCTTGTCGCATGTGAGGCCAATAGTATCCTTGTTTTAATAACGCTAAAGTGCATTGCCAGCCCGGGTGTCCCACCCATGAGGTGTCATGGCATTCCCTCATCAGCATTTGTCTCAGCCCTCCTGCTCTCGACATAAACACTCGAGGCCCCTTGGTCCACAAGACCCCATTTTCTTGCCAGAAGTATTTGGACTTCCCTTCTTCCACTAGCTTCAAGATGGCACAAGCTTACGGGTCCTTCCCTAGATGATCTCCAATCAACTTATGAATGTCTGTAGTGGCTCTGCTAGTTGCCATTGGGGCCATTCTTCTGAGGGCCGCTAACTCTGGTCGCCTGCTCAATGCATCCGCCACTTGATTGGTCTTCCCAGTGGTATGCTCAAAACGAAAGTCGAACTCTACTAAAAATTCCTGTCACCTAGCTTGTTTCGTCGTAAGCCTTGGTTGGGTGAGAAAATGGCTAACGGCTGCATTGTCTGTCTTCACGACAAAGTGTGAACCCAACAAGTAATGTCGCCAAGCCCTCAAGCAATGAACCACCGCCAGGAGCTCTTTTTTCTGGGCCGTATATTTCCTCTTCGCTTCGCTCAGCTTCCTACTTTTAAATGCTATCGGGTGATGTTGTTGTAAAAGCACACCTCCAATAGCAAAATCAGATGCATCCGTCTGAACTTCAAAAGGCTTTTCAATATCAAGAAGAGCTAAGATGGGATCCTTCATAATAGCATCTTTCAATCTCTCAAAGGCTTCTTGGCACTCGTTGGTCCAACACCATTTATGCTCTTTCTTCAATAGCTCCGTGAGGGCCGTGGTCTTACGAGAGTACCCTTCCACAAACCTTCTATAATAGTTCGTTAGTCTCAAAAATGAGCGGAGCTCACTAACATTCTTTGGTGTTGTCCACTCTTTGATGGCTGTAACCTTTTCCATGTCCATTC
Organism: Durio zibethinus; assembly: GCF_047325235.1. Taxonomy (NCBI): domain Eukaryota; kingdom Viridiplantae; phylum Streptophyta; class Magnoliopsida; order Malvales; family Malvaceae; genus Durio; species Durio zibethinus. The sequence continues at coordinate 14,204,164 of NC_143170.1, read as the reverse complement.
GAATGTGGCCATGTTCAATAATGTGATCGAGAAAATGGATTTGGGTCTGAGCAAACATGCATTTCTCCCTTTTTACATATAATCGATGGTCCTGCAGCCTTTTAAACACCCGACGTAGGTGTTCTTGATGTTCCTCCAAGGTGGAGCTGTACACCACTATATCGTCTAAATAAATGACTACAAATTTATCAAGGTAGTCATGGAACACCTGATTCATCAATGTACAAAATGTGGCAGGAGCATTGGTCAGTCCAAAGGGCATAACAAGAAATTCAAATGCACCATACCGTGTTACACAGGTGGTCTTTGGCTCATCTCCCTCAACGATTCTGACCTGATGGTATCTAGATCTCAGGTCCAGTTTGGAGAAGTACTTGACCCGACTCAATTGATCAAATAAGTCCGCTATAAGCGGGATAGGATATTTGTTTCTTACGGTGACTTTATTCAGGGCCCTGTAGTCAACACATAAACGCAAGCTCTCATCATGCTTCTTTTGGAATAGCATAGGCACTCCGAAAGGAGCCTTTGATGGTCTGATAAACTCGGCTTGTAGAAGCTCATCTAACTATTTTCTCAGCTCAGCCAACTCTGGCAGGGCCATGTGATAGGGAGCTTTAACAGGGGGTTTTGCTCCCAGGAGGAGCTCAATTTCGTGGTCCACTGCTCGTCGAAGGGGTAGAACCTTGGGTAACATCTCTAGCATCACCCCTTCGAATTCTTCCAACACTCTCTTCATGCCATCGGGTATTGATTCTACTTTTAACCCTTCTTTGTAGATCGACATGGCCACAAAAGAGGGTTCCCCTCTCTTTACCCCTTTCTTGAACTACAAAGCTGAAATCATTTTCTTCCCACTCTTTGGGAAGATATTGGCTGGCACCACACACGGGTGTTCCCCTAAAAACAACAAGCAGCTAGTAGTGAGGATAGGGATTACCTGAGCCAATGCCATGAAGTCCAATCCGAGAACGACATCAAAGTCATCCATAGGGGAGACTGTGAAGTCTGCCTTCCCTTTCCATGGCCCCAATTTGGTTGTCACACCCTTAGAGCTTCCACTTATCGCAAAGGCTGGTGAATTGACTGCCTTCATTCATCCACAGTCTTTGTTAACCTGAAGGCCACACCTTTTTGCTTCTTCTGGTGTGATGAAAGTATCAGTTGCACTTGTGTCCACCATGGCCTTGGTGGCCTTCTCGTTGATCATTAGGTTCACATACATCAAGCCCCTACTTTGCTCTTTCCTTATAGTGTTCAGTTGGGTGTGAAAGGCATTGAGGAACCTTATTGAGCCCATCCTGGCTGGTTCCTCTTCGATCTCTTCAATGCTCTCCCGGTGCTTTTGCAGGCTCTTGAGATGAGGTCCTTAAAGCGTTAAGGGCTCCTTTGTGCGGGCATTCGGCCACCCGATGTGGCCCCTTACAAAGAAAGCAAGCTAGCGGTTGCCTAGGCTTGAAAGTCACTGCATTGTTTGTTTTGGGTTGAGTGCTATCTCGATCAAAAGACCTCCTATCTGATCCTCCACCGAAGGGATGGTCCAATCTGGTCATCTTTCCCCCACTCCCAAAGTTGAAGCTACTGCTAGCTGATGAAGGATTTTTTCATTTTAAGGAGCCATCATTATAGTCTTGGAGACGTTCAGCTACAGCTATGGCCGTGGCCACGTCTTGCACTTTTGTCTTTGTAGTTCTGGTCTGGCCCAAGGCTTGAGGCCTTCGAGAAAATAGAACATCTTGTCCTTCTCGGACATGTCTCGAATATCCAACATCAAGGTAGAAAAGCTCCTTACAAACTCTCGCACTGTCCCTGTTTGCACTAATTCTCGGAGTCTCCTTCGACCCATATACTCCACATTCTCAGGGAAAAATTGGTTTTTCAATTCCTGCTTCAGGTCCATCCAAGTTTTGATCGGGCACTCGTCATTGACAAACTTGGCACACCACCAAAGCTTGGCATCCCCTGTGAGGTACATCGATGCCATTGTTACCTTGTCTTCCTCTGAATCCGTGTGCACAGCCTGAAAGTATTGCTCCATGTCAAACAAGAAATTTTCAAGTTACTTGGCATCCCTTGCCCCCTCATAACATCGAGGCTCCGACACCTTAGGCCTTCTCCCCCTATCTGTCGAGCTCAAACCTGACCTAGCCACAGCCAGTTGTAAGATGCTCACCTATGCTCTGAGCTCTTTAAACTCTTTTTGGAGAATATTCAAGGCATCTCTAGCCTCATCGCTCATGTTGTGGAGAGTATCGGACAACTCTCGCTGGGTTGTCTCGATCTCCCTCACTCGATCTTTAGTCACCATATGAGTTTTCATTGTGGCCACCGTGACCTCAAGTTCTTCAATTATCTGTTGATGATCAGGTCCACCACTTGTGGCCATCTCATCCATTTTCTAGCACTTCTCAATCGTGCTCTGATACCACGTGTCACAGACTAAGCTTTCTCTCAACAAGCACTAGGTCGTGCGGCACTTGAATGGACGCTTCCACCCAAGTCAGCCTTCAATAGATTGATATCTGGACAAATAACCATAAACCATGGTTAGTCCCAAGCATTCACAATAAGACACAATATATCAAGGTCAATCTCAAGCATACACACACAATAAGGCACATCCACATCAAGAAAGAAAGAAATGCATCGAGGCAACAATCGGGCATTCAATTGAGGTGAATTTTATTATAAACGGGAATCATACATTGGGATTTCCCACCATCACCAGGGCCAAGGGGCAGCCTTTGGTGGGTGGCCTAAGCTCGTATAGCACCCGGTGAGATAGCCTAACACTACGCTGCTGGCTCACCCCCCTTAAAGAGCCTTAGAGATTTTAGAGCTATGCTACCAGTAATCGTTACAATGTTTGAAATGGGGACACTTTTCCTAGCATAAGGGATCTACCCAATCATGGCCCTATAAATGGGTGTCTCATGACATCGTGGATCGATAGGGTGGTAGGTGGGTTTAGGCAAATCTTCATATTTCTACGTGCCAATGCCATTTTTATGGCTTGTAAATTCGTACAATGGTCTTTTAAGCCTTCACGTGAAGTTTCATGGCAAGACAACTCGTTTTCTATTTTTCATGATTTTTGAAACTTTTCACTGTTCGGGATTTTTTAAAAGTTTTTCGGAAGGCGTTTTGGCCCCATACTTGGAGGACATGATCCTTTTATTTTTGTTGGCATGCATAAAAAACTTCAACTAAAAACTCGAACTGTACAAGATTTTGTGACCATTTGAAAAAAGTGTCCCCATTTCAGACACTTTAAAGGCTACTGGCAGCAAACCTGTAAAATCTCAAATGCTCCTTAAGGGGGTGTGAGTTCTCGAGGTTTGATAAGGGATAGGGGGCCAATATAGGGGCCAAGTACCAGCACCCATTGCACATCATGTGCGCACACCCCCTACCCCCCGATCGCCGGAACCCCAATGACACCGATCAAATTCTCCGGTGATGCTCCGACGATGGTGCCCCAGCAAAGAAAAATGCAGCACCAGCACAAGCCCGAGCCCAGCATGTGCTGCCGCAACCCTCAGTCCAGTCCGATCTTAGACTGGGAATGAACTCCGTATGCCTAAGCCAACCGACAAAACGAACGGGCGGGCGGGAGGGCGGGCACTACACTGGCCAGAAAGACGGGATGCGCAAGCCGTGGATCGATAGGGTGGTAGGTGGGTTTGGGCACATCTTCATATTTTTATGTGCCAATGCCATTTTTATGGCTTGTAAATTCATACAATGGTCCCTTAAGCCTTCACGTGAAGTTTCATGGCAAGACGACTCGTTTTCTATTTTTCACGATTTTTGAAACATTTTACAGTTTGGGATTTTTTAAAATTTTTTCGGAAGGAGATTTGGCCCCAAACTTGTTAGACGTGATCCTTGTATTTTTTTTGGCATGCACAATAAAAATCAGCTAAAAATGCAAAGTGTACAAGATTTTGTGACCATTTGAAAAAAATGTCCCCACTTGGGACACTTTAATGGCTACTGGCAGCAAACCTGTAAAATCTCAAATGCTCTTTAAGGGGGTTTGAGTTCTCAAGGTTTGATGAGGGATAGGGGGCCAATATAAGGGCCAAGTACCAGCACCCATCGCACATCATGTGCGCGGACCCCCCGGCCCCCTCGATCGTCGAAACCCCCGGTCAGGTTCTCTAGCGATGCTCCGACGATGATGCCCCAGCGAAGAAAAATGTGGTACCAGTACATGCCCGAGCCCAGCATGTGCTGCCACAACCCTCGATATCATCCGATCTTAGACTAGGAATGAACTCCGTATGCCTAAGTCAACCCACGAAACGAGCAAGCGGGCGCTCAGCCGACCAGAGGGGCGAGATGCGCAAGCCGAGGATCGGTCAGGTCCTCCTCTGCGTACTGCCGATCCTGCTGCTGCAACCCTCGGGCTGGTCTGATCTTAGACTGGGAATGAACTCCATATGCCTAAGCCAATCGACGTAACGAGCGGGCAAGCAGGTGGGCGGGCACTACGCCGATCAAAGAGACGGGATGCGCAAGCCGTGGATCGATAGGGTGGTAGGTAGGTTTAGGTACATCTTCATATTTCTACGTGCCAATGCCATTTTTATGGTTTGTAAATTCATACAATGGTCCCTTAAGCCTTCACGTGAAGTTTCATGGCAAGACGACTCATTTTTTATTTTTCATGATTTTTAAAAATTTTTACGGTTTGGGATTTTTTAAAATTTTTTTGAAAGGATTTTTGGCCCCAAACTTGCTAGACGTGATCCTTGTATTTTTGTTGGCATGCAAAAAAAAATTCAGCCAAAAACTCGAAGTGTACAAGATTTTGAGACCATTTGAAAAAAGTGTCCCCATTTCAGACACTTTAATGGCTACTGGCAGCAAACCTGTAAAATCTCAAATGCTCTTTAAGGGGGTGTGAGTTCTCGAGGTTTGATGAGGGATAGGGGGCCAATATAAGGGTGAAGTACCAGCACCCATCGCACATCTTGTGCGCACACCCCCCGGCCCCTCCGATCGTCGGAACGCCAATGCCGCCGGTCAGGTTCTCCGGCGATGCTCCGACGATGGTGCCCCAGTGAAGAAAAATGTGGCACCAGCACATGCTCGAGCCCAGCATGTGCTGTAGCAACCCTTGGTCCAGTCCGATCTTAGATTGGGAATGAACTCCGTATGCTTAGATTGGGAATGAACTCTGTATGCCTAAGTCAACCCATGAAACGAGAGTGCGGGAGCTCAACCGGCCAGAGGGGCGGGATGCGCAAGCCGGGGATCGGTAGGGTCCCCTTCTACGTGCTGTCGATCCTACTACTGCAACCCTCGGTCTGGTCTGATCTTAGACTGGGAATGAACTCCATATGCCTAAGCCAACCGACGAAACGAGCGGGCGGGCGGGCACTACGTCGACCAGAGAGACGGGATGCGCAAGCCGTGGATCGATAGGGTGGTAGGTGGGTTTAGGCACATCTTCATATTTTTGAGTGCCAATGCCATTTTTATGGCTTGTAAATTCATACAATGGTCCCTTAAGCCTTCACGTGAAGTTTCATGGCAAGACGACTCGTTTTCTATTTTTCACGATTTTTGAAACTTTTTACGGTGTGGGATTTTTCAAAATATTTTCGGAAGAAGTTTTGGCCCCAAACTTGGTAGACAATATCCTTGTATTTTTGTTGGCATGCACAAAAAAATTTAGCCAAAAACTTGAAGTGTACAAGATTTTGTGACCATTTGAAAAAAATGTCCCCACTTCAGACACTTTAATGGCTACTGGCAACAAACCTGTAAAATCTCAAATGCTCTTTAAGGGGGTGTGAGTTTTTGAGGTTTGATGAGGAATAGGGGTCCAATATAAGGGCCAAGTACCAGTATTCATCACACATCATGTGCGCAGACCCCCTCGGCCCCCCGATCGTCGGAACCCCAATGTCGTCAGTCAGGTTCTCCGGTGATGCTCCGACGATGGTGCCCCAATGAAGAAAAATGCGGCACCAGCACATGCTCGAGCCCAGTATGTGCTACCACAACCCTCGATCCAGTCCGATCTTAGATTGGAAATGAACTCCGTATGCTTAGACTGGGAATGAACTCTGTATGCCTAAGTCAACCCATGAAACGAGCGTACGACCGCTCAGCCGGCCAGAGGGGCGGGATGCATAAGCCGGGGATCAATCGGGTCCCCCTCTACGTGCTGTCAATCCTGCTACCGTAACTCTTGGTCCAGTCCGATATTAGACTAGGAATGAACTCCGTATGCCTAAGCCATCCGACGAAACGAACGGGCAGGCTGGCGGGCGGGAATTACGTCGGCCAAAGAAGCGGGATGTGCAAGCCGTGAATCGATAAGGTGGTAGGTGGGTTTAGGCACATCTTCATATTTTTGCGTGCCAATTCCATTTTTATGGCTTGTAAATTCATACAATGGTCCCTTAAGCCTTCACGAGAAGTTTCATGGCAAGACGACTCCTTTTCTATTTTTCATGATTTTCAAAACTTTTTGCGATTCGAGATTTTTTAAAATTTTTTCGGAAGGAGTTTTGGCCCAAAACTTGGTAGACGTGATCCTTGTATTTTTTTTGGCATGCACAAAAAATTTAGCTAAAAACTCGAAGTGTACAAGATTTTGTGACCATTTGAAAAAAGTGTCCCCATTTCAGACACTTTAATGGCTACTGGCAGCAAACCTGTAAAATCTCGAATGCTCTTTAAGGGGGTGTGAGTTCTCAAGGTTTGATGAGGGATAGGGGGCCAATATAAGGGCCAAGTACCAGCACCCATCGCACATCATGTGCGCACACCCCCCCGACCCTTTCGATCACCAGAACCCCAATGCCGTCGGTCAGGTTCTCTGCCTATGCTCTGGTTATGGTGCCCCGACGAAGAAAAATGTGGCACAAGCACATGCCCGAGCCCAGCATGTGCTGTCGGAACCCTCGGTCCGGTCCGATCTTATACTGGGAATGAATTTCGTATGCTTAGACTGAGAATGAACTCCGTATGCCTAAGTCAACCAACGAAATGAGCGTGCGGGCGCTCAGCCGGCCAGAGGGGCGGGATGTGCAAGCCGGGGATCGACCGGGTCCCCCTCTAGGTGCTGCCAATCCTGCTACCACAACCCTCGGTCTGGTCTGATCTTAGACTGGGAATGAACTCCGTATGCCTAAGCCAACCGACAGAAAGAGCGGGCGGGCACTACGCTGGCCAGAGAGACAGGATGCGTAAGATGTGGATCGATAGGGTGGTAGGTGGGTTGAGGCACATCTTCATATTTCTGCATGCCAATGCCATTTTTTGGCTTGTAAATTCATACAATGGTCCCTTAAGCCTTCACGTGAAGTTTCATGGCAAGACGACTCGTTTTCTATTTTTCACGATTTTTAAAACTTTTTGCAGTTTGGGATTTTTTAAAATTTTTTCGGAAGGCGTTTTGGCCCAAAACTTGGTAGACGTGATCCTTGTATTTTTTTTGGCATGCACAAAAAATTTAGCTAAAAACTCGAAGTGTACAAGATTTTGTGACCATTTGAAAAAAGTGTCCCCATTTCAGACACTTTAATGGCTACTGGCAGCAAACCTGTAAAATCTCGAATGCTCTTTAAGGGGGTGTGAGTTCTCAAGGTTTGATGAGGGATAGGGGGCCAATATAAGGGCCAAGTACCAGCACCCATTGCACATCATGTGCGCACACCCCCCCGACCCTTTCGATCACCAGAACCCCAATGCCGTCGGTCAGGTTCTCTGCCTATGCTCTGGTTATGGTGCCCCGACGAAGAAAAATGTGGCACAAGCACATGCCCGAGCCCAGCATGTGCTGTCGGAACCCTCGGTCCGGTCCGATCTTATACTGGGAATGAATTTCGTATGCTTAGACTGAGAATGAACTCCGTATGCCTAAGTCAACCAACGAAATGAGCGTGCGGGCGCTCAGCCGGCCAGAGGGGCGGGATGTGCAAGCCGGGGATCGACCGGGTCCCCCTCTAGGTGCTGCCAATCCTGCTACCGCAACCCTCGGTCTGGTCTGATCTTAGACTGGGAATGAACTCCGTATGCCTAAGCCAACCGACAGAAAGAGCGGGCGGGCACTACGCTGGCCAGAGAGACAGGATGCGTAAGATGTGGATCGATAGGGTGGTAGGTGGGTTGAGGCACATCTTCATATTTCTGCATGCCAATGCCATTTTTTGGCTTGTAAATTCATACAATGGTCCCTTAAGCCTTCACGTGAAGTTTCATGGCAAGACGACTCGTTTTCTATTTTTCACGATTTTTAAAACTTTTTGCAGTTTGGGATTTTTTAAAATTTTTTCGGAAGGCGTTTTGGCCCCAGACTTGGTAGACGTGATCCTTGTAATTTTTTTGGCATACACAAAAAAAGTCAGCTGAAAACTCGAAGTGTACAAGATTTTGTGACCATTTGAAAAAAGTGTCCCCATTTCAGACACTTTAATGGCCACTGGTAGCAAACCTGTAAAATCTCAAATGCTCTTTAAGGGGGTGAGAGTTCTCAGGGTTTGATGAGGGATAGGGGGCCAATATAAGGGCCAAGTACCAGCACCCATCGCACATCATGTGCGCACACCCCCTGACCCCCCGATCACCGGAACCCTAATGTCGTCTGTTAGGTTCTCCAGTGATGCTCTGACGATGGTGCCCCGATGAAGAAAAATGCGACACCAACACATGCCCAAGCCCAGCATGAACTCCGTATGCTTAGACTAGGAATGAACTCCGTATGCCTATGTCAACCCATGAAACGAGTGTGCGGGTGCTAAGCCGGCCAGAGGGGCGGGATGCGCAAGCCGGGGATCGACCGGGTCCCCCTCTGCGTGCTGCCGATTTTGCTGCTGTGACCCTTAGTCCAGTTCGATCTTAGACTAAGAATGAACTTCGTATGCCTAAGCCAACCGACGAAATGAACGGGCAGGCTGGCGGGCGGGCACTACATCGGCCAGAGAGACTGGATGCGCAAGCCGTCGATCGATCGGGTGGTAAGTGGGTTTAGGTACATCTTCATACTTCTGCATGCCAATGCCATTTTTATGGCTTGTAAATTCATACAATGGTCCCTTAAGCCTTCACGTGAAGTTTCGTGGCAAGACGACTCATTTTCTATTTTTCACGATTTTTGAAACTTTTTACCGATCGAGATTTTTTAAAATTTTTTTGAAAGGACTTTTGGCCCCAAACTTGGTAGACGTGATCCTTGTATTTTTGTTGGTGTGGACAAAAAAATTCAGCTAAAAACTTGAAGTGTACAAGATTTTGTGATCATTTGAAAAAAGTGTCCCTATTTCAAACACTTTAATGGCTACTGGCAGCAAACTTGGAAAATCTCAAATGCTCTTTCAGGGGGTGTGAGTTCTCGAGGTTTGATGAGGGATAGGGAGCCAATATAAGGGCCAAGTACCAGCACCCATCGTACATCATGTGCACACACCCCCCCGGCCATCCCGATCGTCGGAACCTCAACGCCGCCGGTCAGGTTCTCTGGTGATGCTCTGATGATGGTGCCCCGACGAAGAAAAATGTGGCACCAGCACATGCCCAAGCCCAGCGTGTGCTGTTGCAACCCTCAGTCTGGTCTGATCCTAGACTGGGAATAAACTCCGTATGCTTAGACTGGGAATGAACTCCATATGCCAAAGTCATCCCATGAAACGAGAGTGTGGGCGCTCAACCGGCCAGAGGGGCGGGACGCGTAAGCCGAGGATCGACCAGGTCCCCCTCTGCGTGCTGTCAATCTTGGTGCTGCAACCCTCGGTCCGGTCTGATCTTAGATTGGGAATGTACTCCGTATGCCTAAGCCAACCAATGAAACGAGCGGGCGGGCGGGTTGGCACTACGCCGGCTAGAGAGACGGGATGCGCAAGCCGTGGATCGATAGGGTGGTAGGTGGGTTTAGGCACATCTTCATATTTCTACATGCCAATGCCATTTTTATGGCTTGTAAATTCATAAAATGGTCCCTTAAGCCTTCATGTGGAGTTTCATGGCAAGACGACTCGTTTTCTATTTTTCAAGATTTTTGAAACTTTTTACGGTGCGGGATTTTTCAAAATATTTTTGGAAGGAGTTTTAGCCCCAAACTTGGTAGACATGATCCTTGTATTTTTTTTGGCATGCACAAAAAAATTCAGCCAAAAACTCGAAGTGTACAACATTTTGTGACCATTTGAAAAAAGTGTCCCCATTTCAGACACTTTAATGGCTATTGGCAGCAAACCTGTAAAATCTCAAATGCTCTTTAAGGGGGTGTGAGTTCTCGAGGTTTGATGAGGGATAGGGGGCCAATTAAGGGCCAAGTGCCAGCACCCATTGCACATCATGTGCGCACACCCCCCCGGCACCCCCGATCGTCGGAACCTTAATGCCATCGGTCAGGTTCTCCGGCGATGCTCTGGGGATGGTGCCCCGACGAAGAGAAATGCGGCACCAGCACATGCCCGAGCCCAGCATGTGTCGTCACAACCCTCGGTCCAGTCTGATCTTAGACTGGGAATGAACTTCGTATGCTTAGACTAGGAATGAACTCCGTATGCTTAGACTAGGAATGAACTCCGTATGCCTAAGTCAACCCACGAAACGAGCATGCGGGCACTCAACCGGCTAGAGGGGCGGGATGGGCAAGCCGGGGATCGATCGGGTCCCCCTCTGTGTGATGTCGATCCTGCTGCCGCAACCCTCAGTCTGGTCTGATCTTAGACTGGGAATGAACTCCGTATGCCTAAGCCAACCGACGAAACGAGCGGGAGGGCGGGCAGGCGGGCATTACGCCGGTCAGAGAGACGAGATGCGGAAGCCGTGGATCGATATGGTGGTAGGTGGGTTTAGGCATATCTTCATATTTCTGTGTGCCAATGCCATTTTTGTGGCTTGTAAATTCATACAATGGTCCCTTAAGCCTTCACGTGAAGTTTCATGGCAAGACGACTTGTTTTCTATTTTTTACGATTTTCAAAACTTTTTGGGGTTCTAGATTTTTTAAAATTTTTTCAGAAGGATTTTTGGCCCCAAACTTGGTAGACATGATCCTTGTATTTTTGTTGGTGTGCACAAAAAAATTTAGCTAAACACTTGAAGTGTACAAGATTTTGTGATCATTTGAAAAAAGAGTTCCTATTTTAGACATTTTAATGGCTACTGGCAGCAAACCAATAAAATCTCAAACGCTCTTTAAGGGGGTGTGAGTTCTCGAGGTTTGATGAGGGATAGGGGACCAATATAAGGGCCAAGTACCAGCACCCAATACACATCATGTGTGCACACCCCCGGCCCCCCGATCGTCGGAACCCCAATGCCGCCGGTCAGGTTCTCCGACGATGCTCCGGCGATGGTGCCCCAACAAAGAAAAATGCGGCACCAGCACGTGCTCGAGCCCAGCATGTGCTGCCGCAACCCTCAGTCGGGTTTGATCTTAGACTGGGAATGAACTCTGCATGCTTAGACTGGGAATGAACTCCATATGCCTAAGTCAACCCACGAAACGAGCGTGCAGGCGCTCAACCGGCCAGAGGGGTGGCATGCGCAAGTCGGGGATCGATCGGGTCCCCCTCTGCTTGCTGCCAATCCTTAGGCAAGCAACCCTCAGTCTGGTCCAATCTTAGACTGGGAATGAACTCTGTATGCCTAAGCCAACCGACGAAACGAGCGGACGGGCAGACGGGCGGGCACTACGCCGGCCAGAGAGACGGGTACGCAAGCTGTGGATCGATAGGGTAGTTGGTGGGTTTAAGCACATCTTCATATTTCTATGTGCCAATGCCATCTTTATGGCTTGTAAATTCATACAATGGTCCCTTAAGCCTTCACGTGAAGTTTCATGGCAAGACGACTCGTTTTCTATTTTTCACGATTTTTGAAACTTTTTGCGGTTCGGGATTTTTTAAAATTTTTTCAGAAGAAGTTTTGGTACCAAACTTGGTAGAAGTGATCCTTGTATTTCTGTTGGCATGCAGAAAAAAATTCCGCCAAAAACTCAAAGTGTACAAGATTTTGTGACCATTTGAAAAAAGTGTCCTCATTCCAGACACTTTAATTGCTACTGGCAGCAAACTTGTAAAATATCAAATGCTCTTTAAGGGGGTGTGAGTTCTCGAGGTTTGATGAGGGATAGGGGGCCAATATAAGGGCCAAGTACCAGCACTCATCGCACATCATGTGCGCACACCCCCCGGCCCCCCCGATCGTCGAAACCCCAATGCCGTCGGTCAGGTTCTCCGGTGATGCTCCCGCGATGGTGGCCCGACGAAGAAAAATGCGGCATTAGCACATGCCCGAGCCCAGCATGTGCTGCCACAACCCTCGATTCAGTCCGATCTTAGACTGGGAATGAACTTTGTATGCTTAGACTGGGAATGAACTCCGTATGCCTAAGTCAACCGACGAAATGAGCGTACAGGCGCTCAGCCGGCCAAAGGGGCGGGATGTGCAAGCCGGGGATCGGTCGGGTCCCCCTCTGCAAGTTGCTGATCCTACAGCAGCAACACTCGGTTCGGTTTGATCTTAGACTGGGAATCAACATCGTATGCCTAAGCCAACCGACGAAATGAGCGGGTGGGCGGGCACTACGCCGGCCAGAGAAACGGGATGCGCAAGCCGTGGATCGATAGGTTGGTAGGTGGGTTTAGGCACATCTTCATATTTCTATGCGCCAATGCAATTTTTATGGCCTGTAAATTCATACAATGGTCCCCTAAGCCTTTACATGAAGTTTCATGGCAAGATGACTCATTTTCTATTTTTCACGATTTTTAAAACTTTTTGTGGTTCGGGATTTTTTAAACTTTTTTTGGAAGGAGTTTTTCCCCCAAACTTGGTAGACGTGATCCTTGTATTTTTGTTGGCATGCACAAAAATATTCAGCTAAAAACTCGAAGTGTACAAGATTTTGTGACCATTTGAAAAAAGTGTCCCCATTTCAGACACTTTAATGGCTACTTGCAGCAAACCTGTAAAATGCTCTTTAAGGGGGTGTGAGTTCTCGAGGTTTGATGAGGGATAGGGGGCCAATTTAAGGGCCAAGTACCAGCACCCATCGTACATCATGTGCGCACACCGCCCCCGGCCCCCCCGATCGTCGAAACCCCAACGCCACCGGTTAGGTTCTCCAGCGATGCTACGGCGATGGTGCCCCGACGAAGAGAAATGCGGCACCAGCACATGCCCGAGCCCAGCATGTGCTGCCGCAACCCTCGGTCCCGTCCGATCTTAGGCTGGGAATGATCTCTGTATGCTTAGACTGGGAATGAACTCCGTATGCCTAAGTCAACCCACGAAACGAGCGTGCGGGTGTCCAGTCGGCCAGAGGGCCTGGATGCGCAAGTCAGGGATCGGTTGGGTCCCCCTCTACATGCTGCCGATTCTGCTACCGCAACCCTTGGTCTGGTCCAATCTTAGACTGGGAGTAAACTCCGTATGCCTAAGCCAACCGACGAAACGAGCGGGTGGGCCGACGGGCGGGCACTACGTCGGCCAGAGAGACGGGATGCGCAAGTCGTGGATCGATAGGGTGGTAGGTGGGTTCAGGCACATCTTCATATTTTTGAGTGCCAATGCCATTTTTATGGCTTGTAAATTGATACAATGGTCCCTTAAGCCATCACGTGAAGTTTCATGGCAAGACGACTCATTTTTTTTTCACGATTTTTAAAACTTTTTACGGTTTGGGATTTTTTAAAATTTTTTCGGATGAAGTTTTGGCCCCAAACTTGGTAGACGTGATCCTTGCATTTTTTTTGGCTTTCATAAAAAAATTCAGCTAAAAACTCAAAGTGTACAAGATTTTGTGACCATTTGAAAAAAGTGTCCCCATTTCAGACACTTTAATGGCTGCTGGCAGCAAACCTGTAAAATCTCAAATGCTCTTTAAGGGGGTGTGAGTTCTCGAGGTTTGATGAGGGATAGGGGGAAAATATAAAGGCCAAGTACCAGCACCCATCCCACCTCATGTGCGCACCCCCCTGCTCGGCACCCCTGATCGCCGGAACCCCAATACCGCCGGTCAGCTTCTCCGACGATGGTGCCCTGGCAAAGAAAAATGCGGTGCCAGCACATGCCCGAGCCCAGCATGTGCTGCCACAACCATTGGTCCAGTCTGATCTTAGATTGGGAATGAACTCCGTATGCTTAGATTGGGAATGAACTCTGTACGCCTAAGTCAACGCAATCGCACAAGCGTGCAGGCGCTCAGCCGGCCAGAGGGGTGGGATGCACAAGCCGGGGATCAGTCGGGTCCCCCTCTACGTGCCATCAATCCTGCTACCGTAACCCTCCATCCGGTTTGATCTTAGACTGGGAATGAACTCCGTTTGCCTAAGCCAATCGATGAAACGAGCGGGCGAGCGGGCGGGCGCTACGCCGGCCAGAGAGACGGGATGCGCAAGTCGTGGATCGATAGGGTGGTAGGTGGGTTTAGGCACATCTTCATATTTCTACGTGCCAATGCCATTTTTATTGCCTGTAAATTCATACAATGGTCCCTTAAGCCTTTACGTGAAGTTTCATGGCAAGATGACTCGTTTTCTATTTTTCAAGATTTTTAAAACTTTTTGCGATTCGGGATTTTTTAAAATTTTTTTGGTAGGTTTTTTAGTCCCAAACTTGGTAGATGTGATCCTTGCATTTTAGTTGGCATGCACAAAAACATTCAGCTAAAAACTCGAAGTGTACAAGATTTTCTGACCATTTGAAAAAAGTGTCCCCATTCCAGACACTTTAATGGCTACTGCCAGCAAACCTGTAAAATCTCAAATGCTTTTTAAGGGGGTGTGAGTTCTCGAGGTTTGATGAGGGATAAGGGGCCAATATAAGGGCCAAGTACCAGCACCCATCACACATCATGTGCGTACACCCCCCCCCCCGGCCACCCCGATCACCGGAACCCCAACGCCGCCGGTCAGGTTCTCCGGCGATGCTCCGGCGATGGAGCCCCGATGAAGAAAAATGCGACACCAGCACGTGGTCGAGCCCAGTTTGTGCTGCTACAACCCTCGGTCCCGTCCGATCTTAGACTGGGAATGAACTCCGTATGCCTAAGTCAACCACGAAACGAGCGTGGGGTGTTCGGCCGACCAGAGGGCCGGATGCATAAGTCGAGGATCGATTGGGTCCCCCTCTGCATGCCACCGATCCTGCTGCTGCAACCCTCAGTCTGATCTGATCTGAGACTGGGAACGAACTCCGTATGCCTAAGCCAACCGACGAAATGAGCGGGCAGGCGGGCGGGCGGGCGGGCACTACGTCGACCAGAGAGACGGGATGCGCAAGCCGTGGATCGATAGGGTGGTAGGTGGGTTTAGGCACATCTTCATATTTCTGCATGCCAATGCCATTTTTATGGCTTGTAAATTCATACAAAGGTCCCTTAAGCCTTCACTTGAAGTTTCATGGCAAGACGACTTGCTTTCTATTTTTCATGATTTTTGAAACTTTTTACGGTTTGGCATTTTTTAAAACTTTTTCAGAAGGATTTTTGGCCCCAAACTTGGTAGACGTGATCCTTGTATTTTTATTGGCATGCACAAAAAAATTTAACTAAAAACTCGAAGTGTACAAAATTTTGTGACCATTTGAAAAAAGTGTTCCCATTTTAGACACTTTAATGGCTACTGGCAGCAAACCTGTAAAATCACAAATGCTTTTTAAGGGGGTGTGGGTTCTCGAGGTTTGATGAGGGATAGGGGGCCAAAATAAGGCCCAAGTACCAGCACCCAACGTACATCATGTGTGCACACCCCCCTGGCCCCGCCGATCACGGGAACCGCAATGCCGCCGGTCAAGTTAACCGGTGATGGTGCCCCGACGAAGAAAAATTCGGCACCAGCACATGCCCGAGCCCAGCATGTGCTACCGCAACCCTCGGTCTGATCCGATCTTAGACTGGTAATGAACTCCGTATGCCTAGACTGGGAATGAACTCCGTATGCCTAAGTCAACCCACGAAACGAACGTGTAGGCACTAAGTCGGCCAGAGGGGCGGGGTGTGCAAGCAGGGGATCGGCCGCGTCCCCCTCTGCATGCTGCCGATCTTGTTGCCCCAACCCTCAGTCTGATCCAATCTTTGTCTGGGAATGAACTCCATATGCCTAGGCCAACCGACGAAACAAGTGGGTGGGCGGATGGGTGGGCACTACGTCGGCCAGAGAAACGGGATGCGCAAGCTGTGGATCGATAGGGTGGTAGGTGGGTTTAGGCACATCTTCATATTTCTGCATTCCAATGCCATTTTTATGGCTTGTAAATTCATACAATGGTCCCTTAAGCCATCACGTGAAGTTTCATGGCAAGACGACTCATTTTTTTTTCACGATTTTTGAAACTTTTTGCGGTTCGAGATTTTTTAAAATTTTTTCGGATGAAGTTTTGGCCCCAAACGTGGTAGACGTGATCCTTGTATTTTTTTTGGCATTCATGAAAAATTCAGCTAAAAACTCGAAGTGTACAAGATTTTGTGACCATTTGAAAAAAGTATCCCTATTTCAGACACCTTAATGGCTGCTGGCAGCAAACCTGTAAAATCTCAAATGCTCTTTAAGGGGGTGTGAGTTCTCGAGGTTTGATGAGGGATAGGGGGCCAATATAAGGGCCAAGTACCAGCACCCATCCCACCTCATGTGCGCACCCCCCCCGCTCGGCACCCCTGCCGTCGGTCAGCTTGCTCGACGATGGTACCCTGGCGAAGAAAAATACGGCACTAGCAATGCTTGAGCCCAGCATGTGCTGCCGTAACCATTGGTCCGGTCTGATCTTAGACTGAGAATGAACTTCGTATGCTTAGACTGGGAATGAACTCTGTATGCCTAAGTGAACGCAATATCACTAGCGTGCAGGAGCTCAACCGGCCAGAGGGGCGGGATGCACAAGCCGGGGATCAGTCAAGTCCCCCTCTGCATGCCGTCGATCCTGCTACCGTAACCCTCCATCCGGTTTGATCTTAGACTGGGAATGAACTCCGTTTGCCTAAGCCAACCGACGGAACGAGTGGGGCAAGCGGACGGGCGCTACGTCGGCCAGAGAGACGGGATGCGCAAGCTGTGGATCGATAGGGTGGTAGGTGGGTTTAGGCACATCTTCATATTTCTGCATGCCAATGCCATTTTTATTGCCTGTAAATTCATACAATGGTCCCTTAAGCCTTCACATGAAGTTTCATGGCAAGATGACTCGTTTTCTATTTTTCACGATTTTTAAAACTTTTTACGGTTCGAGATTTTTTAAAATTTTTTTGGAAGGTGTTTTGATCCTTGTATTTTAGTTGGCATGCACAAAACAATTCAACCAAAAACTCGAAGTGTACAAGATTTTCTGACCATTTGAAAAAAGTGTCCCCATTCCAAACACTTTAATGGCTACTGCCAGCAAACCTGTAAAATCTCAAATGCTCTTTAAGGGGGTGTGAGTTCTCAAGGTTTGATGAGGGATATGGGGCCAATATAAGGGCCAAGTACCAGCACCCATCACACATAAAGTGCGCACACCCCCCCCGGCCACCCCGATCACCGGAACCCCAACGCCGCTGGTCAGGTTCTTCTGCAATGCTCCGGCGATGGAGCCCCGACGAAGAAAAATGCGGCACCAGCACATGGTCGAGCCCAGTTTGTGCTGCTACAACCCTCGGTCCCGTCCGATCTTAGACTGGGAATGAACTTTGTATGCTTAGACTGGGAATGAACTCCGTATGCCTAAGTCAACCCACGAAACGAGGGTGCGGGTGTTCGACCGGCCAGAGGGCCGGGATGCACAAGTCGAGGATCGGTCGAGTCCCCCTCTACGTGCCACCAATCCTGCTGCTGCAACCCTCGGTCTGATCTGATCTTATACTGGGAATGAACTCCGTATGCCTAAGCCAACCGACGAAACGAGCAGGCGGGCGGGCACTACGTCGGCCAGAGAGACGGGATGCGCAAGCCGTGGATCGATAGGGTGGTAGGTGGGTTTAGGCACATCTTCATATTTCTGCATGCCAATGCCATTTTTATGGCTTGTAAATTCATACAAAGGTCCCTTAAGCCTTCACTTGAAGTTTCATGGCAAGACGACTCGTTTTCTATTTTTCATGATTTTTGAAACTTTTTACGGTTCAGGATTTTTCAGAAGGAGTTTTGGCCCCAAACTTGGTAGACGTGATCCTTGTATTTTTGTTGGCATGCAAAAAAAATTCAGCTAAAAACTCGAAGTGTACAAGATTTTGTGACCATTTGAAAAAAGTGTTCCCATTTTAGACACTTTAATGGCTACTGGCAGCAAACCTATAAAATCACAAATGCTCTTTAAGGGGGTGTGGGTTCTCGAGGTTTGATGAGGGATAGGGGGCCAATATAAGGGCCATGTACCAGCACCCAACGTACATCATGTGCGCACACCCCCCGGCCCCGTCGATCACCGGAACCCCAATGCCACCGGTCAGGTTATCGGACGATGGTGCCTTGACGAAGAAAAATCCGGCACCAGCACATGCCCGAGCCCAGCATGTGCTGCCGCAACCCTCAGTCTTATCCGATCTTAGACTGGTAATGAACTCCGTATGCCTAGACTAGGAATGAACTCTGTATGCCTAAGTCAACCCATGAAACGAGCGTGCAGGCGCTCAGTCGGCCAGAGGGGCGGGATGCGCAAGCAGGGGATCGGCCGGGTCTCCCTCTGCATGCTGTCGATCTTGCTGGCCCAACCCTCGGTCCGATCCAATCTTTGTCTGGGAATGAACTCCGTATACCTAGGCCAACCGACGAAACGAGTGGGTGGACGGATGGGCAGGCACTACTTCGGCCAGAGAGACGGGATGCACAAGCCGTGGATCGATAGGGTGGTAGGTGGGTTTAGGCACATCTTCATATTTCTGCATTCCAATGCCATTTTTATGGCTTGTAAATTCATACAATGGTCCCTTAAGCCTTCACGTGAAGTTTCATGGCAAGACGACTCGTTTTCTATTTTTCATAATTTTTTAAACTTTTTACGGTTCAGGATTTTTTAAAAATTTTTTCGGAAGGAGTTTTGACCCCAAACATGGTAGACGTGATCATTGTCTGTTTGTTGGCATGCACAAAAAAATGCAGCTAAAAACTCGAAGTGTACAAGATTTTGAGACCATTTGAAAAAAGTGTCCCCATTTCAGGCACTTTAATGGCTACTGGTAGCAAACCTATAAAATCTCAAATGCTCTTTAAGGGGGTGTGAGTTCTCAAGGTTTGATGAGGGATAGGGGGCCAATATAAGGGCCAAGTACCAGCACCCATTGCGCATCATGTGCGCACACCCCCCGACCCCCCCGATCACCGGAACCCCAATGTCGTCCGACAATGTGCCCCAGTGAAGAAAAATGCGGCACCAGCACATGCTCGAGCCCAGCATGTGCTGCCATAACCCTCGGTCCAGTCTGATCTTAAATTGGGAATGAACTCCATATACTTAGACTGGGAATGAACTCCGTATGGCTAAGTCAGACCACGAAACGAGCGTGCGGGCGCTCAGTCGGCCAGAGGGGCGGGATGCGCAAGCCGGGGATTGATCGGGTCCCTCTCTGCGTGCTGCCGATTCTACTGGTGTAACCCTCGGTTTGGTCCGATCTTAGACTGGGAATGAACTCTGTATGCCTAAGCCAACTAATGAAACGAGTGTGCGGGTAGGCGGGCGGGCACTACGCCGGCCAGAGAGATCGGATGCGCAAACCGTGGATCGATAGGGTAGTAGGTGGGTTTAGGCACATCTTCATATTTCTACGTTCCAATGCCATTTTCATGGCTTGTAAATTGATACAATGGTCCCTTATGCCTTAACGTGAAGTTTTATGGCAAGACGACTCGTTTTCTATTTTTCACAATTTTCAAAACTTTTTACGGTTCGGATTTTTTTAAATTTTTTTGGAAGGAGTTTTGGCCCCAAACTTGGTAGATGTGATCCTTTTATTTTTGTTGGCATGCAAAAAAAATTCAGCTAAAAACTTGAGCTGTACAATATTTTGTGACCATTTGAAAAAAGTGTCCCCATTTCAGACACTTTAATAGCTACTAGCAGTAAACCTGTAAAATCTCAAATGCTCTTTAAGGGGGTGTGAGTTCTCGAGGTTTGATGAGGGATAGGGGGCCAATATAAGGGCCAAGTACCAGCACCCATCGCACATCATGTGCGCACACCCCCCCGACCCCCCCGATCACCGGAACCCCAATGCCATCCGGCGATGGTGCCCCGACGAAAAAAAATGTGACACCAGCGCCTGCCCGAGCCAAGCTTGTGCTGTCGCAACCCTCGATCCATTTTGATCTTAGACTGGGAATGAACTCCATATGCTTAGATTGGGAATGAACTCTGTATGCTTAAGTCAAGCCACGAAACGAGCATGCGGGTGCTCAACCGGCCAGAGGGGCGGGATGCGTAAGTCGGGGATCAGCCGGGTCCCCCTCTGCATGCTGTCGATCTTGCTACCGTAACCCTCAGTCCGGTCTGATCTTAGACTAGGAATAAACTCCGTATGCCTAAGCCAACCGACGAAACGAGCGGGTGGGCGGGCGGGCATTACGTCTGCCAGAGAGACGGGATGCACAAGCCATGGATCGATAGGGTGGTAGGTGGGTTTAGGTACATCTTCATATTTTTACGTGCCAATACCATTTTTATGGCTTGAAAATTAATACAATCATCCCTTAAGCCTTCACGCGAAGTTTCATGGCAAGACGACTCGTTTTCTATTTTTCACGATTTTCAAACCTTTTTACAGTTCGAGATTTTTTTAAAATTTTTTCAGAAGGAGTTTTGGCCCCAAACTTGGTAGACGTGATCCTTGTATTTTTGTTGGCATGCACAAAAAAAATTCAGCTAAAAACTCAAAGTGTACAAGATTATGTGACCATTTGAAAAAAGTGTCCCCATTTTAGACACTTTAATGGCTACTGACAGCAAACCTGTAAAATCTCAAATGCTCTTTAAGGCAGTGTGAGTTCTCGAGGTTTGATGAGGGATAGGGGACCAATATAAGGGCCATGTACCAGCACTCATCGCACATCATGTGCGCACACCCCCCGACCCCCCCGATCGCCGAAACCCTAATGCCGTCGATCAAGTTCTCCGGTGATGCTCCGATGATGGTGCCCTAGCGAAGAAAAATTTGACACCGGGCGGGTACTACGCCAGCCAGAGAGATGGGATGCGTAAGCTGTGGATCGATAGGGTGGTAGGTGGGTTAGGCACATCTTCATATTTCTACGTGCCAATGCCATTTTTATGGCTTGCAAATTCATACAATGGTCCCTTAAGCCTTCACGTGAAGTTTCATGGCAAGACGACTCGTTTTCTATTTTTCATGATTTTCAAAACTTTTAATGGTTCGAGATTTTTTAAAATTTTTTTGGAAGGAGTTTTGACCCTAAACTTCTTAGAGGTGATCCTTGTATTTTTGTTGGCATGCATAAAAAAATGCAGCTAAAAACTCAAAGTGTACAAGATTTTGTGACCATTTGAAAAAAGTGTCCCCATTTCAGACAGTTTAATAGCTACTGGCAACAAACCTCTAAAATCTCAAATGCTCATTAAGCGGGTGTGAGTTCCCAAGGTTTGATGAGGGATAGGGGGCCAATATAAGGGCCAAGTACCAGCACCCATCGAACATCATGTGCGCACAACCCCCCTGGCCCCCCCGATCGTCGAAACCCCAATGCTGCCAGTCAGGTTCTCCTGCGATGCTTCGGCGATGGTGCCCCAGTGAAGAAAAATGCGGCACCAACATATCCATGAGCCCAGTATGTGCTACCGCAACCCTTGATCCGGTCCGATCTTAGACTGGGAATGAACTCCGTATGCTTAGACTGGCAATGAACTTCTTATGCCGAAGTCAACCCACGAAACGAGCGTGCGGCCGCTTAGTCGGCCAGAGGGGTGTGATGTGCAAGTCGAGGATCGATCGGGTCCCCCTCTGCATGTTGTTGATCTTACTGCCGTAACCCTCGGTCTGGTCTGATCTTAGACTAGGAATGAACTTCGTATGCCTAAGCCAACCGATGAAATGAACGGGCGGGCAATACGCCAGCCAGAGAGACGGGATGCGCAAGCCGTGGATCAATATGGTGGTAGGTGGGTTTAGGCACATCTTCATATTTTTGCGTGCCAATGACAATTTTATGGCTTGTAAATTCATACAATGGTCCCTTAAGCCTTCACGTGAAGTTTCATGGCAAGACGACTCGTTTTCTATTTTTCATGATTTTCAAAACTTTTTACGGTTTGGGATTTTTTAAATTTTTTTTGGAGGGAGTTTTAGCCCCAAACTTGTTAGACGTGATCCTTGTATTTTTGTTGGCATGCATAAAAAAATTCAGCTAAAAACTCGAAGTGTATAAGATTTTGTGACGATTTGAAAAAAGTGTCCCCATTTCAGACACTTTAATGGCTACTGGCTGCAAACCTGTAAAATCTCAAATGCGCTTTAAGGGGGTGTGAGTTCTCAAGGTTTGATGAGGGATAGAGGGCCAATATAAGGGCCAAGTACCAGCACCCATCGCACATCATGTGTGCACACCCCCACCGGCCCGCCCGATCGCCAGAACCCCAATGCCGTCGGTCAGGTTTTTCGACGATGGTGCCCCGACGAAGAAAAATGCAGCACCAGCACATGCCCAAGCCCAACATGTGCTGCCGCAACCCTCGGTCTGGTCCGATCTTAGACTGGGAATTGAAGTCCGTATGCTTAGACTGGGAATGAACTCCGTATGCCTAAGTCAATCCACAAAACAAGCGTGCATCCCGGGGATCGATCGGGTACCCCTTTGCGTGTTGTCGATCCTGCTACCACAACCCTCGGTCTGGTCTGATCTTAGACTGGGAATGAACTCCGTATGCCTAAGCCAATCGATGAAATGAACGGACGGGCAGGCAGGCTCTACGCCGGCCAGAGAGACGGGATGCGCAAGCCGTGGATCGATAGGTTGGTAGGTGGGTTTAGGCACATATTCATATTTCTGCATGCCAATGCCATTTTAATGGCTTGTAAACTCAGAAAATGGTCCCTTCAGCCTTCACGTGAAGTTCCATGGCAAGATGACTCGTTTTTTATTTTTCACTATTTTCAAAACTTTTTACGGTTTGGGATTTTTTTAAATTTTTTTGAAAGGAGTTTTGGCCCCAAGCTTGGTAGACGTGATCCTTGTATTTTTGTTGGCATGCAAAAAAAAATTCAGCTAAAAAGTCAAAGTGTACAAGATTTTGTGACTGTTTGAAAAAAGTGTCCCCATTTTAGACACTTTAATGGCTACTGGCAGCAAACCTATAAAATCTCAAATGCTCTTTAAGGGGGTGTGAGTTCTCGAGGTTTGATGAGGGATAGAGGGCCGATTAAAGGGCCAAGTACCAGCACCCTTCGCACATCATGTGCGCACACCCCTCGGCCCCCCCGATCATCGGAACCCCAATGCCGTCGATCAGGTTCTCCGGTGATGCTCCGACGATGGTGCCCCGGTGAAGAAAAATACGGCACCAGCACATGCCCGAGCCCAGCATGTGCTGCCGCAACCATCGGTCTGGTCTGATCTTAGACTGGGAATGAACTCCGTATGCTTAGACAGGGAATGAACTCTGTATGCCTAAGTCGACCCACGAAACGAGCGTGCTGGTGCTCAGCCAGCCAGAGGGGCGAGATGTGCAAGCCGGGGATCGGTCGGGTCCCCCTCTACCTGCTGCCAATCTTGCTATCGCAACCCTCGATCCAGTCTGATCTTAGACTAGGAATGAACTCCGTATGCCTAAGCCAACTGACGAAACGAGCGGACGGGCGGGCGGGCACTACTTTGGCCAGAGAGACGGATGCGCAAGCCGTGGATCGATAGGGTGGCAGGTGGGTTTAGGTGCATCTTCATATTTCTGCGTGCGAATGCCATTGTTATGGCTTGTAAATTCATACAATGGTCCATTAAGCCTTCACGTGAAGTTTCATGGCAAGACGACTAGTTTTCTATTTATCATGATTTTTGAAACTTTTTACGATTCGAGATTTTTTAAAATTCTTTTGGAAGGAGTTTTTGCGCCAAACTTGGTGGACGTGATCCTTGTTATTTTGTTGGCATGCACAAAGGAATTCAGCTAAAAACTCGAAGTTTCCATTTGTGACCATTTGAAAAAGGTGTCCCCATTTCAGACACTTTAATGGCTACTGACAGCAAACCTGTAAAATCTCAAATGTTCTTAAGGGGGTGTGAGTTCTCGAGGTTTGATGAGGGATAGGGGGCTAATATAAGGGCCAAGTACCAGTACCAATCGCACCACATGTGCGCACACACCCCCGCGGCCCCCCGATCGCTGGAACCCCAAAGCTGCCGGTCAGGTTCTCCGATGATGCACCGCCGATGGTGCCCCGACGAAGAAAAATTCGGCACTAGCACATGCCCGAGCCCAGCATGTGCTACCGCAACCCTCGGTCCGGTCTGATCATAGACTGGGAAAGAACTACGTATGCTTAGACTGGGAATGAACTCCGTATGCCTAAGTCAAGCCATGAAACGAGCGTGCGGGCGCTCAGCAGGGCAGAAGGGTGGGATGCGCAAGCCGGGGATCGGCCGGGTCCCCCTCTGCCTGCTGCCGATCTTGCTGCTGCAACCTTCGATCTGATCTGATCTCAGACTGGGAATGAACTCCGTATGCCTAAGCCAACTGATGAAATGAGCGGACGGGCGGGCGAGCGGGCAGCACGCCGGCCAAAGAGACGGAATGCGCAAGCCATGGATCGATAGGGTGGTAGGTGGGTTTAGGCACATCGTCATATTTCTGCATCCCAATGCCATTTTTATGACTTGTAAATTCATACAATCATCCCTTAAGCCCTCACGTGAAGTTTCATGGCAAGACGACTCATTTTCTATTTTTCATGATTTTTGAAACTTTTTGCGGTTTGGGATTTTTTAAAATTTTTTATGAAGGATTTTTGGCCCCAAACTTGGTAGACATGATCCTTGTATTTTTCTTGTCTTGCACAAAAAAATTCAGCCAAAAACTCTAAGTGTACAAAATT
This sequence comes from Durio zibethinus, assembly GCF_047325235.1. Lineage (NCBI taxonomy): Eukaryota > Viridiplantae > Streptophyta > Magnoliopsida > Malvales > Malvaceae > Durio > Durio zibethinus. Next base: position 14,179,188 of record NC_143170.1, on the reverse strand, counting down.
TTGTGACCATTCGAAAAAAGTGTCTCCATTTCAAACACTTTAATGGCTACCGGCAGCAAACCTGTAAAATCTCAAATGCTCTTTAAGGGGGTGTGAGTTCTCAAGGTTTGATGAGGGATAGTGGGCCAATATAAGGGCCAAGTACCAGCACCCATCACACATCATGTGTGCACACCCCCACCGGCCCCTCCGATTGCCAGAACCCAAATGCCATCGGTCAGGTTTTCCGACGATGGTGCCCCGACGAAGAAAAATGCAGCACCAGCACATGCCTGAGCCCAATATGTGCTGCCGCAACCGTCGGTTTGGTCCGATCTTAGACTGGGAATGAACTCCGTATGCCTAAATTAACCCACGAAACAAGCGTGCGGGCGCTCAGCCGGCTAGAGGGGCGGGATGCGCAAGCCGAGGATCGACCGAGTCCCACTCCCTGTGCTGCCGATTCTACTGCCACAACCCTTGGTCCAGTCTGATCTTAGTCTACGAATGAACTCCATATGCCTATGCCAACCGACGAAACGAGCGGACGGGCGGGCAGGCGGTCACTACGCCGGCCAGAGAGATGGGATGCGCAAGCCGTGGATCGATAGGGTGGTAGGTGGGTTTAGGCACATCCTCATGTTTCTGCATGCCAATGCCATTTTTATGGCCTGTAAATTCATACAATGGTCCCTTAAGCCTTCACGTGAAGTTTCATGGCAAGACGACTCGTTTTCTATTTTTCATGATTTTTGAAACATTTTACGGTTCGGGATTTTTTAAACTTTTTTTAGAAGTGGTTTTGGCATCAAACTTGGTAGACATGAACCTTGTATTTTTCTTGGCATGCACAAAAACATTCAGCTAAAAACTCAAAGTGTACAAGATTTTGTGACCATTTGAAAAAAATATCTCCATTTCAGACACTTTAATGGCTACTGGCAACAAACCTGTAAAATCTCAAATGCTCTTTAAGGGGGTGTGAGTTCTCGAGGTTTGATGAAGGATAGGGGGCCAGTATAAGGGCCAACTACCAGCACCCATCGCACATCATGTGTGCACACCCCCCCCGGCCCCCCCGATCATCGGAACCCCAATGTCGCCGGTAAGGTTCTCCGGCGATGCTCTGACGTTGGTGCCCTGGGGAAGAATAATGCGACACCTGCACATGCTCGAGCCTAGCATGTGCTGCCATAACCCTCGGTCTGATCTGATCTTATACTGGGAATGAACTCCATATGCTTAGAATGGGAATGAACTCCGTATGCCTAAGTCAACCCACGAAATGAGCGTGCGGGTGCTCAGCCGGCCAGAGGGGTGGGATGCGCAAGCTGGGGATCGATCGGGTCCCCCACTACGTGCTACCGATCCTGCTGCCACAACCCTCGATCCGGTTCGATCTTAGACTGGGAGTGAACTCCATATGCCTAAGCCAACCAACGAAACGAGCGGGCGGACGGGCACTACGCCGGCCAGAGAGACGGGATGCGCAAGCCGTGGATCGATAGGTTGTGGTAGGTGGGTTTAGGCACATCTTCATATTTCTACTTGCCAATGCCATTTTTATGGCTTGTAATTCATACAATGGTCCCTTAAGCCTTCACGTGAAGTTTCATGGCAAGACGACTCGTTTTCTATTTTTCATGATTTTCAAAACTTTTTGTGGTTCTGGATTTTTTAAAATTTTTTCGGAACAAGTTTTGGCCCCAAACTTTTTAGTAGTGATCCTTGTATATTTTTTGGCATGTACAAAAAAAATCAGCTAAAAACTCGAAGTGTACAAGATTTTGTGACCATTTGAAAAAAGTGTCCCCATTTCAGACACTTTAATGGCTACTGGCAGCAAACCTGTAAAATCTGAAATGCTTTTTAAAGGGGTGTGAGTTCTTGAGGTTTGATGAGGGATAGGGGGCCAATATAAGGGCCAAGTACCAGCACCCATCGCACATCTTGTATGCACACCCCCCGACCCCCCCGATCGTTGGAACCCTAATGCCGCCGGTCAGGTTCTCCGGCATGCTCCGACGATGGTGCCCTGGCGAAGAAAAATACGGCAACAGCACATGCCCGAGCCCAGCATGTGCTGCCGCAACCCTCGGTCTGGTCCAATGTTAGACTGGGAATGAACTCCGTATGCCTAAGCGAGCCGACAAAACGAGCGGGCGGGCGGGCGGGCGCTATGCCGGCCAGAGAGACGGGATGCGCAAGGTTTGGATCGATAGGGTGGTAGATGAGCTTAGGCACATCTTAATATTTTTGCAAGCCAATGTCACTTTTATGGCTTGTAAATTCATAAAATGGTCCCTTAAGCCTTCACGTGAAGTTTCATGGCAAGACAACTCGTTTTCTATTTTTCATGATTTTTGAAACTTTTTACGGTTCGAGATTTTTTATAATTTTTTCGGAAGGAGTTTTGGCCCCAAACTTCATAGACGTGATCCTTGTATTTTTGTTGGCATGCACAAAACAATTCAGCTAAAAACTCGGAGTGTACAAAATTTTGTGACCATTTGAAAAAAGTGTCCCTATTTCAAACACTTTAATGGCTACTGGCAGCAAACCTGTAAAATCTTAAATGCTCTTTAAGGCGGTGTGAGTTCTCGAGGTTTGATGACCGATAGGGGGCCAATATAAGGGCCAAGTACCAACACCCATCGCACATCATGTGCGCACACCCCCCCGGGCCCCCCGATCGTCAAAACCCCAATGCCGTCGGTCAGGTTCTCCGATGATGCTCCGACAATGGTGCCCCGACGAAGAAAAATGTGACACCAGCACATGCCCAAGCCCAGCATGTGCTACCGTAACCCTCGGTCCAGCCCGATCTTAGACTGGGAATGAACTCCATATGGTTAGATAGGGAATGAACTCTGTATGCCTAAGTCAACCCACAAAACGAGCATACGGGTGCTTAGCCGGCCAAAGGGGCGGGATGCGTAAGCCGGGGATCGGTCGGGTCCCCTTCTGCGTGCTAACGATCCTGCTACCGCAACCCTCAGTCTGGTCTGATCTTAGACTAGGAATGAACGTCGTATGCCTAAGCCAACCGACAAAACGAGCGGGTGGGCGGGCGGGCTGGCACTACGTCGGCCAGAGAGACGGGATGCGTAAGCCGTGGATCGATAGGGTGGTAGGTGGGTTTAGGCACATCTTCATATTTTTGTGTGCCAATGCCATTTTTATGGTTTGTAAATTCATAGAATGGTCCCTTAAGCCTGCACATGAAGTTTCATGGCAAGATGACTCATTTTCTATTTTTCACGATTTTTGAAACTTTTTGTGGTTCGAGATTTTTTAGAATTTTTTCGGAAGGTGTTTTGGCCCCAAACTTGGTAGACGTGATCCTTGTATTTTTGTTGGCATGGACAGAAAAATTCAGCTAAAAACTTGGAGTGTACAAGATTTTGTGACCATTTGAAAAAAGTGTTCCCATTTCAGACACTTTAATGGCTACTGGTAGGAAACCTGTAAAATCTCAAATGCTCTTTAAGGGGGTGTGAGTTCTCGAGGTTTGATGAGGGATAGGGGGCCAATGTAAGGGCCAAGTACCAGCACCCATCGTACATCATGTGCGCACACCCCCCGACCCCCCCGATCGCCGGAACCTCAATGCCGCCGGTCAGGTTCTCCGGTGATGCTCCGGGGATGGTGCCCTGGTGAAGTAAAATATGGCACCAGCACATGCTCGAGCCCAGCATGTGCTGCCGCAACCCTTGGTCTGGTCCAATCTTAGGCTGGGAATGAACTCTGTATGCTTAGACTGGGAATGAACTCCGTATGGCTAAGTTAACCCACGAAACGAGCGTACGGGCGCTCAACTGGCCAGAGGGGCGAGATGCGCAAGCCAAGGATCGACCAGGTCCCCCTCTACATGCTGCCAATCCTACTACCATAACCCTCAGTCTGGTCCGATCTTAGACTGGGAATGAACTCCGTATCCCTAAGCCAACCGACGAAACGAGCAGGCGGGCAGGCGGGCACTACGCTGGCCAGAGAGATGGGATGCGCAAGTAGTGGATCGATAGGGTGGTAGGTGGGTTTAGGCACATCTTCATATTTCTATGTGCCAATGCCATTTTTATGGCTTGTAAGTTCATACAATGGTCCCTTAAGCCTTCACGTGAAGTTTCATGGCAAGACGACTCGTTATCTATTCTTCATGATTTTCAAAACTTTTTACGGTTCGAGATTTTTTAAAATTTTTTTGGAAGTAGTTTTGGCCCCAAATGTTTTAGACGTTATCCTTGTATTTTTTTTGGCATGCATAAAAAAATTCAGCTAAAACCTCGAAGTGTACGAAATTTTGTGACCATTTGAAAAAAGTGTCCCCAATTCAAACACTTTAATGGCTACTCGCAGCAAAGCTGTAAAATCTCAAATGCTCTTTAAGGGGGAGTGAGTTCTCGAGGTTTGATGAGGGATAGGGGGCCAATATAAGGGCCAAGTATGAGCACCCAACGCACACCATGTGCGCACACCCCCCGGCCCTCCCGACCACCAGAACTCCAATACCGTCGATCAGGTTCTCCGGCGATGGTGCCCTGGCGAAGAAAAATGCGGTACTAGCACATGCCCTAGCCCAGCATGTGCTGTCATAACCCTCAATCCGATCCTATCTTATCTTAGACTGGGAATGAACTTTGTATGCTTAGACTGGGAATGAACTTCGTATGCCTAGGTCAACCCACGAAATGAGTGTGCGGGTGCTCAGCCAGCCAGAGGGGCGAATGCGCAAGCAGGGGATCGGCCGGGTCCCCCTCTACGTGCTACCAATCATGCTATCACAACCCTCGGTCTGATCTGATCTAAGACTGGGAATGAACTCCGTATGACTAAGCCAACCGATAAACGAGCAGACGGGCGGTCGGGCAGGGACTACGCTGGCCAGAAAAATAGGATGCTTAAGCCGTGGATCGATAAGGTGGTAGGTGGGTTTAGCACATCTTCATATTTCTGCGTGCCAATGCCATTTTTATGGCTTGTAAATTCATACAATGGTCCCTTAAGCCTTCATGCGAAGTTTCATGGCAAGACAACTCATTTTCTATTTTTCACAATTTTTGAAACTTTTTAGGGCCAAGTACCAGCACCCATCGCACATCATGGGCGCACACCCCCTGACCCCCTGATCGCCGGAATCCCAATGCCGCCGGTCAGGTTCTCCGATGATACTCTGACGATGGTGCCCTGACGAAGAATAATGTGGCACCAGCACATGCCCGAGCCCAGCATGTGCTGTCGTAACCCTCGATCTGGTCAGATCTTAGACTGGGAATGAACTCCGTATGCTTAGACTGGGAATGAATTCCGTATGCTTAGACTGGGAATGAACTCCGTATGCCTAAGTTAACCCACGAAACGAGCGTGCGGGTGCTCAACCAGCCAAAGGGGTGGGATGCACAAGCCGGGGATCGGTCGGGTCCCCCTTTGCGTGCTGTGATCCTACTGCCACAACCCTCAGTCTGGTTCGATCTTAGACTTGGAATGAACTTCGTATGCCTAAGCCAACTGACAAAACGGGCGGGTGGGCGGGCGGGCACTACACCGGCCAGAGAGACGGGATGCACGAGCCGTGGATCGATAGGGTGGTAGGTGGGTTTAGGCACATCTTCATATTTCTGCATGCCAATGTCATTTTTATGGCTTGTAAATTCATACAGTGGTCCCTTAAGCCTTCATGTGAAGTTTCATGGCAAGACAACTCGTTTTTTATTTTTCATGATTTTTGAAACTTTTTACGGTTCGGATGTTTTAAAATTTTTTTGGAAGGTGTTTTGGCTCCGAACTTGCTAGACGTGATCCTTGTATTTTTGTTGGCATGCACAAAAAAATTCAGCTAAAAACTCGAAGTGTACAAGATTTTGGGACCATTTGAAAATATTGTCCACATTTCAGACACTTTAATGGCTACCGGTAGCAAACCTGTAAAATCTCAAATGCTCTTTAAGGGGGTGTGAGTTCTTGAGGTTTGATGAGGGATAGGGGGCCAATCTAAGGGCCAAGTACCAGCACCCATCGCACATCCCCCCGGCCCCCCTATCGTCGGAACCCCAATGCCGCCGGTCAGGTTCTCCGACGATACTCCGACGATGGTGCCCTGACGAAGAATAATGCGGCACCAGCACATGCCTGAGCCCAGCATGTGCTGTCGCAACCCTCGGTGTGGTCCGATCTTAGACTGGGAATGAATTACGTATGCTTAGACTGCGAATGAACTTCGTATGCCTAAGTCAACCCACAAAACGAGCATGCGGGCGGTTAGCCAGCCAGAGGGACGGGATGCGTAAGCCGGCGATCGGTCGGGTCCCCCTCTACGTGATATCGATCCTACTACCGCAACCCTCGGTTCGGTCTAATCTTAGACTGGGAATGAACTCCGTATGCTTAGACTGGGAATGAACTCCGTATGCCTAAGTCAACCCACAAAACGAGCGTGCGGGCGCTCAGCCGGCCAGAGGGGCGGGATGCGCAAGCCGGAGATCGGGCAGGATGTGCAAGCCGAGGATCGATAGGGTGGTAGGTGGGTTTAGGCACATCTTCATATTTCTACGTGCCAATTCCATTTTTAGGGCTTGTAAATTCATACAATGGTCCCTTAAGCCTTCACGTGAAGTTTCATGGCAAGACGACTCGTTTTCTATTTTTCACGATTTTTGAAACTTTTTGCGATTCAAGATTTTTGAAAATTTTTTTGGATGGAGTTTTGGGCCCAAACTTGGTAGACATGATCCCTGTATTTTTGTCGGCATGCATAAAAAATTTCAGCTAAAAACTTGAAGTGTACAAGATTTTGTGACCATTTGAAAAAAGTGTCCCCATTTCAGACACTTTAATGGCTACTGGCAGCAAACTTGTAAAATCTCAAATGTGCTTTAAGGGGGTGTGAGTTCTCGAGGTTTGATGAGGGATAGGGGGCCAATATAAGGGCCAAGTACCAGCACCCATCACACATCATGTGCGCACACCCCCCGCCCCCCGATCGTCGGAACCCCAATGCTGTAGGTCAAGTTCTCCGACGATGGTGCCCTGGTAAAGAAAAATGCGGCACCAGCACTTGCTCGAGCCTAGCATGTGCTGCCGCAACCCTCGGTCCGGTCCGATCTTAGACTAGGAATGAATTTCGTATGCCTAAGTCAACCTACGAAATGAGCGTGCGGCGCTCAGCCAACTAGAGAGGCGGGATCTGCAAGCTGGGGATCGGTCGGGTCTCGCTCTGCGTGCTGCTGATCCTGCTATCGCAACCCTCAGTCTGATCTGATGTTAGACTGAGAATGAACTCCTTATGCCTAAGCCAACCGACGAAATGAGCGGGCGGGCGGGCGGGCGGGCACTACATCGGCCAGAGAGACGTGATGCGTGAGAGGGTGTGAGTTCTCGAGGTTTGATGAGGGATAGGGAGCCAATATAAGGGCCAAGTACCGGCACCCATCGCACAACATTTGCCACACCCCCCCGGCCCACCCGATCGCCAGAACCCCAATGCCGCTGGTCAGGTTCTCCGACGATGGTGCCCCAATGAAGAAAAATACGGCACTAGCACATGCCCGAGCCCAGCATGTGCTATCACAACCCTCGGTCCGGTCTGATCTTAGACTGGAAATGAACTCCATATGCTTAGACTGGAAATGAACTCCGTATGCCTAAGTCAACCCATGAAACGAGCGTACGGGCGCTCAACCGGCCAGAGGGGCGGGATGTGCAAGTCGGGGATCGATCGGGTCTCCCTTTACGTGCTGTCGATCCTGCTGCCACAACCCTTGGCCTGGTCCAATCTTAGATTGGGAATGAACTCCGTATGCCTAAGCCAAACGACGAAACGAGCGGGCGGGCAGGCGGACGGGCACTACGCCGCCTAGAGAGACGGGAAGTGCAAGCTGTGGATCGATAGGGTGGTAGGTGGGTTTAGGCACATCTTCATATTTCTACTTTCCAATGCCATTTTTGTGGCTTTTAAATTCATACAATGGTCCCTTAAGCCTTCACGTGAAGTTTCATAGCAAGACGACTCATTTTCTATTTTTCATGATTTTTGGAACTTTTTGCGGTTCGGGATCTTTAAAAATTTTTTTGGAAGGTGTTTTGGCCCCAAACTTGGTAGACATGATCCTTGTATTTTTGTTGGCATGCCCAAAAAAATTCAGCTAAAAACTTGAAGTGCACAAGATTTTGTGACCATTTGAAAAAAGTGTCCCCATTTAAGACACTTTAATGGCTACTGGCAGCAAACCTGTAAAATCTCAAATGCTCTTTAAGAGGGTGTGAGTTCTGAAGGTTTGATGTGGGATAGGGGGCCAATATAAGGGCTAAGTACTAGTATCCATCGCACCTCATGTCCGCACACCCCCGAGCCCACCTGATCGCCGGAACCCCAATGTCGCCAATCAGGTTCTCCGGCGATGCTCTGGCGATGGTGCCCTAGTGAAAAAAAATACGGCACCAGCACATGCCTGAGCCCAGCATGTGCTATCGCAACCCTCAGTTCGATCCGATCATAGACATGGAATGAATTCCGTATGCCTAAGTCAACCCACAAAATGAGCGTGCGGGCGCTCAGCCGGCTAGAAGGGCGGAATGCACAAGCCGGGGATCGGTCTGTCGATCCTACTGTCGTAACCCTCGATCCGATCCCCCTCTGTGTGCTATCGATCCTGCTATGGCAACCCTCGGTCTGGTCCGATCTTAGACTGGGAATGAACTCCGTATGCCTATGGCAACCGATGAAACGAGCAGGCGGGCGTGCGGGTGGGTCCTACGTCGGCCAGAGAGACGGGATGCGCAAGCCGTGGATCGATAGGGTTGTAGGTGGGTTTAGGCACATCTTCATATTTCTACGTGCCAATGCCATTTTTATGGCTTGTAAATTCATACAATGGACCCTTAAGCCTTCACATGAAGTTTCATGGCAAGACGACTCGTTTTCTATTTTTCACGATTTTGAAAACTTTTTGCGGCTTGGGATTTTTTAAAATTTTTTCAGAAGGAATTTTGGCCCCAAACTTGGTAGACATGATCCTTGTATTTTTGTTGGCATGCAAAAAAAAAATTCAGCTAAAAACTCGATGTGTACAAGATTTTGGTGACCATTTGAAAAAAGTGTCCCCATTTCAGACACTTTAATGGCTACTGGCAGCAAATCTGTAAAATCTCAAATGCTCTTTAAGGGGGTGTGAGTTCTCGAGGTTTGATGAGGGATAGTGGGCCAATATAAGGGCCAAGTACCAGCACCCATCGCACATCATGTGCGCACACCCCCCCGGGCCCCCCGATCGTCGAAACCCCAATGCCACCGGTCAGGTTCTCCGACGATGCTTTGGCGATGGTGCCCCGATGAAGAAAAATGCGGCACCAGCACATGCCCGAGCCCAGCCTGTGCTGCTGCAACCCTCGGTTCGATCCTATCTTAGACTGGGAATGAACTCCATATGCCTAAGTCAACCCACGAAATGAGCGTGTGGGTGCTCAGCCGGTAAGAGGGGTAAAAAATGCAAGTCGGGGATCGACCGGGTCCACCTCTGCGTGCTGTCGATCATGCTACCGGAACCCTTGGTCCGGTCCAATCTTAGACTAGGAATGAACTCCGTATGCCTAAACCAACCGACGAAACGAGCAAGCGGGTGGGCGGGCACTACGTCGGCCAAAGAGACAGGAAGTGCAAGTCGTGGATCGATAGGGTGTTAGGTGGGTTTAGGTACATGTTCATCTTTCTGTGTGCCAATGCATTTTTCATGGCTTGTAAATTCATACAATGGTCCCTTAAGCCTTCACCTGAAGTTTCATGGCAAGACGACTCGTTTTCTGTTTTTCATGATTTTCAAAACTTTTTACGGTTCGAAATTTTTTAAAATTTTTTCGAAATGAGTTTTGGCCCCAAACTTGGTAGACGTCATCCTTGTATTTTTGTTGGCATGCACAAAAACATTCAGCTAAAAACTCAAAGTGTACAAGATTTTGTGACCATTTGAAAAAAGTATCCCCATTTTAGATACTTTAAAGGCTACTGGCAGCAAACCTGTAAAATCTCAAATGCTCTTTAAGGGGGTGTGAGTTCTTGAGGTTTGATGAGGGATAGGCGGCCAATATAAGGGCCAAGTACCAGCACCCATTGCACATCATGTGCGCACACCCCCCGGCCCCCCGATCGTCGGAACCCCAATGCCGTCGGTCAGGTTCTCCGGTGATGCTCTGGCGATGGTGGCATGATGAAGAAAAATGCAACACCAGCACATGCCGAGCCCAGCATGTGCTGTCGCAACCCTCGGTCCAATCTGATCTCAAACAGGGAATGAACTCCGTATGCTGAGAGTGGGAATGAACTCCATATGCCTAAGTCAACCTACGAACCGAGCGTGCGGGCACTCAGCTGGCCAGAGGGGCGGGATGCGGAAGTCGAGGATCGACCGGGTCCCCCTTTATGTGCTGCCGATCTTGCTGCCGTAACCCTCAGTCTGGTCTGATCTGAGACTGGAAATGAACTCCGTATGCCTAAGCCAATCGACGAAACGAGCGGGCGGGTGAGCACTACGCCGGCCAGAGATGCGGGTTGCGCAAGCTGTGAATCGATAGGGTGGTAGGTGGGTTTAGGCACAGCTTCATATTTCTGCGTGCCAATGCCATTTTTATGGCTTCTAAATTCATAACATGGTCCCTTAAGCGTTCACGTGAAGTTTCATGGCAAGACGACTCGTTTTCTATTTTTTATGATTTTTGAAACTTTTTACGGTTTGGGATTTTTTAAAATTTTTTCGGAAGGATTTTTGGCCCCAAACTTGGTAGACGTCATCCTTGTATTTTTGTTGGCATGCACAAAAAAATTTAGCTAAAAACTAGAAGTGTACAAGATTTTGTGACCATTTGAAAAAAGTGTCCCCATTTCAAACACTTTAATAGCTACAGGCAACAAACCTGTAAAATCTCAAATGCTCTTTAAGGGGGTATGAGTTCTTGAGGTTTGATGAGGGATAGGGGACCAATATAAGGGCCAAGTACCAGCACCCATCGCACATTATGTGCGCACACCCCCCCGGCCCCCCCGATCATCGGAACCCCAATGCCGTCGATCAAGTTCTCCGACGATGCTCCGATGATGGTGCCTCGGCGAAGAAAAATGCAGCACCAGCACATGCTCGAGCCCAACATGTGCTACCGCAACCCTCGGTCCGGTCTGATCTTAGACTGGGAATGAACTGCGTATGCTTAGACAGGGAATGAACTCCGTATGCCTAAGTTAACTCACGAAACAAGAGTGCGGGCGCTCAGTCGGCCAGAAAGGCGGGATGCGCAAGCCGAGGATCGACCGGGTCCCCCTCTATGTGCTGCTGATCCTGCTACCGTATGCCTAAGCCAACCGACGAAACGGGCGGGCGGGTGGACACTATGTCGGCCAGAAAGACGGGATACGCATGACATGGATTGATAGGGTGGTAGGTAGGTTTAGGCACATCCTCACATTTCTGCATGCCAATGCCTCTTTTATGGCTTGTAAATTCATACAATGGTCCCTTAAGCCTTCACGTGAAGTTTCATGGCAAGATGACTCGTTTTCTATTTTTATGATTTTTGAAACTTTTTATGGTTCGGGATTTTTTAAAATTTTTTTGGAAGGAGTTTTAGCCCCAAACTTGGTAGACGTGATCCTTGTACTTCTTTTGGCATGCACAAAACAATTTAGCTAAAAAATTGTAGTGTACAAGATTTTGTGACCATTCGAAAAAAGTGTCCCCATTTTAGACACTTTAATGGCTACTGGCAGCAAACCTGTAAAATCTCAAATGCACCTTAAGCGGGTGTGAGTTCTGGAGGTTTGATGAGGGATAAGGGGCCAATATAAAGGCCAAGTACCAGCACCCATCGCACATCATGTGTGCACACCCCCCGGCCCCCCAGGTTGTTGGAACCCTGATGCCGCCAGTCAAATTCTCTGGCGATGGTGCCCCGACGAAGAAAAATGTGGCACCAGCACATGCCCGAGCCTAGCATGTGCTGCCGCAACCCTCGGTCTGATCCAATCTTAGACTAGGAATGAACTCCGTATGCCTAAGTCAACCCACGAAACAAGCGTGCGGGCGTTCAGTCGGCCAGAAGGGTGGGATACGCAAGCTGGGGATCAGTCGGGTCCCCTTCTACGTGCTATCGATCCTACTGCTGCAACCATCGGTTTGGTCCGATCTTAGACTGGGAATGACCTACATATGCCTAAGCCAACCGACGAAACGAACGGGCGGACGGACGGGCAGGCACTATGCCGGCCAGCGAGGCGGGATGCGCCTGCCGTGGATCGATAGGGTGGTAGGTGGGTTTAGGCACATCGTCATATTTCAGCATGCCAATGCCACTTTTATGGCTTGTAAATTCATACAATTGTCCCTTAAGCCTTCACGTGAAGTTTCATGGCAAGACGACTCGTTTTTTATTTTTCATGATTTTTGAAACTTTTTACGGTTCAAGATTTTTTAAAATTTTTTCGAAAGGAGTTTTGGCCCCAAACTTTTTAGATGTGATCCTTGTATTTTTTGCGGCATGCACAAAAAAATTAAGCTAAAAACTCGAAGTGTATAGGATTTTTTGACCATTTGAAAAAAGTGTCCCCATTTCAGACACTTTAATGGCTACTGGCAGCAAACCTGTAAAATCTCAAATGCTCTTTAAGGGGGTGTGAGTTCTCGAGGTTTGATGAGGGATAGGGGACCAATATAAGGGCCAAGTACCAGCACCTATCGCACATCATGTGCGCACACCCCCCAGTCCCCCCGATCGCCGAAACCCCAATGCTGCAGGTCAGGTTCTCCGGCGATGGTGCCCCGACGATGGTGACCCGACCAGAGGGGCGGGATGTGCAAGCTAGGGATCGATTGGGTCCCTTTCTGCATGCTGCTGATCCTGCTGCCGTAACACTCGGTCCGGTCTGATCTTAGACTGGGAATGAACTCCGTGTGCCTAAGCCAACCGACGAAATGAATGGGTGGATGGACGGGCGGTCACTACACCGGCCAGCGAGGTGGGATGCGTATGCCGTGGATCGATAGGGTGGTAGGTGGGTTTAGGCACATCTTCATATTTCAGCGTGCCAATGCCATTTTTATGGCTTGTAAATTCATACAATTGTCCCTTAAGCCTTCACGTGAAGTTTCATGGCAAGACGACTCGTTTTCTATTTTTCATGATTTTTGAAACTTTTTACGGTTTGGGATTTTTTAAAATTTTTTCGGAAGGAGTTCTGGCCCCAAACTTGGTAGACGTGATCCTTGTACTTTTTTTGGCATGCACACAAAAATTCAGCTAAAAACTCGTAGTGTACAAGATTTTGTGACCATTTGAAAAAAGTGTCCCCATTTCAGACACTTTAATGGCTACTGGCAGCAAACCTGTAAAATCTCAAATGCTCTTTAAGCGGGTGTGAGTTCGGGAGGTTTGATGAGGGATAAGGGGCCAATATAAGGGCCAAGTACCAGCTCCCATCGCACATCATGTGCGCACACCCCCCAGCCCCCCGGTTGTCGGAACCCTAATGCCGTCGGTCAAGTTCACTGGCGATGGTGCCCCGGTGAAGAAAAATGCGGCACCAGCACATGCTCGAGCCCAGCATGTGCTGCCGCAACCCTCAATCCGATCCGAACTTAGACTGGGAATGAACTCCGTATGCTTAGACTGGGAATGAACTCCGTATGCCTAAGTCAACCCACAAAACAAGCGTGCGGGCGCTCAGCTGGCCAGAGTGGTGGGATGCACAAGCTGGGGATCGATCGGTTCCCCCTCTGCGTGCTACCGATCCTGCTATTGCAACCATCGGTTCGGTCTTATCTGAGACTGGGAATGAACTCCGTATGCCTAAGCCAACTGACGAAATGAACGAGCGGGCGGGCAGGCACTACATCGGCCAGAGAGACGGGATGCGCAAGCCATGGATCGATAGGGTGGTAGGTGGGTTTAGGCACATCTTCATATTTCAGCATGCCAATGCCATTTTTATGGCTTGTAAATTGATACAATGGTCCCTTAAGCCTTCACGTGAAGTTTCATGGCAAGACGACTCGTTTTCTATTTTTCATGATTTTTAAAACTTTTTGCGGTTTGGGATTTTTAAAAATTTTTTTGGAAGGCATTTTGGCCCCTAGACATGATCCTTGTATTTTTTTTGGCATGCACAAAAAAATTCAGCTAAAAACTCGAAGTGTACAAGATTTTGTGACCATTTGAAAAAAGTGTCCCCATTTTAGACACTTTAATGGCTACTGGCAGCAAACCTATAAAATCTTAAAAGCTTTTAAAAGGGGTGTGAGTTCTTGAGGTTTGATGAGGGATAGGGGGCCAATATAAGGGCCAAGTACCAGCACCCATCGTACATCATGTGCGCACACCCCCCCGGCCCCCCTGATCGTCGGAACCCCAATGCCGCCGGTTAGGTTCTCCGACGATTGTGCCCCAACGAAGAAAAATACGACATCAGCACTTGCCCAAGCCCAGCATGTGCTGCCGTAACCCTCGGTCTGGTCCGATCTTAGACTGGAAATGAACTCCGTATGCTTAGACTAGGAATGAACTCCATATTCCTAAGTCAACCCACGAAACGAGCGTGCGGGCGCTCAGTCGGCCAGAGGGGCGGGATGCGCAAGACGGGGATCGGTCGAGTCCCCCTCTGCGTGCTGCCAATCCTCTGCCACAACCCTCAGTCCGGTCCAATCTTAGTCTACGAATGAACTCCGTATGCCTAAGCCAACCGACGAAACAAGCAGGCGGGCGGGCAGGCGGGCAGGCATTACGCCGACCAGAGAGACAGGATGTGCAAGTCGTGGATCGATAGGGTGGTAGGTGGGTTAGGCACATCTTCATATTTCTACATGCAATGCCATTTTTATGGCTTGTAAATTCATACAATTGTCCCTTAAGCCTTGATGTGAAGTTTCATGGCAAGACGACTCGTTTTTTATTTTTCATGATTTTTGAAACTTTTTACGGTTCGAGATTTTTTAAAATTTTTTCGAAAGGAGTTTAGGCCCCAAACATGGTAAACGTGATCCATGTATTTTTGTTGGCGTGCACAAAAATAATCAGCTAAAAACTCGAAGTGTACAAGATTTTGTGACCATTTGAAAAAAGTGTCCCCATTTCAGACACTTTAATGACTACTGACAACAAACCTGTAAAATCTCAAATGCTCTTTAAGGGGGTGGGAGTTCTCGAGGTTTGATGAGGGATAAGGGGCCAATGTAAGGGCCAAGTACCAGCATCGATGGCACATCATGTGCGCACACCCCCCGGCCACCCCGATCGTCGAAACCCCAATGCAACCGGTCAGGTTCTCCGATGATGCTCCGACGATGGTGCCCCGACGAAGAAAAATGCGGCACCAGCACATGCCCAAGCCCAGCATGTGCTGCCGCACCCCTCGGTCCGATATGATCTTAGATTGGGAATGAGCTCTCCATGCTTAGGCTGGGAATGAACTCCGTATGCCTATGTCAACCCACGAAATGAACGTGCAGGCGCTCAGTCGGCTAGAGGGGTGGGATATGCAATTCGAGGATCGATCGTGTCCCCCTCTGTGTGCTACCGATCCTGCTGCCGCAACCCTTGGTCTGGTCCAATCTTAGACTGGCAATGAACTCCGTATGCCTAAGCTAATCGACGAAACGAGTGGGCGAGTGGGCGGGCACTACGTCGGCTAGAGAGACGAGATGCGCAAGCCATGGATCGATAGGGTGGTAGGTGGGTTTAGGCACATCTTGATATTTCTACGTGCCAATGCCATTTTTATGGCTTGTAAATTCATACAATGGTCCCTTAAGCCTTCACATGAAGTTTCATGGCAAGACGACTCGTTTTCTATTTTTCATGATTTTTGAAACTTTTTACGGTTCGAGATTTTTTAAAATTTTTTTGGAAGGAGTTTTGGCCCCAAACTGGTAAACGTGGTCCTTGTATTTTTCTTGGCATGCACAAAAACATTCAGCTAAAAACTCGAAGTGTACAATATTTTGTGACCATTTGAAAAAAGTGTCCCTATTTTAGACACTTTAATTACTGCTGGCAGCAAACCTATAAAATCTCAAATGCTTTTTAAGGGGGTGTGAGTTCTCAAGGTTTGATGAGGGATAGGGGGCCAATATAACGGCCAAGTACCAGCACCCATCGTATATCATGTGCGCACAACCCCCTCGGCCCCCTCGATCGTCAGAACCCCAATGCCGTCGCTCAGGTTCTCCGGTGATGCTCCGACGATGGTGCCTCGACGAAGAAAAATGCGGCACCAGCACATGCTCGAGCCCAGCATATGCTATCGCAACCCTTGGTCTAGTTCGATCTTAGACTGGGAATGAACTCCGTATGCTTAGACTGGGAATGAACTCCATATGCCTAAGTCAACCCATGAAATGAGTGTGCAGGCGCTCAGCCGGCCAGAGGGGCGAGATGCGCAAGCCAGGGATCGGTCGGGTCCCCCTCTACGTGCAGCCAATCCTACTATCACAACCCTCGGTCCAGTCCAATCTTAGACTGGGAATGAACTCCGTATGCCTAAGCCAACTGACGAAAAGAGCGGGCAGACGGGTGGGTGGGCACTACGCCGGCCAGAGGACAGGATGCGCATGCCGTGGATCGATAGGGTGGTAGGTGGGTTTAGGCACATCTTCATATTTCTACGTGCCGATGCCATTTTTACGGCTTGTAAATCCGTACAATGGTCCCTTAAGCCTTCACGTGAAGTTTCTTGGCAAGATGACTCGTTTTCTATTTTTCATGATTTTCGAAACTTTTGGCAGTTCAGGATTTTTTAACAGTTTTTCAGAAGGAGTTTTGGCCCCAAACTTGGTAGACATGATCCTTGTACAGGATTTTGTGACCATTTGAAAAAAGTGTCCCCATTTCAGACACTTTAATGGCTACTGGTAGCAAACCTATAAAATCTCCAATGCTCTTTAAGGGGGTGTGAGTTCTCGAGGTTTGATGAGGGATAGGGGGCCAATATAAGGGCCAAGTACCAACACCCATCGCACATCATGTGCGCACACCCCCCGGCCCCCCCGATCGTCGAAACCCTAATACCATCGATCAAGTTCTCCGGTGATGCTCTGGCAATGGTGCCCCGGGGAAGAAAAATATGGCACAATGATCTCCGTATGCTTAGACTGGGAATGAACTCCGTATGCGGCCAAGTACCAGCACCCATCGCACATCATGTGTGCACACCCGCCCCGACCCCCCCAATCGTCGGAACCCCAATGCCGTCGGTCAGGTTCTCCCACGATGCTCCAGTGATGGTGCCCCGACAAAGAAAAATACGGCACCAGCACATGCGCAAGCCTAGCATGTGCTACCGTAACCCTCGGTCTGATCCGATCTTAGATTGGGAATGAACTCCATATGCTTAGACTGGGAATGAACTCTGTATGCCTAAGTCATCCCACGAAACGATCGTTTGGGTGCTCAGTCGGACAGAGGGGCTGGATGCGTAAGTTGGGGATCGGTCGAGTCCCCCTCTGCGTGCTACTGATCTTGCTGCCGCAATCCTCGGTCTAGTTCGATCTTAGACTGGGAATGAACTCCGTATGCCTAAGCCAACTGACGAAACGAGCGGGCGGGTGGGCACTACGTCGGCCAGAAAGACGGGATGCGCAAGCCATCGATCGATAGGGTGGTAGGTGGGTTTAGGCACATCTTCATATTTCTACATGCCAATGCCATTTTTATGCCTTGTAAATTCTTCCAATGGTCCATTAAGCCTTCACATGAAGTTTCATGGCAAGATGACTCTTTTTCTATTTTTCATGATTTTTGAAACTTTTTGCGGTTCGGGATTTTTTAAAATTTTTTCGAAAGGAGTTTTGGCCCCAAACTTGGTAGACGTGATCCTTGTATTTTTCTTGGCATACATAAAAAAAATCAGCTAAAAACTCAAAGTGTACAAGACTTTGTGACCATTTGAAAAAAGTGTCCCCATTTCAGACACTTTAATGGCTACTAGCAGCCAACCTGTAAAATCTCAAATGCTCTTTAAGGGGGTGTGAGTTCTCGAGGTTTGATGAGGGATAGGGGGCCAATATAAGGGCCAAGTACCAGCACCCATCGCACATCATGTGCGCACACCCCTCGGCCCCCCCAATCGCCGGAACCCCAATGCCGCTGGTCAAGTTCTCCGACGATGCTCCGACGATGGTGCCCCGACGAAGAAAAATGCGGCACCAGCACATGCTCAACCCCAGCATGTGCTGTCGTAACCCTCGGTCTGGTCCGATCTTGGACTGGGAATGAACTCTGTATGCTTAGACTGGGAATGAACTCCGCATGCCTAAGTCAACCAACAAAACGAGCGTGCAGGCGCTCAGCTGGCCAGAGGGGCGGGATGCGCAAGCCAGGGATCGATCGGGTCACCCTCTACATGCTGCCGATCTTGCTGCCACAACCCTTAGTCCGGTCCAATCTTAGACTGCGAATGAATTCCATATGCCTAAGCCAACCGACGAAACAAGCGGGCGGGCGGGCAGGCGGTCAGGCATTACGCCGACCAGAGAGACGGGATGTGCAAGCCGTGGATCGATAGGGTGGTAGGTGGGTTTAGGCACATCTTCATATTTCTACGTGCCAATGCCATTTTTATGGCTTGTAAATTCATACAATGTCCCTTAAGCCTTCACGTGAAGTTTCATGGCAAGACGACTCGTTTTTTATTTTTCATGATTTTTGAAACTTTTTACGGTTCGAGATTTTTTAAAATTTTTTTGAAAGGAGTTTAGGCCCCAAACATGGTAGACGTGATCCATGTATTTTTGTTGGCATGCATAAAAATAATCAGCTAAAAACTCGAAGTGTACAAGATTTTGTGACCATTTGAAAAAAGTGTCCCCATTTCAGACACTTTAATGACTACTGGCAGCAAACCTGTAAAATCTCAAATGCTCTTTAAGGGGGTGGGAGTTCTCGAGGTTTGATGAGGGATAGGGGGCCAATGTAAGGGCCAAGTACCAGTATCGATGGCACATCATGTGCGCACACCCCCCGGCCACCCCGATCGTCGAAACCCCAATGCAGCCGGTCAGGTTCTCCGATGATGCTCCAGCGATGGTGCCCCGATGAAGAAAAATGCGGCACCAGCACATGCCCGAGCCCAGCATGTGCTGTCGCACCCCTCGATCCGATATGATCTTAGATTGGGAATGATCTCCGTATGCTTAGACTGGGAATGAACTCCGTATGCGGGCCAAGTACCAGCACCCATCGCACATCATGTGCGCACACCTGCCCCGACCCGTCCAATCGTCGGAACTCCAATCCCGTCGGTCAGGTTCTTCTACGATGCTCCGGTCATGGTGCCCTGACGAAGAAAAATACGGCACCAGCACATGCGCAAGCCTAGCATGTGCTACCGTAACCCTCGATCCGATCCGATCTTAGACTGGGAAGGAACTCCGTATGCTTAGACTAGGAATGAACTTCGTATGCCTAAGTCAACCCACGAAACGAGCGTACGGGCGCTCAACCGGCCATAGGGGTGGGATGCGCAAGCCGGGGATCGATCGGGTCCCCCTCTGTGCGCTATCGATCCTGCTGCCGCAACCCTCGGCCTGGTCTGATCTTAAACTGGGAATAAACTCCGTATGCCTAAGCCAACCGATCAAACGAACGGGTGGGCAGGCGGTCGGGCACTACGCCGGCCAGAGAAACAGGATGCGCAAGCTGTGGATCGATAGGGTGGTAGGTGGGTTTAGGCACATCTTCATATTTCTACGTGCCAATCCCATTTTTATGGCTTTTAAATTCATACAATGGTCCCTTAAGCCTTCACGTTAAGTTTCATGGCAAGATGACTCATTTTCTATTTTTCATGATTTTCGAAACTTTTTACGGCTCACGATTTTTTAAAATCTTTTCGGAAAGAGTTTTGGCGCCAAACTTGGTAGACGTGATCCTTGTATTTTTGTTGGCATGCACAAAACAATTCAGCTAAAAACTCGAAGTGTACAAGATTTTGTGACCATTTGAAAAAAATGTCCCCATTTCAGACACTTTAATGGCTAATGGCAGCAAACCTGTAAAATCTCAAATGCTCTTTCAGTGGGTGTGAGTTCTCGAGGTTTGATGAGGGATATGGGGCCAATATAAGGGCCAAGTACCAGAACCCATCGCACATCATGGGCGCACACCCCCTGACCCCCTGATCGCCGGAATCCCAATGCCGCCGGTCAGGTTCTCCGATGATACTCTGACGATGGTGCCCTGACGAAGAATAATGTGGCACCAGCACATGCCCGAGCCCAGTATGTGCTGTCGTAACCCTCGATCTGGTCAGATCTTAGACTGGGAATGAACTCCGTATGCTTAGACTGGGAATGAATTCCATATGCTTAGACTGGGAATGAACTCCGTATGCCTAAGTTAACCCATGAAACGAGCGTGCGGGTGCTCAACCAGCCAAAGGGGTGGGATGCACAAGCCGGGGATCGGTCGGGTCCCCCTTTGCGTGCTGTGATCCTACTACCACAACCCTCAGTCTGGTTCGATCTTAGACTTGGAATGAACTTCGTATGCCTAAGCCGACTGACAAAACGGGCGGGTGGGCGGGCGGGCACTACATCGGCCAGAGAGACGGGATGCACGAGCCGTGGATCGATAGGGTGGTAGGTGGGTTTAGGCACATCTTCATATTTCTGCATGACAATGTCATTTTTATGGCTTGTAAATTCATACAGTGGTCCCTTAAGCCTTCATGTGAAGTTTCATGGCAAGACGACTCGTTTTTTATTTTTCATGATTTTTGAAACTTTTTACGGTTCGGATGTTTTAAAATTTTTTTGGAAGGTGTTTTGGCTCCGAACTTGCTAGACGTGATCCTTGTATTTTTGTTGGCATGCACAAAAAAATTCAGCTAAAAACTCGAAGTGTACAAGATTTTGGGACCATTTGAAAATATTGTCCACATTTCAGACACTTTAATGGCTACCGGTAGCAAACCTGTAAAATCTCAAATGCTCTTTAAGGGGGTGTGAGTTCTTGAGGTTTGATGAGGGATAGGGGGCCAATCTAAGGGCCAAGTACCAGCACCCATCGCACATCCCCCCGGCCCCCCGATCGTCGGAACCCCAATGCCGCCGGTCAGGTTCTCCGACGATGGTGCCCTGACGAAGAATAATGCGGCACCAGCACATGCCTGAGCCCAGCATGTGCTGTCGCAACCCTCGGTGTGGTCCGATCTTAGACTGGGAATGAATTACGTATGCTTAGACTGCGAATGAACTTCGTATGCCTAAGTCAACCCACAAAACGAGCATGCGGGCGGTTAGCCAGCCAGAGGGACGGGATGCGTAAGCCGGGGATCGGTCGGGTCCCCCTCTACGTGATACCGATCCTACTACCGCAACCCTCGGTTCGGTCTGATCTTAGACTGGGAATGAACTCCGTATACTTAGACTGGGAATGAACTCCGTATGCCTAAGTCAACCCACAAAACGAGCGTGCGGGCGCTCAGCCGGCCAGAGGGGTGGGATGCGCAAGCCGGAGATCGGGCAGGATGTGCAAGCCGAGGATCGATAGGGTGGTAGGTGGGTTTAGGCACATCTTCATATTTCTACGTGCCAATGCCATTTTTAGGGCTTGTAAATTCATACAATGGTCCCTTAAGCCTTCACGTGAAGTTTCATGGCAAGACGACTCGTTTTCTATTTTTCACGATTTTTGAAACTTTTTGCGATTCAAGATTTTTGAAAATTTTTTTGGATGGAGTTTTGGGTCCAAACTTGGTAGACATGAT
This sequence comes from Durio zibethinus, assembly GCF_047325235.1. Classification (NCBI taxonomy): domain Eukaryota; kingdom Viridiplantae; phylum Streptophyta; class Magnoliopsida; order Malvales; family Malvaceae; genus Durio; species Durio zibethinus. The sequence continues at coordinate 14,157,473 of NC_143170.1, read as the reverse complement.
CCCTGTATTTTTGTCGGCATGCACAAAAAATTTCAGCTAAAAACTTGAAGTGTACAAGATTTTGTGACCATTTGAAAAAAGTGTCCCCATTTCAGACACTTTAATGGCTACTGGCAGCAAACTTGTAAAATCTCAAATGTGCTTTAAGGGGGTGTGAGTTCTCGAGGTTTGATGAGGGATAGGGGGCCAATATAAGGGCCAAGTACCAGCACCCATCACACATCATGTGCGCACACCCCCCGCCCCCCGATCGTTGGAACCCCAATGCTGTAGGTCAAGTTCTCCGACGATGGTGCCCTGGTAAAGAAAAATGCGGCACCAGCACTTGCTCGAGCCCAGCATGTGCTGCCGCAACCCTCGGTCCGGTCCGATCTTAGACTAGGAATGAATTTCGTATGCCTAAGTCAACCCACGAAATGAGCGTGCGACGCTCAGCCAACTAGAGAGGCGAGATCTGCAAGCTGGGGATCGGTCGGGTCCCGCTCTGCGTGCTGCTGATCCTGCTGTCGCAACCCTCAGTCTGATCTGATGTTAGACTGGGAATGAACTCCTTATGCCTAAGCCAACCGACGAAATGAGCGGGCGGGCGGGCACTACATCGGCCAGAGAGACGTGATGCGTGAGAGGGTGTGAGTTCTCGAGGTTTGATGAGGGATAGGGAGCCAATATAAGGGCCAAGTACCGGCACCCATCGCACAACATCTGCCACACCCCCCCGGCCCACCCGATCGCCAGAACCCCAATGCCGCTGGTCAGGTTCTCCGACGATGGTGCCCCAATGAAGAAAAATACGGCACTAGCACATGACCGAGCCCAGCATGTGCTATCACAACCCTCGGTCCGGTCTGATCTTAGACTGGAAATGAACTCCATATGCTTAGACTGGGAATGAACTCCGTATGCCTAAGTCAACCCATGAAATGAGCGTACGGGCGCTCAACCAGCCAGAGGGGCGGGATGTGCAAGTCGGGGATCGATCGGGTCTCCCTTTACGTGCTGTCGATCCTGCCGCCACAACCCTTGGCCTGGTCCAATCTTAGATTGGGAATGAACTCCGTATGCCTAAGCCAAACGACGAAACGAGCGGGCGGACAGGCGGACGGGCACTACGCCGTCTAGAGAGACGGGAAGTGCAAGCTGTGGATCGATAGGGTGGTAGGTGGGTTTAGGCACATCTTCATATTTCTACTTTCCAATGCCATTTTTGTGGCTTTTAAATTCATACAATGGTCCCTTAAGCCTTCACGTGAAGTTTCATGGCAAGACGACTCATTTTCTATTTTTCATGATTTTTGGAACTTTTTGCGGTTCGGGATCTTTAAAAATTTTTTTGGAAGGTGTTTTGGCCCCAAACTTGGTAGACATGATCCTTGTATTTTTGTTGGCATGCCCAAAAAAATTCAGCTAAAAACTTGAAGTGCACAAGATTTTGTGACCATTTGAAAAAAGTGTCCCCATTTAAGACACTTTAATGGCTACTGGCAGCAAACCTGTAAAATCTCAAATGCTCTTTAAGAGGGTGTGAGTTCTGAAGGTTTGATGTGGGATAGGGGGCCAATATAAGGGCTAAGTACTAGTATCCATCGCACCTCATGTCCGCACACCCCCGAGCCCCCCTGATCGCCGGAACCCCAATGTCGCCAATCAGGTTCTCCGGCGATGCTCTGGCGATGGTGCCCTAGTGAAAAAAAATACGGCACCAGCACATGCCCGAGCCCAGCATGTGCTATCGCAACCCTTAGTTCGATCCGATCATAGACATGGAATGAATTTCGTATGCCTAAGTCAACCCACAAAATGAGCGTGCGGGCGCTCAGCCGGCTAGAAGGGCGGAATGCACAAGCCGGGGATCGGTCTGTCGATCCTAATGTCGTAACCCTCGATCCGATCCCCCTCTGTGTGCTATCGATCCTGCTATGGCAACCCTCGGTCTGGTCCGATCTTAGACTGGGAATGAACTCCGTATGCCTATGGCAACCGATGAAACGAGCAGGCGGGCGTGCGGGTGGGTCCTACGTTGGCCAGAGAGACGGGATGCGCAAGCCGTGGATCGATAGGGTTGTAGGTGGGTTTAGGCACATCTTCATATTTCTACGTGCCAATGCCATTTTTATGGCTTGTAAATTCATACAATGGACCCTTAAGCCTTCACGTGAAGTTTCATGGCAAGACGACTCGTTTTCTATTTTTCATGATTTTCAAAACTTTTTGCGGCTTGGGATTTTTTAAAATTTTTTCAGAAGGAATTTTGGCCCCAAACTTGGTAGACATGATCCTTGTATTTTTGTTGGCATGCAAAAAAAAAATTCAGCTAAAAACTCGATGTGTACAAGATTTTGGTGACCATTTGAAAAAAGTGTCCCCATTTCAGATACTTTAATGGCTACTGGCAGCAAATCTGTAAAATCTCAAATGCTCTTTAAGGGGGTGTGAGTTCTCGAGGTTTGATGAGGGATAGTGGGCCAATATAAGGGCCAAGTACCAGCACCCATCGCACATCATGTGCGCACACCCGCCCGGGCCCCCCGATCGTCGAAACCCCAATGCCACCGGTCAGGTTCTCCGACGATGCTTTGGCGATGGTGCCCCGATGAAGAAAAATGCGGCACCAGCACATGCCCGAGCCCAGCCTGTGCTGCTGCAACCCTCGGTTCGATCCTATCTTAGACTGGGAATGAACTCCATATGCCTAAGTCAACCCACGAAATGAGCGTGTGGGTGCTCAGCCGGTAAGAGGGGTAAAAAACGCAAGTCGGGGATCGACCGGGTCCACCTCTGCGTGCTGTCGATCATGCTACCGGAACCCTTGGTCCGGTCCAATCTTAGACTAGGAATGAACTCCGTATGCCTAAACCAACCGACGAAACGAGCAAGCGGGTGGGCGGGCACTACGTCGGCCAAAGAGACAGGAAGTGCAAGTCGTGGATCGATAGGGTGTTAGGTGGGTTTAGGTACATGTTCATCTTTCTGTGTGCCAATGCAGTTTTCATGGCTTGTAAATTCATACAATGGTCCCTTAAGCCTTCACCTGAAGTTTCATGGCAAGACGACTCGTTTTCTGTTTTTCATGATTTTCAAAACTTTTTACGGTTCAAAATTTTTTAAAATTTTTTCGAAATGAGTTTTGGCCCCAAACTTGGTAGACGTCATCCTTGTATTTTTGTTGGCATGCACAAAAACATTCAGCTAAAAACTCAAAGTGTACAAGATTTTGTGACCATTTGAAAAAAGTATCCCCATTTTAGATACTTTAAAGGCTACTGGCAACAAACCTGTAAAATCTCAAATGCTCTTTAAGGGGGTGTGAGTTCTTGAGGTTTGATGAGGGATAGGCGGCCAATATAAGGGCCAAGTACCAGCACCCATTGCACATCATGTGCGCACACCCCCCGGCCCCCCGATCGTCGGAACCCCAATGCCGTCGGTCAGGTTCTCCGGTGATGCTCTGGCGATGGTGGCATGATGAAGAAAAATGCAACACCAGCACATGCCGAGCCCAGCATGTGCTGTCGCAACCCTCGGTCCAATCTGATCTCAAACAGGGAATGAACTCCGTATGCTTAGAGTGGGAATGAACTCCATATGCCTAAGTCAACCTACGAACCGAGCGTGCGGGCACTCAGCTGGCCAGAGGGGCGGGATGCGGAAGTCGAGGATCGACCGGGTCCCCCTTTATGTGCTGCCGATCTTGCTGCCGTAACCCTCAGTCTGGTCTGATCTGAGACTGGAAATGAACTCCGTATGCCTAAGCCAATCGACGAAACGAGCGGGCGGGTGAGCACTACGCCGGCCAGAGATGCGGGTTGCGCAAGCTGTGAATCGATAGGGTGGTAGGTGGGTTTAGGCACAGCTTCATATTTCTGCGTGCCAATGCCATTTTTATGGCTTCTAAATTCATAACATGGTCCCTTAAGCGTTCACGTGAAGTTTCATGGCAAGACGACTCGTTTTCTATTTTTTATGATTTTTGAAACTTTTTACGGTTTGGGATTTTTTAAAATTTTTTCGGAAGGATTTTTGGCCCCAAACTTGGTAGACGTCATCCTTGTATTTTTGTTGGCATGCACAAAAAAATTTAGCTAAAAACTAGAAGTGTACAAGATTTTGTGACCATTTGAAAAAAGTGTCCCCATTTCAAACACTTTAATAGCTACAGGCAGCAAACCTGTAAAATCTCAAATGCTCTTTAAGGGGGTATGAGTTCTTGAGGTTTGATGAGGGATAGGGGACCAATATAAGGGCCAAGTACCAGCACCCATCGCACATTATGTGCGCACACCCCCCCGGCCCCCCCGATCATCGGAACCCCAATGCCGTCGATCAAGTTCTCCGACGATGCTCCGATGATGGTGCCTCGGCGAAGAAAAATGCAGCACCAGCACATGCTCGAGCCCAACATGTGCTACCGCAACCCTCGGTCCGGTCTGATCTTAGACTGGGAATGAACTGCGTATGCTTAGACAGGGAATGAACTCCGTATGCCTAAGTTAACTCACGAAACAAGAGTGCGGGCGCTCAGTCGGCCAGAAAGGCGGGATGCGCAAGCCGAGGATCGACCGGGTCCCCCTCTATGTGCTGCTGATCCTGCTACCGTATGCCTAAGCCAACCGACGAAACGGGCGGGCGGGTGGGCACTATGTCGGCCAGAAAGACGGGATACGCATGACATGGATTGATAGGGTGGTAGGTAGGTTTAGGCACATCCTCACATTTCTGCATGCCAATGCCTCTTTTATGGCTTGTAAATTCATACAATGGTCCCTTAAGCCTTCACATGAAGTTTCATGGCAAGATGACTCGTTTTCTATTTTTATGATTTTTGAAACTTTTTATGGTTCGGGATTTTTTAAAATTTTTGTGGAAGGAGTTTTGGCCCCAAACTTGGTAGACGTGATCCTTGTACTTCTTTTGGCATGCACAAAACAATTCAGCTAAAAAATTGTAGTGTACAAGATTTTGTGACCATTCGAAAAAAGTGTCCCCATTTTAGACACTTTAATGGCTACTGGCAGCAAACCTGTAAAATCTCAAATGCAACTTAAGCGGGTGTGAGTTCTGGAGGTTTGATGAGGGATAAGGGGCCAATATAAAGGCCAAGTACCAGCACCCATCGCACATCATGTGTGCACACCCCCCGGCCCCTCAGGTTGTTGGAACCCTGATGCCGCCAGTCAATTTCTCTGGCGATGGTGCCCCGACGAAGAAAAATGTGGCACCAGCACATGCCCGAGCCTAGCATGTGCTGCCGCAACCCTCGGTCTGATCCAATCTTAGACTAGGAATGAACTCCGTATGCCTAAGTCAACACACGAAACAAGCGTGCGGGCGTTCAGTCGGCCAGAAGGGTAGGATACGCAAGCTGGGGATCAGTCGGGTCCCCTTCTACGTGCTGTCGATCCTACTGCTGCAACCATCGATTTGGTCCGATCTTAGACTGGGAATGACCTCCATATGCCTAAGCCAACCGACGAAACGAGCGGGCGGACGGACGGGCAGGCACTATGCCGGCCAGCGAGGCGGGATGCGCCTGCCGTGGATCGATAGGGTGGTAGGTGGGTTTAGGCACATCGTCATATTTCAGCATGCCAATGCCACTTTTATGGCTTGTAAATTCATACAATTGTCCCTTAAGCCTTCACGTGAAGTTTCATGGCAAGACGACTCGTTTTTTATTTTTCATGATTTTTGAAACTTTTTACGGTTCAAGATTTTTTAAAATTTTTTCGAAAGGAGTTTTGGCCCCAAACTTTTTAGATGTGATCCTTGTATTTTTTGCGGCATGCACAAAAAAATTAAGCTAAAAACTCGAAGTGTATAGGATTTTTTGACCATTTGAAAAAAGTGTCCCCATTTCAGACACTTTAATGGCTACTGGCAGCAAACCTGTAAAATCTCAAATGCTCTTTAAGGGGGTGTGAGTTCTCGAAGTTTGATGAGGGATAGGGGACCAATATAAGGGCCAAGTACCAGCACCTATCGCACATCATGTGCACACACCCCCCAGTCCCCTCGATCGCCGAAACCCCAATGCTGCAGGTCAGGTTCTCCGGCGATGGTGCCCCGACGATGGTGACCCGACCAGAGGGGCGGGATGTGCAAGCTAGGGATCGATTGGGTCCCTTTCTGTATGCTGCTGATCCTGCTACCGTAACACTCGGTCCGGTCCGATCTTAGACTGGGAATGAACTCCGTGTGCCTAAGCCAACCGACGAAACGAACGGGTGGATGGACGGGCGGTCACTACACCGGCCAGCGAGGTGGGATGCGTATGCCGTGGATCGATAGGGTGGTAGGTGGGTTTAGGCACATCTTCATATTTCAGCGTGCCAATGCCATTTTTATGGCTTGTAAATTCATACAATTGTCCCTTAAGCCTTCACGTGAAGTTTCATGGCAAGACGACTCGTTTTCTATTTTTCATGATTTTTAAAACTTTTTACGGTTTGGGATTTTTTAAAATTTTTTCGGAAGGAGTTCTGGCCCCAAACTTGGTAGACGTGATCCTTGTACTTTTGTTGGCATGCACACAAAAATTCAGCTAAAAACTCGTAGTGTACAAGATTTTGTGACCATTTGAAAAAAGTGTCCCCATTTCAGACACTTTAATGGCTACTGGCAGCAAACCTGTAAAATCTCAAATGCTCTTTAAGCGGGTGTGAGTTCGGGAGGTTTGATGAGGGATAAGGGGCCAATATAAGGGCCAAGTACCAGCTCCCATCGCACATCATGTGCGCACACCCCCCAGCCCCCCGGTTGTCGGAACCCTAATGTCGTCGGTCAAGTTCACTGGCGATGGTGCCCCGATGAAGAAAAATGCGGCACCAGCACATGCTCGAGCCCAGCATGTGCTGCCGTAACCCTCAATCCGATCCGATCTTAGACTGGGAATGAACTCCGTATGCTTAGACTGGGAATGAACTCCGTATGCTTAGACTGGGAATGAACTCCGTATGCTTAGACTGGGAATGAACTCCGTATGCCTAAGTCAACCCACAAAACAAGCGTGCGGGCGCTCAGCTGGCCAGAGTGGTGGGATGCACAAGCTGGGGATCGATCGGTTCCCCCTCTGCGTGCTACCGATCCTGCTATTGCAACCATCGGTCCGGTCTTATCTGAGACTGGGAATGAACTCCGTTTGCCTAAGCCAACTGACGAAATGAATGAGCGGGCGGGCAGGCACTACACCGGCCAGAGAGACGGGATGCGCAAGCCATGGATCGATAGGGTGGTAGGTGGGTTTAGGCACATCTTCATATTTCAGCATGCCAATGCCATTTTTATGGCTTGTAAATTGATACAATGGTCCCTTAAGCCTTCACGTGAAGTTTCATGGCAAGACGACTCGTTTTCTATTTTTCATGATTTTCAAAACTTTTTACGGTTTGGGATTTTTAAAAATTTTTTTGGAAGGCGTTTTGGCCACAAACTTGGTAGACGTGATCCTTGTATTTTTTTTGGCATGCACAAAAAAATTCAGCTAAAAACTCGAAGTGTACAAGATTTTGTGACCATTTGAAAAAAGTGTCCCCATTTTAGACACTTTAATGGCTACTGGCAGCAAACCTATAAAATCTTAAAAGCTTTTAAAAGGGGTGTGAGTTCTTGAGGTTTGATGAGGGATAGGGGGCCAATATAAGGGCCAAGTACCAGCACCCATCGTACATCATGTGCGCACACCCCCCCGGCCCCCCTGATCGTCGGAACCCCAATGCCGCCGGTTAGGTTCTCCGACGATTGTGCCCCAACGAAGAAAAATACGACATCAGCACTTGCCCAAGCCCAGCATGTGCTGCCGTAACCCTCGGTCTGGTCCGATCTTAGACTGGAAATGAACTCTGTATGCTTAGACTAGGAATGAACTCCATATTCCTAAGTCAACCCACGAAACGAGCGTGCGGGCGCTCAGCCGGCCAGAGGGGCGGGATGCGCAAGACGGGGATCGGTCGAGTCCCCCTCTGCGTGCTGCCAATCCTCTGCCACAACCCTCAGTCCGGTCCAATCTTAGTCTACGAATGAACTCCGTATGCCTAAGCCAACCGACGAAACAAGCAGGCGAGCGGGCAGGCATTACGCCGACCAGAGAGACAGGATGTGCAAGTCATGGATCGATAGGGTGGTAGGTGGGTTAGGCACATCTTCATATTTCTACATGCAATGCCATTTTTATGGCTTGTAAATTCATACAATTGTCCCTTAAGCCTTGATGTGAAGTTTCATGGCAAGACGACTCGTTTTTTATTTTTCATGATTTTTGAAACTTTTTACGGTTCGAGATTTTTTAAAATTTTTTCGAAAGGAGTTTAGGCCCCAAACATGGTAAACGTGATCCATGTATTTTTGTTGGCGTGCACAAAAATAATCAGCTAAAAACTCGAAGTGTACAAGATTTTGTGACCATTTGAAAAAAGTGTCCCCATTTCAGACACTTTAATGACTACTGACAGCAAACTTGTAAAATCTCAAATGCTCTTTAAGGGGGTGGGAGTTCTCGAGGTTTGATGAGGGATAAGGGGCCAATGTAAGGGCCAAGTACCAGCATCGATGGCACATCATGTGCGCACACCCCCCGGCCACCCCGATCGTCGAAACCCCAATGCAGCCGGTCAGGTTCTCCGATGATGCTCCGACGATGGTGCCCCGACGAAGAAAAATGCGGCACCAGCACATGCCCAAGCCCAGCATGTGCTGCCGCACCCCTCGGTCCGATATGATCTTAGATTGGGAATGAGCTCTCCATGCTTAGGCTGGGAATGAACTCCGTATGCCTATGTCAACCCACGAAATGAACGTGCAGGCGCTCAGTCGGCTAGAGGGGTGGGATATGCAATTCGGGGATCGATCGTGTCCCCCTCTGTGTGCTACCGATCCTGCTGCCGCAACCCTTGGTCCGGTCCAATCTTAGACTGGCAATGAACTCCGTATGCCTAAGCTAATCGACGAAACGAGTGGGCGAGTGGGAGGGCACTACGTCGGCTAGAGAGACGAGATGCGCAAGCCATGGATCGATAGGGTGGTAGGTGGGTTTAGGCACATCTTGATATTTCTACGTGCCAATGCCATTTTTATGGCTTGTAAATTCATACAATGGTCCCTTAAGCCTTCACATGAAGTTTCATGGCAAGACGACTCGTTTTCTATTTTTCATGATTTTTGAAACTTTTTACGGTTCGAGATTTTTTAAAATTTTTTTGGAAGGAGTTTTGGCCCCAAACTGGTAAACGTGGTCCTTGTATTTTTCTTGGCATGCACAAAAACATTCAGCTAAAAACTCGAAGTGTACAATATTTTGTGACCATTTGAAAAAAGTGTCCCTATTTTAGACACTTTAATTACTGCTGGCAGCAAACCTATAAAATCTCAAATGCTTTTTAAGGGGGTGTGAGTTCTCAAGGTTTGATGAGGGATAGGGGGCCAATATAACGGCCAAGTACCAGCACCCATCGTATATCATGTGCGCACAACCCCCTCGGCCCCCTCGATCGTCAGAACCCTAATGCCGTCGCTCAGGTTCTCCGGTGATGCTCCGACGATGGTGCCTCGGCGAAGAAAAATGCGGCACCAGCACATGCTCGAGCCCAGCATATGCTATCGCAACCCTTGGTCTAGTTCGATCTTAGACTGGGAATGAACTCCGTATGCTTAGACTGGGAATGAACTCCATATGCCTAAGTCAACCCATGAAATGAGTGTGCAGGCGCTCAGCCGGCCAGAGGGGCGAGATGCGCAAGCCAGGGATCGGTCGGGTCCCCCTCTACGTGCAGCCAATCCTACTATCACAACCCTCGGTCCAGTCCAATCTTAGACTGGGAATGAACTCCGTATGCCTAAGCCAACTGACGAAAAGAGTGGGCAGACGGGTGGGTGGGCACTACGCCGGCCAGAGGACGGGATGCGCATGCCGTGGATCGATAGGGTGGTAGGTGGGTTTAGGCACATCTTCATATTTCTACGTGCCGATGCCATTTTTACGGCTTGTAAATCCATACAATGGTCCCTTAAGCCTTCACGTGAAGTTTCTTGGCAAGATGACTCGTTTTCGATTTTTCATGATTTTCGAAACTTTTGGCAGTTCAGGATTTTTTAACAGTTTTTCAGAAGGAGTTTTGGCCCCAAACTTGGTAGACATGATCCTTGTACAGGATTTTGTGACCATTTGAAAAAAGTGTCCCCATTTCAGACACTTTAATGGCTACTGGTAGCAAACCTATAAAATCTCCAATGCTCTTTAAGGGGGTGTGAGTTCTCGAGGTTTGATGAGGGATAGGGGGCCAATATAAGGGCCAAGTACCAACACCCATCGCACATCATGTGCGCACACCCCCCGGCCCCCCCGATCGTCGAAACCCTAATACCATCGATCAAGTTCTCCGGTGATGCTCTGGCAATGGTGCCCCGGGGAAGAAAAATATGGCACAATGATCTCCGTATGCTTAGACTGGGAATGAACTCCGTATGCGGCCAAGTACCAGCACCCATCGCACATCATGTGTGCACACCCGCCCCGACCCCCCCAATCGTCGGAACCCCAATGCCGTCGGTCAGGTTCTCCCACGATGCTCCAGTGATGGTGCCCCGACAAAGAAAAATACGGCACTAGCACATGCGCAAGCCTAGCATGTGCTACCGTAACCCTCGGTCTGATCCGATCTTAGATTGGGAATGAACTCCATATGCTTAGACTGGGAATGAACTCTGTATGCCTAAGTCATCCCACGAAACGATCGTTTGGGTGCTCAGTCGGACAGAGGGGCTGGATGCGTAAGTTGGGGATCGGTCGAGTCCCCCTCTGCGTGCTACCGATCTTGCTGCCGCAACCCTCGGTCTGGTTCGATCTTAGACTGGGAATGAACTCCGTATGCCTAAGCCAACTGACGAAACGAGCGGGCGGGTGGGCACTACGTCGGCCAGAGAGACGGGATGCACAAGCCGTCGATCGATAGGGTGGTAGGTGGGTTTAGGCACATCTTCATATTTCTACATGCCAATGCCATTTTTACGCCTTGTAAATTCTTACAATCGTCCATTAAGCCTTCACGTGAAGTTTCATGGCAAGATGACTCTTTTTCTATTTTTCATGATTTTTGAAACTTTTTGCGGTTCAGGATTTTTTAAAATTTTTTCGAAAGGAGTTTTGGCCCCAAACTTGGTAGACGTGATCCTTGTATTTTTCTTGGCATACATAAAAAAAATCAGCTAAAAACTCAAAGTGTACAAGACTTTGTGACCATTTGAAAAAAGTGTCCCCATTTCAGACACTTTAATGGCTACTAGCAGCCAACCTGTAAAATCACAAATGCTCTTTAAGGGGGTGTGAGTTCTCGAGGTTTGATGAGGGATAGGGGGCCAATATAAGGGCCAAGTACCAGCACCCATCGCACATCATGTGCGCACACCCCTCGGCCCCCCCAATCGCCGGAACCCCAATGCCGCTGGTCAAGTTCTCCTACGATGCTCCGACGATGGTGCCCCGACGAAGAAAAATGCGGCACCAGCACATGCTCAACCCCAGCATGTGCTGTCGTAACCCTCGGTCTGGTCCGATCTTGGACTGGGAATGAACTCTGTATGCTTAGACTGGGAATGAACTCCGCATGCCTAAGTCAACCAACAAAACGAGCGTGCGGGCGCTCAGCTGGCCAGAGGGGCGGGATGCGCAAGCCAGGGATCGATCGGGTCACCCTCTACATGCTGCCGATCTTGCTGCCACAACCCTTAGTCCTGTCCAATCTTAGACTACGAATGAATTCCATATGCCTAAGCCAACCGACGAAACAAGCGGGCGGACGGGCAGGCGGGCAGGCATTACGCCGACCAGAGAGACGGGATGTGCAAGCCGTGGATCGATAGGGTGGTAGGTGGGTTTAGGCACATCTTCATATTTCTACGTGCCAATGCCATTTTTATGGCTTGTAAATTCATACAATGGTCCCTTAAGCCTTCACGTGAAGTTTCATGGCAAGACGACTCGTTTTTTATTTTTCATGATTTTTGAAACTTTTTACGGTTCGAGATTTTTTAAAATTTTTTCGAAAGGAGTTTAGGCCCCAAACATGGTAGACGTGATCCATGTATTTTTTTTGGCATGCATAAAAATAATCAGCTAAAAACTCGAAGTGTACAAGATTTTGTGACCATTTGAAAAAAGTGTCCCCATTTCAGACACTTTAATGACTACTGACAGCAAACCTGTAAAATCTCAAATGCTCTTTAAGGGGGTGGGAGTTCTCGAGGTTTGATGAGGGATAGGGGGCCAATGTAAGGGCCAAGTACCAGTATCGATGGCACATCATGTGCGCACACCCCCCGGCCACCCCGATCGTCGAAACCCCAATGCAGCCGGTCAGGTTCTCCGATGATGCTCCAGCGATGGTGCCCCGATGAAGAAAAATACGGCACCAGCACATGCCCGAGCCCAGCATGTGCTGTCGCACCCCTCGATCCGATATGATCTTAGATTGGGAATGATCTCCGTATGCTTAGACTGGGAATGAACTCCGTATGCGGGCCAAGTACCAGCACCCATCGCACATCATGTGCGCACACCTGCCCCGACCCGTCCAATCGTCGGAACCCCAATCCCGTCGGTCAGGTTCTTCTACGATGCTCCGGTCATGGTGCCCTGACGAAGAAAAATACGGCACCAGCACATGCGCAAGCCTAGCATGTGCTACCGTAACCCTCGATCCGATCCGATCTTAGACTGGGAAGGAACTCCGTATGCTTAGACTAGGAATGAACTTCGTATGCCTAAGTCAACCCACGAAACGAGCGTACGGGCACTCAACCGGCCATAGGGGTGGGATGCGCAAGCCGGGGATCGATCGGGTCCCCCTCTGTGTGCTATCGATCCTGCTGCCGCAACCCTCGGCCTGGTCTGATCTTAAACTGGGAATAAACTCCGTATGCCTAAGCCAACTGATCAAACGAACGGGTGGGCCGGCGGTCGGGCACTACGCCGGCCAGAGAAACAGGATGCGCAAGCTGTGGATCGATAGGGTGGTAGGTGGGTTTAGGCACATCTTCATATTTCTACGCGCCAATCCCATTTTTATGGCTTTTAAATTCATACAATGGTCCCTTAAGCCTTCACGTTAAGTTTCATGGCAAGATGACTCATTTTCTATTTTTCATGATTTTCGAAACTTTTTACGGTTCACGATTTTTTAAAATCTTTTCGGAAAGAGTTTTGGCGCCAAACTTGGTAGACGTGATCCTTGTATTTTTGTTGGCATGCACAAAACAATTCAGCTAAAAACTCGAAGTGTACAAGATTTTGTGACCATTTGAAAAAAATGTCCCCATTTCAGACACTTTAATGGCTAATGGCAGCAAACCTGTAAAATCTCAAATGCTCTTTCATTGGGTGTGAGTTCTCGAGGTTTGATGAGGGATATGGGGCCAATATAAGGGCCAAGTACCAGAACCCATCGCACATCATGTGCGCACAACCCCCGGCCCTCCCGATCACCGGAACCCCAATGCCGCCAATCAGGTTCTCCAGCGATGCTCCGACGATGGTGCCCCGACGAAGAAATATCTGGCACCAGCACATGCCCGAGCCTAGCATGTGCTGCCGTAACCCTCGGTGAGGTCTGATATTAGACTGGGAATGAACTCTGTACGACTAAGCCAACTGACGAAAGGAGCGGGCGGACGGGCGGGCGGGCACTACGTCGGCCAGAGAGACGGGACGCGCAAGCCGTGGATCGATAGGGTGGTCGGTGGGTTTAGGCACATCTTCATATTTCTGCATGCCAATGCAATTTTTATGGCTTGTAAATTCATACAATGGTCCTTTAAGCCTTCACGTGAAGTTTTATGGCAAGACGACTCGTTTTCTATTTTTCACGATTTTCCAAATGTTTTGCGGTTTGGGATTTTTTAAAATTTTTTCGGAAGGAGTTTTGGAAACTTGGTAGACGTGATCCTTGTATTTTTGTTGGCAAGCACAAAAAAAAATCAGCTAAAAAGTCGAAGTGTACAAGATTTTGTGACCATTTGAAAAAAGTGTTCCCATTTCAGACACTTTAATGGCTACTGGCAGCAAACCTGTAAAATCTCAAATGCTCTTTAAGGGTGTGTGAGTTCTCGAGGTTTGATACGGGATAGGAGGCCAATATAAGGGCCAAGTACCAGCACCCATCGTATATCATGTGCGCACACCCCCTTGGCCCCCCCGATCATCAGAACCCCAATGCCGTCGGTCAGGTTCTCCGGCGATGGTGCCCCGGCGAAGAAACATGCGGCACCAGCACATGCCCGAGCCCAGCTTGTGCTACCCCAACCCTCTGTCCGGTCTGATCTTGGACTGGGAATTAACTCCGTATGCCTAAGCCAAGTGACGAAACGAGCGGGCGGGCGGGCGGGTGGGCACTACACTGGCCAGAGAGACGGGATGCGCAAGCCGTGGATCAATAGGGTGGTAGGTGGGTTTAGGCACATCTTCATATTTCTGCATGCCAATGCCATTTTTATGCCTTGTAAATTCCCACAATGGTCCCTTAACCCCTCACGCGAAGTTTCATGGCAAGACGACTCGTTTTCTATTTTTCACGATTTTTGAAACTTTTTACGGTTCAGGATTTTTTAAAATTTTTTCGAAAGGAGTTTTGGCCCCAAACTTGGTAGATGTGAACCTTGTATTTTTGTTTGCATACATAAAAGAAATCAGCTAAAAACTCGAAGTGTACAAGATTTTGTGACCATTTGAAAAAAGTGTCCCCATTTCAGACACTTTAATGGCTACTGACAGCAAACCTATAAAATCTCCAATGCTCTTTAAGGGGGTGTGAGTTCTCGAGGTTTGATGAGGGATAGGGGGCAAATATAAGGGCCAAGTACCAGCACCCATCGCACATCATGTGCACACACCACCCGGCCGCCCCGATCGCCAGAACCCCAATGCCGCCTGTCAGGTTCTCCGGTGATGCTCCGGTGATGGTGCCCCGGCGAAGAAAAATGCGGCACCAGCACATGCTCGAGCCCAGCATGTGCTGCCGTAACCCTCGGTCTGGTCCAATCTTAGACTGGGAATGAACTCCGTATGCTTAGACTGGGAATTAACTCCACATGCCTAAGTCGACCAACGAAACGAGCGTGCAGGGGCTCGGCTGGCCAGAAGGGCAGGATGCACAAGCTGGGGATCGACCGGGTTGCCCTCTGTGTGCTGTCGATCCTGCTGCCACAACCCTCGGTCTGGTCCGATCTTAGAGTAGGAATGAACTCCGTATGCCTAAGCCAACCCATGAAACGAGCGGGCGGGCGCTACGCCGGCCAGAGAGACGGGATGTGCAAGCCGTGGATCGATAGGGTGGTAGGTGGGTTTAAGCACATCTTCATATTTCTATGTGCCAATGTCATTTTTATGGCTTGTAAATTAATACAATGGTCCCTTAAGCCTTCACGTGAAGTTTCATGGCAAGACGACTCGTTTTCTATTTTTCATGATTTTTGAAACTTTTTGCGGATCAAGATTTTTTAAAATTTTTTCGGAAGGAGTTTTGGCCCCAAACTTGGCAGATGTGATCCTTGTATTTTTGTTGGCATGCAAAAAGAAAATCAGCTAAAAACTCGAAGTGTACAAGATTTTGTGACCATATGAGAAAAGTGTCCCCATTTTTGACACTTTAATGGATACTGGCAGCAAACCTGTAAAATCTCAAATGCTCTTTAAGGGGGTGTGAGGTCTCGAGGTTTGATGAGGGATAGGGGGCCAATATAAAGGTCAAGTACCAGCACCCATCGCACATCATGTGCGCATACCCCCCGGCCCCCCGATCATCGAAACCACAATGCCACCGGTCAGGTTCTCCGACGATTCTCTGGCAATGGTGCCCCGACGAAGAAAAATGTGGCACCAGCGCATGCCCGAGCCCAGCATGTGCTGCTACAACCCTCGTTTCGGTCTGATCTTAGACTGGTAATGAACTCCGTATGCTTAGACTGGGAATGAACTCCGTATGCCTAAGTCCACCCATAAAACGAGCGTGCAGGCGCTCAGCCGGCCAGAGGGGCGGGATGTACAAGCCAGGGATTGGTCGGGTCCCTTTCTACATGCTGTCGATCCTGCTGCCCCAACCCTCGGTCCGGTCTGATCTTACACTGGGAATGAACTCCGTATGCCTAAGCCAACCGACGAAACGAACGGGCGGGCAGGCGAGCGGGCATTACGTCGGCCAGAGAGACGGGAAGCGCAAGCCGTGGATCGATAGGGTGGTAGGTGGCTTTAGGCACATCTTCATATTTCTGTATGCCAATGCCATTTTTATGGCTTGTAAATTCATACAACGGTCCCTTAAGCCTTCACATGAAGTTTCATGGCAAGACGACTCATTTTCTGAAGGAGTTTTAGCCCCAAACTTGGTAGACGTGATCCTTGTATTTTTTTGGCTTGCCCAAAAAAATTCAGCTAAAAACTCGAAGTGTACAATATTTTGTGACCATTTGAAAAAAGTGTCCCCATTTCAGATACTTTAATGGCTACTGGCAGCAAACCTGTAAAATCTCAAATGCTCTTTAAGGGGGTGTGAGTTCTTGAGGTTTGATGAGGGATAGGGGGCCAATATAAGGGCCAAGTACCAGCACCCATCACACATCATGTGCGACACCCCCCGGCCCCCCCGATCGCCGGAACCCCAATGCTACCGGTCAGGTTCTCCGGCAATGCTCTGGCGATGGTGCCCCGGTGAAGAAAAATACGGCACCAGCACATGCCCAAGCCTGGCATGTGTTACCGCAACCCTCAGTCCGATCTGATCATAGACTAAGAATGAACACCGTATGCTTAGACTGAGAATGAACTCCGTATGCCTAAGTCAACCCACGAAACAAGTGTGCAGACACTCAACCGGCCAGAGGGGCTGGATGCGTAAGCTGAGGATCAGTCGAGTCCCCTTCTGCATGTTGCCGATCCTGTTATCGTAACCCTCGACCCGGTCCAATCTTTGTCTGGGAATGAACTCCGTATGCCTAAGCCAACCGACGAAACGAACGGGCGGGAGGGCGGGCGGGCACTACGTCAACCAGAGAGACGGGATCCGTAAGCCGTGGATCGATAGGGTGGTAGGTGGGTTTAGGCACGTCTTCATATTTCTACGTGCCAATGCCTTTTTTATGGCTTGTAAATTCATACAATGGGCCCTTAAGCCTTCACGTGAAGTTTCATTGCAAGACGACTCGTTTTCTATTTTTCATGATTTTCAAAACTTTTTACGGTTCGAGATTTTTTAAAAGTTTTTCTGAAGGAGTTTTGGCCCCAAACTTGGTAGACATGATCCCTTTATTTTTGTTGGCATGCACAAAAAACTTCAGCTAAAAACTCGAAGTGTACAAGATGTTGTGACCATTTGAAAAAAGTGTCCCCATTTCAGACACTTTAATGGCTACTGGCAGCAAACCTGTAAAATCTCAAATGCTCTTTAAGGGGGTGTGAGTTCTTGAGGTTTGACAGAGGATAGTGGGCCAATATAAGGGCCAACTACCAGCACCCATCGCACATCATGTGCGCACACCACCCCGGCTCCCTTGATCGTCGGAACCCCAATGCCGCCGGTCAGGTTCTCCAGCGATGGTGCCCCGGTGAAGAAAAATGCGGCACCAGCACATGCCCGAGCCCAGCATGTGCTATCGCAACCCTCAATCTGGTCCGATCTTAGACTGGGAATGAACTCCATATGCCTAAACCGACCGACAAAACGAGCAGTTGGGCGGGCGGACAAGCACTATGCCGGCCAAAGAGACGGGATGCGCAAGTCGTGGATCGATAGGGTGGTAGGTGGGTTTAGGCACATCTTCATATTTCTACATGCCACTTCCATTTTTATGGCCTGTAAATTCATACAATGGTCCCTTAAGCCTTCACGCAAAGTTTCATGGCAAGACGACTCATTTTCTATTTTTCATGATTTTTAAAACTTTTTACGGTTCGGGATTTTTGAAAGTTTTTTTGGAAGGAGTTTGGTCCCAAACTTGGTAGACGTGATCCTTGTACTTTTGTTTGCATGCACAAAAAACTTCAGCTAAAAACTCGAAGTGTACAAGATTTTGTGACCATTTGAAAAAAGTGTCCCCATTTCAGGCACTTTAATAGCTACTGGCAGCAAACCTGTAAAATCCAAATGCTATTTAAGGGGGTGCGAGTTCTCGAGGCTTGATGAGGGATAGGGGGCCAATATAAGGGCTAAGTACCAGCACCCATCACACATCATGTGCGCACACCCCCCCGGCCCCCCCGATCACCGAAACCCCAATGCTGCTGGTCATGCTCTCCGGTGATGGTGCGCAGGCAAAGAAAAATACAAAACCAGCAAATGCCCGAGCCCAGCATGTGCTACCGCAACCCTCACCCCGGTCTGATCTTAGACTGGGAATGAACTCCGCATGCCTAAGCCAACTGACAAAATGAATGGGTGGGCGGTTAGACGGGCACTACGCCGGCCAGAGAGACGGGATGCGCAAGCCATGGATCGATAGGGTTGTAGGTGGGTTTAGGCACATCTTCATATTTCTGCATGCCGATTCCATTTTTATGGCTTGTAAAATCATACAGTGGTCCCTTAAGCCTTCACGTGAAGTTTAATGGCAAGACGACTCATTTTCTATTTTTCATGATTTTTGAAACTTTTTACGGTCTAGGATTTTTTAAAATTTTTTGGAAGGAGTTTTGGCCCTGAACTTGGTAGACGTAATCCTTGTATTGTTTTTAGCATGCACAAAAAAATTCAGCTAAAAACTCGAAGTGTACAAGATTTTGTGACCATTTGAAAAAGTTGTCCCCATTTCAGACACTTTTGATGGCTACTGGCAGCAAACTTGTAAAATCTCAAATGCTCTTTAAGGGGGTGTGAGTTCTGGAGGTTTGATGAGGGATAGGGGGCCAATATAAGGGCCAATTACCAGCACCCATCGCACATCATGTGCACACACCCCCCGGCCCCCTGATCGTCGGAAGCCCAAAGCTGTCAGTCAGGTTCTCTGGTGATGCTCTGACGATGGTGCCCTGACGAAAAAAAATGTGGCACCAGCACTTGCCCGAGCCCAGCATGTGCTGTCGCAACCCTCGGTCCGATTCGATCTTAGACTGGGAATGAACTCCGTATGCCTAAGCCAACCGATGAAACGAGTGGACAGACGGGCGGGCGGGCACTACGCCGGACAGAGAAACGGGATGTGCAAGCCGTGGATCGATAGGGTGGTAGGTGGGTTTAGGCACATCTTCATATTTCTACATGCCAATGCCATTTTTATGGCTTGTAAATTCATACAATGGTCCCTTAAGCCTTCACGTGAAGTTTCATGGAAAGACGACTCGATTTCTATTTTTCACGATTTTGGAAACTTTTTGAGTTCAGGATAGGGGGCCAATATAAGGGCCAAGTACCAGCACCCATCGCACATCATGTGTGCACACCCTTCGGCCCCCATAATAGCCGAAACCCTAATGTCGCCGGTCAGGTTCTCCGGCGATGGTGCCCCAACGAATAAAAATACAGCACCAGCACATGCCCGAGCCCAGCATGTGCTGTCGTAACCCTCGGTCCAATCCGATCTTAGACTGGTAATGAACTCCATATGCTTAGACTGAGAATGAACTCTGTATGCCTAAGTCAACCCACGAAACAAGCATACGGGTGCTCAACTGGCCAGAGGGCTGGGATGCGTAAGTCGGGGATCGGTCGGGTCCCCCTCTGTGTGCTATCGATCCTGCTGCCGCAACCTTCGGTACGGTCTGATCTTAGACTGGGAATGAACTTCGTATGCCTAAGCCAACCGACATAACGAATGGACGGGCGGGCACTATGCCGACCAGAGACACGGGATAAGCAAGCCGTGGATTTATAGGGTGGTAGGTGGGTTTAGGCACATCTTCATATTTCTACATGCCAATGCCATTTTTATGGCTTGTAAATTCATACAATGGTCCCTTAAGCCTTCACATGAAGTTTCAAGGCAAGACGACTCGTTTTTTATTTTTCATGATTTTCAAAACTTTTTACGGTTCGAGATTTTTTAAAATTTTTTCGAAAGGAGTTTTAGCTCCAAACTTGGTAGACGTGATCCTTGTATTTTTTTTGGTATGGACAAAAAAATTCAGCTAAAAAATCGAAGTGTACAAGATTTTGTGGCCATTTGAAAAAAGTGTCCCCATTTCAGACACTTTAATGGCTACTGGCAGCAATCCTGTAAAATCTCAAAAGCTCTTTAAGGGGGTGTAAGTTCTCGAGGTTTGATGAGGGATAGGGGGCCAATATAAGGGCCAAGTACCAGCACCCATGGCACATCATGTACGCACACCCCCTCGGCCACCCCGATCGCCAGAACCGTAATGCAGTCGGTCAGGTTCTCCGGTGAAGCTTCGGTGATGGTGCCCTGACAAAGAGAAATACGGCACCAGCACATGCCCGAGCCCAGCATGTGCTACCGTAACCCTCAGTCTGATCCGATCATAGACTGGGAATGAACTCTGTATGCTTAGACTGGGAATGAACTCCGTATGCCTGAGTCAACCCATGAAACGAGCGTGCGGGCGCTCAGCCGACTAGAGGGGTAGGATGCGCAAGCCGGAGATCGGTCGGGTGGTAGGTGTGTTTAGGCACATCTTCATATTTCTGTGCGCCAATGCCATTTTTATGGCTTGTAAATTCCTACAATGGTCCCTTAAGCCTTCACGTGAAGTTTGATGGCAAGACGACTTGTTTTCTATTTTTCATGATTTTAGAATCTTTTTACGGTTTAGGATTTTTTAAAATTTTTTCGGAAGGAGTTCTGGCCCTGAACTTGGTAGACGTGATCCTTGTATTTTTGTTGGCATGCATAAAAAAAATCAGCTAAAAACTCAAAGTGTACAAGATTTTGTGACCATTTGAAAAAAGTGTCCCCATTTCAGACACTTTAATGGCTACTGGCAGCAAACCTGTAAAATCTCAAATGCTCTTTAAGGGGGTGTGAGTTCTGGAGGTTTGATGAGGGATAGGGGGCCAATATAAGGGCCAAGTACCAGCACCCATCGCAAATCATGTGCGCACACCCCCCGGCCCCCTGATCGTCGGAACCCCAATGTCGCCGGTGAGGTTCTCCGGTGATGCTCCGGTGATGGTGCCCCGACGAAGAAAAATCTGACACCAGCACATGCCCGAGCCTAGCATGTGCTATTGTAACCCTCAGTCTGGTCCGATCTTAGACTGGGAATGAACTCTGTATGCTTAGACTAGGAATGAACTCTGCATGCCAAAGTGAAATTCACGAAACGAGCGTACGGGCGCTCAACCGGCCAGAGGGGCGGGATTCGTAAGCCAGGGATTGGTCGGGTCCCTCTCTGTGCGCGGCCAATCCTACTTCCACAACCCTCGATCCAGTCAGATCTTAGACTGGGAATGAACTCCGTATGCCTAAGCCAACCGACGAAACGAGTGGACAGGCGAGCGGGCACTACGCCGGCCAGAGAGACGGGATGCGCATGCCGTGGATCGATAGGGTGGTAGGTGTGTTTAGGCACATCTTCATATTTCTGCATGCCGATGCCATTTTTATGGCTTGTAAATTCCTATAATGGTCCCTTAAGCCTTCATGTGAAGTTTAATGGCAAGACGACTCGTTTTATATTTTTCACAATTTTGAAAACTTTTTACGGTTCAGGATTTTTTAAAATTTTTTCGAAAGGAGTTTGGCCCCGAACTTGGTAGACGTGATCCTTGTATTTTTGTTGGCACGCATAAAAGAAATCAGCTAAAAACTCGAAGTGTACAGGATTTTGTGACCATTTGAAAAAAGTGTCCCCATTTCAGACACTTTAATTGCTACTGGCAGCAAACTTGTAAAATCTCAAATGCTCTTTAAGGGGGTGTGAGTTCTCGAGGTTTGATGATGGATAGGGGGCCAATATATGGGCCAAGTACCAGCACTCATCGCACATCATGTGCGCACACCCCTCCGGCCCCCCCGATCATCGGAACCCCAATGCCGCCAGTCAAATTCTCCGGCGATGCTCCGACGATGGTGCCCCGACGAAGAAAAATACGGCACCAGCACATGCTCGAGCCCAGCATGTGCTGTCGCAACCCTCGATCTGAACCGATCTTAGACTGGGAATGAACTCTGTATGCTTAGACTGGGAATGAACTCCGTATGCCTAAGTCAACCCATGAAACGTGCGTGGGGGCGCTTAGCGGGCTAGAGGGGCAGGATGAGCAAGCCACGGATCGGTCGGGTCCCCCTCAGCGTGCTGTCGATCCTGCTGTCACAACCCTCAGTTTGATCGGATCTTAGATTGGGAATGAACTCCGTATGCCTAAGCCAACCGGCAAAACGAGTGGGCCGGCCAGAGAGACGGGATGCGCAAGCTGTGGATCGATAGGGTGGTAGGTGGGTTTAGGCACATCTTCATATTTCTATGTGCCAATGCCACTTTTATGGCTTGTAATTTGATACAATGGTCCCTTAAGCCTTCACGTGAAGTTTCATGGCAAGACGACTCGTTTTCTATTTTTCATGATTTTTAAAACTTTTTGTGGTTCGAGATTTTTTAAAATTTTTTTGGAAGGAGTTTTGGACCCAAACTTGGTAGACATGATCCTTGTATTTTTATAGGCATGCACAAAAAAATTAAGCTAAAAACTCAAAGTGTACAAGATTTTGTGACCATTTGAAAAAAACGTCCCCATTTCAGACACTTTAATGGCTATTAGCAGCAAACCTGTAAAATCTCGAATGCTCTTTAAGGGGGTGTGAGTTCTTGAGGTTTGATGAGGGATAAGGGGCCAATATAAGGGCCAAGTACCAGCACCCATCGCACATCATGTGCGCACACCGCCCCGGCCCCCATCGTCGGAACTTCAATGCTGCCGGTCAGGTTCTCCGGCGATGCTCCAACGATGGTGCCCTGGAGAAGAAAAATGCGGCACCAGCACATGCCGAAGCCCAGCATGTGCTGCCACAACCCTCGGTCTGGTCCGATCTTAGACTGGGAATGAACTCCGTATGCCTAAGTCAACCCATGAAACAAGCGTGCGGGCGCTCAGCCGGCCAGAGGGGCGGGATGCGCAAGCCGTGGATCGATAGGGTGGTAGGTGGGTTTAGGCACATCTTCATATTTCTATGTGCCAATGCCATTTTGATGGCTTGTAAATTCATGCAGTGGTCCCTTAAGCCTTCACGTGAAGTTTCATGGCAAGACGACTCGTTTTATATTTTTTATGATTTTCAAAACTTTTTGCGGTTTGAGATTTTTTAAATTTTTTCGGAAGGTGTTTTGGCCCCAAACTTGGTAGATGTGATCCTTTTATTTTTGTTGGCATGCACAAAAAAATTCAGCTAAAAAATCGAAGTGTACAAGATTTTGTGACCATTTGAAAAAAGTGTCCCCATTTCAGACACCTTAATGGCTATTGGCAGCAAACTTGTAAAATCTCAAATGCTCTTTAAGGGGGTGTGAGTTCTCAAGGTTTGAAGAGGGATAGGGGCCAATATAATGGCCAACTACCAGCACCCATCGCATATCATGTGCGCTCACCCCCCAGGCCGCCCCGATCGTCGCAACCCAAATGTTGCCGGTCAGGTTCTCCGATGATGCTCCGACGATGGTGCCCTGACGAAGAAAAATGAGGCACCAGCACATGCCCGAGCGCAGGATATGCTGCCGCAACCCTCGGTCCGGTCGGATCTTAGACTAGGAATGAACTCCGTAAGCCTAAGTCAACCCACGAAACGAGCGTGCGAGCACTCAGCCGGCCAGAGGGGCGGGATGGCAAGCCGGGGATCGGTCGGGTCCTCCTCTGCATGCTACTGATCTTGCTACCGTAACCCTCAGCCCGGTCCAATCTTAGGTTGGGAATGAACTCCGTATGCCTAAGCCAGTTGATGAAGCGAGCGGGCTGGTGGGTACTACGCCGGCCAGAGAGATGGGATGCGCAAGCCGTGAATCGATAGGGTGGTAGGTGGGTTTAGGCACATCTTCATATTTTTACATGCCAATGCCATTTTTATGGCTTGTAAATTCATACAATGGTCCTTTAAGCCTTCACGTGAAGTTTCATGGCAAGATGACTCGTTTTCTATTTTTCATGATTTTTTAAACTTTTTACGATTTGGGATTTTTTCAATTTTTTTCATAAGAAGTTTTGGCCCCAAACTTGGTAGACGTGATCCTTTTGTTTTTGTTGGCATGCACAAAAAAATTCAGCTAAAAACTCAAAGTGTACAAGATTTTGTGATCGTTTGAAAAAAGTGTCCCCATTTCAGACACTTTAATGGCTACTGGCAGCAAACCTGTAAAATCTAAAATGCTCTTTAAGGGGGTATGAGTTCTCGAGGTTTGATGAGAGATAGGGGCCCAAAATAAGGGCCAAGTACTAGCACCCATCGCAATCATGTGCGCACACCCCCCCGGCCCCCCCGATCGCCGGAACCCCAATGCCGTCGGTCAGGTTCTCTGATGATGCTTCGACGATAGTGCCCCGACGAACAAAAATGTGGCACCAGCACATGCCCGAGCCTAGCATGTGCTGCTGCAACCCTCGGTCCGATCTGATCTTAGACTGGAAATGAACTCCGTATGCCTAAGTCAACCCACGAAATGAGCATGCGGGCACTCAGCCGGCCAAAGGGGCGGGATGTGCAAGCCGGGGATCGGTCGAGTCCCCCTCTGTGTGCTATCGTCCAGCTATCGCAACCCTCAATCCGGTCTGATCTTAGACTGGGAATGAACTCTGTATGCCTAAGCCAACCGACGAAACGAGCGGACAGACACTACGCCGACCAGAGAGACGGGATGCGCAAGCTGTGGATCAATAGGGTGGTAGGTGGGTTTAGGCACATCTTTATATTTCTGCATGCTAATGCCATTTTTATGGCTTGTAAATTCATACAACGGTCCCTTAAGCCTTCACATGAAGTTTCATGGCAAGACGACTCGATTTCTATTTTTCATGATTTTTGAAACTTTTTACGGTTCAGATTTTTTAAAATTTTTTCGGAAGGAGTTTTGGCCCCAAACTTGGTAGACGTGATCCTTATATTTTTTTTGGCATGCAAAAAAAAAATTCAGCTAAAAACTCAAAGTGTACAAGATTTTGTGACTATTTGAAAAAAGTGCCCCCATTTCAAACACTTTAATGGCTACTGGTAGCAAACCTGTAAAATCTCAAATGCTCTTTAAGGGGGAGTGAGTTCTTGAGGTTTGATGAGGGATATGGGGCCAATATGAGGGCCAAGTACCAGCACCCATTGCACATCATGTGCGCACACCCCCCCGACCCACCCGATCATCGGAACCCCAATGCTGTCGGTCAGGTTCTCCGATGATGCTCCGGTGATGGTGCCCCGGCGAAGAAAAATATGGCACCAGCACATGCCCGAGCCCAACATGTGCTACCGCAACCCTCGGTCCGGTCCGATCTTAGACTGGGAATGAACTCCGTATGCCTAAGTCAACCCACATAACGAGCGTGCGGGCGCTCAATCGGCCAGAGGGGCAGGATGCGCAACCCGGGATCGATCGGGTCCCCCTCTGCATGCTGTCGATCCTACTGTCGTAACCCTCAGTCTGGTCCAATCTTAGACTGGGAATGAACTCAGTATGCCTCAGCCAACCAACGAAATGAGCAGGCGGACGGTCAGGCACTACGCCAGCCAGAGAGACGGGATGCACAAGCCGTGGATCGATAGAGTGGCTGGTGGGTTTAGCCACATCTTCATATTTTCGTGTGCCAATGCCATTTTTATGGCTTGTAAATTCATACAATGGTCCCTTAAGCCTTCACGTGAAGTTTCATGGCAAGACGACTCTTTTTTTATTTTTCACGATTTTTAAAACTTTTTGCGGTTCGAGATTTTTTAAATTTTTTTTGGAAGGATTTTTGTCCATAAACTTGGTAGACGTGATCCTTGTATTTTTGTTGGCATGCACAAAAAAATTCAGCTAAAAACTCGAACTGTACAAGATTTTGTGACCATTTGAAAAAAATGTCCCCATTTCAGACACTTTAATGGCTATTGACAGCAAGCCTGTAAAATCTCAAATGCTATTTACGGGGGTGTGAGTTCTTGAGGTTTGATGAGGGATAGGGGGCCAATATAAGGGCCACGTACCAGCAGCCATCGCACATCATGTGCGCACACCCCCCCGGCCCCCCTGATCGCAAGAACCGCAATGCCACCGATCAGGTTCTTCGACGATGCTTTGGCGATGGTGCCCCGACGAAGAAAAGTGCAGCACCAGCACATGCCCAAGCCCAGCATGTGCTACCGCAACCCTCGGTCCGGCTGATCTTAGACTAGGAATGAACTCCGTATGCCTAAGCCAACCGACGAAACGAGCAGGCGGGCACTACGGCGGCCAGAGAGACGAGATGCGCAAGCCGTGGATCGATAGGGTGGTAGGTGGGTTTACGCACATCTTCATATGTCTACATGCCAATGCTATTTTTATGGCTTGTAAATTCATAAAATGGTCCCTTAAGCCTTCACGTGAAGTTTCATGGCAAGTTTCACGTAATGGCTACAGGCAGCAAACTTGTAAAATCTCAAATGTGCTTTAAGGGGGTGTGAGTTCTCGAGGTTTGATGAGGGATAAGGGCCAAGTACCAGCACCCATTACACGTCATATGCGCACCCCCGGCCCTTCCGATCGTCGAAACCCCAATGCCGTCGGTCAGGTTCTCTGGTGATGTTCTGGTGATGGTGCCCAGGTGAAGAAAAATGCGGCCCCAGCACATGCCCGAGCCCAGCATGTGCTGCCACAACCCTCAGTCTGGTCCGATGTTAGACTATGAATGAACTCCGTATGCTTAGACTGGGAATGAACTTCGTATGCCTAAGTCAAGCCACGAAACGAGCATGCAGGCCCTTAGCCAACCAGAGGGGCAGGATGGGCAAGCCGGGGGTCGGTCGGGTCCCCCTCTGCATGCTACCGATCCTGTTGCTGCAACCCTCAGTTCAGTTTGATCTTAGACTAAGAATGAACTCCGTATGCCTAAGCCAACCAACAAAATGAGTGGGCGGGCGGGTACTACGCCAGCTAGAGAGACGGGATACGCAAGTCGTGGATCGATAGGGTGGTAGGTGGGTTTAGGCACATCTTCATATTTCTACATGCCAATGCAATTTTTATGGCTTGTGAATTCATACAACGGTCCCTTATGCCTTCACGTGAAGTTTCATGGCAAGACGACTCATTTTCTATTTTTCATGATTTTCAACACTTTTTACGGTTCAGGATTTTTTAAAATTTTTTCGGAAGGAGTTTTGGCCCCAAACTTGGTAGATGTGATCCTTGTATTTTTTTTGGAATGCACAAAAACATTCAGCTAAAAACTCGAAGTGTACAAGATTTTGTGATCATTTGAAAAAAGTGTCCCCATTTCAGACACTTTAATGGCTACTGGCAGCAAACCTGTAAAATCTCAAATGCTCTTTAAGGGGGTGTGAGTTCTCAAGGTTTGATGAGGGATAGGGGGCCAATATAAGGGCCAAGTACCAGCACCCATTGCACATCATGTGCGCACACCCGCCCTGACGATGGTGCCCCGACGAAGAAAAATGCGGCACCAGCACATTCCTGAGCCCAGCATGTGCTACCGTAACCCTGGGTTTGGTGTGATCTTAGACTGGGAATGAACTCCGTATGCCTAAGCCAATCAACGAAATAAGCAGACGGGCGGGCGGGCAGGCACTATGCCGGCCAGAGAGACGGGATGCGTAAGCCGTGGATCGATAGGGTGCTAGGTGGGTTTAGGCACATCTTCATATTTTCTACAAGCCAATGCCATTTTTATGGCTTGTAAATTCATACAGTGGTCCCTTATGCCTTCATGTGAAGTTTCAGGGCAAGACGACTTGTTTTCTATTTTTCACGATTTTCAAAACTTTTTACGGTTCGAGATTTTTTAAAATTTTTTCGGAACGAGTTTTGGCCACAAACTTGGTAGACGTGATCCTTGTATTTTGTTGGCTTGCAAAAAAAAAAAATTAGCTAAACACTAAAACTGTACAAGATTTTGTGACCATTTGAAAAAAGTGTCCCCATTTCAGACACTTTAATGGCTACTGGCAGCAAACCTGTAAAATCTCAAATGCTCTTTAAGGGGGTGTGAGTTCTCAAGGTTTGATGAGGGATAGGGGGCCAATATAAGGGCCAAGTACCAGCACCCATTGCACATCATGTGCGCACACCCGCCCTGACGATGGTGCCCCGACGAAGAAAAATGCGGCACCAGCACATTCCTGAGCCCAGCATGTGCTACCGTAACCCTGGGTTTGGTGTGATCTTAGACTGGGAATGAACTCCGTATGCCTAAGTCAATCAACGAAATAAGTAGACGGGCGGGCGGGCAGGCACTATGCCGGCCAGAGAGACGGGATGCGTAAGCCGTGGATCGATAGGGTGCTAGGTGGGTTTAGGCACATCTTCATATTTTCTACAAGCCAATGCCATTTTTATGGCTTGTAAATTCATACAGTGGTCCCTTAAGCCTTCATGTGAAGTTTCATGGCAAGACGACTTGTTTTCTATTTTTCACGATTTTCAAAACTTTTTACGGTTCGAGATTTTTTAAAATTTTTTCGGAACGAGTTTTGGCCACAAACTTGGTAGACGTGATCCTTGTATTTTGTTGGCTTGCAAAAAAAAAAAATTAGCTAAACACTAAAACTGTACAAGATTTTGTGACCATTTGAAAAAGGTGTCCCCATTTCAGACACTTTAATGGCTACTGGCAGCAAACCTGTAAAATCTCAAATGCTCTTTAAGGGGATGTGAGTTCTCGAGGTTTGATAAGGGATAGGGGGCCAATATAAGGTCCAAGTACCAGCACCCAATGCACATCACGTGCGCGGCCGTGCTGATCACCGGAACCCCAATGCCGTCGATCAGGTTCTTCGACGATGCTCCGACGAAGAAAAATGTGGCAACAGCACATGCCCGAGCCCAGCATGTGCTACCGTAACCTTCGGTCCGATCCGATCTTAGACTGGGAATGAACTCTGTATGCCTAAGCCAACCGACGAAAAGAGAGACGGGATGCGCAAGCTGTGGATCGATAGGGTGGTAGGTGCGTTTAGGGACATCTTCATATTTCTCCATGCCAATGCCATTTTTATGGCTTTTACATTCATACAATGGTCCCTTAAGCCTTCATGTGAAGTTTCATGGCAAGAAGACTCGTTTTCTATTTTTCATGATTTTTGAAACTTTCTACGGTTCAGGATTTTTTAAACTTTTTTCGAAAGGCATTTTGGCCCCAAACTTGGTAGACGTGATCCTTGTATTTTTTTTGGTATGCGCAAAAACATTTAGCTAAAAACTCGAAGTGTATAAGATTTTGTGACTATTTGAAAAAAGTGTCCCCATTTCAGACTCTTTAATGGCTACTGGCAGCAAAGCTGTAAAATCTCAAATGCTCTTTAAGGGGGTGTGAGTTCTCGAGGTTTGATGAGGGATAGGGGGCCAATATAAGGGCCAAGTAACAGCACCCATCGCACATCATGTGCGCACACCCCCATAGCCCCTTCGATCACCGGAACCCCAATGCCGTCGGTCAGGTTCTCCGACGATGCTCGGGCGATAATGCCCCGACGAAGAAAAATGCGGCACCAGCACATGCCTGAGCCCAGCATGTGCTGCCATAACCCTCGATCTGGTCTGATCTTAGACTAGGAATGAACTCCGTATTCTTAGACTGGGAATGAACTCTGTATGCCTAAGTCAACCCACGAAACGAGCGTACGGGTGCTCAGCCAGCCAGAGGGGTGGCATACGCAAGCCGGGGATCATCCGGGTCCCCTTCTGCATGCTGTCGATCCTACTACAGCAACCCTTGGTCCGGTCTGATCTTAGACTGGGAATGAACTCCATATCCCTAAGCCAACCGACGAAACGAACAGGCAAACGGGCGGGTGGGCACTACATCGGCCAGAGAGACGGGATGCGTAAGCCGTGGATCGATAGGGTTGTAGGTGGGTTTAGGCACATCTTTATATTTTTGCATGCCAAAACCATTTTTATGGCTTGTAAATTCATACAATGGTCCCTGAAGCCTTCACGTGATGTTTCATGGCAAGACGACTCGTTTTCTATTTTTTACGATTTTTGAAACTTTTTGTGGTTCGGAATTTTTTAAAATTTTTTTGGAAGAAGTTTTGGCCCCAAACTTGGTAGACACGATCCTTGTATTTTTTTTGGCATGCACAAAAAAATTCAGCTAAAAACTCGAAGTGTACACGATTTTGTGACCATTTGAAAAAGTTTCCCCATTTCAGACACTTTAATGGCTACTGGCAGCAAACCTGTAAAATCTCAAATGCTCTTTAAGGGGGTGTGAGTTCTCGAGGTTTGATGAGGGATAGGGGGCCAATATAAGGGCCAAGTGCCAGCACCCATCGCACATCATGTGCGCACACCCCCCCAGCCCCCCCGATCACCGGAACCCTAATGCGGCCGGTCAGGTTCCCCGGTGATGGCACCCCGGTGAAGAAAAATGTGACACCAGCACATGCCCAACCCCAGCATGTGCTGTCGCAACCCTCAGCCCGATCCGATCTTAGACTGGGAATGAACTCCGTATGCTTAGACTGGGAATGAACTCCGTATGGCTAAGTCAAACAACGAAACGAGCGTACGGGCGCTCAACCGGCCAGAGGGGCGAGATGCGCAAGTCGGGGATCGATCGGGTCCCCCTCTACGTGCTGCCGATCCTGCTGCCACAACCCTTGGTCTGGTCCTATTTTAGACTAGGAATGAACTTTGTATGCCTAAGCCAACCGACGAAAAGAGTGGGCGGGCGGGCAAGCGGGCACTACGCCGGCCAGAGAGACGGGATGCGCAAGCCGTGGATCGATAGGGTGGTAGGTGCATTTAGGGACATCTTCATATTTCTGTGTGCCAATGCCATTTTTATGGCTTGTAAATTCATACAATGGTCCCTTAACCCTTCACGTGAAGTTTCATGGCAAGACGACCTGTTTTCTATTTTTCACGATTTTCAAAACTTTTTGCGGTTTGGGATTTTTTTAAATTTTTTCGAAAGGAGTTTTGGCCCCAGACTTGGTAGACGTGATGCTTGTATTTTTGTTGGCATGCACAAAAAAATTCAGCTAAAAACTCTAAGTGTACAAGATTTTGTGACCATTTGAAAAAAGTATCCCCATTTCAAACACTTTAATGGCTACTGGCAGTAAACCTGTAAAATCTCAAATGCTCTTTAAGGGGGGGTGAGTTCTCGAGGTTTGATGAGGGATAGGGGCCAATATAAGGGCCAAGTACCAGCACCCATCGCACATCATGTGCGCACACCCCCCTCGGCCCCCCGATCGCCGGAACCCCAATGCCGCCGGTCAGGTTATCCGACGATACTCCGGTGATAGTGCCCCGACGAAGAAAAATGTGGCACCAGTACATGCCCGACCCCAGCATGTGCTTCCGCAACCCTTGGTCTGGTTCAATCTTAATTGGGAATGAACTATGTATGCTTAGATTGGGAATGAACTCCGTATGCCTAAGTCAACCCACGAAACGAGCGTGCCGGCGCTCAGCCGACCAGAGGGGCGGGATGCGCAAGCTGGGGATCGGTCTGGTCCCCCTCTACATGCTGCCAATCCTGCTACTGCAACCCTCAGTTCGGTCCAATCTTAGACTGGGAATGAACTCCGTATGCCTCAGCCAACCGACAAAATGAGCGAGTTCCTGCCCGTCAGAGAGACGGGATGCGCAAGCCGTTGATCGATAGGGTGGTAGGTGGGTTTAGGCACATCTTAATTTTTCTGCATGCCAATGCCATTTTTATGGCTTGTAAATTCATACAATTGTCCCTTAAGCCTTCACATGAAGTTTCTTGGCAAGACGACTCGTTTTCTATTTTTCACGATTTTTGAAACTTTTTGCGGTTTGGGATTTTTTAAAATTTTTTCGGAAGGAGTTTTGGCCCCAAGCTTGGTAGACATGATCCTTGTATTTTTTTTGGCATGCACAAAAAAATTCAGCTAAAAAAGCGAAGTGTACAAGATTTTGTGACCATTTCAAAAAAGTGTCCCCATTTTAGACACTTTAATGGCTACTGGCAGCAAACCTGTAAAATCTCAAATGCTCTTTAAGGGGGTGTGAGTTGTCAAGGTTTGATGAGGGATAGAGGGCCAATATAAGGGCCAAGTACCAGCACCCATTGCACATCGTGTGCGCACAACCCCCCCGATCGTCGAAACCCCAATGCCGTCGATCAGGTTCCCCGGCGATGCTCGGGTGATGGTGCCCCGACGAAGAAAAAATACGGCACCAGCACATGCCCGAGCCCAGCATGTGCTGCCGTAACCCTCGGTCTGGTCCGATCTTAGACTGGGAATGAAGTCCATATGCTTAGACTGGGAATGAACTCCGTATGCCTAAGTCAACCCATGAAACGAGCGTGCGGGCGCTTAGTCGGCCAGAGGGGCGGGAAGCGCAAGCCAGGGATCGACCGGGTCCCTCTCTACGTGCTACCAATCCTACTGCCGCAACCTTTAGTTCAGTTCAATCTTAGACTAGAAATGAACTCCATATGCCTAAGCCAACCGACGAAATGAGCGGGCGGGCGGGCGGGCAGGCACTACGCTGGCCTGAGAAACAGGATGCGCAAGTCGTGGATCGATAGGGTGATAGGTGGGTTTAGGCACATCTTCATATTTCTACGTGCCAAAGCCATTTTTATGCTTGTAAATTCATACAATGGTCTCTTAAGTCTTCACGTGAAGTTTCATGGCAAGATGACTCGTTTTCTATTTTTCACGATTTTTTAAACTTTTTACGGTTTGGGATTTTTTAAAATTTTTTTGGAAGGAGTTTTGGCCCCAAACTTGGCAGACATGATCCTTGTATTTTTTTTTGGCATGCACAAAAAAATTCAGCTAAAAACTCGAAGTGTACAAGATTTTGTGACCATTTGAAAAAAGTGTCTCCATTTCAGACACTTTAATGGCTACTGGTAGCAAACCTGTAAAATCTCAAATGCTCTTTAAGGGGGTGTGAGTTCTAGAGGTTTGATGAGGGATAAGGGGCCAATATAAGGGCCAAGTACCAGCACCCACCGCATATCATGTGCGCACACCCCCCCGGCCCTACCGATCGCCGGAACCCCAATGCCGCCGGTCAGGTTCCTGGCAATGCTCCGACTATGGTGCCCCGATGAAGAAAAATGCGGCACCGGCACATGCCCGAGCCCAGCATGTGCTGCCGAAACCCTCGGTCTGATCCGATCTTAGACTTGGAATGAACTCCATATGCCTAAGCCAACCGACGAAACGAACGGGCGAGCAGTACGCCGGCCAGAGAGACGGGATGTGCAAGCCGTGGATCGATAGGGTGGTAGCTTGGTTTAGGCACATATTGATATTTCTGCATGCCAATGCCATTTTTGTGGCTTGTAAATTCGTACAATGGTCCCTTAAGCCTTCACGTGAAGTTTCATGGCAAGACGACTCGTTTTCTATTTTTCACGATTTTTGAAACTTTTTAGGGTTCAGAATTTTTTAAAATTTTTTTAGAAGGATTTTTGGCCCAAACTTGGTAGACGTGATCCTTGTATTTTTGTTGGCATGCACAAAAAAATTCAGCTAAAAACTCGAAGTTTAGAAGATTTTGTGACCATTTGAAAGAAATGTCCCCATTTTAGACACTTTAATGGCTACTGGCAGCAAACCTGTAAAATCTCAAATGCTCTTTAAGGGGGTGTGAGTTCTCGAGGTTTGATGAGGGATAGGGGGATAATATAAGGGCCAAGTACCAGCACCCATCGCACATCATGCGCGCACACCCCCCATGGCCCCCTATCATCGGAACCCCAATGCCGCCGGTCAGGTTCTCCGGTGATGTTCCAGGGATGGTGCCCCGGTGAAGAAAAATGCGACACCAGCACATGCCCAAGCCCAGCATGTGCTGTCGCAACCCTCGGTCCGGTCCGATCTTAGACTGGGAATAAACTCCATATACTTAGACTTGGAATGAACTCCGTATGCCTAAGTCAACCCACGAAACGAGCGTGTGGGCGCTCAGTCAGCCAGAGGGGTGGGATGGGAAGGCCGGGGGTTGGTCGGGTCCCCCTCTACGTGCTATTGATCCTGCTGCCACAACCCTCAATCCGGTCTGATCTTAGACTGGGAATAAACTCCATATGCCTAAGCCAACCGACGAAATGAGCGGGCGGGCGGGCACTACGCTGGCCAGAGAGACGGGATGCGCAAGCCGTGGATCGATAGGGTGGTTGGTGGGTTTAGGCACATCTTCATATGTCTGCATGCCAATGCCATTTTTATGGCTTGTAAATTCATACAATGGTCCCTTAAGCTTGCATGTGAAGTTTCATGGCAAGACGACTCGTTTTCTATTTTTCACGATTTTTGAAACTTTTTAGGGTTCGGAATTGTTTAAAATTTTTTCATAAGGAATTTTGGCCCAAACTTGGTAGACGTGATCCTTGTATTTTTGTTGGCATGCACAAAAAAATTCAGCTAAAAACTCGAACTGTACAAGATTTTGTGACCATTTGAAAAAAATGTCCCCATTTCAGACACTTTAATGGCTACTGGCAGTAAACCTGTAAAATCTCAAATGCTCTTTAAGGGGGAGTGAGTTCTCAAGGTTTGATGAGGGATCGGGGGCCAATATAAGGGCCAAGTACCAGCAACCATTGCATATCATGTGCGCACAACCCCCCGGCCCCCCCGATCGCTGGAACCCCAATGCCGTCGGTAAGGTTCTTCGACGATGCTCCAACGATGGTGCCCCGGTGAAGAAAACTACGGCACTAGCACATGCCCGAGCCCAGCATGTGCTGCTGCAACCCTCGGTCCGGTCCGATCTTAGACTTGGAATGAACTCCATATGCTTAGACTGGGAATGAACTCCGTAAGCCTAAGTCAACCCACGAAACGAGCGTGCGGGCGCTCAGCCGGCCAGAGGGGCAGGATGCGTAAGCCAGGGATCGACCGGGTCCCCCTCTACGTGCTGTCGATGCTGCTGCCGCAACCTTCAGTCCAGTTTGATCTTGCACTGTGAATGAACTCCATATGCCTAAGCCAACTGACGAAATGAGCGGGCGGGCGAGTACTACGCCGACCAGAGAGACGGGATGCGCAAGCCGTGGATCGATAGGGTGGTTGGTGGGTTTATGCACATCTTCATATTTTTTCATGCCAAAGCCATTTTTATGGCTAGTAAATTCATACAATGGTCCCTTAAGCCTGCATGTGAAGTTTCATGGCAAGACGACTCGTTTTCTATTTTTCACGATTTTTAAAACTTTTTACGGTTCGAGATTTTTTAAAATTTTTTTGGAAGGAGTTTTGGCCCCAATCTTGGTAGAAGTGATACTTGTATTTTTGTTGGTGTGCACAAAAAAATTCAGCTAAAAACTCGAAGTGTACAAGATTTTGTGACCATTTGAAAAAAGTGTCCCCATTTCAGACACTTTAATGGCTACTGGCAGCAAACCTGTAAAATCTCAAATGCTCTTTAAGGGGGTGTGAGTTCTCGAGGTTTGATGAGGGATAGGGGGCCAATATAAGGGCCAAGTACCAGCACCCATCACATATCATTTGCGCACAACCCCCCGACCCCCCCGATCGCCGGAACCCCAATGCCGCCGGTAAGGTTCTCCGACGATGCTCTGACGATGGTGCCCTGGCGAAGAAAACTGTGGCACCAGCACATGCCCGAGCCCAGCACGTGCTACTGCAACCCTCGGTCCGGTCCGATCGTAGACTGGGAATGAACTCCATATGCTTAGACTGGGAATTAACTCTGTAAGCCTAAGTCAACCCACGAAACGAGCTTGCGGGCGCCAAACCTGCCAGAGGGGCAGGATGCGTAAGCCGAGGATCGACCGAGTCCTCCTCTACGTGCTGCTGATCCTACTGCCACAACCCTCAGTCTGATCTAATCTTACATTGGGAATGAACTTTGTATGCCTAAGCCAACCGACAAAACGAGCGGGCAGGTGGGCAGGCACTACGTCGCCCAGAGAGACAGGATGCGCAAGCCGTGGATCGATAGGGTGGTAGGTGGGTTTAGGCACATCTTCATATTTCTGCTTGCCATTGCCATTTTTATGGCTTGTAAATTCATACAATGGTCCCTTAAGCCTTCACGTGAAGTTTCATGGCAAGACGACTCGTTTTCTATTTTTCACGATTTTTGAAACTTTTTGCTGTTCGAGATTTTTTAAAATTTTTTTGGAAAGAGTTTTAGCCCCAAACTTAGTAGACGAGACCCTTGTATTTTTGTTGGCATGCACAAAACATTTCAGCTAAAAACTCGAAGTGTACAAGATTTTGTGACCATTTGAAAAAATTTCCCCATTTCAGACACTTTAATGGCTACTGGTAGCAAACCTGTAAAATCTCAAATGGTCTTTAAAGGGGTGTGAGTTCTAGCAGTTTGATGAAGGATAGGGGGCCAATATAAGGGCCAAGTACCAGCACCCATCGCACATCATGTGCCCACACCCCCCGGCTCCCCCGATCACCGGAACCCTAATGTTGTCGGTCAGGTCTCTGGCAATGCTCCGACGATGGTGCCCCGACGAAGAAAAAGGCGGCACCAGCACATGCTCGAGCCCAGTATGTACTACCGCAACCCTCAGTTCACTCCAGTCTTACACTGGGAATGAACTCCGTATGCCTAAGCCAACCGACGAAACTAACGGACGGGCGGGCGGGCACTATGTCGGCCAGAGAGACGGGATGCGCAAGCCGTGGATCGATAGAGTGGTAGGTGGGTTTAGGCACATCTTCATATTTCTACGTACCAATGCCATATTTATGGCTTGTAAATTCATACAATGGTCCCTTAAGCCTTCACGTGAAGTTTCATGGTAAGACGACTCGTTTTCTATTTTTCATGATTTTTGAAACTTTTTGCGGTTCGTGATTTTTTTAAATTTTTTTGGAAGGAGTTTTGGCCCAAAACTTGGATGACGTCATCCTTGTATTTCTGTTGGCATGCACAAAAAAATTGAGCTAAAAACTCGAAGTGTACAAGATTTTGTGACCATTTGAAAAAAGCATCCCCATTTCAAACACTTTAATGGCTACTGGCAGCAAACCTGTAAAATCTCAAATGCTCTTTAAGGGGGTGTGAGTTCTTGAGGTTTGATGAGGGATAGGGGGCCAATATTAGGGCCAAGTACCACCACCTCGAGCCCAACATATGCTGCCGCAACCCTCGGTCCGGTCCGATCTTAGACTGGGAATGAACTTCGTATGCCTAAGTCTACCCACGAAACGAGCGTGCAGGCACTCAGCTGGCCAGAGGGGTGGGATGCGCAAGCCGAGGATCAGTCGGTTCCCCTCTGTGTGCTGCCGCAACCCTCCTTCCGGTCTGATGTTAGAGTGGGAATGAACTCCGTATACCTAAGCCAACCGATGGAACGAACGGGCAGGCGGGCGGACGGGCGGACGGGCACTACGTCGGCCAGAGAGATGGGATGCGCAAGTCATGGATCGATAGGGTAGCAGGTGGGTTTAGGCGCATCTTCGTATTTCTGGGTGCCAATGCCATTTTTATGGCTTGTAAATTCATACAATGGTCCGTTAAGCCTTCACGTG
This sequence comes from Durio zibethinus, assembly GCF_047325235.1. Taxonomy (NCBI): domain Eukaryota; kingdom Viridiplantae; phylum Streptophyta; class Magnoliopsida; order Malvales; family Malvaceae; genus Durio; species Durio zibethinus. The sequence goes on along the minus strand of NC_143170.1, from coordinate 14,119,913 downwards.
AAGTTTCATTACAAGATGACTCGTTTTTTATTTTGCACGATTTTCAAAACATTTTATGGTTTGGGATTTTTTTTAATTTTTTTGGAAGGATTTTTCGCCCCAAACTTGGTAGACGTGATTCTTGAATTTTTGTTGGCATGCATAAAAAAATTCATCTAAAAACTCGAAGCGTACAAGATTTTGTGACCATTTGAAAAAAGAGTCCCCATTTCAGACACTTTAATGTCTACTGGCAGCAAACCTGTAGAAGCTCAAATGCTCTTTAAGGGGGTGTGAGTTCTCGAGGTTTGATGAGGGATAGGGGGCCAATATAAGGGCCAAGTACCAGAACCCATCGCACATCATATGCGCACACCCCCCGGCCCCCCCGATCGTTGGAACCCCAATACCGTCGGTCAGGTTCTCCGGTGATGCTCCGGCGATGGTACCTCGGTGAAGAACTGGTCTGATCTTAGATTGGGAATGAACTCCGTATGCCTAAGCCAACCGACAAAACAAGCGGGTGGGCGGGCGGGCGGGCACTAAGCCGGCCAAAGAGACGGGATGCCCAAGCCCAGCATGTGCTGTCGCAACCCTCAGTCCGGTCCGATCCGATCTTAGACTGGGAATGAACTCCGTATACTTAGATTGGGAATGAACTCCGTATGCCTATGTCAACCCATGAAACGAGCGTGCGGGCGCTTAGCCGGCCAGAGGGGCGGGACACGTAAGTTGGGGATCGACCAGGTCCCCCTCTTTGTGTTGTCGATCCTGCTGCCGTAACCCTCAATCCGATCCGATCTTAGACTGTGAATGAACTCTGTATGCCTAAGCCAACCGACGAAATGGACGGGCGGGCGGGCGGGCACTACACTGGCCAGAGAGACGGGATGCGCAAGTCGTGGATCGATAGGGTGGTAGGTGGGTTTAGGCACATCTTCATATTTCTGCATGCCAATGCCATTTTTATAGCTTGTAAATTCATATAATGGTCCATTAAGCCTTGACGTGCAGTTTCAGGGCAAGACGACTCGTTTTCTATTTTTTACGATTTTTGAAACTTTTTCGGCTCGAGATTTTTTCAAATTTTTTCGGAAGGAGTTTTGGCCCCAAACTTGGTAGACATGATCCTTGTATTTTTGTTGGCATGCACAAAAAAATTCAGCTAAAAACTCAAAGTGTACAAGATTTTGTGACCATTTGAAAAAAGTGTCCCCATTTCAAACACTTTAATGGCTACTAGCAGCAAACATGTAAAATCTCAAATGCTCTTTAAGGGGGTGTGAGTTCTTGAGGTTTGATGAGGGATAGGGGGCCAATATAGGGGCCACGTACCAGCACCCATTGCACATCATGGGCGCACACCCCCCGGCCCCCCCGATCGTCGGAACCCCAATGACGCCGGTCAGGTTCTTTGACGATGCTCCGACGATTGTGCCCTGGTGAAGAAAAATGTGGCATCAGCACATACCCAAGCCTAGCATGTGCTGCCGCAACCCTCGGTCTGATCTGATCTTAGACTGAGAATGAACTCCGTATCCTTAGACTGGAAATGAACTCCGTATGCTTAGACTGGGAATGAACTCCGTTTGCCTAACCCAACCGACAAAACGACCTGCTCGGCGGGCAGGCGGGCACTACGCCGGCCAGAGAGGTGGGATACGTAAGCCGTGGATCGATACGGTGGTAGGTGGGTTTAGGCACATCTTCATATTTCTGCATGCCAATGCCATTTTTATGGCTTGTAAATTCATACAATGGTCCCTTAAGCCTTCACGTGAAGTTTCATGGCAAGACAACTCATTTTTTATTTTTCATGATTTTAAAAACTTTTTACTGTTCTGGATTTTTTAAAATTTTTTTGGAAGGAGTTTTGGCCTCGAACTTGGTAGACGTGATCCTTGTATTTTTGTTGGCATGCATAAAAAAATTCAGCTAAAAACTCGAAATGTACAAGATTTTGTGACCATTTGAAGAAAGTGTCCCCATTTCAAACACTTTAATGGCTAGTGGCAGCAAACCTGTAAAATCTCAAATGCTCTTTAAACGGGTGTGAGTTCTCGAGGTTTGATGAGGGATAGGGGGCCAATATAAGGAACAAGTACCAGAACCCATCGCACATCATGTGCGCACACCCCAGGCCCCCCGATCGCCGGAACCCCAATGCCGTCGGTCAGGTTCTCCGGTGATGCTCCGACGATGGTGCCCCGACGAAGAAAAATGCCGCACCAGCACATGCCCGAGCCCAGCATGTGCTGCCGCAACCCTCGGTCCGATCCAATTTTAGACTAGGAATGAACTCCGTATGCTTAGACTGGGAATGAACTCCGTTTGCCTAAGTCAACCCACGAAACGAGCGTGCAGGCACTCAACCGGCCAGCGGGGCGGGATGCGTAAGTCGAGGATCGGTCGGGTCCCCCTCTGCGTGCTTCCAATCCTACTGTCGATCCTGCTGCCGCAACCTCCTTCCAGTCGGATCTTAGTGTGGGAATGAACTCCGTATCCCTAAGCCAATCGATGAAACGAGCAGGCGGGCGGGCCGACGGGCATTACGTTGGCCAGAGAGACGAGATGTGCAAGCGTGGATCGATAGCGTGGTAGGTGGGTTTAGGCGCATCTTCGTATTTATGGGTGCCAATGCCATTTTTATGGCTTGTAAATTCTTACAATGGTCCCTTAAGCCTTCACGTGAAGTTTCATGGCAAGATGATTCGTTTTTTATTTTGCACGATTTTTGAAACTTTTTGAGGTTCGGAATTTTTTAAAATTTTTTTGGAAGCAGTTTTGGCCCCAAACTTGGTAGACGTGATCCTTGAAATTTTGTTGGCATGCACAAAAAAATTCATCAAAAACTCGAAGTGTACAAGATTTTGTGACCATTTGAAAAAAGGGTCCCCATTTCAGACACATTAATGGCTACTGGCAGCAAACCTGTAAAATCTCAAATGCTCTTTAAGGGGGTGTGAGTTCTCGAGGTTTGATGAGGGATAGGGGGCCAATATAAGGGCCAAGTACCAGAACCCATCGCACATCATGTGTGCACACCCCCCGGCACCCCCGATCACCGGAACCCCAATGTCGCCGGTCAGGTTCTCCGGCGATGCTCCGACGATGGTGCCCCAGTGAAGAAAAATGTGGCACCAGTACATGCCCGAGCCAAGAATGTGCTGCCGCAACCCTCGGTCTGGTCCGATCTTAGACTGGGAATGAACTCCGTATGCTTAGACTAGGAATGAACTCCGTATGTCTAAGTCAACTGACGTAACGAGCGTGCGAGCGCTCAGTCGGCCAGAGGGGCAGGATGTGCAAGCGGGGGATCGGTCGGGTCCCCGTCTGTGTGCCGCCAATCATGCTACCGTAACCCTCGATCTGGTCCGATCTTAGACTGGGAGTAAACTCTGTATGCCTAAGCAAACCAACGAAACGAACGGGCGGGCACTACGCCAGCCAGAAAGCCGGGAAGCGCAAGGCGTGGATCGATAGGGTGGTAGGTGGGTTTAGGTACATCTTCATATTTCTGTGTGACAATGCCATTTTTATGGCTTGTAAATTCATACAATGGTCCCTTAAGCCTTCACGTTAAGTTTCATGGCAAGACGACTCATTTTTTATTTTTCAAGATTTTCAAAACTATTTACGGTTTGGGATTTTTTAAAATTTTTTCGGAATGATTTTTTGCCCCAAACTTGGTATACGTGATCCCTGTATTTTTTTTGGCATGCACAAAAAACTTTAGCTAAAAACTCGAAGTGTACAAGTTTTGTGACCATTTGAAAAAAGTGTCCCCATTTCAGACACTTTAATGCCTACTGGCAACAAACGTGTAAAATCTCGAATGCTCTTTAAGGGGGTGTGAGTTCTCGAGGTTTGATGAGGGATAGGAGCCCAATATAAGAGCCAAGTACCAGCACCCATCGCACATCATGCGTGCGCACCCCCCCGGCCCCCCCGATTGCCGGAACCCCAATGCCGTCGGTCAGGTTCTCCGGCAATGCTCCGGCGATGGCGCCCTGACGAATAAAAATGCAGCACCAGCACATGCCTGAGCCCAGCATGTGCTGCCTCAACCCTCGGTCCGGTCTGATCTTAGACTGGGAATGAACTTCGTATGCTTAGAGTGGGAATGAACTCTGTATGCCTAAGTCAACCCACGGAACGAGCGTGCGGGAGCTCAGCCGACCAGAGGGGCGGGATGCGCAAGTCGGGGATCGATCGAGTCCCCCTCTGTGTGTTGCCGATCATGCTGCCGCAACCCTCAGTCGAGTCTGATCTTAGACTAGGAATGAACTCCGTATGCCTCAGCCAACCGACGAAACGAACAGGCGGGCGGGCAGACGGGTACTTCGCCAGCCAGAGAGACGGGACGCGTAAGCCGTGGATTGATAGGGTGGTAGGTGGGTTTAGGCACATCTTCATATTTCTACATGCCAATGCCATTTTTATGGCTTGTAAATTCATACAATGGTCCCTTAAGCCTTCACGTGAAGTTTCATGGCAAGACGACTCGTTTTCTATTTTTCACGATTTTTGAAACTTTTTACGGTTCAAGATTTTTTAAAATTTTTTTGGAAGGAGTTTTGGCCCCAAACTTGGTAGACATGATCCTTGTATTTTTTTTGGCATGCAAAAAAAAATTCAGTTAAAAACTCGAATTGTACAAGATTTTGCGACCATTTGAAAAAAGTGTCCCCATTTCAGACACTTTAATGGCTACTGGCAGCAAACCTGTAAAATCTCAAATGCTCTTTAAGGCGGTGTGAGTTCTCGAGGTTTGATGAGGGATAGGGTGCCAATATAAGGGCCAAGTACCAGTACCCATCGCACATCATGTGCGCACACCCCCCTGGCCCCCTCAATCGCCGGAACCCCAATGCCGTCGATCAGGTTCTCCGTCAATGCTCCGACGATGGTGCCCCGACGAAGAAAAATGCGGCACCAGCACATGCCCGAGCCCAGTATATGCGGTCGTAACCCTCGGTCGGGTCCGATCTTAGACTGGGAATGAACTCCGTATGCTAAGTCAACCCATGAAATGAGCGTGCGGGCGCTCAGTCGACCAGAGGGGTGCGATGCGCAAGCCGGGGATCGATCGGGTCCCCCTTTGCGTGCTGTCGATCCTACTGCTGCAACCCTCGGTCCGATCCGATCTTAGACTGGGAATGAACTCCGTATGCCTAAGCCAACCAATGAAATGAGTGGGCGGGCAAGCACTACGTCGGCCAGAGAGACGGGATGCGCAAGCCGTGGATTGATATGGTGGTAGGTGGGTTTAGGTACATCTTCATATTTTTAAGTGCCAATGCCATTTTTATGGCTTGTAAATTCATACAATGGTCCCTTAAGCCTTCACGTGCAGTTTCATGGCAAGACGACTCATTTTCTATTTTTCACGATTTTTGAAACTTTTTACGGTTCGAGATTTTTTAAAATTTTTTCGGAAGGAGTTTTGGCCCCGAACATTGTTGACGTGACCGTTGTATTTTTTTTGGCATGTGAAAAAAAATTCAGCTAAAAATTGGAAGTGTACAACATTTTGTGACCATTTGAAAAAAATGTCCCCATTTCAGACACTTTAATGGCTATTGGTAGCAAACCTGTAAAATCTCAAATGCTCTTTAAGGGGGTGTGAGTTCTTGAGGTTTGATGAGGGATAGGGGGCCAATATAAGGGCCAAGCACCAGCACCCATCGTACATCATGTTCGCAGACCTGCCCCGGCCCCTCGATCATCAGAACCCTATTACCATCGGTCAGGTTCTCCGACGATGCTCCGGTGATGCTTCGACGATGGTGCCCCGACGAAGAAAAATGCGGTACCAGAACATGCCTAAGCCCAGTATGTGCTGCCATAACCCTCAGTCAAGTTTGATCTTAGACTGGGAATGAACTCCGTATGCTTAGACTAGGAATGAACAACGTATGCCTAAGTCAACCCACGAAACGAGCGTGCGGACGCTCAGCCAGCCAGATGGGCGGGATGCGCAAGCTGGGGATCGAAAGGGTCCCCCTCTGTGTGCTGTCGATCCTGCTACAGTAACCCTTGGTCCGGTCCAATCTTATACTAGGAATGAACTCCGTATGCCTAAGCCAATCGACCAAACGAGCGGGCAGGCAGGCACTACGCCGACCAGAGAGACGGGATGCGCAAGCCGTGGATCGATAGGGTGGTAGGTGGGTTTAGGTACATCTTCATATTTCTGCATGCCAATGCCATTTTTATGACTTGTAAATTCATACAATGCTCCCTCAAGCCTTCACGTGAAGTTTCATGGCAAGACGACTCGTTTTCTATTTTTCACGATTTTTGAAACTTTTTATGATTCGGGATTTTTTAAAATTTTTCGGAAGGAGTTTTGGCCCCAAAATTGGTAGACGTGATCCTTGTATTTTTGTTGGCATGCACAAAAACATTCAGCCAAAAACTCGAAGTGTACAAGATTTTGTGACCATTTGACAAAAGTGTCCCCATTTTCAAACACTTTAATGGCTACTGGCAGCAAACCTGTAAAATCTCAAATGCTCTTTAAGGGGGTGTGAGTTCTCGAGGTTTGATGAGGGATAGGGGGCCAATATAAGGACCAAGTACCAGCACCCATCACACATCATGTGCGCACACCCCCCCGGCTCGCCCGATCGTCGAAACCCCAATGCCATCTGTCAGGTTCTTCGGTGACGCACTGGCGAAGGTGCCCCGGCGAAGAAAAATGCGGCACCAACACATGCCCGAGACCAACATGTGCTACCGTAACCCTCGGTCTGGTCCGATCTTAGACTGGGAATGAACTCCGTATGCTTAAACTGGGAATGAACTTCATATGCCTAAGTCAACCCATAAAATGAGCGTGCAGTCGCTCAGCCGACCAGAGGGGCGAGATGCGCAAGCCGGGGATCGCTCGGGTCCCCTTCTGCATGCTGCATATCCTGCTGCCACCACCCTCAGTCTGGTCTAATCTTAGACTAGGAATGAACTCTGTATGCCTAAGCCAACTGACGAAATGAGCGGGCGGGCGGGCGGGCAGGCACTACGTCGCCCAGAGAGACGGGATGCGCAAGCCGTGGATCGATAGGGTGGTAGGTGGGTTTAGGCACATCTTCATATTTCTTCGTGCCGAAGCCATTTTTATGGCTTGTAAATTCATACAATGGTTCCTTAAGCCTTCACGTGAAGTTTCATGGCAAGACACTCGTTTTCTATTTTTCATGATTTTCGAAACTTTTTACTGTTCAGGATTTTTTAAAATTTTTTTGGAAGGAGTTTTGGCCCCAAACTTGGTAGACGTGATCCTTGTATTTTTTTTGAAGTGCACAAAAAAATTCAGCTAAGAACTCAAAGTGTACAAGATTTTGTGACCATTTGAAAAAAGTGTCCCCATTTCAAACACTTTAATGGCTACTAGCAATAAACCTGTAAAATCTCAAATGCTTTTTAAGGGGGTGTGAGTTCTCAAGGTTTGATGAGGGATAGGGGGCCAATACAAGGGCCAAGTACCAGCACCCATCGCACATCATGTGTGCACACCCCGCCCGGCCACCCCGATTGCCGGAACCCCAATGCCGTCAGTCAGGTTCTCCGGCAATGCTCCGACGATGGTGCTCCGACGATGGCACCAGCACATGCTCGAGCCCAGCATGTGCTGCCGTAACCCTTGGTCCGGTTCGATCTTAGATAGGGAATGAACTCCGAATGCTTAGACTGGGAATGAACTCCATTTGCCTAAGTCAACACATGAAACGAGCGTGCGGGCACTCAGTTGGCCAGAGGGACGGGATGCGTAAGCCAAGGATTTACCGGGTCCCCCTCTGTGTGTTGCCAATCCTGCTGCCGTAACCCTCAGTCTGGTCCAATCTTAGACTAGGAATGAACTCCGTATGCCTAAGCCAACCGACGAAACGAGCGGGTGGGCACTAAGTCGAACAGAGAGACGGGATGCGCAAGCCGTTGATAGATAGGGTGGTAGGTGGGTTTAGGCACATCTTCCTTTTTTTGCATGCCAATGCCATTTTTATGGCTTGTAAATTCATACAGTTGTCCCTTAAGCCTTCACGTGAAGTTTCATGGCAAGACAACTTGTTTTCTATTTTTCATGATTTTTGAAACTTTTTACTGTTCAGATTTTTTAAAGTTTTTTCAGAAGTAGTTTTGGCCCCAAACTTGGTTGACATGATCCTTGTAATTTTGTTGGCATGCACAAAAAACTTCAGCTAAAAAATTGAAGTGTACAAGATTTTGTGACCATTTGAAAAAAGTGTCCCCATTTCAGACACTTTAATGGCTACTGACAGTAAACCTGTAAAATCTCAAATGCTCTTTTTAAGGGGGTGTGAGTTCTCTAGGCTTGATGAGGGATAGGGGGCCAATATAAGGGCCAAGTACCAGCAGCCATCGCACATCATTTACGCACACCCTCCCAGATCGTCGAAACCCCAATGCCGCCGATCGGGTTCTCCGACTATGGTGCCCCGGCGAAGAAAAATACGGCACCAGCACATGCCCGAGCCCAGCATGTACTGTCGCAACCCTCGGTCCGGTCTGATCTTAGACTAGGAATGAAATTCGTATGCTTAGACTGGGAATGAACTCCGTATGCCTAAGTCAACCCACCAAACAAGCGTACGGGCGCTCAGCTGGCCAGAGGGGCGGGATGCGCAAGCCGGGGATCTGTCGGGTCCCCCTCTGCGTGCTACCGATCCTGCTACCGCAACCCTTGGTCCGATCAGATCTTAGATAGGGAATGAACTCCGTAGGCTTAAGCCAACCGATGAAACGAGTGGGCGGGCGGGCGGGCACTACGCCGGCCAGAGAGGCGAAATGTGCATGTTATGGATCGATAGCGTAGTAGGTGGGTTTAGGCACATCTTCATATTTCTGCATGCCAATGCCATTTTTATGGCTTGTAGATTCATACAATGGTCCCTTAAACCTTCACGAGCAGTTTCATGGCAAGACGACTCGTTTTCTATTTTTCATGATTTTTGAAACTTTTTGCGGTTTGAGATTTTTTAAAATTTTTTTGGAAGGAGTTTTGGCCCCAAACTTGGTAGACATGATCCTTGTATTTTTGTTGGCATGCACAAAAAAATTCAGCCAAAAAATCGAAGCATACAGGATTTTGTGACCATTTGAAAAAAGTGTGCCCATTTCAGACACTTTAATCGCTACTGGTAGCAAACCTGTAAAATCTCAAATGCTCTTTAAGGGGGTGTGAGTTCTCGAGGGTTGATGAGGGATAGGGGGCAATATAAGGGCCAAGTACCAGCACCCATCGCACATCATGTGCGTACACCCCCCGGCCCCCTCGATCGCCGGAACCCCAATGCCGCCGGTCAGGTTCTTCGACGATGCTCCGGCAGTGGTGCCCCGGTGAAGAAAAATAATGCACCAGCACATGCCCGAGCCCAGCAAGTGCTGCCGTAACCCTCAGTCCGGTCCGATCTTAGACAGGGAAAGAACTCCGTATGCTTAGACTAGGAATGAACTCCGTATGCCTAAGTCAACCCACGAAATGAGCGTGCGGGCGCTCAGCCGGCTAGAGGGGTGAGATACGCAAGCCAGGGATCGATCGGGTCCCCCTTCGCGGGCTGCCGATCCCGCTGCCACAACCCTCAGTCCGGTTTGATCTTAGACTGGGAATGAACTCCGTATGCCTAAACCAACCGACGAAACAAGCAGGCGGGCGAGTGGGCGGCACTATGCCGGCCAGAGAGACGGGATGCGCAAGCCATGGATCGATAGGGTGGTAGGTGGGTTTAGGCACGTCTTCATATTTCTGCATGCCAATGCCATTTTTATGGCTTGTAAATTCATACAATGGTCCCTTAAGCCTTCACGTGAAGTTTCATGGCAAGACGACTCGTTTTCTATTTTTCACGATTTTCAAACCTTTTTGCGGTTCAGGATTTTTAAAAATTTTTTCTGTAGGATTTTTGGCCCCAAACTTGGTAGACGTGATCCTTGTATTTTTGCTGGCATGCACAAAACAATTCAGCCAAAAAATCGAAGCGTACAAGATTTTGTGACCGTTTGAAAAAAGTGTCCCCATTTTTGACACTTTAATGGCTACTGGCAGCAAATCTGTAAAATCTCAAATGCTTTTTAAGGGTGTGTGAGTTCTCGAGGTTTGATGACGGATAGGGGGCCAATATAAGGGCCAAGTACCAGCACCCATTGCACATATGTGCGCACACCCCCCCGACCCCCCAGATTGTCGAAACCCCATATGCGTATGCCAACCAACAAAACGAGCGGGCGGACGGGCGGGCGGGCACTACGTCGGCCAGAGAGATGGGATGCGTAAGCCATCGATCGATAGGGTGGTAGGTGGGTTTAGGCACATCTTCATATTTCTATGTGCCAATGCCATTTTTATGGCTTGTAAATTCATACAATGGTCCCTTAAGCCTTCACGTGAAGTTTCATGGTAAGACGACTCGTTTTCTATTTTTCATGATTTTTGAAACTTTTTGTGGTTCAAGATTTTTTAAATTTTTTTCGGAAGGAGTTCAGGCCCCAAAGTTGGTAGACAGGATCCTTGTATTTTTGTTGGCATGAACAAAAAAATTCAGCTAAAAACTCAAAGTGTACAAGATTTTGTGACCATTTGAAAAAAGTGTCCCCATTTTAGACACTTTAATGGGCACTGGCAGCAAACCTATAAAATCTCAAATGCTCTTTAAGGGGGTGTGAGTTCTCGAGGTTTGATGAGGGATAGGGGGCCAATATAAGGCCCAAGCACCAGTAGCCATCGCACATCATGTGCGCACATCCCCCGGCCCCCCCGATTGATAAAACCCCAACGCCGTCGGTCAGGTTCTCAGGCGATGCTCCGACGATGGTGCCCCGACGAAGAAAAATACGGCACCAACACATGCCCAAGCCCAGCATGTGTTGTCGTAATGCGCAGTCCGATCCGATCGTAGACTGGGAATGAACTCCGTATGCTTGGACTGGGAATGAACTCCGTATGCCTAAGTCAACCCACGAAACTAGCGTGCAGGTGCTTAGCCGGCCAGAGGGGCGGGATGCGCAAGCCGAGGATCGGTTGGGTCTCGCTCTATGTGCTGTCGATCTTGCTGTCCCAACCCTCGATCTGATTCGATCTTAGACTGGGAATGAACTTCGTATGCCTAAGCCAACTGACAAAACGAGCGGGCGGGCGGGCACTACGCCGACCAGAAAGACGGGATACGCAAGCCATGGATCGATAGGGTGGTACGTGGGTTTAGGCACATCTTCATATTTCTGTGTGCCAATGATTTTTTTATGGCTTGTAAATTCATACAGTGGTCCCTTAAGCCTTCACGTGAAGTTTCATGGCAAGACGACTCATTTTCTATTTTTCAGGATTTTTTAAAATTTTTGCGGTTTGGAATTTTTTAAAATTTTTTTGGAAGGAGTTTTGGTACCAAACTTGGTAGACATGATCCTTTTATTTTTGTTGGCATGCGCAAAAACATTTAGCTAAAAACTCGAAGTGTACATGATTTTGTGACCATTTGAAAAAATCGTCCCCATTTAAGACACTTTAATGGCTACTGGCAGCAAACCTGTAAAATCTCAAATGCTCTTTAAGGGGTGTGAGTTGTCAAGGTTTGATGAGGGATAAGGGGCCAATATAAGGGCCAAATACCAGCACCCATCGCACATCATGTGCGCACACCCCCCGACCCCTCCGATCATCGGAACCCCAATGCCGCCGGTCAAGTTCTCCGGTAATATTCCGGCGATGGTGCCCCGATGAAGAAAATGTGACGCCAGCAGATGCCCGAGCCTAGCATGTGCTATGCAACCCTTGGTCCGATTTGATCTTAGATTGGGAATGAACTCCTTAGGCTTACACTGGGAATGAACTTCGCATGCCTAAGTCAACCCACGAAATGAGCCTATGGGTGCTTAGCCGGCCAGAGGGGTGAGATGCGCAAGCCGGGGATCTACCAGGTCCCCCTTTACATGCTACCAATCCTGCTGCCGCAACCCTCGATCTAATCTGATCTTAGACTAGGAATGAACTCCATAAGCCTAAGCCAACTGACGAAACGAGCGGGCGGGCAGGCGGACAGGTGGGCACTACGTCGGCTAGAGAGGCAGGACGTGCATGCCGCGGATCGATAGGGTGGTAGGTGGGTTTAGGCACATCTTCATATTTCTACGTGCCAGTGCCATTTTTATGGCTTGTAAATTCATACAATGGTCCCTTAAGCCTTCACGTGAAGTTTCATGGCAAGACGACTCGTCTTCTATTTTTCACAATTTTTGAAACTTTTTGCGGTTTGAGATTTTTTCAAATTTTTTCGGAAGGATTTTTGGTCCCAACCTTGGTAGACGTGATCCTTGTATTTTTGTTAGCATGACAAAAAAATTCAGCTAAAAACTCGAAGTGTACAAGATTTTGTGACCATTTGAAAAAAGTGTCCCCATTTCAAACACTTTAATGGCTACTGGCAGCAAACCTGTAAAATCTCAAATTCTCGAGGTTTGATAAGGGATAGGGGGCCAATATAAGGGCCAAGTACCAGCACCCATCGCACATCATGTGCGTACACCCCCTCGGCCCCCTCCATCGCCAGAACCCTAACGCCGTCGGTCAAGTTCTCCGGTGATGCTCCGGTGATGGTGCCCTGGTAAAGGAAAATGTGGCACCAGCACATGCTCGAGCCTAGCATGTGCTGTCGTAACCCTCGGTCTGGTCTGATCTTAGACTGGGAATGAACTCTGTATGCTTAGACTGGGAATGAACTCCGTATGCCTAAGTCAACCCACGAAACGAGCGTGTGGGGGCTCAGACGGCCAGAGGGGCAGGATGCGCAAGCCGGGGATCGGCCGGGTCCCCCTCTATGTGGTGTCGATCCTACTACTGCAACCCTCAGTCTGGTCCAATCTTAGACTGGGAATGAACTCCGTATGCCTAAGCCAACTGACGAAACGAGCGGGCGGGCTGACAGGCACTACGTCGGCCAAAGAGACGGGATGTGCAAGCCGTGGATCGATAGGGTGGTAGGTGGGTTTAGGCACATCTTCATATTTTTGCATGCCAATGCCATTTTTATGGCCTGTAAATTCATACAATGGTCCCTTAAGCCTTCACGTGATGTTTCATAGCAAGACGACTCGTTTTCTATTTTTCACGATTTTCGAAACTTTATGCGGTTCGGGATTTTTTAAAATTTTTTCGGAAGGAGTTTTGGCACCAAACTGGTAGACATGATCCTTGTATTTTTTTTGGTATGCAAAAAAAATTCAGCTAAAGGCTCGAAGCGTACAAGATTTTGTGACCATTTGAAAAAAGTGTCCCCATTTCAGACACTTTAAAGGCTACTTGTAGCAAACCTGTAAAATCTCAAATGCTCTTTAAGGGGGTGTGAGTTCTCGAGGTTTGATGAGGGATAGGGGGCCAATATAAGGGCCAAGTAGCAGCACCCATCACACATCATGTGCGCACACCCCCCCGACCCCCCCGATCGCCGAAACCCCTATGCCGCCGATTAGGTTCTCCGGCGATGGTGTCCCGACGAAGAAGAATGCGACACCAGCACATGCCCGAGCTTAGCATGTGCTGTCGTAACCTTTGGTCTGGTCCAATCTTAGAATGGGAATGAACTCCGCATGCCTAAGCCAACCGACGAAATGAACGGGCGGGCACTACGCCTGCCATAGAGACGGGATGCGCAAGCCGTGGATCGATAGGGTGGTAGGTGGGTTTAGGCACATTTTCATATTTCTACGTGCCAATGCCATTTTTATGGCTTGTAAATTCATACAATGGTCCCTTAAGCCTTCACGTGAAGTTTCATGGCAAGATGACTTGTTTTCTATTTTTCATAATTTTTGAAACTTTTTACGGTTCAGGATTTTTTAAAATTTATTCGGAAGGAGTTTTGGCTCCAAACTTGGTAGACGTGATCCTTGTATTTTTGTTGGCATGCACAAAACATTTTCGCTAAAAACTCAAAGTGTACAAGATTTTGTGACCATTTGAAAAAAGTGTCCCCATTTCAGACATATTAATGGCTACTGGCAGCAAATCTGTAAAATCTCAAATTCTCTTTAAAGGGGTTATGACTTCTCGAGGTTTGATGCGAGATAGTGGGCGAATATAAGGGCTAAGTACCAGCACCCATCGCACATCATGTACGCTCACCCCCTGACCCCCCGATCGCCAGAACCCCAATGCCACCGGTCAGCTTCTCAGACGATTGTGCCCCGGCAAACAAAAATACGGCACCAGCACATGCCCGAGCCCAACATGTGCTGCCGCAACCCTCGGTCCAGTCCGATCTTAGACTGGGAATGAACTTCGTATGCTTAGACTGGGAATGAACTCCGTAAGCCTAAGTCAACCCATGAAATGAGCGTGCGGGCGCCTAGCCGGCCAGAGGGGAGGGATGCGTAAGCCAGGGATCGATCGGGTCCCTCTCTGCGTGCTGTCGATCCTACTACCGTAACCCTCGGTTCAGTCCAATCTTTGACTAGGAATGAACTCCGTATGCCTAAGCCAATCGACGAAACGAGCGGGCAGGCGGGCACTACGTCGGCCAAAGAAATGGGATGTGCAAGCCGTGGATCGATAGGGTGGTAGGTCGGTTTAGGCACATCTTCATCTTTCTACGTGCCAATGCCATTTTTATGGCTTGTAAATTAATACAATGGTCCCTTGAGCCTTCACGTTCAGTTTCATGGCAAGATGACTTGTTTTCTATTTTTCACGATTTTTGAAACTTTCAATGGTTTGGGATTTTTTAAAATTTTTTCGGAAGGATTTTTGGCCCAAACTTGGTAGACATGATCCTTGTATTTTTTTTGGCTTGCACAAAAACATTCAGCTAAAAACTCGAAGTGTACAAGATTTTGTGACCATTTGAAAAAACTGTCCCGTTTCAGACACTTTAATGGTTGTTGACAGCAAACCTGTAAAATCTCAAACGCTCTTTAAGGTGATGTGAGTTCTCGAGGTTTGATGAGGGATAGGGGGCCAAAATAAGGGCCAAGTACTAGCACCCAGCGCACATAATGTGCGCACACCCCGAGCCCAGCATGTGCTGCCGCAACCCTCGGTCCAGTCTGATCTTAGACTGGGAATGAACTCCGTATGCCTAAGCCAACCGATGAAACAAGCGGGCGGGCGGGCGTGAACTACGTCGGCTAGAGAGATAGTATGTGCAAGCCGTGGATCGATAGGGTGGTAGGTGGGTTTAATCACATCTTTGTACTTCTACGTGCCAATGCCATTTTTATGGCTTGTAAATTCATATAATGGTCCCTTAAGCCTTCACGTGAAGTTTCATGGCAAGACGACTCATTTTCTATTTTTCACGATTTTTGAAACTTTTTATGGTTCGAGATTTTTTAAAATTTTTTCGGAATGATTTTTGGCCCCAAACTTGGTAGGCGTGATCCTTGTATTTTTGTTGGCTTGGACAAAACATTTCAGCTAAAAAATCCAAGTGTACAAGATTTTGTGACTTTTTAAAAAAACTATCCCCGTTTCAGACACTTTAATGGCTGCTGGCAGCAAACCTGTAAAATCTCAAACGCTCTTTAAGGGGGTGTGAGTTCTTGAGGTTTGATGAGGGATAGGGGGCCAAAATAAGGGCTGAGTACCAGCACCCATCGCACATCATGTGTGCACACCCCCCCGGCCCCCCGATCGTCGGAACCCCAATGCCACCGGTCAGGTTCTCCGGTGATGCTCCAGCGATGGTGGCCCGGCAAAGAAAAATACGGCACCAGCTCATGCTTGAGCCCGGCATGTGCTGCCACAACCCTCGGTCTGGTTCGATCTTAAACTGGGAATGAACTCCGTATGCCTAAGCCAACCGACGAAACGAGCGGGCGGGCGGGCGGGCACTACGCCGGCCAGAGAGATGGGATGCACAAGCCGTGGATCCATAGGGTGGTAGGTAGGTTTAGGCACATCTTCAAATTTCTTTATGCCAATGCATTTTTATGGCTTGTAAATTCATACAATGGTCACTTAGGCCTTCACGTGAAGTTTCATGGCAAGACGACTCATTTTCTATTTTTCATGATTTTTGAAACTTTTTACGGTTCGAGATTTTTTAAAATTTTTTCGGAAGGAGTTTTAGCCCCAAACTTGGTAGACGTGATCCTTGTATTTTTGTTGGCATGCACAAGAAAATTTACCTAAAAACTCGAAGTGTACAAGATTTTGTGATCATTTGAAAAAAGTGTCCCGATTTTAGACACTTTAATGGCTACTGGCAGCAAACCTGTAAAATCTCAAATGCTCTTTAAGGGGGTGTGAGTTCTCGAGGCTTGATGAGGGATAGGGGGCCAATATAAGGGCCAAGGACTAGCACCCATCGCACATCATGTGCGCACACCCCCCCTGCCCCCCGATCACCGAAAACCCAATGCCGCTGGTTAGGTTCTCCGACGATGCTCCGGCGATGGTGCCCCGACGAAGAAAAATGCAGCACCAGCACATGCCCGAGCCTAACATGTGCTACCGCAACCCTCAGTCTGTTCGATCTTAGACTGAGAATGAACTCTGTATGCTTAGACTGGGAATGAACTTCGTATGCCTAAGTCAACCGATGAAATGAGCGTGTGGGCGCTCAGCCGGCCAGAGGGGCGGGAAGCACAAGTCGAGGATCGGTCGGGTCCCCCTCTGTGTGCTGTCGATCCTACTGCCACAACCCTCAGTTCGGTCTGATCTTAGACTAGGAATGAACTTTGTATGCCTAAGCCAACCGAAGAAACGAGAGGGCGGGCGGACGGGCAGGCGGGTGGGCCGACGGGCACTATGTCGGCCAGAGAGACGGGATGCGCAAGCCGTGGATTGATAGGGTGGTAGGTGGGTTTAGGCATATCTTCATATTTCTCGTGCCAATGCCATTTTTGTGGCTTGTAAACTCATACAATGGTCCCTTAAGCCTTCACGTGAAGTTTCATGGCAAGATGATTCATTTTCTATTTTTGTGACCATTTGAAAAACTTTCCCCATTTCAGAAACTTTAATGGCTACTGGCAGCAAACCTGTAAAATCTCAAACGCTTTTTAAGGGGGTGTGAGTTCTCAAGGTTTAATGAGGGATAGGGGGCCAAAATAAGGGCCAAGTACCAGCACCCATCGCACATCATGTGCGCACACCCCCCAGCCCCCCGATCATCGGAACCCCAATGCCGCCAGTCAGGTTCTCCGGCGATGGTGCCCCAGCGAAGAAAAATGTGCTGCCATAACCCTCGGTCTAGTTCGTACTTAGACTGGGAATGAACTTCGTATGCCTAAGCCAACCGACGAAACTAGTGGGTGGGCAGGCGGGCAGGCACTACGTCGGCCAGAGATATGGGATGCACAAGCCGTGGATTGATAGCGTGATAGGTGGGTTTAGGCACATCTTCATATTTCTGCCTGCCAATGCCATTTTTATGGCTTGTAAATTCATACAATGGTTCCTTAAGCCTTCACATGAAGTTTCATGGCAAGACGACTCGTTTTCTATTTTACACGATTTTCGAAACTTTGTACGATTCCAGATTTTTTAAAATTTTTTTGGAGGACGTTTTGGCCCCAAACTTGGTAGAATGATCCTTGTATTTTTGTTGGCACGCACAAAAAAATTCAGCTAAAAACTCGAAGTGTACAAGATTTTGTGACCATTTGAAAAAAGTGTCCCCATTTCAGACACTTTAATGGCTACTGGCAGCAAACCTGTAAAATCTCAATTGCATTTTAAGGGGGTGTGAGTTCTCGAGGTTTGATGAGGGATAGGGCACCAATATAAGGGCCAAGTACCAGTACCCATCGCACATCATGTGCACACACCCTCCCGGCCCCCCCGATCGCCGGAACCCCAATGCCACCGGTCAGGTTCTCCGGCGATGCTCCTGCGATGGTGGCCCAGCGAAGAAAAATGCGGCACCAGCACATGCCTGAGCAAAGCATGTGCTTCCGCAACCCTCGGTTTGGTCCGACCGTTGACTGGGAATGAACTCCGAATGCCTAAGCCAACCGATGAAACAAGTGGGCGGACGGGCGAGCGGGCACTACGTCGACCAGAGAGATGGGATGCGTAAGCCGTGGATCGATAGGGTGGTAGGTTGGTTTAGGCACATCTTCATATTTCTACGTGCCAATGCCTTTTTTATGGCTGGTAAATTCATACAATGGTCCCTTAAGCCTTCACGTGAAGTTTCATGGCAAGACGACTCGTTTTCTATTTTTCACGATTTTCGAAACTTTTTGCAGTTCAGGATTTTTTAAAATTTTTTTGGAAGGATTTTTGCCCCCAAACTTGGTAGATGTGATCCTTGTATTTTTTTTGGCATGCACAAAAGAAATCAGCTAAAAACTCGAAGTGTACAAGATTTTGTGACCATTTGAAAAAAGTGTCCCCATTTTAGACACTTTAATGGCTACTGGCAGCAAACCTGTAAAATCTCAAATGCATTTTAAGGGGGTGTGAGTTCTGGAGGTTTGATGAGGGATAGGGCACCAATATAAGGGCCAAGTACCAGCACCCATTGCACATCATGTGCGCTCACCCTCCCGGCCCCCCCGATCGTCGGAACCCCAATGCTGCCGGTCAGGTTCTCCGGCGATGCTCCTGCGATGGTGGCCTAGCGAAGAAAAATACGGCACCAGCACATGCCTGAGCAAAGCATGTGCTTCTGCAACCCTCGGTCCGGTCCGATCGTTGACTGGGAATGAACTCCGTATGCCTAAGCCAACCGATGAAACAAGCGAACGGGCGGGCGGGCAGGCACTACGCCGACCAGAGAGATGGGATGCGCAAGCCGTGGATCGATAGGGTGGTAGGTTGGTTTAGGCACATCTTCATATTTCTGTGTGCAAATGCCATTTTTATGGCTTGTAAATTCATACAATGGTCCCTTACGCCTTCACGTGAAGTTTCATGGCAAGACGACTCATTTTATATTTTTCACAATTTTTGAAACTTTTTACAGTTCAGGATTTTTTAAAATTTTTTTGGAAGGCGTTTTGGCCCCAAACTTGGTAGATGTGATCCTTGTATTTTTGTTGGCATGCACAAAAGAAATCAGCTAAAAACTCGAAGTGTACAAGATTTTGTGACCATTTGAAAAAAGTGTCCCCATTTTAGACACTTTAATGGCTACTGGCAGCAAACATGTAAAATCTCAAATGCATTTTAAGGGGGTGTGAGTTCTCAAGGTTTGATGAGGGATAAGGGGCCAATATAAGGGCCAAGTACCAGCACCCATCGCACATCATGTGCACACACCTGCCCCCCGGCCTCCCGATCGTCGGAACCCCAATGCCGTCGGTCAGGTTCTCCGACAATGCTCCGGCGATGGTGCCCTGGCGAAGAAAAATGTGGCACCAGCACATGCCCGAGCCCAGCTTGTGCTGTCACAACCCTCAGTCCGGTCCGATCTTAGACTGGGAATGAACTCCATATGCCAAAGCCAATCGATGAAACGGGCAGACGGGCGGGTGGGCGGGCACTGCGTCGCTCAGAGAGACGGATGGGCAGGCCATGGATCCGCAGGGTGGTAGGTGGGTTTAGGCACATCTTCATATTTTTGTGTGCCAATGCCATTTTTATGGCATGTAAATTCATACAATGGTCCCTCACGCCTTCACGTGAAGTTTCATGGCAAGTACCATGAAACTTTTTGAGGTTCAAGATTTTTTAAAAGTTTTTCGAAAGGAGTTTTGGCCCCAAACTTAGTAAACATGATCCTTGTATTTTTGTCAGCATGCACAAAAAAAATCAGCTAAAAACACGAAGTGTACAAGATTTTGCGACTATTTGAAAAAAGTGTCCCCATTTCAGACACGTTAATGGCTACTGGCAGCAAACCTGTAAAATCTCAAATACTGTTTACGGGGGTGTGAGTTCTCGAGGTTTGATGAGGGATAGGGGGCCAATATAAGGGCCAAGTACCAGCACCTATCACACATCATGTGTGCACACCCCCCCGCCCCCCGATTGTCGGAACCATAATGCCGTCGGTCAGGTTCTCTAACGATGCTCCGACGATGGTGCCCCGACGAAGAAAAATGCGACACTAGCACATGCCTGAGCCCAACATGTGCTGTCGCAACCCTCGGTCCGGTCTGATCTTAGATTGGGAATGAACTCCATATGCTTAGACTGGGAATGAACTCCATATGCCTAAGTCAACCCATGAAATGACCGTGCGGGCTTTCAACCGGCCAGAGGGGCGGGATGCGCAAGCCAGGGATCGACCGGGTCCCCTTTTATGAGCTGTCGATCTTCCTGCTGCAACCCTCGATCCGGTCTGATCTTAGACTGGGAATGAGCTCCGTATGCCCAAGCCAACCGACGAAACGAGCAGGCGGGTGGGCGGGTGGGCACTACGTCAGCCAGAGAGACGGGATGGGCAAGCCGTGGATCGGTAGGGTGGTAGGTGGGTTTAGGCACATCTTCATATTTCTGCATGCCAATGCCATTTTTATGGCTTGTAAATTCATACAATGGTCCCTTAAGCCTCACGTGAAGTTTCATGGCAAGACGACTCGTTTTCTATTTTTTAACGATTTTCAAAACTTTTTGTCGTACGGGATTTTTTAAAATTTTTTCAAAAGCATTTTTGGCCCCAAACTTGGTAGATGTGATCCTTGTATTTTTCTTGGCATGCATAAAAAAATTCAGCTAAAAACTCGAAGTGTACAAGATTTTGTGACCATTTGAAAAAAGTGTTCCCATTTCAGACACTTTAATGGCTACTGGCAGCAAACCTGTAAAATCTCAAATGCTTTTAAGCGGGTGTGACTTCTCGAGGTTTGATGAGGGATAGCTGGCCAATATAAGGGTCAAGTACTAGCACCCATCACACATCATGTGCGCACACCCCCCTTGGCCCCCTATCACTGGAACCCCAATGCCACCGGTCAGGTTCTCCGGTGATGGTGCCCCGGTGAAGAAAAATGTGGCACCAGCACATGCCCGAGCCCAGCATGTGCTGCCGCAACCCTCGGTCTGGGCTGATCTTAGACTGGGAATGAACTCCGTATGCCTAAGCCAACCGATGAAACGAGCAGGCTGGCGGGCACTACGCCAGCCAGAGAGACGGGATGTGCAAGCCGTGGATCGATAGGGTGGTAGGTGGGTTTAGGCACATCTTCATATTTCTGCCTGCCAATGCCATTTTTATGGCTTGTAAATTCATACAATGGTCCCTAAGCCTTCATGTGAAGTTTCATGGCAGGATGAGTCGTTTTCTATTTTTCACGATTTTCCAAACTTTTTATGGTTCGATATTTTTTAAAATTTTTGCGGGAAGGAGTTTTAATGCCAAACTTGGTAGATGTGATCCTTGTATTTTTCTTGGCATGCACAAAAATATTTAGCTAAAAACTTGAAGTGTACAAGATTTTG
The DNA here is from genome assembly GCF_047325235.1 of Durio zibethinus. Lineage (NCBI taxonomy): Eukaryota > Viridiplantae > Streptophyta > Magnoliopsida > Malvales > Malvaceae > Durio > Durio zibethinus. The sequence goes on along the minus strand of NC_143170.1, from coordinate 14,098,591 downwards.
TGACCATTTGAAAAAAGTGTCCCCATTTCAGACACTTTAATGGCTACTGGCAGTAAACCTGTAAAATCTCAAAAGCTCTTTAAGGGGGTGTGAGTTCTGGAGGTTTGACGAGGGATAGGGGGCCAATATAAGGGCCAAGTACCAGCACTCATCGCACAGCAGGTGTGCACACCCCCCGGCACCCCCAATCGTCGAAACCTCAATGCCGCTGGTTAAGTTCTCCGGCGATTCTCTGGCGATGGTGCCCCGGTGAAGAAAAATGCGGGACCAGCACATACCTGAGCCCAGCTTGTGCTACCGCAACCCTCGGTTTGGTCTGATCTTAGATTGGGAATGAACTCCGTATTTCTAAGCCAATCGACGAAACAAGCGGGCGGGCGAGCGGGCGGGCACTACGCTAGGCAGAGAGACGGGATGCGCAAGCCGTGGATCGATAGGGTGGTAGGTGGGTTTAGGCACATCTTCATATTTCTACATGCCAATGCCATTTTTATGGCATGTAAATTCATACAATGGTCCCTTAAGCCTTCACGTGAAGTTTCATGGCAAGACGACTCGTTTTCTATTTTTCACGATTTTCAAAACTTTTTTCGGTTCGAGATTTTTTAAACTTTTTTCTGAAGGAATTTTGGCCCCAAACTTGGTAGACGTGATCCTTGTATTTTTTTTGGCATGCACAAAAAAATTCAGCTAAAAACTCGAAGTGTACAGGATTTTGTGACCATTTGAAAAAAGTGTCCCCATTTCAGACACTTTAACGGCTACTGGCAGCAAACTTGTAAAATTTCAAATGCTCTTTAAGGGGGTGTGAGTTGTTGAGGTTTGATGAGGGATAGGGGGCCAATATAAGGGCCAAGTACCAGCACCCATCGCACATCATGTGCGCACATCCCCTGGCCCGCCCTATCACCGGAACCCCAATGCCGCCGGTCAAGTTCTCCGACGATGCTCCGACGATGGTGCCCCGACGAAGAAAATGCGACACCAGCACATGCTCGAGCCCAGCATGTGCTGCCATAACCGTCGGTGCGGTCCGATCTTAGACTGGGAATGAACTCCGTATGCCCAAGTCAACCAGCGAAACGAACGTGCGGGCGCTCAGCCGGCCAGAGGGGCGAGATGCGTAAGCCGAGGATCGGCCGGGTCCCCCTCTGCGTGCTGCCAATCCTACTACTGCAACCCTCGGTCTGGTCTGATCTTAGACTGGGAATGAACTTCGTATGCCTAAGCCAACTGACGAAACGAGCGGGCGGACGGGCGGGCACTATGCCGGCCAGAGAGACGGGATGAATAAGCCGTGGATCGATAGGGTGGTAGGTGGGTTTAGGCACATCTACATATTTCTACGTGCCAATGCTATTTTTATGGTTGTGAATTCATACAATGGTCCCTTGAGCCTTCACGTGAAGTTTCATGGCAAGATGACTCGTTTTCTATTTTTCACGATTTTTGAAACTTTTTGCTGTCCAAGATTTTTTAAAATTTTTTCAGAAGGAGTTTTGGCCCCAAACTTGGTAGACGTGATCCTTATATTTTTTTTTGGCACGCACAAAAAAATTCAGCTAAAAACTCGAAGTGTACAAGATTTTGTGACCATTTGAAAAAAGTGTCCCCATTTCAGACATTTTAATGGCCACTGGCAGCAAACCTGTAAAATCTCAAATGCTCTTTAAGAGGGTGTGGGTTCTCGAGGTTTGTTGAGGGGTAGAGGGCCAATATAAGGGCCAAGTACCAGCACCCATCGCACATCATGTGTGCACACCCCCCCGATCGCCAGAACCTTAATGTCGCTGGTCAGGTTCTCTGACGATGCTCCGGTGATTGTGGCCCGATGAAGAAAAATGCGGCACCAGCACATGCCCGAGCCCAGCATGAGCTGTCGCGACCCTCGGTCTGGTCCGATCTTAGACTGGGAATGAACTCTGTATGCTTAGATTGGCAATGAACTCCGTATGCCTAAATCAACCCACGAAACGAGCGTGCGGGTGCTCAACCGACCAGAGGGGCGGGATGCGCAAGCCAAGGATCAGCCGGGTCCCCCTCTACGTGCTGCCGATCCTGCTGCCGCAACCCTCGGTCTGGCTTGATCTTACACTGGGAATGAACTCCGTATGCTTAAGCCAACCGACGAAACGAGCGGGCGGGCGGGCACTACGTCGGCCAGACAGACGGGATGCGTAAGCCGTGGATCGATAGGGTGGTAGGTGGGTTTAGGCACATCTTCATATTTCTGCATGCCAATGCCATTTTTATGGCTTGTAAATTCATACAATGGTCCCTTAAGCCATCACGTGAAGTTTCATGGCAAGACGACTCGTTTTCTATTTTTCACAATTTTGGAAACTTTTTGCGGTTCGAGATTTTTTAAAATTTTTTTGGAAGGAGTTTTGGAGCCAAACTTGTTAGACATGATCCTTGTATTTTTGTTGGCATGCAAAAGAAAATTCAGCTAAACACTCGAAGTGTACAAGATTTTATGACCATTTGAAAAAAGTGTCCCCATTTCAGACACTTTAATAGCTACTGGAAGCAAACCTGTAAAATCTCAAATGCTCTTTAAGGGGGTGTGAGTTCTCGAGGCTTGATGGGGGATTGGGGGCCAATATAAGGGCCAAGTACCAGCAGCCATCGCACATCATGTGCGCACACCCCCCCTGGCCCCCCCGATCACCGGATCCCTAATGCGGTCGGTCAGGTTCTCCGGTGATGCTCCGGCGATGGTGCCCCAGAGAAGAAAAATGCCGCACCAGCACATGCTCGAGCCTAGCATGTGCTGCCCCAACCCTCGGTCCGGTCCAATCTTAGACTAGGAATGAACTTCGTATTCTTAGACTGGGAATGAACTCCATATGCCTAAGTTAACCCACGAAACGAGCGTGCGGGCGCTCAGCCGGCCAGAGGGGCGGGATGTGCAAGCAGGGGATCGATCGGGTCCCCCTCTGCGTGCTGTCGATCCTGCAGCTGCAACCCTCACTCTGGTCCAATTTTAGACTTGGAATGAACTCCGTATGCCTAAGCCAACCGACGAAACGAGCGGGCGGGCAGGCGGGCACTCCGTCGACCAAGGAGACGGGATGTGCAAGCCGTGGATCGATAGGGTGGTAGGTGGGTTAAGGCACATCTTCATATTTCTACATGCCAATGCCATTTATATGGCTTGTAAATTCATACAATGGTCCCTTAAGCCTTCTCGTGAAGATTCATGGCAAGACAACTCGTTTTTTATTTTTCACGATTTTTGAAACTTTTTGCGGTTCAAAATTTTTTAAAATTTTTTCAGAAGGAGTTCTTGCTTGAAACCTAGTAGACGTGATCCTTGTATCTTTGTTGGCATGTACAAAAAAAATCAGCTGAAAACTCAGAGTGAACAAGATTTTGTGACCATTTGAAAAAGGTCTCCCCATTTCAGACACTTTAATGGCTACTGCAGCAAACCTGTAAAATCTCAAATGCTCTTTAAGCGGGTGTGACTTCTCGAGGTTTGATGAGGGATAGGGGGCCAATATAGGGGCCAAGTACCAGCACCCATCGCACATCATGTGCGCACACCCCCTGGCCCCCCCGTTCGCCGGAACCCCAATGCCGCCGGCCAGGTTCTCCGACGATGCTCCGACGATGGTGCCCCGACAAAGAAAAATGTGGCACCAGCACATGCCCGAGCCCAGCATGTACTGCCACAATGCTCGGTCCAGTCCTATCTTAGATTGGGAATGAACTCCGTATGCTTAGAGTGGGAATGAACTCCGTATGCCTAAGTCAACCCATAAAATGAGCGTGCAGGTGCTCAGCCGGCCAGAGGGGCGGGATGCGCAATCCGGGGATAAGTCGGGTCCCCCTCTGCGTGCTGTCGGTCCTACTGCCGTAACCCTCGATCTGGTCAAATCTTAGACTGGGAATGAACTCCTTATGCCCAAGCTAACTGACGAAAAGAGCGGGCGGACGGGCGGGCGGGCGCTACGCCGGCCAGAGAGACAGGATGCACACGCCGTGGATCGATGGGGTGGTAGGTGGGTTTAGGCACATCTTCATATTTCTGTGTGCCAATGGCATTTTTATGCCTTGTAAATTCATACAATGGTCCCTTAAGCCTTCACGTGAAGTTTCATGACAAGACGACTCGTTTTCTATTTTTCATGATTTTTGAAACTTTTTACGGTTCGGGATTTTTTAAACTTTTTTTGGAAGGATTTTTGGCCCCAAACTTGGTAGACGTGATCCTTGTATTTTTGTTGGCACGCACAAAAAAAATCAGCTAAAAACTTGAAGTGTACAAGATTTTGTGACCATTTGAAAAAAGTGTCCCTATTTTAGACACTTTAATGGCTACTAGCAACAAACCTATAAAATCTCAAATGCTCTTTAAGGAGGTGTGAGTTCTCGAGGTTTGATGAGGGATAGGGGGCCAAAATAAGAGCCAAGTGCCAGCACCCATCGCACATCATGTGCGCACACCCCACCCCGGCCCCCCCGATCGCCGGAACCCCAATGCCGCCGGTCAGGTTCTCTGGCGATGGTGCCCCGATGAAGAAAATTACAGCACCAGCACATGACCGAGCCCAGCATGTGCTGCCGCAACCCTCGGTCCAATCCAATCTTAGACTGGGAATGAACTCCGTATGCCTAAGCCAATCGATGAAACGAGCGGGCGGGCGGGCTCTACGTCGGCCAGAGAGACAGGATGCACAAGCCGTGGATCGATAGGGTGATAGGTGGGTTTAGGCACATCTTCATATTTCTGCGTGCCAATGCCATTTTTATGGTTTGTAAATTTATACAATGGTCCCTTAAGCCTTCACGTGAAGTTTCATGGCATGACGACTCATTTTCTATTTTTCATGATTTTTGAAACTTTTTCTGGTTCGGGATTTTTTTAAATTTTTTCGGAAGGAGTTTTGGCCCCAAACTTGGTGGATGTGATCCTTGTATTTTTGTTGGCATGCACAAAAAAATTCAGCTAAGAACTCGAAGTGTACAAGATTTTGTGACCATTTGAAAAAAATGTCCCCATTTTAGACACTTTAATGGCTACTGGTAGCAAACCTGTAAAATCTCAAATGCTCTTTAAGGGGGTGTGATTTCTCGAGGTTTGATGAGGGATAGGGGGCCAATATAAGGGCCAAGTACCACCACCCATAGCACATCATGTCTGCACACACCCTCTGGCCCCCCCGATCACTGGAACCCCAATACCGTCAGTCAGGTTCTCCGGCGATGCTTCGACGATGGTGCCCCGGTGAAGAAAAATACGGCACCAGCAGATGCCCGAGCCCAGCATGTGCTGTCATAACCCTCGGTCCGATCCGATCTTACACTGGGAATGAACTCCGTATGCCTAAGTCAACTAACGGAATGAGCGTGCGGGCGCTTAGCTGGCCAAAGGGGCAGGATGAGCAAGCCGAGGATCGGTCTGGTCCCCCTTTACGTGCTACCAATCCTGCTACTGCAACCCTCGGTCTGGTTCGATCCTAGATTGGGAATGAACTCCGTATGCCTAAGCCAACCGACGAAACGAGCGAGAGGGCGGGCGGGTACTATGTCGGCCAGAGAGACGGGATGCGTAAGCCGTGAATCGATAAGGTGGTAGGTGGGTTTAGGCACATCTTCATATTTCTACATGCCAATGCCATTTTTTGGCTTGTAAATTCATGCAATGGTCCATTAAGCCTTCACGTGAAGTTTCATTGCAAGACGACTCGTTTTCTATTTTTCACGATTTTTAAAACTTTTTACGGTTCAGCATTTTTTAAAATTTTTTCGAAAGAATTTTTGGCCCCAAACTTTTTCGACGTGATCGTTGTATTTTTTTTGGCATGCACAAAAATATTCAGCTAAAAACTCGAAGTGTACAAGATTTTGTGACCATTTGAAAAAAGTGTCTCCATTTCAAACACTTTAATGGCTACAGGCAGCAAACCTGTAAAATCTCAAATGCTCTTTAAGAGGGTGTGAGTTCTCAAGGTTTGATCAGGGATAGGGGGCAATATAAGGGCCAAGTACCAGCACCCATCGCACATCATGTGCACACACCCCCCGGCCCCCCCGATCGCCGAAACCACAATGCCGTCGGTCAGGTTCTCCAGCGATGCTCCGACGATGGTGCCCCGACGAAGAAAAATGCAGCACAGCACATGCCTGAGCCCAGCATGTGCTATCGCAACCCTCGGTCTGATCTGATCTGAGACTGGGAATGAACTCCGTATGCTTAGACTGGGAATGAACTCCGTATGCCTAAGTCAACCCACGAAATGAGCGTGCGAGCACTCAGTCGGCCAGAGGGGCGGGATGCGCAAGCCGGGGATCGGTCGGGTCCCCCTCTGTGTGCTGTCGATCCTGCTGCCGCAACCTTAGATCCGATCTGATCTTAGACTAGGAATGAACTCCGTATGCCTAAGCCAACCGACGAAACGAGCGGGCGGGCGGGCGGGCCCTAAGCCAGCCAGAGAGACGGGATGCGCAAGCCGTGGATCGATAGGGTGGTAGGTGGGTTTAGGCACATCTTCATATTTTTTCATGCCAATGCCATTTTTATGGCTTGTAAATTCATATAATGGTCCCTTAAGCCTTCACGTGAATTTTCATGACAAGACAACTGGTTTTCTATTTTTCATGATTTTCGAAACTTTTTACGGTTCAGGATTTATAGAATTTTTTCGAAAGGATTTTTGGCCCCAAACTTTTTAGTCGTGATCCTTGTATTTTTGTTGGCTTGCACAAAAATATTCAGCTAAAAACTCGAAGTGTACAAGATTTCGTGACCATTTGAAAAAAGTGTCCCCATTTCAGACACTTTAATGGCTACTGGCAGCAAACCTGTAAAATCTCAAATGCTCTTTAAGGGGGTGTGAGTTCTTGAGGTTTGATGAGGGATAGGGGGCCAATATAAGGGTAAATACCAGCACCCATCGCACATCATCTGTGCACACCCCCCGGCCCCCCCGATCACCGGAACCCAATGCCGCCGGTCAGGTTCTCCGGTGATGCTCCGACGATGGTGCCCCGACGAAGAGAAATGCAGCACTAGCACATCCCTGAGCCCAGCATGTGCTACCGTAACCCTCGGTCTGGTCCGATCTTAGACTGGGAATGAACTCCGTATGCCTAAGCCAACCGACGAAATGAGCGAGCGGGCGGGCAGGCGGGCACTACGCCGGTGAGAGAGACGGGATGCGCAAGCCGTGGATCGATAGGGTGGTAGGTGGGTTTAGGCACATCTTCATATTTCTACATGCCACTGCCATTTTTATGGCTTGTAAATTCATACAATGGTCCCTTAAGCCTTCACGTGAAGTTTCATGGCAAGACGACTCGTTTTCTATTTTTCACAATTTTCAAAACTTTTTACGGTTCGGGATTTTTCAAAATTTTTTCGAAAGGAATTTTGGCCCCAAACTTGGTAGACGTGATCCTTGTATTTTTGTTGGCATGCACAAAATAATTCAGCTAAAAACTCGAAGTGTACAAGATTTTGTGACCATTTGAAAAAAGTGTCCCCATTTCAGACACTTTAATGGCTACTGGCAGCAAACCTGTAAAATCTCAAATGCTCTTTAAGGGGGTGTGAGTTCTCAAGGTTTGATGAGGGATAGGGGGCCAATATAAGCACCAAGTACCAGCACCCATCGCACATCATGTGCGCACACCCCGCCCGACCCCCCATACCGCCGGAACCCCAATGTCGTCAGTTAGGTTCTTCGGTGATAGTGCCCCGGTGATGAAAAATAAGGCACCAGCACATGCCCGAGCCCAGCATGTTTTGCCACAACCCTCGGTCCAGTCTGATCTTAGACTGGGAATGATCTCCATATGCCTATGCCAACGGACGAAACAAGCGGGCGGGAGGGCGGGCACTACGCCGGCCGAGAGACGTGATGCTCAAGCCGTGGATCGATAGGGTGCTAGGTGGGTTTAGGTACATCTTCATATTTTTGCATGCCAGTGCCAATTTTATGGCTTGTAAATTCGTACAATGCTCCCTTAAGCCTTCACGTGAAGTTTCATGGGAAGACGACTCATTTTCTATTTTTCACGATTTTCAAAACTTTTTGCTGTACGAGATTTTTTAAAATTTTTTCGAAAAGAGTTTTGGCCCCAAACTTGGTAGATGTGATACTTGTATTTTTGTTAGCATGCACAAAATAATTCAGCTAAAAACTCGAAGTGTACAAGATTTTGTGACCATTTGAAATAAGTGTCCCCATTTTAGACACTTTAATGGCTACTGGCAGCAAACCTGTAAAATCTCAAATGCTCTTTAAGGGGGTGTGAGTTCTCAAGGTTTGATGAGGGATAGGGGTCCAATATAAGGGCCAAGTACCAGCACCCATCGCACATCATGTGCGCACACCCCCTGGCTCCTCCGATGGTCGGAACCCCAATGCCGACGATCAGGTTCTCTGGCGATGCTCCAGTGATGGTGCCTCAGTGAAGAAAAATATGGCACCAGCAGATGCCTGAGCCCAGCATGTGCTGCCGTAACCCTCAGTCTAGTCCGATCTTAGACTGGGAATGAATTCCGTATGCTTAGACTGGGAATGAACTCCGTATGCCTAAGTCAACCCACGAAACGAGCAAGTGGGCACTCAGTCGGCCAGAGAGACGGGATACGCAAGCCAGGGATCGATCGGGTCCCCCTCTGTGGGCTGCCGATCCTGTGCCGCAACCCTCGATTCGGTCTGATCCTAGACTGGGAATGAACTCTGTATGCCTAAGCCAACCGACGAAATAAGCAGGCGGGCGGGCGGGTGGGCACTACGTCGGCCAGAGAGACGGGATGCACAAGCCGTGGATCAATAGGGTGGTAGGTGGGTTTAGGCACATCTTCATATTTCTGCATGCCAATGCCATTTTTATGGCTTGTAAATTCATACATTGGTCCCTTAAGCCTTCACGTTAAGTTTCATGGCAAGACGACTCGTTCTCTAATTTTCACGATTTTTGAAACTTTTTGCTGTTCGAGATTTTTTAAAATTTTTTCAGAAGGAGTTTTGGCCCCAAACTTGGTAGACGTGATCCTTGTATTTTTGTTGGCATGCACAAAACAATTCAGCTAAAAACTCGAAGTAGAAGATTTTGTGACCATTTGAAATAAGTGTCGCCATTTCAGATACTTTAATGGCTACTGGCAGCAAACCTGTAAAATCTCAAATGCTCTTTAAGGGGGTGTGAATTCTCGAGGTTTGATTAGGGATAGGGGGCCAATATAAGGGCCAAGTACCAGCACCCATTGTACATCATGTTCGGACACCGCCCACCTGACCCCCCCGATTGCCGGAACCCCAATGCTGCCAGTCGGTTCTCTGACGATGCTCCGGCGATGGTGTCCCGACGAAGAAAAATGTGGCACCAGCACATGCCCGAGCCCAGCATGTGCTGCCGCAACCCTCGGTCTGGTGCGATCTTAGACTGGGAATGAACTCCGTATGCTTAGACTGGGAATGAACTCCATATGCATAAGTCAACCCACGAAACGAGCGTGCGGGCGCTCAGCCAGCCAGAAGGACGGGATGTGGAAGCCGGGGATCGACCGGGTCCCCCTCTACGTGCTGTCGATCCTACTACGGCAACCCTCGATCTAGTTTGATCTTAGATTGGGAATGAACTCCGTATGCCTAAGCCAATCGACGAAACGAGCAAACGGGCGGGCGGGCACTACGCCGGCCCGAGAGACGGGATGTGCATGCCGTGGATCGATAGGGTGGTAGATGTGTCTAGGCATATCTTCATATTTCTGCGTGCCAATGCCATTTTTATGACTTATGGTCCCTTAAGCTTTCACATGAAGTGTCATGGCAAGACGACTCATTTTCTATTTTTCATGATTTTTAAAACTTTTTACGGTTTGGGATGCACAAAAAAATTCAGCTAAAAACTTGAAGTGTACAAGATTTTGTGACCATTTGAAAAAAGTGTCCCCATTTCAGACACTTTAACGGCTACTGATAGCGAACCTGTAAAATCTAAAATGCTCTTTAAGAGGGTGTGAGTTTTCAAGGTTTGATGAGGGATAGGGGGCCAATATAAGGGCCAAGTACCAGCACCCATCGCACACCATGTGTGCACACCCCCCCCGGCCCCCCGATGGTCGGAACCCCAATGCCGCTGGTCAGGTTCTCTGGCGATACTCCGGCGATGGTGCCCCGACGAAGAAAAATACAGCACCAGTGCATGCTCGAGCCCAGCATGTGCTGCTATAACCCTCGGTCCGGTCCGATCTTAGACTGAGAATGAACTCCATATGCTTAGACTGGGAATGAACTCCGCATACCTAAGTCAACCCATGAAACAAGCGTGCGGGAGCTTAACCGGCTAGAGGGGCGGTATGCGCAAGCCGAGGATCAGTAGGGTCCCCCTCTGCATACTACCGATCCTACTACCGTAACCCTCGATTCGATCCAATCTTAGACTGGGAATGAACTCCGTATGCCTAAGCCAACCGACAAAATGAGCGGGCGGGCGGGCGGGCGGGCACTACGCCGGCCAGAGAGACGGGATGCGTAAGCCTTGGATCGATAGGGTGGTAGGTGGGTTTAGGCACATCTTCATATTTCTGCATGCCAATGCCATTTTTATGGCTTGTAAATTCATACAATGGTCCCTTAAGCCTTCACGTGAAGTTTCGTGGCAAGACGACTCATTTTCTATTTTTCATGATTTTGAAAACTTTTTACGGTTCGGGATTTTTTTAAATTTTTTTGAAAAGATTTCTGGCCCCAAACTTGGTAGACGTGTTCCTTGTATTTTTTTTGGCATGCACAAAAAAATTCAGGTAAAAACTTGAAGTCTACAAGATTTTGTGACCATTTGAAAAAAGTATCCCCATTTCAGACATTTTAATGGCTACTGGCAGCAAACCTGTAAAATCTCAAATGCTCTTTAAGGGGGTGTGAGTTCTCAAGGTTTGATGAGGGATAGGGGGCCAATATAAGGGCCAAGTACCAGCACCCATCGCACATCATGTGCGCACCACCCCCCGCCCCGGCCCCTCCGATCGTCGGAACCCCAATGCCGTCGATCAGGTTCTCCGACGATGCTCCGACGATGGTGGCCCGACGAAGAAAAATGCAGCACCAGCACATGCTCGAGCCCAGCATGTGCTGCCGTAACCCTTGGTCCAGAGAGACGGGATGCGCAAGCCGTGGATCGATAGGGTGGTAGGTGGGTTTAGGCACATCTTCATATTTCTACATGCCAATGCCATTTCTATGGCTTGTAAATTCATATAATGGTAGCTTAAGCCTTCACGTGAAGTTGCATGGCAAGACGACTCGTTTTCTATTTTTCATGATTTTTGAAACTTTTTGCTGTTCGGGATTTTATAAAATTTTTTCGAAAGGAGTTTTGGCCCCAAACTTGGTAGACGTGATCCTTGTATTCTTGTTGGCATGCATGAAAAAAATCAGCTAAAAACTCGAAGTGTACAAGATTTTGTGACCATTTGAAAAAAGTGTCCCCATTTTAGACACTTTAATGGCTACTGGTAACAAACCTGTAAAATCTCAAATGCTCTTTAAGGGGGTGTGAGTTTTCGAGGTTTGATGAGGGATAGGGGGCTAATATAAGGGCCAAGTACTAGCACCCATCACACATCATGTGCGCATACCCCCCGGCTCCCCCAATGCCGATGGTGCCCCGATGAAGAAAATATGGCACCAGCACATGCTCGAGCCCAGCATGTGCTGCAACAACCCTAGGTCTGGTCTGATCTTAGACTGGGAATGAACTCCATATGCCTAAGCCAACTGACAAAACGAACGGGCGGGCGGGCGGGCGGGCACTACGTCGGCCAGACAGACGGGTTGCGCAAGCCGTGGATCGATAGGGTGGTAGGTGGGTTTAGGAACATCTCCATATTTCTGCATGCCAATGCCATTTTTATGGCTTGTAAATTCATACAATGGTCCCTTAAGCCTTCACATGAAGTTTCATGGCAAAACGACTCATTTTTTATTTTTCACGATTTTTGAAACTTTTTGCGGTTAGGGATTTTTTAAAATTTTTTCGAAAGGAGTTTTTCCCCTAACCTGGTAAACATGATCCTTGCATTTTTGTTGGTATGCACAAAAAAATTCAGCTAAAAACTCGAAGTGTACAAGATTTTATGGCCATTTGAAAAAAATGTCCCCATTTCAGGCACTTTAATAGCTACTGGCAACAAACCTATAAAAGCTCAAATGGTCTTTAAGGGGGTGTGAGTTCTCGAGGTTTGATGAGGGTTAGGGGGCCAATATAAGGGTCAAGTACCAACACCCATCACACATCATGTGCGCACACCCACTTGGCCCCCCGATCGCCGGAACCCCAATGTTACTGGTCAGGTTCTCCAGCGATGGTGCCCCGTCGAAGAAAAATGCGGCACCAGCACATGCCCGAGCCCAGCATGTGCTGCCACAACCCTCAGTCCAGTCTGATCTTAGACTGGGAATGAACTCCGTATGCCTAAGCCAACCGATGAAACGAGCGGGTGGGCGGGCGTGCGGGCACTACGCTGGCCAGAGAGACGGGATGCGCAAGCCGTGGATTGATAGGGTGGTAGGTGGGTTTAGGTGCATCTTCATATTCTGTGCGCCAATGCCATTTTTATGGCTTGTAAATTCATACAGTGGTCCCTTAAGCCTTCATGTGAAGTTTCATGGCAAAACAACTCGTTTTCTATTTTTCATGATTTTTGAAACTTTTTACGGTTCGAGATTTTTTAAAATTTTTTCGGAATGAGTTTTGGCCCCAAACTTGGTAGACGTGGTCCTTTTATTTTTGTTGGCTTGCACAAAAAAATTCAGCTAAAAACTCGAAGTGTACAAGATTTTGTGACCATTTGAAAAAAGTGTCCCCATTTTAGACACTTCAATGGCTACTGGCAGCAAACCTGTAAAATCTCAAATGGTCTTTAAGGGGGTGTAAGTTCTCGAGTTTTGATGAGGGATAGGGGCCCAATATAAGGGCCAAGTACGAGCACCCATCGCACATCATGTGCGCACACCCCCCGGGCCCCCCGATCACCGGAACTCCAATGCCGTCGGTCAGGTTTTTCGGCGATGCTCCGACGATGGTGCCCTGACGAAGAAAAATGTGACACCAGCACATGCCCGAGCCCAACATATGCTGCTGCAACCCTCGGTCCGGTCTGATCCTAGACTGTGAATGAACTCGGTATGCTTAGACTGGGAATGAACTCCGTATGCCTAAGTTAACCCACGAAACAAGCGTGCAGGCGCTCAGCTGGCCAGAGGGGCGGGATGCGTAAGCGGGGGATCAGCCGGTTCCCCCTCTACGTGCGGCAGATCCTGTTGCCACAACCCTCAGTCTGATCCAATCTTAGATTAGGAATGAACTCCGTATCCCTAAGCGAACCAACGAAATGAGCTGACGGGCGGGTGAGCGCTACGCTGGCTAGAGAGACGGGATGCGCAAGCCGTGTATCAATAGGGTGGTAGGTGGGTTTAGGCACATCTTCATATTTCTGCATGCCAATGCCATTTTTATGGCTTGTAAATGCATACAATGGTCCCTTAAGCCTTCATGTGAAGTTTAATGGCAAGATGACTCGTTTTCTATTTTTCACGATTTTGGAAACTTTTTACGGTTCGAGATTTTTTAAAATTTTTTTGGAAGGAGTTTTAGCCCCAAACTTGGTAGACGTGATCCTTGTATTTTTTTAGGCATGCACAGAAAACTTCAGCTAAAAACTCCAAGTGTACAAGATTTTGTGACCATTTGAAAAAAGTGTCCCTAGTTCAGACACATTAATGGCTACTGGCAGCAAACCTGTAAAATCTCAAATGCTCTTTAAGTGGGTGCAAGTTCTCAAGGTTTGAGTAGGGATAGGGGGCCAATATAATGGCCAAGTACCACCACCTATCGCACATCATGTGCACACAACCCCCCCGGCCCCCCGATCGTCGGAACCCCAATGCTGCCGATCAAGTTCTCCGACGATGCTCTGGCGATGGTGCCCCGACGAAGAAAAATGCGGCACCAGCACATGCCCGAGCCCAGCATGTGCTGCGACAACCCTCGGTTCAATCCAATCTTAGACTGGGAATGAACTCCGTATGCTTAGACTGGGAATGAACTCTACATGCCTAAGTCAACACATGAAACGAGCGTGTGGGTGCTCAGCCGGCCAAAGGGCCGGGATGCACTAGCCGAGGATCGATCGAGTCCCCCTCAGCCAGCTACCGATCTTGCTACCGCAACCCTCGGTCCGGTCTGATCTTAGACTGGGAATGAACTCCGTATGCCTAAGCCAACCGATGAAACGAGCGGGCGGGCGGGCAGACGGGCGGGCGGGCACTACGTCGGCCAGAGAGACGGGATGTACAAGCCTTGGATCGATAGGGTGGTAGGTGGGTTTAGCCACATCTTCATATTTCTGCATGCCAATGACATTTTTATGGCATGTAAATTAATACAATGGTCCCTTAAGCCTTCACGTGAAGTTTCATGGCATGATGACTCGTTTTCTATTTTTCATGATTTTCGAAACTCTTTACGGTTCGGGATTTTTTAAACTTTTTGGGAAGGAGTTTTGGCCCCAAACTTGGTAGACGTGATCCTTGTATTTTTATTGGCATGCACAAAAAAATTCAGATAAAAACTCGAAGTGTACAAGAATTTGTGACCATTTCAAAAAAGTGTCCCCATTTCAGACACTTTAATGGCTACTGGCAGTAAACCTGTAAAATCTCAAATGCTCTTTAAGGGGGCATGAGTTCTCGAGGTTTGATGAGGGATAGGGGGCCAATATAAGGGCCAAGTACCTGTATGCATCGTACATCATGTGCGCACACCCCCCGACCCCCCCGATCGTCAGAACCTCAATGCCGCTGGTCAGGTTCTTCGGCGATGGCGCCCCGGCGTAGAAAAATATGGCACCGACATATGCTTGATTCCAGCATGTGCTGTCGCAACCCTCGGTCTGATCCAATCTTAGACTGGGAATGAACTCCGTATGCTTAGACTGGGAATGAACTCGGTATGCCTAAGTCAACCCACGAAACAAGCGTGCGGGCTCTCAATCGGCCAGAGGGGCGGGATGCGCAAGCCGGGGATCGACCGGGTCCCCCTGTGCGTGCTGTCGATCTTGCTGTTGCAACCCTTGGTCCAATCTGATCTTAGACAGAGAATGAACTCCGTATGCCTAAGCCAACCGACGAAGCGAGCGGGTCAGCTAAAAACTCAAAGTGTACAAGATTTTGTGACTATTTGAAAAAAGTGTCCCCATTTTTGACACTTTAATGGCTACTGGCAGCAAACCTGCAAAATCTAAAATGCTCTTTAAGGGGGTGTGAGTTCTCGAGGTTTGATGAGGGATAGGGGGCCAATATACGGGCCAAGTACCAGCACCCATTGCACATCATGTGTGCACACCCCCCCGGCCCCCCCGATCGTCAGAACCCCAATGTCGCCGGTCATGTTCTCCGATGATGCTCCGATGATGGTGCCCCGACGAAGAAAAATGCAGCACCAGCACATGCCTGAGCCCAGCATGTGCTGCCGCAACCCTCGGTCCGGTCCGATCTTAGACTGGGAATGAACTCCTTATGCTTAGACTGAGAATGAACTCTGTATGCCTAAGTGAACCCACGAAATGAGCTTGCGGGCGCTCAGCTGGCCAGAGGGGCGGGATGCGTAAGCCGGGGATTGATCGGGTCCCCCTCTGCGTGCTACCAATCCTGCTATCGTAACCCTCAGTCTGATCTAATCTTAAACTGGGAATGAACTCCGTATGCCGAAGCCAATCGATGAAACGTGCGGGCCAATATAAGGGCCAAGTACCAGCACCCATCGCATAACATGTGCGCTCAACCCCCCCGACCCCCCGATCATTGGAACCCCAATGCTACCGGTCAGATTCTCCGATGATGCTTCGGTGATGGTGCCTCGGTGAAGAAAAATATGACACCAGCACATGTCCGAGCCCAGCATGTGCTACCGCAACCCTCGATCCGGTCCGATCTTAGAACTCTATATGCTTAGACTGGGAATGAACTTCCTATGCCTAAGTTAACCCACGAAATAAGCATGCGGGCGCTCAGCCGACCAGAGGGGCGGGATGCACAAGCTGGGGATCGGTTGGGTCCCCCTCTGCGTGCTACCGATCTTGCTGTCGTAACCCTTGGTCCAGTCCGATCTTGGACTGGGAATGAAATCCATATGCCTAAGCCAACCGATGAAACGAGCAGGTGGTCGGGCGAGCGGGCACTACGTTAGCCAGAGAGACGGGATGCGCAAGTCGTGGATCGATAGGGTGGTAGGTGGGTTTATGCACACCTTCATATTTCTGCATGTCAATGCCATTTTTATGGCTTGTAAATTCATAGAATGGTCCCTTAAGCCTTCACGTGAAGTTTCATGGCAAGATGACTCGTTTTCTATTTTTCACGATTTTTGAAACTTTTTACGGTTCGAGATTTTTTAAAATTTTTTCGGAAGGTGTTTTGGCCCCAAACTTGGTAGACGTGATCCTTGTATTTTTTTGGCATGCACAAAAAAATTCAGCTAAAAATTCAAAGTATGCAAGATTTTGTGACCATTTGAAAAAGGTGTCCCCATTTCAAACACTTTAATGGCTACTGACAGCAAATCTGTAAAATCTCAAATGCTCTTTAAGGGGGTGTAAGTTCTTGAGGTTTGATGAATGATAGGGGGCCAATATAAGGGCCAAGTACCAGCACCCATCGCACATCTTGTGCGCACACCCCTCGACCCCCCCGATCGATGGAACCTCAATGCCGTCGGTCAGGTTCTCCGACGATACTCCGGAAATGGTGCCCCGACGAAGAAAAATACGGCTCAAGCACATGCCCGAGCCTATGATGTGTTGCCGTAACCCTCGGTTCGATCCGATCTTAGACTGGGAATGAACTCCATATGCTTAGACTGGGAATAAACTCCGTATGCCTAAGTCAACCCACAAAATGAGCGTGAGGGCGCTCAACCGGTCCCCCTCTGCATGCTGTCGATCCTACTACCATAACCCTCTGTCCGGTCTGATCTTAGAGTGGGAATGAACTCCATATGCCTAAGCCAACCGACGAAACGAACGGGCGGGCAGGCGGGCACTACGCCGGCCAGAGAGACGGGATACGCAAGCCGTGGATCGATAGGGTGGTAGGTGGGTTTAGGCATATCTTCATATTTTTGCGTGCCAATGCCATTTTTATGGCTTGTAAATTCATACAATGGTCCCTTAAGCCTTCACGTGAAGTTTCATTGCAAGACAACTCGTTTTCTATTTTTCAGGATTGTTGAAACTTTTTGCGGTTTGAGATTTTTTAAAATTTTTTCGGAAGGATTTTTGGCCCCAAACTTGGTAGACGTGATCCTTGTATTTTTGTTGGCATGCACAAAAAAATTCAGCTACAAAGGCGAAGTGTACAAGATTTTGTGACCATTTCAAAAAGGTGTCCCCATTTCAGACACTTTAATGGCTACTGGCGGCAAACCTGTAAAATCTCAAATGCTCTTTAAGGGGTTGTAAGTTCTCGAGGTTTGATGAGGGATAGGGGGCCAATATAAGGGCCAAGTACCAGCACCCATCGCACATCATGTGCGCACACCCCCTGGCCCCCCCGACCGTCAGAACCCCAATACCGTCGGTCAGGTTCTCCGGTGATGCTCCGACGATGGTGCACCGACGAAGAAAAATGTCGCACCAGCACATGCCCGAGCCCAGCATGTGCTGCCGCAACCCTCAGTCTGATCTGATCTTAGATTGGGAATGAACTCCGTATGCTTAGACTGGAAATGAACTCCGTATGCCTAAGTCAACCCATGAAACGAGCATGCGTTAGCTCAGCCGGCCAGAGGGGCGAAATGGGCAAGCCAGGGATCGGCTGTTTCCCCCTCTACGTACGGTCGATCCTACTATCGTATCCCTCAGTCTGGTCTGATCTTAGACTGGGAATGAACTCTGCATGCCTAGGCCAATCAACTAAACGAGCGAGCGGGCAGGCGGGCGAGCAGTACGCCAGCCAGAGAGACGGGATGCGCAAGCCGTGGATCGATAGGGTGGTAGGTGAGTTTAGGCACATCTTCATATTTCTACGTGCCAATGCCATTTTTATGGCTTTTAAATTCATACAATGGTCCCTTAAGCCTTCACGTGAAGTTTCATGGCAAGACACTCGTTTTCTATTTTTCAAGATTTTTGAAACTTTTTGCGGTTCGAGATATTTTAAAATTTTTTTGGAAGAAGTTTTGGCCCCAAACTTAGTAGATGTGATCCTTGTATTTTTGTTGGCATGCAAAAAAAAATTCAGCTAAAAACTTGAAGTGTACAAGATTTTGTGACCATTTGAAAAAAGTGTCCCCATTCCAGACACTTTAATGGTTACTGGCAGCAAACCTGTAAAATCTCAAATGCTCTTTAAGGGGTGTGAGTTCTCAAGGTTTGATGAGGAATAGGGGGTGAATATAACGGCCAAGTACCAGCACCCATCACACATCATGTGCGGACACCCCCCCCGGCCCCTCCGATCGTCGAAACTCCAATACCGTCGGTCAGGTTCTCTGGCAATGCTCCGGCGATGGTGCCCCGACGAAGAAAATTATGCCACCAGCACATGCTCCAACCGATGAAAGGAGCGTGCAGGCAGGCGGACGGGCGGGCGGGCACTTCGTCGGCCAGAGAGACGGGATGCGTAAGCCATGGATCGATAGGGTGGTAGGTGGGTTTAGGCACATCTTCATATTTCTACATGCCAATGCCATTTTTATGGCTTGTAAATTCATACAATGGTCCCTTAAGCCTTCACGTGAAGTTTCATGGCAAGACGACTTGTTTTCTATTTTTCACGATTTTTGAAACTTTTTACGGTTCGAGATTTTTTAAAATTTTTTCAGAAAAATTTTTGGCCCCAAACCTGGTAGACGTGATCCTTGTATTTTTGTTGGCATGCACAAAAAAATTTAGCTAAAAATTCAAAGTGTACAAGATTTTGTGACCATTTGAAAAAAGTGTCCCCATTTCAGACACTTTAATGGCTACTGGCAGCAAACCTGTAAAATCTCAAATGCTCTTTAAGGGGGTGTGAGTTTTCGAGGTTTGATGAGGGATAAGGGCCAATATAAGGGCCAAGTACCAGCACCCATCGCACATCATGTGCGCACACCCCCTGGCCCCCCGATCGTCAGAACCCCAATGCCGCCGGTCAGGTTCTCCGGCGATGCTCTGGCGATGGTGCCCCGGTGAAGAAAAATGCGGCACCAGCACATGCTCGAGCCTAGCATGTGCTGCTGAAACCCTCAGTCTGATCCGATCTTAGACTGAGAATGAACTTCGTATGCCTAAGCCTACCGATGAAATGAGCGGGCGGGCGGGCACTACGCCAACCAGAGAGATGGGATGCGCAAGCCGTGGATCGATAGGGTGGTAGGTGGTTTTAGGCACATCTTCATATTTCTAAGTGCCAATGCCATTTTTATGGCTTCTAAATTCATACAATGGTCCCTTAAGCCTTCACGTGAAGTTTCATGGCAAGACGACTCGTTTTCTATTTTTCATGATTTTTGAAACTTTTTACAGTTTGAGATTTTTTAAAATTTTTTCAGAAGGAGTTTTGGCCCCAAACTAGGGAGATGTGATCCTTGTATTTTTGTTGGCTTGCACAAAAAAATTCAGCTAAAAACTCGAAGTGTACAAGATTTTGTGACCATTTGAAAAAAGTGTCCCCATTTTAGACACTTTAATGGCTACTGGCAGCAAACCTATAAAATCTCATATGCTCTTTAAGGGGGTGTGAGTTCTTGAGGTTTGATGAGGGATAAGGACCAATATAAGGGCCAAGTACCAGCACCCATCGCACACCATGTGCGCACACCCTCTGGCCCCTCGATCGCCAGAACCCCAATGCCGCCGGTCAAGTTCTCCGATGATTCTCCGGCGATGGTGCCCCGACAAAGAAAAATGCAGTAGCAGCACATGCTCGAGCCTAGCATGTGCTGCCGCAACCCTCAGTCCGGTCTGATCTTAGATTGGGAATGAACTCCGTATGCTTAGACTGGGAATGAACTCCGTATGCCTAAGTCAACCCACAAAACGAGCGTGCATCCCGGGGATCGGCCGGGTCCCCCTCTGCGTGCTGCTAATCCAGGTACCGCAACCCTCAGTCCGGTCCTATCTTAGACTTGGAATGAACTCCGTATACCTACGCCAATCGATGAAATCAACGGGCTGGCGGGCGGGTGGGCACTACGCCGGCCAGAGAGATGGGATGCGCAAGCCGTGGATCGATAGGGTGGTAGGTGGGTTTAGGCACATCTTTATATTTCTGCATGCCAATGCCATTTTTATGGCTTGCAAATTCATACAATGGTCCTTTAACCTTCACGTCAAGTTTCATGGAAAGACGACTCGTTTTCTATTTTTCACGATTTTTGAAACTTTTTGCGGTTTAGGATTTTTCAATTTTTTTCGGAAGGATTTTTTACCCCAAACTTGGTAGACATGACCCTTCTATTTTTTTTTGCATGCACAAAAAAATTTAGCTAAAAACTCGAAGTGTACAAGATTTTGTGCCCATTCGAAAAAAGTGTCCCCATTTCAGACACTTTAATGGCTACTGGCAGCAAACCTATAAAATCTCAAATGCTCTTTAAGGGGGTGTGAGTTCTCGAGTTTTGATGTGGGATAGGGGGCCAATGTAAGGGCCAAGTACCAGCACCCATGGCGCATCATGTGCGCACACCCCCCCGACCCCCCTGATCGCCGGAACCCCAATGCCGCCAGTCAGGTTCTCCAGCGATGCTCCGACGATGGTGCCCCGATGAAGAAAAATGCGACACCAGCACATGCTCGAGCCCAGCATGTGCTGTCACAAACCTCAGTTCGGTCCAATCTTAGACTAGGAATGAACTCCGTATGCTTAGACTAGGAATGAACTTGTATGCCTAAGTCAACCCATGAAACGAGCGTGCGGGCGCTCAACCGGCCAGAGGGGCAGGATTCGCAAGCTGGGGATCGGTCGGGTCCCTCTCTACGTGCTGCCAATCTTGCTGCCACAACCTTCGATTTGATCCGACCTTAGACTGGGAATGAACTTCGTATGTCTAAGCCAACCGATGAAATAAGTGGGCGGGCGGGCACTACGTCGGCTAGAGAGACGGGATTTGCAAGCCATGGATAGATAGGGTGGTAGGTGGGTTTAGGCACACCTTCATATTTCTGCGTGCCAATGCCATTTTTATGGCCTGTAAATTCCTACAATGGTCCCTTAAGCCTTCACGTGAAGTTTCAAGGTTTTCGAAGCTTTTTGCGGTTTGGGATTTTTTAAAATTTTTTCTGAAGGATTTTTGGCCCCAAACTTGGTAGACGTGATCCTTGTATTTTTCTTGGCATGCACAAAAAAATTCAGCTAAAAACTCGAAGTGTACAAGATTTTGTGACCATTTGAAAAAAAGTGTCCCCATTTCAGACACTTTAATAGCTACTGGCAGCAAACCTGTAAAATCTCAAATGCTTTTTAAGGGGGTGTGAGTTCTCGAGGTTTGATGAGAAATAGGGGGCCAAAATAAGCGCCAAGTACCAGCACCCATCGCACATCATGTGCGCACACCCCCTGGCCCCCCCGACCGTCGGAACCCCAATACCGCCGGTCAGGTTCTCCGGTGATGCTCCGGCGATGGTGCCCCGACAAAGAAAAATGTGGCACCAGCACATGTTCGAGCCCAGCATGTGCTACCGCAACCCTCGGTCCGGTCTGATCTTAGACTGGGAATGAACTCCGTATGCTTAGACTGGGAATGAACTCCGTATTCCTAAGTCAACCCATGAAACGAGCATGCGGTAGCTCAGCCGGCCAGAGGGGCGAAATGCGCAAGTCAGGGATTGGCTGGGTCCCCCTCTGCGTGCTGCCGATCCTGCTACCGCATCCCTCGATCTGGTTCGATCCTAGACTGAGAATGAACTCCGTATGCCTAGGCCAATCGACTAAACGAGCGAGCGAGTGGGCGGGCAGGTGAGCACTACGCCGGCCAGAGAGACAGGATGCGCAAGCCGTGGATCGATAGGGTGGTAGATGGGTTTAGGCATATCTTCATATTTCTACGTGCCAATGTCATTTTTATGGCTTGTAAATTCATACAATGGTCCCTTAAGCCTTCACGTGAAGTTTCATTGCAAGACGACTCGTTTTCTATTTTTCACGATTTTTGAAACTTTTTACGGTTCGAGATTTTTTAAAATTTTTTCAGAAAGAGTTTTGGCCCCAAACTTGGTAGACGTGATCCTTGTATTTTTTTTGGCATGCACAAAACAATTCAGCTAAAAACTCGAAGTGTACAAGATTTTGTCACCATTTGAAAAAAGTGTCCCCATTTCAAACACTTTAATGGCTACTGGCAGCAAACCTGTAAAATCTCAAATGCTCTTTAAGGGGGTGTGAGTTCTCGAGGTTTGATGAGGGATAGGGGGCCAATATAAGGGCCAAGTACCAGCACCCATCGTATATCATGTGCGCGCACCACCCCGGCCCCCCCGATCGTCGAAACCCTAATGCCATCGGTCAGGTTCTCCGACGATGCTCCGACGATGGTGCCCCGACGAAGAAAAAAGCGACACCAGCACATGCTCGAGCCCAGCATGTGCTGTCACAACCCTTGGTCTGGTCCGATCTTTGACTAGGAATGAACTCCGCATGCTTAGACTAGGAATGAACTCCATATGCCTAAGCCAACCCATGAAACGAGCGTGCGGGCGCTCAACCGACCAAAGGGGTGGGATGCGCAAGCGGGGGATTGGTCGGGTCCCCCTCTGCGTCCTGCCGATCTTGCTGCCACAACCCTCTGTTCGGTCCAATCTTAGACTGGGAATGAACTCCGTATGCCTAAGCCAACCGATGAAACGAGAGGGCGGGCAGACGGGCGGGCGCTACGCAGGCCAGTGAGACGGGATGCGCAAGCCAAGGATCGATAAGGTGCTAGGTGGGTTTAGGCACATCTTCATATTTCTATGTGCCAATGCCATTTTTATGGCTTCTAAATTCATACAATGGTCCCTTAAGCCCTCACGTGAAGTTTCATGGCAAGACAACTCGTTTTCTATTTTTCACGATTTTTGAAACTTTTTACTGTTCGGGATTTTTTTAAATTTTTTCGGAAGGAGTTTTGGCCCCAAACTTGGTAGACATGATTCTTGTATTTTTGTTGGCATGCACAAAAGAAATTAAGCTAAAAACTCAAAGTGTACAAGATTTTGAGACCATTTGAAAAAAGTGTCACCATTTCAGACACTTTAATTGCTACTGGCAACAAACCTGTAAAATCTCAAATGCTCTTTAAGGGGGTGAGTTCTCGAGGTTTGATGAGGGATAGGGGGCCAATATAAGGGCCAAGTACCAGCACCCTTCGCATATCATGCGCGCACACCCCCCGGCCCCTCCAATCACCGAAACCCCAATGCTGTCGGTCAGGTTCTCCGATAATGCTCTGGTGATGGTGCCCCGACGAAGAAAACTGCAGCACCAGCACATGCCCGAGCCTAGCATGTGCTGCCGCAACCCTCGGTCTGGTCCAATCTTAGACTGGGAATGAACTCCATATGGTTAGATTGGGAATGAACTCCGTATGCCTAAGTCAACCCACGAAACGAGTGTGCGGGCGCTTAGCCAGCTAGAAGGGTGGGATGCACAAGCCGGGGATCAATCGGGTCCCCCTCTACTTACTGCTGATTCTGCTACCGCAACCCTCGGTCTGGTTTGATCTTTGACTGGGAATGAACTCCGTATGCCTAAGCCAACCGACGAAACGAACGGGCGGGCATGCGGGTACTACGCCGGCGAGAGAGACGAGATGCATAAGCCATGGATCGATAGGGTGGTAGGTGGGTTTAGGCACATCTTCATATTTCTGCATACCAATGCCATTTTCATGGCTTGTAAATTCATACAATGGTCCCTTAAGCCTTCACGTGAAGTTTCATGGCAAGACGACTCGTTCTCTATTTTTCACGATTTTTGAAACTTTTTACGGTTCGGGATTTTTGAAAATTTTTTTGGAAAGAGTTTTGGCCCCAAACCTGGTAGATGTGATCCCTGTATTTTTGTTCACATGCGTAAAAAAAATTCAGCTAAAAACTCGAAGTGCACAAGATTTTGTGACCATTTGAAAAAAGTGTCCCCATTTTAGACACTTTAATGGCTACTAGCAGCAAACCTGTAAAATCTCAAATGCTCTTTAAGGGGGTGTAAGTTCTTGAGGTTTGATGAGGGATAGGGGGCCAATATAAGGGCCAAGTACCAGCACCAATCACACATCATGTGCGCACCCCCAGCCCCCCGATTGCTGGAACCCCAATGCCGTCGATCAGGTTCTCTGACGATGCTCCGACGATGGTGCCCCGACGAAGAAAAATGCGGCACCAGCACATGTCCAAGCCCAGCATGTGCTATCGTAATGCTCAGTTCGGTCCGAACCTACACTGGGAATGAACTCCGTATGCTTAGACTGGGAATGAACTCCGTATGCCTAGGTCAAAACACAAAATGAGCGTGCGGGCGCTCAGCCAGCCAGAGGGGCAGGATGCGCAAGCTGGGGATTGGTCGGGTCCCCCTCTGTGTGCTGCCGATCCTGCTGTCGCAACCCTCGATCTACTCCTATCTTAGACTGGGAATGAACTCTGTATGCCTAAGCCAACCGATGAAACAAGCGGGTGGGTGGGTGGGCGGGTGAGCACTACGCTGGCCAGAGAGACGGAATGCGGAAGCCGTGGATCGATAGGGTGGTAGGTGGGTTTAGGCACATCTTCATATTTCTGTGTGCCAATGCCATTTTTATGGCTTGTAAATTCATACAATGGCCCTTAAGCCTTCACGTGAAGTTTCATGGTAAGACGACTCGTTTTCTATTTTTCATGATTTCTGAAACTTTTTGAGGTTCGGGATTTTCTAAAATTTTTTCGGAAGGATTTTTTGCCCCAAACTTGGTAGACGTGATCCATGTATTTTTGTTGGCATGCAAAAAAAATTCAGCTAAAAACTCGAAGTGTACAAGATTTTGTGACCATTTGAAAAAAGTTTCCTCATTTCAGACACTTTAATGGCTATTGGCAGCAAACCTGTAAAATCTAAAATGCTATTTAAGGAGGTGTGAGTTCTTGAGGTTTGATGAGGGATAGGGGGCCAATATAAGGGCCAAGTACCAGCAACCATCGTACATCATGTGCGGACACCCCCCCGGCCCCCCCGATCGCAAGAACCCCAATGTCATCGGTCAGGTTCTTCGACGATCCGATCTTAGACTGGGAATGAACCCCCTCGGTCCGATCCAATCTTAGACTGGGAATGAACTCCGTATGCCTAAACCAACCCACGAAATGAGCGGACGGGCAGGAGGGCGGGCACTACGCCGGCCAGAGAGACGGGATGTGCAAGCCGTGGATCGATAGGGTGGTAAGTGGGTTCAAGCACATCTTCATATTTCTGCATGCCAATGCCATTTTTATGGCTTCTAAATTCATACAATGGTGCCTTAAGCCTTCACATGAAGTTTCATGGCAAGACGACTCATTTTCTATTTTTCACGATTATTGAAACTTTTTGCAATTCGGGATTTTTCAAAATTTTTTCAGAAGGAGTTTTGGCCCCAAACTTGGTAGACGTGATCCTTTTATTTATGGTGGCATGCACAAAAAACTTCGGCTAAAAATTCAAAGTGTACAAGATTTTGTGACCATTTGAAAAAAACATCCCCATTTCAGACACTTTATTGGCTACTGGCAGCAAACCTGTAAAATCTCAAATGCTCTTTAAGGAGATGTGAGTTCTCGAGGTCTGATGCGGCATAGGGGGCCAATATAAGGGTCAAAAACCAGCACCCATCACACATCATGTGCGCACACCCCCCCGGCCCCCACGATCGTCGGAACCCCATTACCGTCGGTCAGGTTCTCCGACGATGCTCCGGCGATGGTGCCTCGATGAAGAAAAATGTGGCTCCAGTAGATGCTCGAGCCCAACAAGTGCTGCCGTAACCCTCGGTCCGGTCCGATCTTAGACTTTGTGACCATTTGAAAAAAGTGTCCTCATTTGAGACACTTTAATGGCTACTGGTAGGAAACCTGTAAAATCTCAAATGCTCTTCAAGGGGGTGTGAGTTATTGAGGTTTGATGAGGGATAGGGGGCCAAGTACCACCACCCATCGCACATCACGTGCGCACACCCCTTAGCCCCCCCGATCGCCGGAACCCCAATGCCTCAACCCTCGGTCTGATCCAATCTTAGACTGGGAATGAACTCCGTATGCCTAATTCAACCCATGAACGAGCGTGCGGGCGCTCAGTCGGCAAGAGGGACAGGATGCGCAAGCTGAGGATCGGTTGGGTCCCCCTCTGCGTCTTGTCGATCCTGCTACTGTAACCCTCTGTCCGGTCTGATCTTAGACTGGGAATGAACTCTGTATGCCTAAGCCAATCGACAAAACGAGCGGGCGGGCGGACAGGCGGGAACTACGCTGGCCAGAGAGACGGGATGCGTAAGTCGTGGATCGATAAGGTGCTAGGTGGGCTTAGGCACATCTTCATATTTCTGCGTGCCGATGCAATTTTTATTTTTTGTAAATTCATACAATGGTCCCTTGAGCCTTCACGTGAAGTTTCATGGCAAGACGACTCGTTTTCTGTTTTTCATGATTTTTGAAACTTTTTATGGTTTGAGATTTTTCAAAATTTTTTCGGAAGAAGTTTTAGCCCCGAACCTGGTAGAGGTGAATGGCGTATTTTTGTTGGCATGCACAAAAAATATTAGCTAAAAACTCGAAGTGTACAAGATTTTGTGACCACTTGAAAAAAGTGTCCCCATTTCAGACAGTTTAACGGCTACTGGCAGCAAACCTGTAAAATCTCAAATGCTCTTTAAGGGGGTGTGAGTTCTCGAGGTTTGGTGAGGGATAGGGGGCCAATAAAAGGGCCAAGTACCAGCACCCATCGCACATCATGTGCGCACACCCCCCGGCCCCCTGATCGTCGAAACCCCAATGCTGTAGGTCAGGTTCTCCGGTGATGCTCCTGCGGTGGTGACCCGGTGAAGAAAAATAGGGCACCAGCACATGCCCGAGCCCAGCATGTGCTGCCGCAACCCTCGATCAGGTCCGATCTTAGACTGCGAATGAACTTCGCATGCTTAGACTGAGAATGAACTCCGTATGCCTAAGTGAACCCATGAAACGAGCGTGCGTGCGCTCACCCGGCCAGAGGGGCGGGATGCACAAGCCGGGGATTGACAAGGTCCCCCTCTGTGAGCTAGCGATCCTACTGGTGCAACCCTCTGTCCGGCCTTATCTTAGACTGGGAATGAACCCCGTATCCCTAAGCCAACTGATGAAATGAACGGGCGGGCCGGCGGGCGGGCACTGCACCAGCCAGAGAGATGGGATGCGCAAGCCATGGATCAATAGGGTGGTTGGAGGGTTTAGGCACATCTTCATATTTTTACGTGCCAATGCCATTTTTATGGCTTGTAAATTCATACAATGGTCCCTTAAGCCTTCACGTGAAGTTTCATGGCAAGACGACTCGTTTTCTATTTTTCACGATTTCTGAAACTTCTTACGGTTTGGGATTTTTTAAATTTTTTCGAAAGGAGTTTTGGCCCCAAACTTGGTAGACATGATCCTCGTATTTTTGTCAGCGTGCACAAAACAATTCAGCTAAAAACTTGAAGTGTACAAGATTTTGTGATCATTTGAAAAAAGTGTCCCCATTTCAGACACTTGAATGGCTACTGGCAGCAAACCTGTAAAATCTCAAATGCTCTTTAAGGGTGTGTGAGTTCTCGAGGTTTGATGAGAGATAGGGGGCCAATATAAGGGCCAAGTACCAGCACCCATCGCACATCATGTGCGCACACCCCCCGGCCTCCCCCGATCGCCCGAACCCCAATGCCGTCGATCAGGTTGTCCGACGATGGTGCCCCGACGAAGAAAAATACGGCACCAGCACATGCCCGAGCCTAGGATGTGCTGTCGCAACCCTCAGTCCGGTCTGATCTTAGACTGGGAATGAACTCCATATGCTTAGACTGGGAATGAACTCCGTATGCCAAAGTCAACCCATGAAACGAGTGAGCGGGCGCTCAGCCGACCAGAGGGGTGGGATGCGCAAGCCCGGGATCGGCTGGGTCCCCCACTGCTTGCGGTCAATCTTGCTGCAGCAACCCTCGGTCTGATTTGATCTTCGACTGGGAATGAACTCCGTATGCCTAAGCCAACTGATGAAACGAGCGGGCGGGCGGGCGGGCACTATGCCAGCAAGAGAGACAGGATGCGCAAGCCGTGGATCGATAGGTTGGTAGGTGGTTTAGGCACATCTTCATATTTCTACGAGCCAACGCCATTTTTATGGCTTGTAAATTCATACATTGGTCACTTAAGCCTTCACGTGAAGTTTCATGGCAAGACGACTCGTTTTCTATTTTTCACGATTTTTGAAACTTTTTGCGGTTCGGGATGTTTTAAAATTTTTTCGGAAAGAGTTTTGGCCCCAAACTTGGTAGACGTGATCCTTGTATTTTTGTTGGCATGCACAAAAAAAATCACCTAAAAACTCGAAGTGTACAAGATTTTGTGACCATTTGAAAAAAGTGTCCCCATTTCAGACACTTGAATGGCTACTGGCAGCAAACCTGTAAAATCTCAAATGCTCTTTAAGGGGGTGTGAGTTATCGAGGTTTGATGAGGGATAGGGCCAAGTACCAGCACCCACCGCACATCATGTGCGCACACCCCGCCGGTCCCTCCAATCGGCGGAACCCCAATGTCGTTGGTCAGGTTCTCCGGCGATGGTACCCTGACGAAGAAAAATACGGCACCAGCACATGCTCGAGCCCAGCATGTGCTGCCACAACCCTCGGTGTGGTCCGATTTTAAACTGGGAATGAACTCCGTATGCCTAAGTCAACCCACGAAATGAGCGTGTGGGCGCTCAGCCGGCCAGAGGGGCGGGATACGCAAGCCGGGGATCGGTCCGATCCCCCTCTACATTCTGCCAATCCTACTGCCGCAACCCTCGGTATGGTCTAATCTTAGACTGGGAATGAACTCCGTATGCCTAAGGCAACCAACGAAACGAGCGAGCGAGCGGGCGGACGGGCGGGCACTACGCCGGCCAGAGAGACGGGATGCGCAAGCCATGGATCGATATGGTGGTAGGTGGGTTTAGGGACATCTTCATATTTCTACTTGTCAATGCCATTTTTATGGCTTGTAAATTCATACAATGGTCCCTTAACCTTCACATGAAGTTTCATGGCAAGACGACTTGTTTTCTATTTTTCACGATTTTTGAAACTTTTTACGGTTCGGGACTTTTTAAAATTTTTTCGTAAAGAGTGTTGAACCCAACTTGGTAGACGTGATCCTTGTATTTTTGTTGGCATGCATAAAAAAATTCAGCTAAAAACTCGAAGTGTACAAGATTTTGTGACAATTTGAAAAAAGCGTCCCCATTTTAGAAACTTTAATGGCTACCGGCAGCAAACCTATAAAATCTCAAATGCTCTTTAAGTGGGTTTGAGTTCTTTAGGTTTGATGAGGGATAGAGGGCCAATAGAAGGGCCAAGTACCAGCACCCATCGCACATCATGTGCGCACACCCTCCCCGGCCCCCCTGATCGCCAGAACCTCAATGCCGCTGGTCAGGTTCTCCGGGAATGCTCCGACGATGGTGCCCCGACGAAGAAAAATGCGGCACCAGCACATGCCCGAGCCCAGCATGTGCTGCCGTAACCCTCGGTCCAGTCCAGTCTTAGACGGAATGAACTCATATGCTTAGACTGGGAATGAACTCCGTATGCATAAGTCAACCCACGAAACGAACGTACGGGGTGCTCAGTCGGCCACAGGGGAGGGATGCGTATGCCAAGGATTGGCCGCATCTCCCTCTACGTGCTGCTGATCCTGCTGCCACAAGCCTCGGTCAGATCTGATCTTAGACTGGGAATGAACTCCGTATTCCTAAGCCAACCGACGAAACGAGCAGGCGGGTGGGCGGGCACTATGCCGACCAGAGAGACGGGATGCGTAAGCCGTGGATTGATAGGGTGGTAGGTAGGTTTAGGCATATCTTCATATTTTTATGTGCCAATGCCATTTTTATGGCTTGTAAATTCATACAATGGTCCCTTAAGCCTTCACGTGAAGTTTCTTGGCAAGATGACTCGTTTTCTATTTTTTAGGATTTTTAAAACTTTTTACGGTTCAGGATTTTTTAAAATTTTTTCAGAAGGAGTTTTGGCCCCAAACTTGGTAGCCGTGATCCTTTTATTTTTATTGGCATGAACAAAAAAATTCAGCTAAAAACTCGGAGTGTACAAGATTTTGTGACCATTTGAAAAAAGTGTCCCCATTTCAGACACTTTAATGGCTACTGGTAGCAAACCTGTAAAATCTCAAATGCTCTTAAGGGGGTGTGAGTTCTCGAGGTTTGATGAGGGATAGGGGGCCAAAATAAGGGCTGAGTATGAGCACCCATCGCACATCATGTGCGCACACCCCTCGGCCCCCCTGATCGCCGAAACCCCAATACCGTCGGTCAGGTTCTCCGGTGATGCTCCGACGATGGTGCCCCAACGAAGAAAAATGCGGCACCAGCACGTGCTTGAGCCCAGCATGTGCTGCTGGAACCCTCAGTCCGATCCGATCTTAGACTGGGAATGAACTCCGTATGCCTAAGGCAACCGACGAAACAAGCGGGCGGGTGGGCAGGCGAGCACTACGCCGGCCAGAGAGACGGGATGCGCAAGTCGTGGATCGATAGGGTGGTAGGTGGGTTTAGGCACATCTTCATATTTCTGTGTGCCAATGCCATTTTTATGGCTTGTAAATTCATACATTTCTCCCTTAAGCCTTCACGTGAAGTTTAATGGCAAGACGACTCGTTTTCTATTTTTCACGATTTTTGAAACTTTTTACGGTTCATGATTTTTTAAAATTTTTTCGGAAGGAGTTTTGGCCCTGAACTTGGTAGACGTGATCCTTTTATTTTTATTGGTATGAACAAAAAAATTCAGCTAAAAACTCGAAGTGTACAAGATTTTCTGACCACTTGAAAAAAGTGTCCCCATTTGAGACACTTTAATGGCTACTGACAGCAAACCTGTAAAATCTCAAATGCTCTTTAAGGGGGTGTGAGTTCTCGAGCTTTGATGAGGGATAGGGGGCCAATATAAGGGCCAAGTACCAGCACCCATCACACATCATGTGCGCACAGCCCCCCCGATCGTCGGAACCCCAATGCCGCCGGTCAGGTTCTCCGACATGGTGCCCCGATGAAGAAAAATATGGCACCAGCACATGCTCGAGCCCAGCATGTGCTGCCGCAACCCTCAGTCCAGTCCGATCTTAGATTGGGAATGAACTACGTATGCTTAGACTGGTAATGAACTCCGTACGCCTAGGTCAACCCACAAAACGAGCGTTCGGGCGCTCAACCGGCCAGAGGGGCGGGATGCACAAGCCGGGGATCGGTCGGGTCCCCCTCTACGTGCTGCCAATCCTGCTGTCGCAACCCTTGGTCCTATTAGATGTTAGACTAGGAATGAACTCTGTATGCCTAAGCCAACCGATGAAACGAGCTGGCTGGCGGGCAGGCGGGCACTACGCCGGCAAGAGAGACGGGATGTGCAAGCCGTGGATCGATAGGGTGGTAGGTGGGTTTAGGCACATTTTCATATTTCTGCATGCCAATGCCATTTTTATGGCTTGTAAATTCATACGATGGTCCCTTAAGCCTTCACGTGAAGTTTCATGACAAGACGACTCGTTTTCTATTTTTCATGATTTTTGAAACTTTTTACGGTTCGAGATTTTTTAAAATTTTTCAGAAGGAGTTTTGGCCCCAAACTTGGTAGACGTGATCCTTGTTTTTTGTGACCATTTGAGAAAAGTGTCCCCATTTCAGACACTTTTATGGCTATTGGCGGCAAATCTGTAAAATCTCAAAAGCTCTTTAAGGGGGTGTGAGTTCTCGAGGTTTGATGAGGGATAGGGGGCCAATATAAGGGCCAAGTACCAGCACCCATCGCACATCATGTGCGCACAGCCCTTGGCCCCCTCGATCATCGGAACCCCAATGCCGTCGGTCAAGTTCTCCGACGATGCTCCGACGATGGTGCCCCGATGAAAAAAAATACGGCACCTGCACATGCCCGAGCCTAGCACGTGCTGTCGTAACCCTCGATCCAGTTTAATCTTAGACTGTGAATGAACTCCATATGCTTAGACTGGAATGAACTCTGTATGCCTAAGTCAACCCACGAAATGAACGTGCGGGCATTCAGCCGGCCAGAGGGACGGGATGCGCAAGTCGGGGATTGGTCGGGTCCCCCTCTACGTGCTGTCGATCCTGCTACTGCAACCCTCGGTCTGGTTTGATCTTAGATTAGGAATCAACTCCATATGCCTAAGCCAACCGACGAAACGAGCGGGTGGGTAGGCGAGCGGGTGCTACGTCGACCAGAGAGACGGGATGCGCAAGCTGTGGATCGATAGTGTGGTAGGTGGGTTTAGGCACATCTTTATATTTCTGTGTGCCAATGCCATTTTTATGCCTTGTAAATTCATACAATGGTCCCTTAAGCCTTCACGTGAAGTTTCATGGCAAGACGACTCATTTTCTATATTTCACGATTTTCGAATCTTTTTGAGGTTTGAGATTTTTTAAAATTTTTCGGAAGGAGTTTTGGCCCCAAACTTGGTAGACGTGATCCTTGTATTTTTTTTGGCATGCAAAAAAAAATTCAGCTAAAAACTCGAAGTGTATAAGATTTTGTGACCATTTGGAAAAAGTGTCCCCATTCCATACACTTTAATGGCTACTGGCAGCAAACCTGTAGAATCTCAAAAGCTCTTTAAGGGGGTGTGAGTTCTCGAGGTTTGATGAGGGATAGGGGGCCAATATAAGGGCCAAGTACCAGCACCCATCGTAAATCATGTGCACACAGCCCCCTCGGCCCCCCGATCGTCGGAACCCCAATGCTGTCGGTCAGGTTCTCCAGCGATCCTCCGGTCATGGTGCCCCGACGAAGAAAAATGCGGTACCAGCAGATGCCTGAGCCTAGCATGTGTGGCCGCAACCCTCGGTCCAGTCTGATCTTAGACTGAGAATGAACTCCGTATGCTTAGATTGGGAATGAACTCTGTCTGCCTAAGTCAACCTATGAAACGAGCGTGCGGACGCTCAGCTGGCCAAAAGGGTGGGATGCGCAAGCCGATGATTGATCGGGTCCCCCTCTACATGCTGCCGATCCTGCTACCATAACCATTAGTCCAGTCCGATCTTAGACCTGGAACAAACTCCGTATGACAAAGCCAACTGACGAAACGAACGGGCGGGCGGGCACTACGCCGGCCAGAGAGGCAGGATGCGCAAGCCGTGGATCAATAGGGTGGTAGGTGGGTTTGGGCACATCTTCATATTTTTGCTTGCCAATGCCATTTTTATGCCTTGTAAATTCATACAATGGTCCTTTAAGCCTTCACGTGAAGTTTCATGGCAAGACGACTCATTTTCTATTTTTCATGATTTTTGAAAATTTTTAAGGTTTGAGATGTTTTTAAATTTTTTCGGAAGGAGTTTTGGCCCCAAACTTGGTACACGTGATCATTGTATTTTAGTTGGCATGCACAAAAAAATTCTGCTAAAAACTCGAAGTGTACAAGATTTTGTGACCATTTGAAAAAAATGCCCCCATTTCAGACACTTTAATGGCTACTGGCAGCAAACTTGTAAAATCTCGAATGCACTTTAAGGGGGTGTGAGTTCTCGAGGATTGATGAGGATAGCGGGCCAATATAAGGGCCAGGTACCAGCACCCATCGCACATCATGTGCGCACACCCCCCTCGGCCCCCCCAATCGTCGGAACCCCCAATGCCGCCGGTCAGGTTCTCCGACGATGCTCCAACGATGGTGCCCCGACGAAGAAAATTACGGCACCAGAACATGCCCGAGCGGAGCATATGCTACCGCAACCCTCGGTCCGGTCCGATCTTAGACTGGGAATGAACTCCGTATGCCTAAGCCAACCGATGAAATGTGCGGGCGTGCGGGCGGGCGGGCGGGCACTACGCCGGCCAGAGAGACGGGATGCGCAAGCCGTGGATCAATAGGGTGGTAGGTGGGTTTA
This sequence comes from Durio zibethinus, assembly GCF_047325235.1. Taxonomy (NCBI): domain Eukaryota; kingdom Viridiplantae; phylum Streptophyta; class Magnoliopsida; order Malvales; family Malvaceae; genus Durio; species Durio zibethinus. The sequence continues at coordinate 14,064,476 of NC_143170.1, read as the reverse complement.
GGCACATCTTCATATTTCTGCATGCCAATGCCATTTTTATGGCTTGTAAATGCATACAATGGTCCCTTAAGCCTTCACGTGAAGTGTCATTGCAAGACGACTCTTTTTCTATTTTTCACGATTTTTGAAACTTTTTGCGGTTCCGAATTTTTTAAAATTTTTTCAGAAGGGATTTTGGCCCCAAACTTGGTAGACGTGGTCCTTGTATTTTTGTTGGCATGCATAAAAAAATTCAGCCAAAAACTCGAAGTGTACAAGATTTTGTGACCATTTGAAAAAAGTGTCCCCATTTCAGACACTTTAATGGCTACTGGCAGCAAACCTGTAAAATATCAAATGCTCTTTAAGGGGGTGTGAGTTCTCGAGGTTTGATGAGGGATAGGGGGCCACTATAAGGGCCAAGTACCAGCACTCATCCCACATCATGTGAGCACATACCGCGGCCCTCCCGATCGCTGGAATCCCAATGCCATCGATCAGGTTCTCCGGCGATGCTCTGGCGATGGTGCCCCAATGAAGAAAAATGCAACACCAGCACATGCCTGAGCCCAGCATATGCTGCTTCAATCCTCTCTCCGGTCAGATCTTAGACTGGGAATGAACTCCGTATGCTTAGACTGGGAATGAACTCCGTATGCCTAAGTCAACCCACCAAACGAACGTGCGGGCGCTCAGTAAACCAGAGAGGCGGGATGCGCAAGTCGGGGATCGGTCGGGTTCTCCTCTGTGTGCTGTCGCAACCTTTGGTTCGGTCTGATCTTAGACTGGGAATGAACTCCGTATGCCTAAGCCAACCGACGAAACGTGCGGTGGGCGGGCAGGCGGGCTCTACGCCGGCCAGAGAGGCGGGATGTGCAAGCCATCGATCGATAGGGTGGTAGTTGGGTTTAGGCACATCTTTATATTTTTACGTACCAATGCCATTTTTATGGCTTGTAAATTCATAAATGGTCCCTTAAGCCGTCACGTGAAGTTTCATGACAAGACGACTCATTTTCTATTTTTCACGATTTTTAAAACTTTTTACGGTTCGGGATTTTTTAAAATTTTTTTGAAAGGCGTTTTGGCCCCAAACTTGGTAGATGTGATCCTTGTATTTTTTTTGGCATGCATAAAAAAATTCAGCTAAAAACTCGAAGTGTACAAGATTTTGTGACCATTTGAAAAAAGTGTCCCCATTTCAAACACTTTAATGGCTACTGGCAGCAAACTTGTAAAATCTCAAATGCTGTTTAAGGGGGTGTGAGTTCTTGAGGTTTGATGAGGGATAGGGGGTCAATATAAGGGCCAAGTACCAGCACCCATCGCACATCATGTGCGCACACCCCCCGGCCCCCCGATCGCCGGAACCCCAATGCCGCCGGTCAGGTTCTCCGACGATGCTCCGATGATGGTGCCCCGACGAAGAGAAATGTGGCACCAGCACATGCCCGAGCCCAGCATGTGCTGCTGCAACCCTCGGTTTGGTCCGATCTTAGACTAGGAAAGAACTCCGTATGCTTAGACTGGGAATGAACTCCGTATGCCTAAGTTAACCCACGAAACAAGCGTGCGGGCGCTCAGCCAGCCAGAGGGGCGGGATGCGCAACTCGGGGATCGATTGCATCCCTCTCTGTGTGCTGCCAATCCTACTGCCGCAACCCCCGATCTAATCTAATCTTAGATTGGGAATGAACTCCGTATGCCTAAGCGAACCGACGAAACGAGCGGGGGGGGTAGGCACTACGTCGGCCAGAGAGACGGGATGCGCAAGCCGTGGATCGATAGGGTGGTAGGTGGGTTTAGGCACATCTTCATATTTCTACGTGCCGATGCCATTTTTATGGCTTGTAAATTCATACAATGGTCGCTTAAGCCTTCATGTGAAGTTTCATGGCAAGATGACTCATTTTCTATTTTTCACGATTTTTCAAACTTTTTGCGGTTCGGGATTTTTTAAAATGTTTTTAGGAAGGATTTTTGGCCCCAAACTTGGTAGACATGATCCTTGTATTTTTGTTGGCATGCACAAAAAAATTCAGCTAAAAACTCAAAGTGTACAAGACTTTGTGACCATTCGAAAAAAGTGTCCCCAGTTCAGACACTATAGTGGCTATTGGCAGCAAACCTGTAAAATCTCAAATGCTCTTTAAGGGGGTGAGAGTTCTCGAGGTTTGATGACGGATAGGGGGCCAATATAAGGGCCAAGTACCAGCACCCATCACACATCATGCGCGCACACCACCCCCGGCCCCCCCGATCATTGGAACCCCAATGCCGTCGGTCAGGTTCTCTGGCGATGCTCCGTCGATGGTGCCCCGACGAAGAAAAATGCGGCACCAGCACATGCCCGAGCCCAGCATGTGCTACCGTAACCCTAGGTCCAGTCCGATCTTAGACTGGGAATGAACTCCGTATGCCTAAGCCAACCGACGAAATGAGCGAGCGGGCGGACGGGCGGGCACTACGCCGGCCAGAGAGACACGATGCGCAAGCCGTGGATCGATTGGGTGGTAGGTGGGTTTAAGCACATCCTCATATTTATACGTGCTGATGCCATTTTTATGGCTTGTAAATTCATACAATGGTCCCTTAAGCCTTAACGTGAAGTTTCATGGCAAGACGACTCATTTTCTATTTTTCATGATTTTTGAAACTTTTTGTGGTTCGAGATTTTTTAAAATTTTTTCGGAAGGAGTTTTGGCCCTAACTTGGTAGACGTGATCCTTGTAATTTTGTTGGCATGCATAAAAAAATTCAGCTAAAAACTCTAAGTGTACAAGATTTTGTGACCATTTGAAAAAAGTGTCCCCATTTCAGACACTTTAATGGCTACTGGCAGTAAACCTGTAAAATCTCAAATGCTCTTTAAGGGGGTGTGAGTTCTTGAGGTTTGATGAGGGATAGGGGGCGAATATAAGGGCAAGTACCAGCACCCATTGAACATCATGTGCGCACAGCCCCCCTAGCCCCCCTGATCATCGGAACCCCAATGCCGCCGGTCAAGTTCTCTGACGATGCTCCGACGGTGGTGCACCAACGAAGAAAAATACGGCACCAGCATATGCCCGAGCCCAGCATGTGCTGCCGTAACGCTCAGTCTGGTCCGATCTTAGACTAGGAATGAACTTCGTATGCTTAGATTGGGAATGAACTCCGTATGCCTAAGTCAACCCACAAAATAAGCGTTCGGGCGCTCAGCCGGCTAGAGGGACGGGATGCGTAAGCTTGGGATTGGCCGTGTCCCCCTCTGCATGCTGCCGATCCTACTACCACAACCCTTGATCTGGTTCGATCTTAGACTGGGAATGAACTCCGTATGGCTAAGCTAACCGATGAAACGAGCGGGCGGGCACTACACCGACCAGAGAGACAGGATGCGCAAGTCGTGGATCGATAGGTGGTAGGTTGGTTTTGGCGCATCTTCATATTTCTGATGTTGATGCCATTTTTATGGCTTGTAAATTCATACAATGGTCCCTTAAGCCTTCACGTGAAGTTTCATGGCAAGACGACTCGTTTTCTATTTTTCATGATTTTTAAAACTTTTTATGGTTCGGGATTTTTTAAAATTTGTTTGAAGGGAGTTTTGGCCCCAAACCTGGTAGACATGATCCTTGTATTTTTGTTGGCATGCACAAAAAGATTCAGCTAAAAGCTCAAAGTGTACAAGATTTTGTGACCATTTGAAAAAAGTGTCCCCATTTCTGACACTTTAATGGCTACTGGCAGCAAACTTGTAAAATCTCAAATGCTCTTTAACGGGGTGTCAGTTCTTGAGGTTTGATGAGGGTTAGGGGGCCAATATAAGGGCCAGGTACCAGCACCCATCGCACATCATTTGCGTACACCCCTCCCGGCCCCCCCGATCGCCGAAACCCCAATGCCGTTGGTCAGGTTTTTTGGTGATGTTTTGGCGATGGTGCCCTGACGAAAAAAAATACGGCACCAGCACATGCCAGAGCCCAGCATATACGACGGCAACCCTTGGTCCGGTCCGATCGTAGATTGGGAATGTACTCCGTATGCTTAGACTAGGAATGAACTCCGTATGCCTAAATCAACCCACGAAACGAGCGTGCGGGGGCTCAACCGGCCAGAGGGGTGGGATGCGCAAGCCGGGGATCGATCAGGTCACCCTCTGTACGTTGTCGATCCTGCTACTTTAACCCTCAGTTCGGTCCGATCTTAAACTGGGATTGAACTCAGTATGCCTAAGCCAATCGACGAAACGAGCGGGCGGGCCAGAGAGGCCAGAGAGGCGGGATGCGCAAGCTATGGATCGATAGGTTGGTAGATGGGTTTAGGCACATCTTCATATTTCTACCTGCCAATGCCATTTTTATGGCTTGTAAATTCATACCATGGTCCCTTAAGCCTTCACGTGAAGTTTCATGGCAAGGCGAGTCGTTTTCTATTTTTCACGATTTTTCAAACTTTTTGCGGTTCGAGATTTTTTAAAATTTTTTCGGAAGGATTTTTGGTCCCAAACTTGGTAGACGTGATCCTTGTATTTTATTGGGCATGCAAAAAAATATTCAGCTAAAAACTTGATGTGTACAAGATTTTGTGACCATGTGAAAAAAGTGTCCCCATTTTAGACACTTTAACGGCTACTGGTAGAAAACCTGTAAAATCTCAGATGCTCTTTAAGGGGGTGTGAGTTCTCAAGGTTTGATGATGGAGAGAGGGCCAATATAAGGGCCAAGTACCAGCACCCGGTGCACATCATGTGCACACACCTCCCCGATCGTCGGAACCCCAATCCCGCCGGTCAGGTTCTCCGATGATGCTCCGACGATGGTGCCCCAACGAAGAAAAATGCAGCACCAGCACATGCCCGGGCCCAGCATGTGCTGCCGCAACCCTCGGTCCGTTCTGATCTTAGACTGGGAATGAACTCCGTATGCTCAGACTAGGAATGAACTCCGTATGCCGAAGTTAACCCACGAAACGAGCGTGCGGGTGCTCAGCCGACCAGAGGGGCGGGATGTGCAAGCTGGAGATTGGCCGGGTCCCCCCCTGCATCTTAACGATCCTGCTACCACAACCCTCAGTTTGGTCCAAACTTAGATTGGGAATGAACTCCGTATGCCTAAGCCAACCGATGAAATGAGCGGGCGGGCACTGCGCCGGCCAGAGAGGCAGGATGCGCAAGCCGTGGATCGATAGGGTGGTAGGCGGTTTTAGGCACATCTTCATATTTCTGCGTGCCAATGCCATTTTTATGGCTTGTAAATTCATACAATGGTCCCTTAAGCCTTCACATGAAGTTTCATGGCAAGACGACTCATTTTCTATTTTTCACAATTTTCAAAACTTTCTGCGTTTCGGGATTTTTTAAAATTTTTTCGGAAGGATTTTTGGCCCCAAACTTGGTAGTCGTGATCCTTGTATTTTTGTTGGCATGCACAAAAACATTCAACTAAAAACTCGTAGTCTACAAGATTTTGTGACCATGTGAAAAAAGTGTCCCCATTTCAACACTTTAATGGCTACTGGCAGCAAACCTCTAAAATCTCAGATGCTCTTTAAGGGGGTGTGAGTTCTCGAGGTTTAATGAAGGATAGGGGGCCAATATAAGGGCCAAGTACCAGCACCAATCGCACATCACGTGCGCACACCCCCATTCGCCCCCCCCGATCGTCGGAACCCCAATGTCGCCGGTCGGTTCTTCGGCGATGGTGCCCCGACGAAGAAAAATACGGCACTAGCACATGCCCGAACCTAGCATGTGCTATCGTAACCCTCGGTCCGGTCTGATCTTAGACTGGGAATGAACTTTGTATGCCTAAGTCAACCCATGAAATGAGCGTGCAGGCACTCAGTCGGCCAGAGGGGCGGGATGCGCAAGCCGGGGATCGGTCGGGTCCCCCTCTACGTGCTATCGATCCTGCTGCCGCAACCATCGGTCTGGTTTGATCTTAGACTGGGATTGAACTCTGTATACCTAAGCCAACCGATGAAACGAGCAGGCGGACGGGCGGGCAGGCACTACGTCGGCCAGAGAAATGGGATTCCTAAGTTGTGGATCGATAGGGTGGTAGGTGGGTTTAGGCACATCTTCATATTTCTACGTGCCAATGCCATTTTTATGGCTTGTAAATTCATACATCGGTCCCTTAAGCCTTCACGTGAAGTTTCATGGCAAGACAACTCATTTTCTATTTTTCACGACTTTCCAAACTTTTTACGGTTCGAGATTTTTTAAAATTTTTCGAAAAGAGTTTTGGCCCTAAACTCGGTAGACGTGATCCTTGTATTTTGTTGGCATGGACAAAAACATTCAGCTAAAAACTTGAAGTGTACAAGATTTTGTGACCATTAGAAAAAAGTGTCCCCCATTTCACACACTTTAATGGCTACTGGCAACAAACTTGTAAAATCTCAAATGCTCTTTAAAGGGGTGTGAGTTCTCGAGGTTTGATGAGGGATAGGGGGCCAATATAAGGGCAAAGAACCAGCACCCATCGCACATCATGTGCGCACACCCCCCGGCCCCCCGATCGTCGGAACCCCAATGTCACCGGTTAGGTTCTCTGACGATGGTGCCCCGACGAAGAAAAATACGGCACCAGCACATGTTCGAGCCCAGCATGTGCTGTCGTAACCTTCGGTCTGGTCCGATCTTAGACTGGGAATGAACTCCGTATGCTTAGACTGGGAATGAACTCTGTATGTCTAAGTCAACCCACGAAACGAGTGTGCGGGCACTCAACCGGCCAATAGGGCAGGATGGGCAAGCCGGGGGTTGGTCGGGTCCCCTTCTGCGTGCTGTCGATCCTGCTACCACAACCCTTGGTCCGGTCCAATCTTAGATTGGGAATGAACTTCGTATGCCTAGACGGCCAAGTACCAGCACCATCTTACATCATGTGCACACACCCCCTGGCCCCCCTGATCGTCGAAACCCTAATGCCGCCGGTCAGGTCTTCAGTGATGTTCCGGTGATGGTGCCCCGACAAAGAAAAATACGGCACCAGCACATGCCCAAGCCCAGCACGTGTTGTCACAACCCTTAGTTCGGTCCAATGTTAGATTGGGAATGAACTCCGTATGCTTAGACTGGGAATGAACTCTGTATGCCTAAGTCAACCCACGAAACGAGTGTGCGGGCACTCAGCCGGCCAGTGGGGCAGGATGGGCAAGCCGGGGGTTGGTCAGGTCCCCCTCTGCGTGCTGCCGATCCTGCTACCACAACCCCTGGTCTGGTCCAATCTTAGACTGGGAATGAACTTCGTATGCCTAAGCCAATGGACGAAACGAGCAAACGGGCGGGCACTACGCTGATCAGAGAGACGGGATGCGCATGCCGTGGATCGATAGGGTGATAGGTGGGTTTAGGCACATCTTCATATTTCTACGTGCCAATGCCATTTTTATGGCTTGTAAATTCATACAACGGCCCCCTAAGCCTTCACGTGAAGTTTCCTAGCAAGACGACTCGTTTTCTATTTTTCATGATTTTCAAAATTTTTAGGGTTCGGGATGTTTTAAAATTTTTTCAAACGGAGTTTTGGCCCCAAACTTGCTAGACGTGATCCTTGTATTTTTGTTGGCATGCAAAAAAAAATCAGCTAAAAACTCGAAGTGTACAAGATTTTGTGACCATTTAAAAAAAGTGTCCCCATTTCAGACACTTTAATGGCTACTGGCAGCAAACCTGTAAAATCTCAAATGCTCTTTAAGGGGGTGTGAGATCTTGAGGTTTGATGAGGAATAGGGGGCAAATATAAGGGCCAAGTACCAGCACCCATCGCACATCATGTGCGCACACACCCCCCGGGCCCCCCGATCGTCGGAGCCCCAATGCCGCCGGTCAGGTTTTCTGGTGATGCTCTAACGATGGTGCCCCGATGAAGAAAACTGCGGCATCAGCACATGCCCGAGCCCAGCATGTGCTGCCATAACCCTTGGTCCAGTTCGATCTTAGATTGGGAATGAACTCCATATGCTTAGACTGGGAATGAACTTCGTATTTCTAAGTCAACCCATGAAACGAGCGTGCGGGCGCTCAGCTGGCCAGAGGGGCAGGATGCACAAGCCAGGGCACGATCGAGTCCCCCTCAGTGTGCTGTCAATCCTGCTGCTACAACCCTCGGTCTGGTCCAATCTTAGATTGGGAATGAACTCCGTATGCCTAAGCCAACCGACGAAACGAGCGGGTGGGCGGACACTACGTCGGCTAGAGAGACGGGATGCACAAGCCGTGGATCGATAGGGTGGTAGGTGGGTTTAGGCACATCTTCATATTTTTGCGTGCCAATGCCATTTTTATGGCTTGTAAATTCCTACAATGGTCCCTTAAGCGTTCACGTGAATTTTCAAGGAAGACAACTCGTTTTCTATTTTTCACAATTTTGGAAACTTTTTACGGTTCGAGATTTTTTAAAATTTTTTCGAAAGGAGTTTGGCCCCAAACTTGGTAGACATGATCCTTGTATTTTTTTTCGCATGCATGAAAAAATTCAGCTAAAAACTCGAAGTGCACAAGATTTTGTGACCATTTGAAAAAAGTGTCCCCATTTCAGACACTTTAATGGCTACTGGCAGCAAACCTGTAAAATCTCAAATGCTCTTTAAGGGGGTGTGAGTTCTCGAGGTTTGATGAGCGATAGGGGGCCAATATAAGGGCCAAGTACCAGCACCCATCGTACATCATTTGCGCACACCCCCCGGCCCCCCGATCGTCGAAATCCCAATACTGCCAGTCAGGTTCTCTGATCCGGTCCGGTCCGATCCGGCTACCGAAACCCTAATGCCGTCGGTCAGGTTCTTCGACGATGGTGCCCCGACGAAGAAAAATGCGGCACCAGCACATCATGTACGCACACCCCCCCGGCCCCCTCGATCGTCGGAACCCTAATGCCGTCGGTCAGGTTCTCCGATGATTCTCCGATGATCGTGACCCGACGAAGAAAAATACGGCACCAGCACATGCTCGAGCCCGGCATGTGCTGCCCCAACCCTCTGTCTGATCCGATCTTAGACTAGCAATGAACTCCGTATGCCTAAGCCAACTGAGGAAACGAGGGGCGGACGGGCGTGCGGGCACTACGTCGACCAGAGAGAGGGATGCGCAAGCCGTGGATCGATAGGGTGGTAGGTGGATTTAGGCACATCTTCATATTTCTGTGTGCCAAAGCCATTTTTATGGCTTGCAAATTAATACAATGGTCCTTTAGGCCTTCACCAGATATTTCATGGCAAGAGGACTCGTTTTCTATTTTTCACGATTTTTGAACCTTATTGCGGTTCAGGATTTTTTAAAATTTTTTCGAAAGGAGTTTTGCCCCAAACTTGGAAGACATGATCCTTATATTTTTGTTGGCATGCAGAAAAAAAATCAGCTAAAAACTCGAAGTGTACAAGATTTTGTGACCATTTGAAAAAAGTGTCCCCATTTCAGGCACTTTAATGGCTACTAGCAGCAAACCTGTAAAATCCCAAATGCTCTTTAAAGGGGTGTGAGTTCTCGAGGTTTGATGAGCGATAGGGGGCCAATATAAGGGCCAATACCAGCACCCATTGTACATCATTTGCGCACACCCCCACCGACCCCCCGATCATCGAAATCCTAATGCTGCCAGTCAGGTTCTCTGATCCGGTCTGGTCTGATCCTGCTACCAGAACCCTAATACCGTCGGTCAGGTTCTCCGACGATGGTCCCCCGACGAAGAAAAATGTGGCACCAGCACATGACCGAGCCCAACATATGCTGCCGTAACCCTCGGTCCGGTATGATCATAGAAAGGGAATGAACTTCGTATGCCTAAGTTAACCCACGAAATGAGCGTGCGAGCGCTCAGTCGGCCAGAGGGGCGGATGCGCAAGTCGGGGATCGACCGGGTCTAACTCTCTGTGCTACCGATCCTGGTGCCACAACCCTCGATCCGATCGGATGTTAGACTGCGAATGAACTCCGTATGCCTAAGCCAACCGACGAAACAAGCGGGCGGGCGAGCGGGCGGTCACTACGCCGGCCAGAGAGACGGGATGCGCAAGTCGTGGATCGATAGGTGGTAGGTGGGTTTTGGCACATCTTCATATTTCTGCATGCGAATGCCATTTTTATAACTTGCAAATTCATACAATGGTCCCTTAAGCCTTCACGTGAAGGTTCATGGCAAGATGACTCATTTTCCAGTTTTCATGATTTTCAAAACTTTTTACGATTTTGGATTTTTTAAAATTTTTTTGGAAGGAATTTTGTCCCCAAACTTGGTAGACGTGATCCTTGTATTTTTGTTGGCGTGCACAAAAAAAATCAGCTAAAAACTCGAAGTGTACAAGATTTTGTGACTATTTAAAAAAAGTGTCCCCATTTCAGACACTTTAATGGCTACTGGCAGCAAACCTGTAAAATCTCAAATGCTCTTTAAGGGGGTGTGAGTTCTCGAGGTTTGATGAGGGATAGGGGGCCAATATAAGGGTGAAGTACCAGCACCCATCGCACATCTTGTGCGCACACCCCCCCGGCCCCCCCGATCGTCGGAACCCTAATGCCTTCGGTCAGGTTCTACGGTGATGCTCCGGCGATGGTGCCCCGGTGAAGAAAAATACGGCACCAGCACATGCCCGAGCCCAGCATGTGCTGCCGTAACCCTCGGTCTAATCCGATCTTAGACTGGGAATGAAATCCGTATGCCTAAGTCAACCCACGAAATGAGCGTGCGGGCGCTCAGCCGGCCAGAGGGGCGGGATGCGCAAGCCGGGGATCTACCGGTTCCCCTTCTACATGCTGCAAATCTTGCTACTGCAACCCTCGGTCCGGTTCGATCTTAGACTGGGAATGAACTCTGTATCCCTAAGCGAACTGACGAAATGAACGGGCAGATGGGCAGGCGGGCGCTACGTCGGCCAGAGAGACGGGATGCGCAAGCCATGTATCGATAGGGAGGTAGGTGGGTTTAGGCACATCTTCATATTTTTGAATGACAATGTCATTTTCATGGCTTGTAAATTCATACAATGGCCCCTTAAACCTTCACGTGAAGTTTAATAGCAAGACGACTCATTTTCTATTCTTCACGATTTTCAAAACTTTTTACGGTTCAAGATTTTTTAAACTTTTTTGGAAGGAGTTTTTGCCCCAAACTTGGTAGACGTGATCCTTGTATTTTTGTTGGCATGCACAAAAAAATTCAGATAAAAACTCGAAGTGTACAAGATTTGGTGACCATTTGAAAAAAGTGTCCCCATTTCAGACACATTAATGGCTACTGGCAGTAAACCTGTAAAATCTCAAATGCTCTTTATGGGGGTGTGAGTTCTCGAGGTTTGATGAGGGATAGGGGGCCAATATAATGGCCAAGTAAAAGCACCCATCGCACATCATGTGTGCGCACCCCCTAGCCCCCTCGATCATCGGAACCCCAATGCCGCCGGTCAGGTTCTCCGGTGATGCTCCAGCGATGGTGCCCCGGTGAAGAAAAATACGGCACCAGCACATGCCCGAGTCCAGCATGTGCTGCTGCAACCCTCGGTCTGGTCCGATCTTAGACTAGGAATGAACTCCGTATGCTTAGACTGGGAATGAACTCTGTATGCCTAAGTCAAGACATGAAACGAGTGTGCAGGCGCTCAGCCGGCAAAGGGGCGAGATGCGCAAGCCGTGCATCGATCGGGTCCCCCTCAGCGTGCTGCCGATCCTGCTACTGAAACCCTCATTTTGATCTGATCTTAGACTGGGAATGAACTCCATATTCCTGAGCCAACCGATGAAACGCGCGGGCGAGCGGGCACTACGTCGGCCAGAGAGACGGGATGTGCAAGCTGTGGATCGATATGGTGGTAGGTGGGTTTAGGCACATCTTCATATTTTTGCATTCCAATGCCATTTTTATGGCATGTAAATTCATACATTGGTCCCTTAAGCCTTCACGTGAAGTTTCATGGCAAGAGGACTCGTTTTCTATTTTTCTTAATTTTTGAAACTTTTTACGGTTTGGGATCTTTTAAACTTTTTGGGAAGGATTTTTGGCCCCAAACTTGGTAGATGTGATCCTTGTATTTTTGTTGGCATGCACAAAAAAATTCAGATAAAAACTCGAAGTGTATAAGATTTTGTGACCATTTGAAAAAAGTGTCCCCATTTCAGACACTTTAATGGCTACTGGTAGCAAACCTGTAAAATCTCAAATGCTCTTTAAGGGGGTGTGAGTTCTCGAGGTTTGATGAGGGATAGTGGGCCAATATAAGGGCCAAGTACCACCACCCATCGCACATCATGTGCGCACACCCCCCCGGCCCCCCTGATCATCAAAACCCCAATATTGCTAGTCAGGTTCTCCGACAATGGTACCCCAACGTAGAAAAATGTGGCACCGACACATGCCCGATTCCAGCATGTGCTGTCGTAACCCTCAGTTCGGTCTGATCTTAGACTAGGAATGAACTCCGTATGCTTAGACTGGGAATGAACTCTGTATGCATAAGTCAACCCATGAAACAAGGGTGCGGGCTCTCAATCGGCCAGAAAGGCAGGATGCGTAAGCCGGGGATCGGCCGAGTCCCCCTCTGCGTGCTGTTGATCCTGCTGTCGCAACCCTTGGTCTGATCCAATCTTAGACAGGGAACGAACTCCGTATGCCTAAGCCAACCGATGAAACGAGTGGGCGGGCGGGCGGGTGGGCACTACGCCGGCCAGAAAGATGGGATGCGCAAGCCGTGGATCGATAGGGTGATAGGTGGGTTTAGGTACATCTTCATATTTCTACGTGCCAATGCCATTTTAATGGCTTGTAAATTCATACAATGGTCCCTTAAGCCTTCACGTGAAGTTTCATGGCAAGATGACTCATTTTCTATTTTTCACGATTTTTGAAACTTTTTACGGTTCGGGATTTTGTAAAATTTTTTCGGAAGGACTTTTAGCCCCAAAATTGGTAGACATGATCCTTGTATTTTTATTAGCATGCATAAAAAAATTCAGCCAAAAATTTGAAGTGTACAAGATTTTGTGACCATTTGAAAAAAGTGTCCCCAGTTCAGACACTTTAATGGCTACTGGCAGCAAACCTGCAAAATATCAAATGCTCTTTAAGGGGGTGTGAGTTCTCGAGCTTAGATGAGGGATAGGGGGCCAATATAAGGGCCAAGTACCAGCACCCACCACACATCATGTGCCTACACCCCCCCGGCCCCCCGATCGTTGGTTCTCCAATGTCGTTGGTCAGGTTCTCCGGCGAAGCTCCGGCGATGATGCCCAGAGAAGAAAAATGTGGCACCAGCACATGCCCGAGCCCAGCATGTGCTGCCCAACCCTCGGTCTGGTCTGATCTTAGAATGGCAATGAACTCCGTATGCTTAGACTGGGAATGAACTCTGTATGCCTAAGTCAACCCACGAAATGAGCGTATAGGCACTCAGCCGGCCAAAGGGGCAGGATGTGCAAGCCAGGGATCGGTCGGGTCCCCCTCTGCGTGCTGTCGATCTTGTTGCCGCAACCCTCAGACTGGTCCAATCTTAGACTGGGAATGAACTCCGTATGCCTAAACCAACTGACGAAATGAGTGGGCAGGCGGGCGGGCACTACGTCGGCCAGAGAGACGGGATGCACAAGCCGTGGATCGATAGGGTGGTAGGTGGGTTTAGGCACATCTTCATATTTCTACGTGCCAATGCCATTTTTATGGCTTGTAAATTCATACAATGGTCCCTTAAGCCTTCACGTGAAGTTTCATGGCAAGACGACTTGTTTTCTATTTTTCATGATTTTCAAAACTCTTTACGGTTCGGGATTTTTTAAAATTTTTTCGGAAGGAGTTTTGGCCCCCAACTTGGATGGCGTGATCCTTTTTTTTTGTGACCATTTGAAAAAAGTGTCCCCATTCCAGACACTTTAATGGCTACTGGCAACAAATCTGTAAAATCTCAAATGCTCTTTAAGGGGGTGTGAGTTCTCGAGATTTGATGAGGGATAGGGGGCCAATATGAGGGCCAAGTACCAGCACCCATCGCACATCATGTGCGCACACCCCCCGGCCCCCCCGATCACCAGAACCCCAATGCTGCCTGTCAGGTTCTTCGACGATGCTCCGACGATGGTGCCCCGACAAATAAAAATACGGCAACAGCACATGCTCGACCGCAGTATGTGCTACCGTAACCCTCGGTCTGGTCTGATATTAGACTGGGAATGAACTCCGTATGCTTAGACTGGGAATGAACTCGTATGCCTAAGTCAACCCCCGAAACGAGCATGCAGGCGCTCGTTAGCCAGAGGGGCGGGAGGTGTAAGCCGGGGATCGATCGGGTCACCCTCTGCATGCTGCCAATCCTGCCATCGTAGCCCTTGGTCTGGTCCGATCTTAGACTGGGAATGAACTCAGTATGCCTAAGCCAACAGACGAAACGGGCGGGAGGGCTTGCGGGCACTGCGTCGGCCAGAGAGACAGGATGCGTAAGCCGTGGATCGATAGGGTGGTAGGTGGGTTTAGGTACATCTTCATATTTCTGCATGCCAATGCCATTTTTATGGCTTGTAAATTCATACAATGGTTCCTTAAGCCTTCACGTGAAGTTTCATGGCAAGACGACTCGTTTTCGATTTTTCATGATTTTTGAAAGTTTTTACGGTTCGAGATTTTTTCAAATTTTTTCGGAAGGAGTTTGGCCCCAAACTTGGTAGACGTGATCCTTGTATTTTTTTTTGGGCATGCACAAAAAAATTTTGCTAAAAACTCGAAGTGTACAAGATTTTGTGACCATTTGAAAAAAGTGTCCCCATTTCAGACACTTTAATGGCTACTGGCAGCAAACCTGTAAAATCTCAAATGCTTTTTAAGGGGGTGTGAGTTCTTGAGGTTTGATGAGGGATAGGGGGCCAATATAAGGGCCAAGTACCAGCACCCATCGCACATCATGTGCGCACACCCCCCCGGCCCCCCTGATCGCCGGAACCCCAATGCTGCCGGTCTGGTTCTCCGGTGATGCTCAGGCGATGGTGCCCCGGTGAAGAAAAATATGGCAGCAGCACATGCCCAAGCCCAACATGTGCTTCCGCAAGCCTCGGTCCGGTCTGATTTTAGATTGGGAATGAACTCTGTATGCTTAGACTGGGAATGAACTCCGTATGCCTAAGTCAACCCACGAAACGAGCGTACGGGCGCTCAATCGGCCAGAGGGGCGGGATGCACAAGTCGGGGATCGATCGGGTCCCCATTTGCGTGCTGTCGATCCTGCTACCGCAACCTTCAGTTTGGTCTGACTTAGACTGGGAATGAACTCCGTATGCCTAAGCCAACCGACGAAACGAGCGGGCGGGCGGGCGGACGGGCACTACGTCGGCCAGAGAGACGGGATACACAGGCCGTGGATCGATAGGGTGGTAGGTGGGCTTAGGCACATCTTCATATTTCCATGTGCCAATGGGAATTCTATGGCTTGTAAATTCATACAATGGTCCCTTAAGCCTTCACGTGAAGTTTCATGGCAAGACGACTCGTTTTCTATTTTTCAAGATTTTCAAAACTTTTTTGCGGTTCGAGATTTTTTAAAATTTTTTCAGAAGGATTTTTGGCCCCAAACATGGTAGATATGATCCTTGTATTTTTTTTGGCATGCACAAAAAAATTTAGCTAAAAACTCGAAGGGTACAAGATTTTGTGGCCATTTGAAAAAAGTGTCCCCATTTCAGACACTTTAATAGCTACTGGCAGCAAACCTGTAAAATCTCAAATGATCTTTAAGGGGGTGTGAGTTCTCAAGGTTTGATGAGGAATAGGGGGCCAATATAAGGGCCAAGTACCGGCACCCATCGTACATCATCAGCGCACACGCCCTAGCCCCCCCATCGCCAGAACCCCAATGTCGCCGGTCAGGTTCTCCGGTGATGGTGCCCCAGGGAAGAAAAATACGGAACCAGCACATGCCCGAGCCCAGCATGTGCTGCCGTAACCCTCGGTCCTGTCTGATCTTAGACTGGGAATGAACTCCGTATGCCTAAGTCAACCCACAAAATGAGCGTGCAAGCGCTCAGTCGGCCAGAGGGGCTGGATGCGTAAGCTGGGGATCGGTCGGCTCCCCCTTTACGTGCTGTCGATCCTGCTGCCACAGCCCTCTACTGGTCTGATCTTAGACTAGGAATGAACTTCGTATGCCTAAGCCAACCGATGAAACGAGCGGGCGGATGGGCGGGCACTACGTCGACCAGAGAGACGGGATGCGCAAGCCGTGGATCGATAGCGTGGTAGGTGGGTTCAGGCACGTCTTCATATTTTTACGTGCCAATGCCATTTTTATGGCTTGTAAATTCATACAATGGTCCCTTAAGCCTTCACGTGAAGTTTCAAGGCAAGATGACTTGTTTTCTATTTTTCATGATTTTTGAAACTTTTTGCGGTTCGGGATTTTTTAAAATTTTTTTGGAAAGATTTTTGGCCCCAAACATGGTAGACGTGATCCTTGTATTTTTTTTTTGCATACACAAAAAAATTCAGCTAAAAACTCGAAGTGTACAAGATTTTGTGACCTTTTGAAAAAAATGTCCCTATTTCAGACACTTTAATGGCTACTGGCAGCAAACCTGTAAAATCTCAAATGCTCTTTAAGGGGTGTGAGTTCTTAAAGTTTAATGAGGGATAGGGGGCCCATATAAGGGCCAAGTACCAGCACCCATCGCACATCATGTGCGCACACCCCCCCGGCCCCCCTGATCGCCGGAACCTTAATGCCACCGGTCAGGTTCTCCGGTGATGCTCTGATGATGGTGCCCCGACGAAGAAAAATACGGCACCAGCACATGCCTGTCGCAACCCTTGGTCCGGTTCTATCTTAGACTGGGAATGAACTCTACATGCCTAGACTGGGAATGAACTCCGTATGCCTAAGTCAACCCACGAAATGAGCGTACGGGCATTCAGTCGGCCAGAGGGGCGTGATGCGTAAGCCGGGGATCCGTCAGGTCCCCTTCTGCGTGCTACTGATCCTGCTACCGTATCCCTCAGTCTGATCCAATCTTAGACTGGGAATGAACTCCATATGCCTAAACCAATCGACGAAATGAGCGGGCGGGCGGAGGGGCAGGCACTACGCCGGCCAGAGAGACGAGATGGGCAAGTCGTGGATCGGTAGGGTGGTAGGTTGGTTTAGGCACAACTTCATATTTCTGCATGCCATGCCATTTTTATGGCTTGTAAATTCATACAATGGTCCCTTAAGCCTTCACGTGAAGTTTCATGGCAAGACGACTCGTTTTCTACTTTTTACAACTTTCAAAATGTTTCGCGGTTCGGGATTTTTTAAAATTTTTTTTGAAGGAGTTTTGGTCCTAAACTTGGAAGACGCGATCCTTGTATTTTTGTTGGCATGCATAAAAACATTCAGCTAAAAACTCGAAGTGTACAAGATTTTGTGACCATTTGAAAAATGTGTCCCCATTTAAGACACTTTAATGGCTGCTGGCAGCAAACATGTAAAATCTCAAATGCTCTTTAAGAGGGTGTGAGTTCTGGAGGTTTGATTAGGGATAGGTGGACAATATAAGGGCCAAGTACCAGCACCCATCGCATATCATGTGCGCACACCCCCCCCGGCCCCCCCGATCGTCGTAACCCCAATGCCGTCGGTCAAGTTCTCCGACGATGCTCTGGCGAAGAAAAATACGGCACCAGCACATGCCCGAGCCCAGCATGGGCTACTGCAACCCTTGGTCCAGTCCGATCTTAGACTGCAAATTAATTTTGTATGCTTAGACTGGGAATGAACTCATTATGCCTAAGTCAACCCACGAAACGAGCGTGCGGGCACTCAGCCGGCCAGAGGGGCGTGACGCACAAGCCGGGGATCGGTCGGGTCCCCCTCTGCGTGCTGCTGATCCTGCTGTCACAACCCTCGGTCTGGTCCAATCTTAGACTAGGAATGAACTCCGTATGCCTAAGCCAACCGACAAAACGAGCGGGCGGGCGGGCAGGCATTACATCGGCCAGAGAGACGAGATGCGCAAGCTGTGGATCGATAGGGTGGTAGGTGGGTTTAGGCCCATCTTCATATTTCTACATTCCAATGCCATTTTTATGGCTTGTAAGTTCATACAGTGGCCCCTTAAGCCTTCACGTGAAGTTTCTTGGCAAGACGACTTGTTTTCTATTTTTCACAATTTTTGAAACTTTTTACGGTTCGGGATTTTTCAAAATTTTTTCGGAAGGAGTTTTGGCCCCAAACTTAGTAGATGTGATCCTTGTATTTTTGTTCACATCCACAAAAAACTTCAGCTAAAAACTCGAACTGTACAAGATTTTGTGACTATTTGAAAAAAGTGTTCGCATTTCAAACACTTTTGTGGCTACTGGCAGCAAACATGTAAAATCTCAAATGCTCTTTAAGGGGGAGTGACTTCTTGAGGTTTGATGAGGGATAGGGGGCCAATATAAGGGCCAAGTACCAGCACCCATCACACATCTTGTGTGCACACCCCCCCGGCCCCACCGATCTTCGGAACCCCAATGCCGCCGGTCAGGTTCTCCTTCGATCCTCCGACTATGGTGCCCCGGTGAAGAAAAATGCGGCACCAGCACATGCCCGAGCCCAGTATGTGCTACCGTAACCCTCGGTTTGGTCTGATCTTAGATTGGGAATGAACTCCATATGCTTAGACTGGGAATGAACTCCGTATGCCTAAGTCAGGGCCACGAAATGAGCATGCGGGCGCTCAGTCGGCCAGAGGGGCAAGATGCGCAAGTCGGGGATCGGCTGGGTCCCTCTCTACGTGCTGTCGATCCTACTGTCGCAACCCTCGATCTGGTTTGATCTTAGATTGAAATGAACTCCGTTTGCCTAAGCCAACTGACGAAACGAGCAGGCGAGCGGACGGGCGGGCACTACTCCGACCAGAGAGACGGGATGCTCAAGCCATGGATTGATAGGGTGGTAGGTGGGTTTAGGCACATCTTCATATTTCTATGTGCCAATACCTTTTTTATGGCTTGTAAATTCATACAATCGTCCTTTAAGCATGAAGTTTTATGGCAAGACGACTCGTTTTCTATTTCTCATGATTTTGAAAATTTTTTACCGTTCGAGATTTTTTTTAAATTTTTTCGGAAGGAGTTTTGGCCCCAAACTTGATAGATGTGATCCTTGTATTTTTATTGGCATGCACAAAAAAAATTCAGCTAAAAACTCGAAGTGTACAAGATTATGTGACCATTTGAAAAAAGTGTCCCCATTTCAGACACTTTAATGGCTACTGGTAGCAAACCTATAAAATCTCAAATGCTCTTTAAGGTGGTGTGAGTTCTCGAGGTTTGATGAGGGATATGGGGCCAATATAAGGGCCATGTACCAGCACCCAACGCACATCATGTGCGCACACCCCCTCGACCCCCCCAATCATCGGAACCCCAATGCCGTCGGTCAGGCTCTTCGGTGATGCTCCGACGATGGTGCCCTGACGAAGAAAAATGTGGCACCAGCACATGCCCGAGTACAGCATGTGCTGTCGCAACCCTCGGTTCGGTCTGATCTTAGACTGGGAATGAACTCCGTATGCTTAGAATGGGAATGAACTCCGTATGCCTAAGTCAACCCATGAAATGAACGTGCGTGCGCTCAGCCGGCCAGAGGGGCAGGATGCGTAAGCCGGGGATTAGTCGGGTCCCCCTCTGCGTGCTACCGATCCTGGTGCCACAACCCTCAGTCCGATCTAATCTTAGACTGGGAATGAACTCCGTATGCCTAAGCCAACCGACGAAATGAGCGGGCGGGCGGGCACTACGCCGGCCAAAGAAATTGGATGCGCAAGCTGTGGATCGATAGGGCGATAGGTGGGTTTAGGCACATCTTCATATTTTTGAGTGCCAATGCCATTTTTATGGCTTGTAAATTCATACAATGGTCCCTTAAACCTTGACGTGAGGTTTCATGGCAAGACGACACGTTTTTTATTTTTTACCATTTTTGAAACATTTTGTGGTTCGGGATTTTTTTAAATTATTTTGGAAGGATTTTTGGCCCCAAACTTAGTAGACGTGATCCTTGTATTTTTCTTGGCATGCATAAAAAAACTCATCTAAAAACTCGAAGTGTACAAGATTTTGTGACCATTAGAAAAAAGTATCCTCATTTCAGACACTTTAATGGCTGCTGGCAGCAAACCTATAAAATCTCAAATGCTCTTTAAAGGGGTGTGAGTACTCGATGTTGGATGAGGGATAGGGGGCCAATATAAGGGCCAAGTACCAGCACCCAACGCACATCATGTACGCAGCCCCCCGCTCGGCCCCCCTGATCGTCAGAACCCCAATGCCGTCAGTCAGGTTCTCTGATGATGCTCCAGTGATGGTGCCTCGGTGAAGAAAAATGTGGCACCAGCACATGCCCGAGCCTGGGTGAGCGGGCACTACGTCGGCCAGAGAGACGGGATGCACAAGCCGTCGATCGATAGGATGGTAGGTGGGTTTAGGCACATCTTCATATTTCTGCATTCCAATGCCATTTTTATGGCTTGTAAATTCATACAATGGTCCCTTAAGCCTTCATGTGAAGTTTCGTGGCAAGATGACTCGTTTTCTATTTTTCATAATTTTTGAATCTTTTTGCGGTTTTGGGATTTTTTAAAATTTTTTCGGAAGGTATTTTGGCCCCAAACTTGGTAGACGTGATCCTTGTATTTTTGTTGGCATGCACAAAAAAATTCAGCTAAAAACTCAAAGTGTACAAGATTTTGTGACCATTTGAAAAAAGTGTCCCCATTTCAGACACTTTAATGGATGCTGGCAGTAAACCTGTAAAATCTCAAATGCTCTTTAAGGGGGTGTGAGTTCTCAAGGTTTGATAAGGGATAGGGGGCCAATATAAGGGCCAAGTACCAGCACCCATCGCATATCTTGTGCGCACACCCCCCCGACGTCCCGATCGACAGAACCCCAATGCCGTCGGCCACGTTATCCGAATATGGTGCCTCGACGAAGAAAAATCTGGCACCAGCAAATGCTCGAGCCCAGCATGTGCTGCTACAACCCTCGGTCTGATCCGATCTTAGACTGGTAATGAACTCCATATGCTTAGACTGGGAATGAACTCCGTATGCCTATGTCAACCCACGAAACGAGCGTGCGGGTGCTCAGTCGGCCAGAGGGGCGGGATACGCAAGCCGGGGATCGGCTGGGTCCCCCTCTGCATGCTGCCGATCTTGCTGCCGCAACCCTCGGTCCGGTCCTATCTTAGACTCAAAATGAACTCCGTATGCCTAAGCCAACTAACGAAACAAGCGAGCGGGCGGACGGGTGGGCAGGCACTACGCAGGCCAAAGAGACGGGATGCGCAAGCCGTAGATCGATAGGGTGGTAGGTGGGTTTAGGCACATCTTCATATTTTTGCATGCCAATGCCATTTTTATGGCTTGTAAATTCATACAATGGTCCTTTAAGCTTTCACCTGAAGTTTCGTGGCAAGACGACTCGTTTTCTATTTTTCACAATTTTTGAAACTTTTTGCGGTTTGAGATTTTTAAAAATTTTTTCGCATGGGGTTTTGGCCCCGAACTTGGCAGACGTGATCCTTGTATTGTTTTTGGCATGCACAAAAAAATTCAGCTAAAAACTCGAAGTGTACAAGATTTTTGTGACCATTTGAAAAAAGTGTCCCCATTTCAGACACTTTAATGGCTACTGGCAGCAAACCTGTAAAATTTCAAATGCTCTTTAAGGGGCTGTGAGTTCTCGAGGTTTAATGAGGGATAGGGGGCCAATATAAGGGCCAAGACCCAGCGCCCATCGCACATCAGGTGCGCATACCCCTCCCGACCCCCCGATCATCGGAACCTCAATGCCGTCCGGTAATGTGCCTCGATGAAGAAAAATGCGGCACCAGCACATGTTCAAGCCTAGTATGTGCTGCCGTAACCCTCGGTCTGATCTAATCTTAGACTAGGAATGAACTCCATATGCTTAGGCTGGGAATGAACTCCGTATGCCTAAGTCAAGCCATGAAACGAGCGTGCGGGCGCTCGGCCAGCCAGAAGGGTGGGATGCGCAAGCTGGGGATCGGTCGAGTCCCCCTCTGCGTGCTACCGATCCTACTGCACCCATCGCACATCTTGCGCGCACACCCCCCGACCCCCTCGATCTCTGGAACCCCAATGTCGTCCGACGATGGTGCCCCAGTGAAGAAAAATGCGGCACCAACACATACCTGAGCCCAGCATGTGCTGCCGCAAGCCTCGGTCGATTCTAATCTTAGACTGGGAATGAGCTCTGCATGCTTAGACTGGGAATAAACTCCGTATGCCTAAGTCAAGCCACGAAATGAGCGTGCGGGCGCTCAGCCAACCAGAAGGGTGGGATGCGCAAGCTGGGGATCGACTGGGTCCCCCTCTACGTGCTGCCGGTCCTGCTACTGCAACCCTCGGTCCTGCTACCGCAACCCTCAGTCCGGTTCGATCTTAGACTGGGAATGAACTCCGTATGCCTAAGCCAACCGATGAAATGAGCGGGCGGGTGGGCGGGCGGGCACTAGGTCGGCCAGAGAGACGAGATGCGCAAGCCGTGGATCGATGGGGTGTTAGGTGGGTTTAGGCACATCTTCATATTTCTGCATGCCAATGCCATTTTTATGGCTTGTAAATTCATACAATGGTCCCTTAAGCCTTCATGTGAAGTTTCATGGCAAGACGACTCGTTTTCAATTTTTCACGATTTTCAAAACTTTTTGTGGTTTCGAATTTTTTTAAATTTTTTCGGAAGGAGTGTTGGCCCCAAACTTGATAGACGTGATCCTTATATTTTTGTTGGTATGCACAAAAAAATTTTGCTAAAATATTGAAGTGTACAAGATTTTGTGACCATTTGAAAAAGGTGCCCCCATTTCAAACACTTTAATGGCTACTGGCAGCAAACCTGTAAAATCTCAAATGCTCTTTAAGGGGGTGTGAGTTCTCGAGGTTTGATGAGGGATAGGGGGCCAATATAAGGGCCAAGTACCAGCACCCATCGCACATCATGTGCGCACACCCCCCAGCCCCTCCGATCGCCGGAACAGCAATGCCGCCGGTCAGGTTCTCCGGCGATGCTCCAACGATGGCGCCCCGATGAAGAAAAATACGGCACCAGCACATGCCCGAGCCCAGCATGTGCTACCGCAACCCTCGGTCCGATCCGATCTTAGACTGGGAATGAACTCTGTATGCTTAGACTGGGAATGAACTCCATGTGCCTAAGTCAACCCACGAAACGAGCGTGCGGGCGGTCAGCTGGCCAGAGGGGCGGGATGCGCAAGTCAGGGATCGACCGGGTCCCCCTCTACGTGCTGCCGATCCTGTTGCCGCAACCCTTGGTCTGGTCCGATCTTAGACTTTGAATGAACTCCGTATGCCTAAGCCAACCGACGAAACGAGCGGGCGAGCGGGCGGGCACTACGTCGGCCAGAGAGACGGGATGCATAAGTCGTGGATCGATAGGGTGGTAGGTGAGTTTAGGCACATCTTCATATTTTTATGTGCCAATGCCATTTTTATGGCTTGTAAATTTATACAACGGTCCTTTAAGCCATCACGTGAAGTTTCATGGCAAGACAACTCGTTTTCTATTTTTCACGATTTTTGAAACTTTTTGCGGTTCGGGATTTTTTAAAATTTTTTCGAAAGGAGTTTTGGCCCCAAACTTGGTAGACGTGATCCTTGTATTTTTATTGGCATGCACAAAAAACCTCAGCTCAAAACTCAAAGTGTATAAGATTTTTGTGACTATTTGTAAAAAGTGTCCTCAATTCAAACACTTTAATGGCTACTGGCAGTAAACCTGTAAAATCTCAAATGCTCTTTAAGGGGGTGTGAGTTCTCGAGGTTTGATGAGGGATAGGAGGCTAAAATAAGGGCCAAGTACCAGCACCCATTGCACATCTTATACCCACACCCCCCGACCCCCCGATCGCTGAAGCCCCAATGCCGTCTGACGATGGTGCCCCAACAAAGAAAAATACGGGACCAGCACATGCCCGAGCCTAGCATGTGCTGCCACAACCCTCGGTCCGGTCTGATTTTAGACTGGGAATGAACTTCGTATGCTTAGTCTGGGAATGAACTTCGTATGCCTAAGTCAAGCTACGAAATGAGCGTGCTGGCGCTCAGCCGGCTAGAGGGGCGGGATGCGCAAGCCGAGGATTGACCGGGTCTCCCTGTACGTGCTTTCGATCCTACTATCGCAACCCTTGGTCTGATCCAATCCTAGACTGGGAATGAACTCTATATGCCTAAGCCAACCGATGAAACGAGCGGGCGGGCGGGCACTACGTCGGTCAGAGAGACAGGATGCACAAGCCGTGGATCGATAGGGTGGTAGGTGGGTTTAGGTACATCTTCATATTTCTGCGTGGCAATGCCTTTTTTATGGCTTGTAAATTCATACAATGGTCCCTTAAGCCTTCACGTGAACTTTCATGGCAAGACGACTCATTTTCTATTTTTCATGATTTTTGAAACTTTTTGCGGTTCGGGATTTTTTAAAATTTTTTTGGAAGGAGTTTCGGCCCCAAACTTGGTAGACATGATCCTTGTACTTTTTTTGGCATGCATAAAAAAATTCAGCTAAAAAATCGACGTGTACAAGATTTTGTGACCATTTGAAAAAAGTGTCCCCATTCCAAACACTTTAATGGCTACTAGAAGCAAACCTGTAAAATCTCAAATGCTCTTTAAGGGGCTGTGAGTTCTCAAGGTTTGATGAGGGATAGGAGGCCAATATAAGGGCCAAGTACCAGCACCCATCGCACATCATGTGCGCACACCCCCCGGCCCACCCGATCGTCGGAATGCCAATGCCGTGGGTCAGATTCTCCGGTGATGCTCCGACGATGGTGCCCCGATGAAGAAAAATACGGCACCAGCACATACCCGAGCCCAGCATGTGCTATCGTAACCCTCGGTCTGGTCAGATCTTACACTGGGAATGAACTCCATATGCTTAGACTGGGAATGAACTCCGTATGCCTAAATCAACCCACGAAACGAGCATGTGGGCGCTCAGCCGGCCAGAGGGGCATGATGCGCAAGCCAAGGATCGGTCGGGTCACCCTCTATGTGCTGCCGATCCTCCTACCGCAACCCTCAGTCCAGTCCAATCTTAGACTGAGAATGAACTCCGTATGCCTAAGCCAATTGACGAAACGAGCGGACGGGCGGGTGGGCACTACGTCGGCCAGAGAGACGGGATGCGCAAGCCGTGGATCGATAGGGGGGTAGGTGCGTTTAGGCACATCTTCATATTTCTGTGTGGCAATGCCATTTTTATGGCTTGTAAATTCATACATTGGTCCCTTAAGCCTTCACGTGAAGTTTCATCACAAGACGACTCATTTTCTATTTGTCACGATTTTCAAAACTTTTTGCAGTTCGGGATTTTTTAGAATTTTTTTGCAAGAAATTTTGGCCCCAAATTTGGTAAACGTGATCCTTTTATTTTTAGTGACTTGTCCAAAAAAATTCAACTAAAAACTCGAAGTGTACAAGATTTTGTGACCATTTGAAAAAAGTGTCCCCATTTCAGACACTTTAATGGCTACTGGCAGCAAACCTATAAAATCTCAAATGCTCTTTAAGCGGTGTGAGTTCTAGAGGTTTGATGAGGGACAGGGGGCCAGTATAAGGGCCAAGTACCAGCACCCATCGAACATCATGTGCGCACACGCCCCGGCCCCCTGATCGTCGGAACCCTAATGCCGCCGGTCAGATTCTCCAGTGATGCTCCGACGATGGTGCCCCGACGAAGAAAAATGCGGCACCAGCACATGCCCGAGACCAGCATGTGCTATCGCAACCCTCGGTCCGGTCTGATCTTAGACTGGAAATGAACTTCGTATGCTTAGACTGGGAATGAACTTCGTATGCCTAAGTCAACTCATGAAACGAGCGTGCGGACGCTCAGTCGGCCAAAGGGGTGGGATGCACAAGCCGGGGATCGACCGGGTCCACCTCTTCATGCTGCCGATCCTACTGCCGCAACCCTCGATCTGATCCAATCTTAGACTGGGAATGAACACCGTATGCCTACGCCAACAGACGAAACGAGCGGGCAGACGAGCGGGCAGACGGACGGGCGAGCACTACACCGACCAGAGAGACGGGATGCGCAAGCCGTGGATCGATAGGGTGGTAGGTGGGTTTAGGCACATCTTCATATTTCTGCATGCCAATGCCATTTTTATGGCTTGTAAATTCATACAATGGTCCCTTAAGCCTTCACGTGAAGTTTCATGGCAAGATGACTCGTTTTCTATTTTTCACGATTATTGAAACTTTTTACGGTTCAAGATTTTTTAAAATTTTTTCGGAAGGCGTTTTTGCCCCAAACTTGGTAGACATGATCCCTGTAATTTTGTTGGCATGCACAAAAACATTCAGCTAAAAACTCAAAATGTACAAGATTTTGTGACCATTTGAAAAAATTGTCCCCATTTCAAACACTTGAATGGCTACTGGTAGCAAACCTGTAAAATCTCAAATGCTCTTTAAGGGAGCGTGAGTTCTCTAGGTTTGATGAGGGATAGGGGGCCAATATAAGGGCCAAGTACCAGCACGCATCACACATCTTGTGCGCACACCCCCCAACCCCCCCGATCGTCGGAACCCTAATGTCGCCGGTCAGGTTCTCCGGTGATGCTCCGGCGATGGTGCCCCGGTGAAGAAAAATGTGGCACCAGCACATGCCTGAGCCCAGCTTGTGCTATCGCAACCCTTGGTCTAGTCTGATCTTAGACTGGGAATGAGCTCTGTATGCTTAGACTGGGAATGAACTCCGTATGCTTAAGTCGACCAACGAAACGAGTGTGCGGGCGCTTAGCCGGCCAGAGAGGCGGGATGCGGAAGCCGTGGATCGACCGGGTCCCCCTCTGAGTGGTGCCGATCTTGCTGCTGCAACCCTCAGTCCAGTCTGATCTTAGACTGGGAATGAACTCCATATGCCTAAGCCAACCATCGAAACGAGTGGGCGGGTGGGTGGGCAGCCACTGCGCCGGCCAGAGAGACGGGATGCGCAAGCTGTGGATGGATAGGGTGGTAGGTGGGTTTAGGCACATCTTCATATTTCTAAGTGCCAATTCCATTTTTATGTCTTGGAAATTCATACAATGGTCCCTTAAGCCTTCACGTGAAGTTTCACGGCAACACGACTCGTTTTCTATTTTTCAGGATTTTTGAAACTTTTTGCCGTTCGGGATTTTTTAAAATTTTTTCGAAAGGGGTTTTGGCCCCAAAATTTTTAGACGTGATCCTTGTATTTTGTTGGCATGTACAAAAAAATTCAGCTAAAAACTCGAAGTGTACAAGATTTTGTGACCATTTGAAAAAAGTGTCTCCATTTCAGACACTTTAATGGCTACTGGCAGCAAACCTGTAAAATCTCAAATGCTCATTAAGGGGGTGTGAGTTCTCAAGGTTTGATGAGGGATAGGTGGCCAATATGAGGGCCAAGTACTAGCACCCATCGCACATCATGTGCGCACCCCCCCTCGGCCCCCCCGATTGTCGGAACCCCAGTGTCGTCAGTCAGGTTCTCCGATGATGCTCCGGCGATGGTGCCCCGACGAAGAAAAATGCGGCACCAGCACATGCTCGAGCCCAGCATGTGCTGCAGCCACCCTCGACTCGATCCGATCCTAGATTGGGAATGAACTATGTATGCTTAGACTGGGAATGAACTTCGTATGCCTAAGTCAACCCACGAAACGAGCGTACGGGTGCTTAGTTAGCCAGAGGGGCGGGATGCGCAAGCCGACGATCGACCAGGTCCCCCTCTACGTGCTATCGATCCTGCTACTGCAACCCTCGATCTGGTCTGATCTTAGACTGGGAATGAACTCTGTATGCCTAAGCCAACCGACGAAACGAGCGGGCGGGCGGGCACTACACCAGCCAGAGAGACAGGATGCGCAAGCCGTGGATCGATAGGGTGGTACGTGGGTTTAGGCACATCTTCATATTTCTGCATGCCAATGCCATTTTTATGGCTTGTAAATTCATACAATGGTCCCTTAATCCTTCACGTGAAGTTTCTTGGCAAGACGACTCGTTTTCTATTTTTCACGATTTTTGAAACTTTTTGCGGTTCGAGATTTTTTAAAATTTTTTCGAAAGGAGTTCTCACCCCAAACTTGGTAGACATGATCCTGTTATTTTTGTTGGCAAGCACAAAAAAATTCAGCTAAAAACTCGAAGTGTACAAGATTTTGTGACCATTTGAAAAAAGTGTCCCCATTTCAGACACTTTAATGGCCACTGGCAGCAAACTTGTAAAATCTCAAATGCTCTTTAAGGGGGTGTGAGTTCTCCAGGTTTGATGAGGGATAAGTTGCCAATATAAGGTCCAAGTACCAGCACCCATCGCACATCTTGTGTGCACACCCCCCCGGCCCCCCGATCGCCAGAACCCCAATGTCGCCGGTCAGGTTCTCTGGCGATGCTCCGACGATGGTGCCCCGGCAAAGAAAAATGCGACACCAGCACATGCCCGAGCCAAGCATGTGCTGCCACAACCCTTGGTCCGGTCCGATCTTAGATTGGGAATGAACTTCGTATGCCTAGACTGGGAATAAACTCCGTATGCCTAAGTCAACCCACGAAATGAGCGTGTGGGCGCTCAGCCGGCCAGAGGGGCAGGATGCGTAAGTCGGGGATCGGTCGGGTCCCCCTCTGCGTGCTGCCAATCCTACTGCCACAACCCTCAATCCGGTCTGATGTTAGACTGGGAATGAACTCCGTATCCCTAAGCCAACCGACGAAACGAGCGGGCTGGCGGGCGAGCGGGCACTACGCCGGCCAGAGAGACAGGATGTGCAAGCCGTGGATCGATAGGGTGGTAGGTGGGTTTAGGCACATCTTCATATTTCTGTGTGCCAATGCCATTTTTATGGCTTGTAAATTCATACAATGGTCCCTTACCCGTTCTCAATTTTTCACGTTTTTCAAAACTTTTTACGGTTCGAGATATTTTAAAATTTTTTTGGAGGGAGCTTTGGCCCCAAACTTGGTAGACGTGATCCCTGTATTTTTGTTGGCATGCACAAAAAAATTTCGCTAAAATATCAAAGTGTACAAGATTTTGTGACCATTTGAAAAAAGTGTCCCCATTTCAGACACTTTAATGGCTACTGGCAGCAACTTGTAAAATCTCAAATGCTCTTTAAGAGGGTGTGAGTTCTCGATGTTTGATGAGGGATAGGGGGCCAATATAAGGGCCAAGTACCAGCACCCATCGCACATCATGTGCGCACACCCCCCCGGCCCCTCCGATCGCCAGAACCCCAATGCCACCGGTCAGGTTCTCTGATATTGCTCCGACAATGGTGCCCCGACGAAGAAAAATATGGCACCAGCACATGCCTGAGCCCAACATGTGCTGCCGCAACCCTCGGTCATGTCCGATCTTAGACTGGGAATGAACTCCTATGCCCAAGTCAACCCACGAAACAAGCGTGCGGGCGCTCATCCGGCAAGAGGGGCGGGATGCGTAAGTCGGGGATCGATCAGGTCCCCCTCTGCGTGCTGTCGATCCTGCTGCCAGAGCCCTCGGTTCGATCCAATCTTAGACTTTGAATGAACTCCGTATGCCTAAGCTAACTGACGAAATGAATGGGTGGGTGGTCATTACATCGGCCAGAGAGACGGGATGCGCAAGCGGTGGATCGATAGGGTGGTAGGTGGGTTTAGGCACATCTTCATATTTCTATGTGCCAATGCCATTTTTATGGCTTGTAAATTCATACAATGGTCTCTTAAGCCTTCACGTAAAGTTTCATGGCAAGACGACTCGTTTTCTATTTTTCATGATTTTCAAAACTTTTTGCGATTCGGGATTTCTCAAAATTTTTTCGGAAGGAGTTTTGGCCCCAAACTTGGTAAACATGATCCTTGTATTTTTTTTTGCCATGCACAAAAAAATCTAAAAACTCGAAGTGTACAAGATTTTGTCACCATTTGAAAAAAGTGTACCCATTTTAGACACTTTAATGGCTACTGGCAGCAAACTTGTAAAATCTCAAATGCTTTTTAAGGGGGTGTGAGTTCTTGACGTTTGATGAGGGATAGGGGCCCAACATAAGGGCCAAGTACCAGTACCCATCAGACATCATGTACGCACACCCGCCGACCCCTCTGATCGACGGAACCCCAATGCCCCCAGTCAGGTTCTCCGACAATGCTCCGACGATGGTGCCCCAGTGAAGAAAAATGCGGCACCAGCTTGTGCTGCCACAACCCTCGGTCCGGTCTGATCTTAGACTGGGAATGAACTCCGTATGCCTAAGTCAACCCACGAAACGAGCGTGCGGGTGCTCAGTCGGCCAGAGGGGCGGGATGCGCAAGCTGGGGATCGACTGGGTCCCTCTCTGCGTGCTGCTGATCCTACTGCTACAATGCTCAGTCCGGTCTAATCTTAGACTGGGAATCAACCCCGTATGCCTAAGCCAACTGATGAAACGAGAGGGCGGGCGGGCGGGCACTACGCTGACCAGAGAGACGGGATGCATAAGCCGTGGATCGATGAGTGGTAGGTGGGTTTAGGCACATCTTCTTATTTCTACATGCCAATGCCATTTTTATGGCTTGTAAATTCATACAATGGTCCTTTAAGCCTTCACGTGAAGTTTCATGGCAAGACGACTCGTTTTCTATTTTTCATGATTTTCAAAACTTTTTACGGTTCAGGATTTTTTAAAATTTTTTCGGAAGAAGTTTTGTCCCCAAACTTGGCTGACATGATCCTTGCATTTTTGTTGGCATGCACAAAAAAATTCAGCTAAAAACTCGATGTGTACAAGATTTTGTAACCATTTGAAAAAAGTGTCCCCATTTCAGACACTTTAATGGCCACTGGCAGGAAACCTATAAAATCTAAAATGCTCTTTAAGAGGGTGTGAGTTCTTGAGGTTTGATGAGGGATAGGGGGCTAATATAAGGTCCAAGTACCAGCACCCATCGCACATCTTGTGTGCACACCCCCTCGGCCCTTCCGATCGCCAGAACCCCAATGCCGCCGGTCAGGTTCTCCGGCGATGCTCCGACGATGGTGCCTCGACGAAGAAAAATGTGACACCAGCACATGCCCGAGCCCAGCATGTGCTGCTGTAATGCTCAGTCTGGTCTGATCGTAGACTGGGAATCAACTTCGTATGCTTAGACTGGGAATGAACTCTGTATGCCTAAGTCAACCCACAAAATGAGCGTGCGGTCGCTCAGTCGGCCAGAGGGGCAGGATGCGTAAGCCGGGGATCGATCGTGTCCCCTTCTACGTGCTGTCGATCCTACTACTACAACCCTCGGGCTGATCTAATGTTAGACTGTGAATGAACCCCGTATGCCTAAGCCAAACGACAAAACGAATGGGTTGGCGGGTGAGCGGGCACTACGTTGGCCAGAGAGACCGAATGTGCAAGCCGTGGATCGAGAGGGTGTAGGTGGGTTTAGGCACATCTTCATATTTTTGCATGCCAATGCTATTTTTATGTCTTGTAAATTCATACAACGGTCCTTTAAGCCTTCACGTGAAGTTTCATGGCAAGACGACTCGTTTTCTATTTTCACGATTTTGAAACTTTTTACGGTTCAGGATTTTTTAAAATTTTTTCAAATAGAGTTTTGGCCCCAAACTTGGTAGACGTGATCCTTGTATTTTTGTTGGCATGCACCAAAAAATTCAGCTAAAAACTCGAAGTGTACAAGATTTTGTGACAATTTGAAGAAAGTGTCCCCATTTCAGACACTTTAATGGCCACTGGCAGGAAACCTATAAAATCTCAAATGCTCTTTAAGGGGGTGTGAGTTCTCGAGGTTTGATAAGGGATAGGGGGCCAATATAAGGGCCAAGTACCCGCACCCATTGCACATCATGTGCGCACACCCCCCCGACCCCCCCGATCGCTGGAAACCCAATGTCGTCGGTCAGGTTCTCCGACGATGCTCCGGCGATGGTGCCCCGGCAAACAAAAATGCCATACCAGCACATGCCCGAGGCTAGCATGTGCTGCCTCAACCCTCGGGCCGGTCCGATCTTATACTGGGAATGAACTTCGTATGCCTAAGCCATCCGACGAAATGAGCGGACGGGCGGGCGGGCGGGCACTATGCCGGCCAAAGAGATGGGATGTGTCAGTCGTGGATCGATAGGATGGTAGGTGGGTTTTGGCACATATTTCTTCCTGCCAATGCCATTTTTATGGCTTGTAAATTCATACAATGGTCGTTTAAGCCTTCACGTGAAGTTTCATGGCAAGACGACTCATTTTCTATTTTTCATAATTTTCAAAATTTTTTGCAGTTCGAGATTTTTTAAAACTTTTTTGGAAGGAGTTTTGGCCCCAAATTTGGTAGAGGTGATCCTTGTATTTTTGTTGGTATGCACACAAAAAATCAGCTAAAAAATCGAAGTGTACAAGATTTTGTGACCATTTGAAAAAAGTGTCCCCATTTCAGACACTTTAATGGCTACTGGCAGCAAACATGTAAAATCTCAAATGCTCTTTAAAGGGGTGTGAGTTCTCGAGGTTTGATGAGGGATAGGGGGCCACTATAAGGGCCAAGTACCAGCACCCATCGCACATCATGTGTGCACACCCCCCTCCGGCCCCCCCGATCGCCGGAACCCCAATGTCGTCGGTTAGGTTCTCCGACGATGGTGCCCCGGTGAAGAAAAATGTGGCACCAGCACATGCCCGAGCACAGCATGTGCTGCCGCAACCCTTGGTCCAGTACGATCTTAGACTGGGAATGAACTCCGTATGCCTAAGCAAACTGACGAAACGAGCGGGCGGGCGGGCGGGCATTACGTCGGCCAGAGAGACGGGATGCACAAGACGTGGATCGATAGGGTGGTAGGTGGGTTTAGGCACATCTTCTTATTTTTGCATGCCAATGCCATTTTTATGGCTTGTAAATTCATACAATGGTCCCTTAAGCCTTCACGTGAAGTTTCATGGCAAGACGACTCGTTTTCTATTTTTCACGATTTTCAAAACTTTTTACGGTTTGGGATTTTTTAAAATTTTTTCGGAAGAAGTTTTGACCCCAAACTTGGTAGACATGATCCTTGCATTTTTGTTGGCATGCACAAAAAAATTCAGCTAAAAACGCGAAGTGTACAAGATTTTGTGACCATTTGAAAAAAGTGTCCCCATTTCAGACACTTTAATGGCCACTAGAAGGAAACCTATAAAATCTCAAATGCTCTTTAAGGGGGTGTCAGTTCTCAAGATTTGATGAGGGATAGGGGGCCAATATAAGGTCCAAGTACCAGCACCCATCGCACATCTTGTGTGCACACCCCCCCGGTCCCTCCGATCGCCAGAACCCCAATGCCGTCGGTCAGGTTCTCCGACGATGCTCCGTCGATGGTGCCCCAACGAAGAAAAATGCGACACCAGCACATGCCCGAGCCCATCATGTGCTGCTGCAACCCTCGGTCTGGTCTGATCGTAGACTGGGAAATGAACTCCGTATGCTTAGACTAGGAATGAACTCCGTATGCCTAAGTCAACCCACGAAACGAGCGTGCAGTCGCTCAGCCTGCCAGAGGGGCAGGATGCGCAAGTCGGGGATTGGTCCGGTCCCCCTCTGCGTGCTGTCGATCCTACTACTAGAACCCTCAGTCCGGTCTGATGTTAGACTGTGAATGAACTCCGTATGCCTAATCCAACCGACAAAACGAACGGGCGAGCGGGCACTACGTCGGCCAGAGAGACCGGATGTGCAAGCCGTGGATCGAGAGGGTGGTAGGTGGGTTTAGGCACATCTTCATATTTCTGCATGCCAATGCTATTTTTATGTCTTGTAAATTCATACAACGGTTCCTTAAGCCTTCACGTGAAGTTTTATGGCAAGACGACTCGTTTTCTATTTTTCACGATTTTTGAAACTTTTTACGGTTCAAGATTTTTTAAAATTTTTTCAAATGGATTTTTGGCCCCAAACTTGGTAGACGTGATCCTTGTATTTTTGTTGGCTTGCATAAAGCAATTCAGCTAAAAACTCGGAGTGTAGAAGATTTTGTGACCAATTGAACAAAGTGTCCCCATTTTAGACACTTTAATGGCTACTAGCTGCAAACCTGTAAAATCTCAAATGCTTTTTAAAGGAGTGTGAGTTCTCGAGGCTTGATGAGGGATAGGGGGCCAATATAAGGGCCAAGTACCAGCACCCATTGCACATCATGAGCACACACCCCCCCGCCCCCCCGATCGTCGGAAACCCAATGTCGTTGGTCAGGCTCTCTGACGATGCTCTGGCGATGGTGCCCTGGCAAAGAAAAATGCGGCACCAGCACATGCCCGAGGCTAGCCTATGCTGCCGCATCCCTCGGGCCGATCCAATCTTAGACTGGGAATGAACTCCGTATGCCTAAGCCATCTGACGAAATGAGCGGACGGGCGGGCGGGCGGGCAGGCACTATACCGGCCAGAGAGACGGGAAGCATCAGCCGTGGATCGATTGGGTGGTAGGTCGGTTTAGGCACATCTTCATATTTCTTCCTGCCAATGCCATTTTTATGGCTTGTAAATTCATACAATGGTCCCTTAAGCCTTCACGTGAAGTTTCATCGCAAAGACTCATTTTCTATTTTTCACGATTTTCAAAACTTTTTACAGTTCGAGATTTTTTAAAATATTTTCGAAAGGAGTTTTGGCCCCAAACTTGGTAGACATGATCCTTGTATTTTTGTTGGAATGCACAAAAAAAATCAGCTACAAACTCGAAGTGTACAAGATTTTGTGACCATTTGAAAAAACTGTCCCCATTTCAGACACTTTAATGGCTACTGGCAGCAAACCTGTAAAATCTCAAATGCTCTTTAAGGGGGTGTGAGTTCTTGAGGTTTGACGAGGGATAGAGGGCCAATATATGGGCCAAGTACCAGCACCCATCGCACATCATGTGTGCACACCCCCCCGACCCCCCCGATCGCCGGAACCCCAATGTTGCAGGTCAGGTTCTCCGACGATGGTGCCCCGATGAAGAAAAATACGGCACCAGCACAAGCCCGAGTGTAGCATGTGCTGTCGCAACCCTCGGTCCAGTACGATCTTAGACTGGGAATAAACTTTGTATGCCTAAGCCAATCGACGAAACGAACGGGCGGGCGGGCTGGTGGGCACTACGCTGGCCAGAGGGACGGGATGTGCAAGCCGTGGATCGATAGGGTGGTTGGTGGGTTTAGGCACATCTTCATATTTCTGCATGCCAATGCCATTTTTATGGCTTGTAAATTCATACAATGGTCCCTTAAGCCTTCACGTGAAGTTTCATGGCAAGACGACTCTTTTCTAATTTTCACGATTTTCCAAACTTTTTGCAATTCGAGATTTTTTTAAATTTTTTCGGAAAGTATTTTGGCCAAAAACTTGGTAGACGTGATCCTCGTATTTTTGGTTGCATGCACAAAAAAATTCACCTAAAAACTCGAAGCGTACAAGATTTTGTGACCATTTGAAAAAAGTGTCCCCATTTCAGACACTTTAATAGCTACTGGCTGCAAACCTGTAAAATCTCAAATGCTTTTTAAGGGGGTGTGAGTTCTCGAGGTCTGATGAGGGATAGAGGGCCAATATAAGGGCCAAGTACCAGCACCCATCGCACATCATGTGTGCACACCCCCCTAGCCCCCCGATCGTCAGAACCCCAATGCCGTCGGTCAGGTTCTCCGACGATGCTCCGACGATGGTGCCCCGGTGAAGAAAAATACTACACCAACACATGCCCGAGCCCAGCATGTGCTACCGTAAGCATCGATCCAATCCGATCTTAGATTGGGAATGAACTCCGTATGCCTAAGCCAATCGACGAAATGAGCAGGCGGGTAGGCGGGTAGACGGGATGCGTAAGCCGTGGATCGATAGGGTGGTAGGTGGGTTTAGGCACATCTTAATATCTCTGCATGCCAGTGCCATTTTTATGGCTTGTAAATTCATTCACTGGTCCCTTAAGCCTTCACGTGAACTTGCATGGCAAGACGGCTCGTTTTCTATTTTTCATGATTTTTGAAACTTTTTACAGTTCGAGATTTTTTAAAATTTTTTCAGAAGGAGTTTTGGCCCCAAACTTGGTAGACCTGATCCCTGTATTTTTGTTGGCAGGCATAAAAAAAAATCAGCGAAAAACTCGAAGTGTACAAGATTTTGTGACCATTTCAAAAAAAGTGTCCCCATTTTAAACACTTTAATGGCTACTGGCAGCAAACCTGTAAAATCCCAAATGCTCTTTAAGGGGGTGTGAGTTCTCGAGGTTTGATGAGGGATAGGGGGCCAATATAAGGGCCAAGAACTAGCACCCATCGCACATCATGTACACACACCCCCCGCCCCCCCGATCGTCGGAACCTCAATGTCGTCGATCAGGTTCTCCAGCGATGCTCCGACGATGGTGCCCCGGTGAAGAAAAATGTGGCACCAGCACATGCTCGAGCTCAGCATGTGCTGCATCAACCATTTTTTCGGTCCGATCTTAGACTGGGAATGAACTCCGTATGCCTAAGCCAACCAATAAAACAAACGGGTGGGTGGGTGGGCGGGTGGGCGGACGGACGGGCATTACGCCGGCAAGAGAGACGGGATCGCAAGCCGTGGATCCATAGGGTGGTAGGTGGGTTTAGGCACATCTTCATATTTTCTGCATCCCAATGCCATTTTTATGGCTTGTATATTCATACAATGGTCCCTCAAGCCTTGACGTTAAGTTGCATGGCAAGATGACTCGTTTTCTATTATTCACGATTTCCAAAACTTTTTGGCCCCAAACTTGGTGGACATGATCCTTGTATTTTTTTTGGCATGCACAAAAAAATTCAGCTAAAAACTCGAAGTGTACAAGATTTTCTGATCCTTCGAAAAAAGTGTCCCCATTTCAGACACTTTAATGGCTACTGGCAGCAAACCTGTAAAATCTGAAATGCTCTTTAAGGGGTGTGAGTTCTCGAGGTTTGATGAGGGATAGGGGGCCAATATAAGGGCCAAGTACCAGCACCCATCGCACATCATGTGCGCACACACCCCCAGCCCCCCGATCCCCGAAACCCTAATGCCGTCGGTCAGGTTCTCCGACAATGCTCCGACGATGGTGCCTCGGCGTAGAAAAATGTGACACCAGCACATGTCCGAGCCCAGCATGTGCTGCCGCAACTCTCAGTCCAATCCGATCATAGACTAGGAATGAACTCCGTATGCCTAAGCCAACTGAGGAAACATGCGGGCGGGCAGGCACAACTCCAGCCAGAGAGACGGGATGCGCAAGCCGTGGATCAATAGGGTGGTACGTGGGTTTAGGCACATCTTCTTATCTCTGCATGCCAATGCCATTTTTTATGGCTTGTAAATTAATACAATGGTCCCTTAAGCCTTCACGTGAAGTTTCATGGCAAGACGACTCATTTTGTATTTTTCACGATTTTTGAAACTTTTTGGGGTTCAGGATTTTTTAAAATTTTTTCGGAAGGAGTTTTGGCCCCAAACTTGGTAAACGTGATCCTTGTATTTTTTTTGGCATGCAAAAAAAAATTCAACTAAAAACTCGAAGTGTACAAGATTTTGTGACCATTTGAACAAAATGTCCCCATTTCAGACACTTTAATGGCTATTGGCAACAAACCTGTAAAATCTCAAATGCTTTTCAGGGGGGTGTGAGTTCTCAAGGTTTAATGAGGGATAGGGGGCCAATATAAGGGCCAAGTACCAGTACCCATCACATATCATGCGCGCACACCCACCTCGGCCCCCTCGATCGTCGAAACCCTAATCCCGTCGATCAGGTTCTCTGAAGATGCTCTTGCGATGGTGCCCCGGTGAAGAAAAATGCGGCACCAGCACATGCCCGAGCCCATCATGTGTTGCCGCAACCCTCGGTCCGGTCTAATCTTAGATTGGGAATGAACTCTGTATGCCTAAGCCAACCATCGAAACGAGCGGGTGGGCGGGCGGTCGGGCACTACGCTGGCCAGAGAGACGAGATGCGCAAGCCGTGGATCGATAGGGGTTAGGTGGGTTTAGGGACATCTTTTTATTTCTGTGTGCCATTGCCATTTTTATTGCTTGTAAATTCATACAATGGTCCATTAAGCCTTCACGTGAAGTTTCATGGCAACATGACTCGTTTTCTACTTTTCACGATTTTCAAAACTTTATGCTGTTCAGGATTGTTTAAAAGTTTTTTTGGAAGGAGTTTTGGCCCCAAGCTTGGAAAACGTGATCCTTGTATTTTTGTTGGCATGCAAAAAAAAAAAATTCAGCTAAAAACTCGAAGTGTACAAGATTTTGTGACCATTTGAAAAAAGTATCCCCATTTCAGACACTTTAATGGCTACTGACAGCAAACTTGTAAAATCTCAAATGCTCTTTAAGGGGGTGTGAGTTCTTGAATTTTGATGAGGGATAGGGGGCCAATATAAGGGCCAAGTACCAGCACCCATCACATATCATGTGCGCACACCCACCCCGGCCCCCTCAATTGCCGGAACCCCAATCCCGTCGATCAGGTTCTCTGGTGATGCTCCGGCGATGGTGCCCCGACGAAGAAAAATGCGGCACCAGCACATGCCCAAGCCCAGCATGTGCTGCCGCAACACTCGATCTGGTCCGATCTTAGACTGGGACTGAACTCCGATGCCTAAGCCAACCAACGAAACGAGTCGACAGGGGGGCGGGCGGGCACTACGTCGGCCAGAGAGACGGGATGCGCAAGCCGCGGATCAATAGGGTCGTAGGTGGGTTTAGGCACATTTTCTATTTTTCATGATTTTCAAAACTTTTTGCGGTTAGGGATTTTTTAAAATTTTTTCAGAAGGAGTTTTTGCGCCAAACATGGTAGACATGATCCTTGTATTTTTGTTGGCATGCACAAAAAAATCAGCTAGAAACTCGAAGTGTACAAGATTTTGTGACCATTTGAAAAAAGTGTCCCCCTTTTCAGACACTTTAATGGCTACTGGCAGCAAACCTATAAAATATCAAATGCTCCTTAAGGGGGTGTGAGTTCTCAAGGTTTGATGAGGGATAGGGGGCCAATATAAGGGCCAAGTACCAGCACCCATCGCACATCATTTGCGTACACCCCCCCGACCCCCCGATCGTCGGAACCCCAATGTTGTCGGTCAGGTTCCCGACGATGCTCCGGTGATGGTGCCCCGACGAAGAAAAATGCGGCACTAGCACATGCCTGAGCCTAGCATGTGCTGCTGGA
Source organism: Durio zibethinus (assembly GCF_047325235.1). NCBI lineage: Eukaryota > Viridiplantae > Streptophyta > Magnoliopsida > Malvales > Malvaceae > Durio > Durio zibethinus. The sequence goes on along the minus strand of NC_143170.1, from coordinate 14,025,352 downwards.
ACCCTCGATCTGGGAATGAACTCCATATGCTTAGACTGGGAATGAACTCTGTATGCTTAGACTGGGAATGAACTCCGTATGCCTAAGTCAACCCACGAAATGTACAAGTCGGGGATCGGTCGGGTCCCCCTTTGCAGGCTGTCGATCCTGCTACCACAACCCTCAGTCCGGTCCAATCTTAGACTGGGAATGAACCCCGTATGCCTAAGCCAACCGACGAGACAAGCGAGCGGGCGGGCCGGTGGGCACTACGTCGGCCAGAGAGACGGGATGCGCAAGCCGTGGATCGATAGGGTGGTAGGTGGGTTTAGGCACATCTTTATATTTCTGCATGCCAATGCCATTTTTATGGCTTGTAAATTCATACAATGGTCCCTTAAGCCTTCACATGAAGTTTAATGGCAAAACGACTCGTTTTCTATTTTTCATGATTTTTAAAACTTTTTGCGGTTCCAGATTTTTTAAAATTTTTTTGAAAGGATTTTTGGCCCCAAACTTGGTAGACGTGATCCTTGTATTTTTGTTGGCATGCACAAAAAAATTCAGCTAAAAATTCGAAGTGTACAAGATTTTGTGACCATTTGAAAAAAGTGTCCCTATTTCAGACACTTTAATGGCTATTGGCAGCAAACCTGTAAAATCTCAAATGCTCTTTAAAGGGGTGTGAGTTCTTGAGGTTTGATGAGGGATAGGGGGCCAATATAAGGGCCAAGTACCAGCACCCATCGCACATCATGGGTGCACACCCCCCGGCCCGCCCGATCGCCAGAACCCCAATGCCGTCGGTCAGGTTCTCCGACGATGCTTTGACGATGGTGCTCCGGTGAAGAAAAATGCGGCACCAGCACATGCCCAGCCTAGCATGTGCTACCGCAACCCTCATTCTGGTGCAATCTTAGACTGGGAATGAACTCGGTATGCTTAGACTGGGAATAAACTCCGTATGCCTAAGTCAACCCATGAAACGAGCGTACGGGCGCTCAGCAGGCCAGAGGGGCGGGATGAGCAAGCTGGGGATAGGTAAGGTCCCCCTCTGTGTGCTACCGATCCTGTTGGTGCAACCCTCGGTCCGATCTGATCTTAGATTGGGAATGAACTCCATATGCCTAAGCCAACCGACAAAACGAGCGGGAGGGCGGGCGGGCGAGCACTACGTCGACCAGAGAGATGGAATGCGCAAGTCGTGGATCGATAGGGTGGTAGGTGGGTTTAGACACATCTTCATATTTCTGCATGCCAATGCAATTTTTATGACTTGTAAATTCAAACAATGGTCCCTTAAGCCTTCAAGTAAAGTTTTATGGCAAGACGACTCTTTTTCTATTTTTCACGATTTTTGAAGCTTTTTACTGTTCGGGATTTTTTAAAATTTTTTCGGAAGGAGTTTTGGCCCCAAACTTGGTAGATGTGATCCTTGTATTTTTTTTGGCATGCACAAAAAACTTCAGCTAAAAACGCAAAGTGTATAAGATTTTGTGACCATTTGAAAAAAGTGTCCTCATTTAAGACACTTTAATGGCTACTGGCAACAAACCTGTAAAATCTCACATGCTCATTAAGGGGGTGTGAGTTCTCGAGGTTTGATGAGGGATAGGGGGCCAATATAAGGGCCAAGTACCAGCACCCATCGCACATCATGTGCGTACACCCCCCCGGCCCGCCTGATCGCCGGAACCCCAATGCCACCGGTCAGGTTCTCCGACGATGCTCCGATGATGGTGCCCTGGCGAAGAAAAATACGGCACCAGCACATGCCCAGCTCAGCATGTGGTACCAAAACCCTTGGTTTGGTCTGATCTTAGACTGGGAATGAGCTCCGTATGCCTACGCCAACCGACAAAATGAGTCGACGGGCGGGCACTACGTCGGCCAAAGAGACAGGATGCGCAAGCCGTGGATCGATAGGGTGGTAGGTGGGTTTAGGCACATCTTCATATTTCTATGTGTCAATGCCATGTTTATGGCTTGTAAATTCATACAATGGTCCCTTAAGCCTTCACGTGAAGTTTCATGGCAAGACGACTCGTTTTCTATTTTTCACGATTTTCAAAACTTTTTACGGTTCGAGATTTTTTAAAATTTCTTCGGAAGGAGGTTTGGCCCCAAACTTGGTAGACGTGATCCTTGTATTTTTCTTGGCGTGCACAAAAAAATTAGCTAAAAACTCGAAGTGTACAAGATTTTGTGACCATTTGAAAAAAGTGTCCCCATTTCAGACACTTTAACGGCTACTGGCAGTAAACCTGTAAAATCTCAAATGCTCTTTAAGGGGGTGTGAGTTCTCGAGGTTTGATGAGGGATAGGGGGCCAATATAAAGGCCAAGTACCAGCACCCATCGCACATCATGTGCGCACACCCCCCGGCCCCCTCGATCGCTGGAACCCCAATGCCACCGGTCAGGTTCTCCGGTGATGCTCCAGTGATGGTGCCCGACGAAGAAAAATGTGGCACTAGCACATGCCCGGGCCCAGCATGTGCTGTCGTAACCCTCAGTCCAGTTCGATCTTAGAGTGGGAATGAAGTCCGTATGCTTAGACTGGGAATGAACTCCGTATGCCTAAGTCAACCCACGAAATGAGCGTGTGGGCGCTAAGCCAACCAGAGGGGCAGGATGCGCAAGCCGGGGATCGATCGGGTCCCCCTCTGCGTGCTGCTGATCCTGCTACCGGAACCCATGATTTGGTCCAATCTTAGACTGGGAATGAACTCTATATGCCAAAGCCAACCGACGAAACGAGCGGGCGAACGGGCGAACGGGCGGGCGGGCACTATGCCGGCCAGAGAGACGGGATGCGCAAGCCATGGATCGATAGGGTGGTAGGTGGGTTTATTCACATCTTCATATTTTTGCGTGCCAATGCCATTTTTATGGCTTGTAAATTCATACAACGGTCCCTTAAGCCTTCACGTGAAGTTTCATGGCAAGACGACTCTTTTCTATTTTTCATGATTTTTGAAACTTTTTACGGTTCGGGATTTTTTAAAATTTTTTCGGAAGGAGTTTTGGCCCCAAACTTGGCAGACGTGATCCTTGTATTTTTGTTGGTATGCATAAAAACAATTAGCTAAAAACTCGAAGTGTACAAGATTTTGTGGCCATTTGAAAAAAGTGTCCCCATTTCAGACACTTTAATGGCTACTGGCAGCAAACCTGTAAAACCTCAAATGCTCTTTAAGGGGGTGTGAGTTCTCAAGGTTTGATGAAGGATAGGGGGCCAATATAAGGGCCAAGTACCAGCACCCACCGCACATCATGTGCGCACACCCCCCCGGCCCCCCCGATCGCCGAAACCCCAATGCCATCGGTCAGGCTCTCCAATGTTGCTTTGGTGATGGTGGCCCGACGAAGAAAAATACGGCACCAGCACATGCCCGAGCGAAGCATGTGCTGTTGCAACCCTTGATCCGGTCTGATCTTAGACTGGGAATGAACTCTGTATGCCTAAGTCAACCCACCAAACGAGCATGGGTGCGCTCAGCCACCAGAGGGGCGGGATGCGTAAGTCGGGGATCGGTCGGGTCCCCCTCTACGTGCTGCCGATCCTACTGTCGCAACCCTAAGTCTAGTCTAATCTTAGACTGGGTATGAACTTCGTATGCCTAAGCCAACCGACGAAACGAGCGGACGGGCGGGCAGGCACTACGTTGGCCAGAGAGACGGGATGTGCAAGCCGTGGATCGATAGGGTGGTAGGTGGGTTTAGGCACATCCTCATATTTCTACGTGCCAATGCCATTTTTATGGCTTGTAAATTCATACAATGGTCCCTTAAGCCTTCACGTGAAGTTTCATGGCAAGACGACTCGTTTTCTATTGTTCACAATTTTTGAAACTTTTTACGGTTTGAAATTTTTTAAAATTTTTTTGGAAGGAGTTTTGGCCCCAAACTTGGTAGACGTGATCCTTGTATTTTTGTTGGCATGCACAAAAATATTTAGCTAAAAAACTCAAAGTGTACAAGATTTTGTGACCATTTGAAAAAAGTGTCCCCATTATAGACACTTTAATGGCTACTAGCAGCAAACCTGTAAAATTTCAAATGCTCTTTAAGAGGGTGTGAGTTCTCGAGGTTTGATGAGGGATAGGGGGCCAATATAAGGGCCAAGTACCAGCACCCATCACACATCATGTGCGCACACCCCCCCGTTCCCCCGATCGCCGAAACCCCAATGCCGCCGATCAGGTTCTCCGGTGATGCTCCGGCGATGGTGCCCCGACGAAGAAAAATACAGCACCAGCATATGGTCGAGCCCAGTATTACTACCGTAACCCTCAATCCAACCTGATCTTAGATTGGGAATCAGCTCCGTATGCTTAGACTGGGAATGAACTCCGTATGCCTAAGTCAACCCACGAAATGAGCGTGCGGGCGCTCAGCCGGCCGGAGGGGCGGGATGCGTAAGCCGAGGATCAACGGGGTCCCCCTCTACATGCTACCGATCTTGCTGCCACAACCCTCGGTCTGGTCTGATCTTAGACTAGGAATGAACTCCGTATGCCTAAGCCAACCGACGAAAAGAGCGGGCGGGCATGCGGGCGGGCACTACGCCAGCCAGAGAGACGAGATGCGAAAGTTATGGATCGATAGGGTGGTAGGTGGGTTTAGGCACATCTTCATATTTCTGCATGCCAATGCCATTTTTATTACTTGTAAATTCATACAATGGTCCCTTAAGCCTTCACGTGAAGTTTCATGGCAAGTCGAGTCGTTTTCTATTTTTCATGATTTTTGAAACTTTTCGCAGTTCGAGATTTTTAAAAAAATTTTTGGATGGGTTTTTGGCCTCAAACTTGGTAGATGTGAGCCTTGTATTTTTTTTGGCATGCACATAAAAATTCAGCTAAAAACTCGACGTGTACAAGATTTTGTGACCATTTGAAAAAAATATCCCCATTTCAGACACTTTAATGGCTACTTGCAGCAAACCTGTAAAATCTCAAATGCTCTTTAAGGGGCTGTGAGTTCTGGAGGTCTGATAAGGGATAGGGGGCCAATATAAGGGCCAAGTACCAGCACCCATTGCACATCATGTGCGCACACCCCCCGGCCCACCCGATCGCCAGAACCCCAATGCCGTCGTTCAGGTTCTTCGACGATGCTCCGACGATGGTGCCCGGACGAAGAAAAATGTAGCACCAGCACATGCTCGAGCCCAGCATCTGCTGCCGCAACCCTCGGTCCGGTCCAATCTTATACTGGGAATGAACTCCATATGCTTAGACTGGGAATGAACTCCGTATGCCTAAGTCAAACCACGAAACAAGCATGCAGGCGCTCAACCGACCAGAGGGGCGGGATGCGCAAGCTGGGGATCGGTCGAGTCCCCCTTTACATGCTATCAATCTTGCTACCATAACCCTTGGTCCAGTCTGATCATAGACTGGGAATGAACTCCATCTGCCTAAGCCAACCGATGAAACGAGTGGGCGGGCGGGCAGGCGGGCGGGCGGGTGGGCACTACGCCGGCTAGAGAGACGGGATGCGCAAGCCGTGGATCGATAGGGTGATAGGTGCGTTTGGTTACATCTTCATATTTCTACATGCCAATGCCATTTTTATGGCTTGTAAATTCATACAATGGTCCCTTAAGCCTTCACGTGAAGTTTCATGGCAAGACGACTCGTTTTCTATTTTTCATGATTTTTGAAACTTTTTATGGTTCGGGATTTTTTAAACATTTTTCACAAGTAGTTTTGGCCCCAAACTTGGTAGACGTGATCCTTGTATTTTTGTTAGCATGCACAAAAAAATTCAGCTAAAAACTTGATGTGTAAAAGATTTTGTTACCATTTGAAAAAAGTGTCCCCATTTTAGACACTTTAATGGCTACTAGCAGCAATCCTGTAAAATCTCAAATGCTCTTTAAGGGGGTGTGCGTTCTCGATGTTTGATGAGGGATAGGGGGTGAATATAAAGGTCAAGTACCAGCACCCATCGCACATCATGCGCACACACACCCCCCGGCCCCATCGATCGTCGGAACCCTAATGCCATCGGTCAGGTTCTCCGGTGATGCTCCAACGATGCTGCCCCGACGAAGAAAATTGCGGCACCAGCACATGCCCAGGCCCAGCATGTGCTGCCATAACCCTCGGTCTGGTCGGATCTTAAACTTGGAATGAACTCCATATGCTTAGACTGGGAATGAACTCCGTATGCCCAAGTCAACCCGCGAAACGAGCGTGCGGGCGCTCAACCAGCCAGAGGGGCGGGATGCGCAAGTCGGGTATCGATCGGGTCCCCCTCTACGTGCTGTCAATACTGTTGCTGCAACCCTCAGTCTGATCCAATCTTAGACTGGGAATGAACTCCATATGCGTAAGCCAATTGATGAAACGAGCGGGCGGGAAGGCACTACGTTGGCCAGAGAGATGGGATGCGCAAGCCGTGGATCGATAGGGTGGTAGGTGGGTTTAGGCACATCTTCATATTTCTACATGCTAATGCCATTTTTATGGTTTGTAAATTCATACAATGGTCCCTTAAGCCTTCACGTGAAATTTCATGGCAAGACGACTTGTTTTCTATTTTTCATGATTTTTGAAACTTTCTACATTTCGGGATTTTTTAAAATTTTTTTGGAAGGTGTTTTGGCCCCAAACTTGGTAGACGTGATCCTTGTATTTTTTTTGGCGTGCACAAAAAAATTCAGCTAAAAACTCGAAGTGTATAAGATTTTGTGACCATTTGAAAAGAGTGTCCCTATTTAAGACACTTTAATGGCTACTGGCAGCAAACCTATAAAATCTCAAATGCTGTTTAAGGGGGTGTGAGTTCTCAAGGTTTGATGAGGGATAGGGGGCCAATATAAGGGCCAAGTATCAGCACCCATCACACATCATGTGCGCACACCCCCTTCAGACCCCCCGATCGCCGAAACCCCAATACCATCGGTCAGGTTCTCCGACGATGCTCCGGTGATGGTGCCCCGACAAAGAAAAATACGGCACCAGCACATGCCCAAGCCCAGCATGTGCTTATGTAACCCTCGGTTCAGTCCGATCTTACACAAGGAATGAACTCCGTATGCCTGAGTCAAACCACAAAACGAGCGTACGGGCGCTCAGCCGGCCAGAGGGGCAAGATGCGCAAGACGGGGATCGGTTGGGTCCCCCACTGTGTGCTGTTGATCCTACTGCCACAACCCTCGGTCCGGTCCGATCTTAGACTGGGAATGAACTTTGTATGCCTAAGCCAACTGACGACATGAGCGGGCAAGCGGGCGGGCGGGCTGGCGGGCACTACATCGGCCAGAGAGACGGGATGTGCAAGCCATGGATCGATAGGGTGGTAGGAGGGTTTAGGCACATCTTCATTTTTCTGCATGCCAATGCCATTTTTATGGCTTGTAAATTCATACAATGGTCCCTTAAGCCTTCACGTGAAGTTTCATGGCAAGACGACTCGTTTTCAATTTTTCAAGATTTTCGAAACTTTTTGCGGTTCGGGATTTTTTAAAATTTTTTCCTAAGGATTTTTTGGCCCAAACTTGGTAGACATGATCCTTGTATTTTTTTTGGCATTTACAAAAAAATTCAGCTAAAAACTCAAATTGTACAAGATTTTGTGACCATTTGAAAAAAGTGTCCCCATTTTAGATACTTTAATGGCTACTGGCAACAAACCTGTAAAATCTCAAATTCTCTTTAAGGGGGTGTGAGTTCTTGAGGTTTGATGAGGGATAGGGGGAAAATATAATGGCCAAGTACCAGCACCCATCGCACATCATGTGCGAACACCCCCCCGGCACCCCCGATCGTTGGAACCCCATTGCCGCCGGACAGGTTCTACGGTGATGCTCTGACGATGGTGCCCCCATGAAGAAAAGTGTGGCACCAGCACATGCCCGAGCCCAGCATGTGCTGCTGCAACCCTCAGTCCAGTCCAATCTTAGACTGGTAATGAACTCCGTATGCCTAAGTCAATAAACAAAACGAGCGTGCAGGCTCTCAGCCATCCAGAGGGGCAGGATGCATAAGCTGGGGATCGGTCGGGTCCCCCTCTGCGTGCTGCCGATCCTGCTACCGTAACCCTCAATCGGATCTGATCTTAGACTGGGAATGAACTTCGTATGCCTAAGCTAACCGACGAAACGAGCGGGCGGGCGGGCGGGTAGGCACTACGTCGACCAGAGAGACGGGATGCGCAAGCCGTGGATAGATAGGGTGGTAGGTGGGTTTAGGCACATCTTCATATTTTTGCATGACAATGCCATTTTTATGGCTTGTCAATTCATACAATGGTCCCTGAAGGCTTCACGTGAAGTTTCATGGCAAGACGACTCGTTTTCTATTTTTCATGATTTTCAAAACTTTTTATGGTTTGAGATTTTTTAAAATTTTTTCAGAAGGAGTTTTGGCCCTAAAATTTTTTAGACGTGATCCTTGTATTTTTGTTGGCATGCACAAAAAAATTCAGCTAAAAACTCAAAGTGTACAAGATTTTGTGACCATTTGAAAAAAGTATCCCCATTTAAGACACTTTAATGGCTACCGGCAGCAAACCTATAAAATCTCAAATGCTCTTTAAGGGGGTGTGAGTTCTTAAGGTTTGATGAGGGATAGGGGGCCAATATAAGGGCCAAGTGCCAGCACCCATTGAATATCATGTGCGCACACCCCCCCGGGCCCCCCGATCGTCGGAACCCCAATCCCGTCGGTCCGATTCTCCGACGATGCTCCGGCGATGGTGCCCTGGCGAAGAAAAATGCGGCACCAGCATATGCCCGAGCCCAGCATGTGCTGTCGCAACCCTTGGTCCAGTCCAATCTTAGACTGGGAATGAACTTTGTATGCTTAGACTGGGAATGAACTCTATATGCCTAAGTCAACCCACGAAACGAGCGTGCCGGCGGTCAGTCGGCCAGATAGGCGGGATGCACAAGACGGGGATCTATCGGGTCCCCCTCTGCGTGCTGTCGATCCTGCTACCATAACCCTCGATTTGATCCAATCTTAGACTAGGAATGAACTTCGTATGACTAAGCCAACCTATGAAACAAGCGGGCGGGCGGGTGGGCGGGCACTACGTCAGCCAGAGAGACGGAATGCGCAAGCCCTGGATCGATAAGGTGGTAGGTGGGTTTAGGCACATCTTTATATTTCTGCATGCCAATGCCATTTTTATGGCTTGTAATTTCATACAATGGTTCCATAAGCCTTCAAGTGAAGTTTCATGGCAAGACGACTCGTTTTCTATTTTTCATGATTTTGGAAAATTTTTGCGGTTCGGGATTTTTTAAAAATTTTTCGAAAGGACTTTTGGCCCCAAACTTGGAAGATGTGATCCTTGTATTTTTGTTGGCATGCACAAAAAAATTCAGCAAAAAACTTGAACTGTACAAGATTTTGTGACCATTTGAAAAAAGTCCACCCTTTTCAGACACTTTAATGGCTACTAGTAGCAAATCTGTAAAATCTCAAATGCTCTTTAAGGGGGTGTGAGTTCTCAAGGTTTGATGAGGGATAGGGGGCCAATATAAGGGCCAAGTACCAGCACCCATCGCACATCATGTGCGCACACCCCCCCGGCCCCCCCGATTGCCAGAACCCCAAGGTCGCTGGTCAGGTTCTCCGTCGACGCTCCGGCGATGGTGCCCAGGCGAAGAAAAATGCGGCACCAGCACATACCCGAGCCTAGCATGTGCTATCGTAACCCTCAGTCCAGTCTGATCTTAGACTGGGAATGAACTCCCTATGCTTAGATTGGGAATGAACTCCGTATGCCTAAGTCAACCCACGAAACGAGCGTGCGGGCGCTCAGTCGGCCAGAGGGGCGGGATGCGCAAGCCGGGGATCGATTGGGTCCCCCTTTGCGTGCTGTCGATCCTACTGCCGCAACCCTCAATCTGGTCCGATCTTAGACTGGGAATGAACTCTGTATACCTAAGCCAACCAACGAAATAAGCGGGCGGGCAGTCGGGCGGGCACTACGTCGGCCAAAGAGACGGGATGCGCAAGCCGTGGATGGATAGGGTGGTAGGTGGGTTTAGGCACATCTTCATATTTCTGCATGCCAATGCCATTTTTATGGCTTGTAAATTCATACAATGGTCCCTTAAGCCTTGACGTGAAGTTTCATGGCAAGACGACTCGTTTTCTATTTTTCACGATTTTTGAAACTTTTTGTGATTTGGGATTTTTTAAAATTTTTTCGGAAGGAGTTTTGGCCCCAAACTTGGTAGAGGTGATCCTTGTACCTTTGTTGGCATGCACAAAAAATTCAGCTAAAAACTCGAAGTGTACAAGATTTTGTAACCATTTGAAAAAAATGTCCCCATTTTAGACACTTTAATGGTTACTGGCAGCAAACCTGTAAAATCTTAAATGCTCTTTAAGGGGGTGTGAGTTCTAGAGGTTTGATGAGGGATAGGGGGCCAATATAAAGGCCAAGTACCAGCACCCATCGCACATCATGTGGGCACACCCCCGCCCGTCCCCCCCGATCGCCAAAACCCCAATGCCGCCGGTCAGGTTCTCCGGCGATGCTCCGGCGATGGTGCACCGGTGAAGAAAAATGCAGCATCAGCACATGCCCGAGCCCAGCATGTGCTGCCGCAACCCTCGGTCCAGTCCGATCTTAGACTGGGAATGAACTTCGTATGCTTGGACTGGGAATGAACTCCGTATGCCTAAGTCAACCCATGAAACGAGCTTGCGGGGGCTTAGCCGGCCAGAGGGGCAGGATGCGTAAGCTGGGGATCGACCGGGTCCCCTTCTACGTGCTACCGATCCTATTACCGTAACCCTTCATTCGGTTCGATCTTAGGCTATGAATGAACTCCCTTTGCCTAAGCCAATCGATGAAACGAGCAGGCAGGTGGGCGGACGGGCACTACGCCGGCCAGAGAGAGGACTCGTTTCATGGCAAGACGACTCGTTTTCTATTTTTCAAGGTTTTTGTAACTTTTTACGATTCGAGATTTTTTAAAATTTTTTCGAAAGGATTTTTGGCCCCAAACTTGGTAGACGTGATCCTTGTATTTTTGTTGGCATGCACAAAAACATTCAGCTAAAAACTTGAAGTGTACAAGATTTTGTGACCATTTGAAAAAGTGTCCCCATTTCAGACACTTTAATGGCTACTGGCAGCAAACTTGTAAAATCTCAAATGCTCTTTAAGGGGTATGAGTTCTGGAGGTTTGATGAGGGATAAGGGGCCAATATAAGGGCCAAGTACCAGCACCCATCGCACATCATGTGCGCACACCTCCCGTGACCCCCCGATCATCGAAAACCCAATCCTACCGATCAGGTTCTCAAGCGATACTTCGAGGATGGTGCCCCGGGGAAGAAAAATGTGGCACCGGCACATGCCCGAGCCCAGCATGTGCTATTGCAACCCTCGATCCGGTCCGATCTTAGACTGGGAATGAACTCCGTATGCTTAGATTGGGAATGGACTTCGTATGCCTAAGTCAACCCACAACCCGGGGACCGGCTGGGTCCCCCTCTACATGCTGTCGATCTTGCTGTCGCAAAGCTCAATCTGGTCCAATCTTAGACTGGGAATGAACTCCATATGCCTAAGCCAACTGAGGAAACGAACGGGTGGGCGGGCGAACGGGCGGGCACTAAGCCGGCCAGAGAGACGGGATGTGCAAGCTGTGGATCGATAGGGTGGTAGGTGGGTTTAGGCACATCTTCATATTTCTGCATGCCAATGCCATTTTTATGGCTTCTAAATTCATATAATGGTCCCTTAAGCCTTCACGTGAAGTTTCATGGCAAGACGACTCATTTTCTATTTTTCACGATTTTTGAAACTTTTTGAGGTTCGGGTTTTTTTTAAAATTTTTTGGAAGGTGTTTTGGCCTCAAACATTGTAGATATGATCCTTGTATTTTTTTTGGCATGCACAAAAATATTCAGCTAAAAACTCGAAGTGTACAAGATTTTGTGACCATTTGAAAAAAGTGTCCCCATTTCAGACACTTTAATGGGTACTGGCAGCAAACCTGTAAAATCTTAAATGCTCTTTATGGGGGTGTGAGTTCTCGAGGTTTGATGAGGGATAGGGGACCAATATAAGGGCCAAGTACCAGCACCCATCGCACATCATGTGCGCACACCCCCCCCCGGCCGCCCTGATCGTCGGAACCCCAATGCTGCCGGTCAGGTTCTCCAACGATGCTCCGGTGATGGTTCCCCGACGAAAAAAAAATGCAGCACCAGCACATGCCCGACCCCAGCATTTGCTGTCGCAACCCTCGGTTCGGTCCGATCTTAGACTGGGAATGAACTCCGTATGCTTAGATTGGGAATGAACTCCGTATGCCTAAGTCAACCCACGAAACGAATGTACGGGTGCTCAGTCGGTAAGAAGGGTGGGATGCACAAGCCAGGTCCCCCTCTGTGTGCTGCTGATCCTACTGCCACAACCCTCAGTCTGGTCTGATCTTAGATTGGGAATGAACTCCATATGCCTAAGCCAATCGACGAAACGAGCGGACGGGCGGACAGGCGGGCACTACGCCAGCCAGAGAGACGGGATGCGCAAGCCGGGGATCGATAGGGTGGTAGGTGGGTTTAGGCACATCTTTATATTTCTGCATGCCAATCCCATTTTTATGGCTTGTAAATTCATACAATGGTCCCTTAAGCCTTCAGGTGAAGTTTCATGGCAAGACCATTCGTTTTTTATTTTTCAAAACTTTTTACGGTTCGGGATTTTTTAAAATTTTTTCGAAAGGAGTTTTGGCTCCAAACTTGATAGACGTGATCCTTGTAATTTTGTTGGAATGCACAAAAAAATTCAGCTAAAAACTGAAAGTGTAGAAGATTTTGTGACCATTTGAAAAAAATGTCCCCATTTCAGACACTTTAATGGCTACTAGCAGCAAACCTATAAAATCTCAAATGCTCTTTAAGGGGGTGTGAGTTCTCGAAGTTTGATGAGGGATAGGGGGCCAATATAAGGGCCAAGTACCAGTCCCCATCGCACATCATATGCGCACACCCCCCCGGCCCGCCCGATCGTCGGAACACCAATGCCGTCGATCAGGTTCTCCGGCGACGCTCTGACGATGGTGCCCCGTCGAAGAAAAATATGGCACCAGCACATGCCCGAGCCCAGCATGTGCTGTCGCAACCCTCGATCTGGTCCGATCTTAGACTGGAATGAACTCCGTATGCTTAGACTGGGAATGAACTCCGTATGCCTAAGTCAACCCATAATACTAGCGTACGGGCACTCAGCCGGTCAGAGGGGCGGGATGTGCAAGCCTGGGATCGGTTGGGTCCCCCTCTATGTGCTGTCAATCCTGCTGCCCCAACCCTTAATCCAGTCTGATCTTAGACTGGGAATGAACTCCTTATGCCTAAGCCAACCGACAAAACGAGCGGGCGGGCGGGCGGGCACTAAGTCGGCCAGAGAGACGGGATGCGCAAGCCGTGGATCGATACGGTGGTAGGTGGGTTTAGGCACATCTTCATATTTCTCCCTGCCAATGCCATTTTTATGGCTTGTAAATTCATACAATGGTCCCTTAAGCCATCCCGTCAAGTTTTATGACGAGACGACTCGTTTTCTATTTTTCACGATTTTTGAAACTTTATACGATTCGGGATTTTTTAAAATGTTTTTGGAAGGATTTTTGGCCCTAGACTTGGTAGACGTGATCCTTGTATTTTTGTTGGCTTGCACAAAAAATTTCAGCTAAAAACTCGAAGTGTACAAGATTTTGTGACCATTTGAAAAAGGTGTCCCCATTTCAGACACTTTAATGGCTACTGGTAGCAAACCTGTAAAATCTCAAATGCTCGTTAAGGGGGTGTGAGTTCTCGAGCTTTGATGAGGGATAGGGGGCCAATATAAGGGCCAATTACTAGCACCCATTGCACATCATGTGCGCACACCCCCCGGCCCCCCGATCGCTGAACCCCAATGCCGCTGGTCAGGTTCTCCGACGATGCTTCGGCCATGGTGCCCCGGTGAAGAAAAATACGGCAATAGCACATACCCAAGCCCAGCATGTGTTGCCACAACCCTCGATTTCGTCCGATCTTAGACTGGGAATGAACTCCGTATGCTTAGACTGGGAATGAACTCCGTATGCCCAAGTCAACCCACGAAATGAGCGTACGGGCGCTCAGCCGGCCAGATGGGCAGGATGCACAAGCCGGGGATCGACCGGGTCCCCCTCTATGTGTTGTTGATCCTGCTACCGTAACACTCGATCTAGTCCGATCTTAGACTGGGAATGAACTCTGTATGCCTAAGCCAACCGATGAAACGAGCGGGCGGACGGGCGGGCGGGCACTAAGCCGACCAGAGAGACGGGATGCGCAGGCCGTGGATCGATAGGGTGGCAGGTGGGTTTAGGCACATCATCATATATTCTCCGTGCCAATGCCATTTTTATGGCTTGTAAATTCATACAATGGTCCCTTAAACCATCCCGTCAAGTTTTATGGCAAGACGACTCGTTTTCTATTTTTCATGATTTTTTAAACTTTTTACGGTTCGAGATTTTTTAAAAATTTTTTTGGAAGAAGTTTTGGCCCCAAACTTGGGAGACGTGATCCTTGTATTTTTGTTGGCATGCACAAAAAAAATCAGCTAAAAACTCAAAGTGTACAAGATTTTGAGACCATTTGAAAAAAGTGTCTCCATTTCAGACACTTTAATGGCTACTGGCAGCAAACCTGTAAAATCTCAAATGCTTTTTAAGGGGGTGTGAGTTCTCGAGGTTTGATGAGGGATAGGGGGCCAATATAAGGGCCAAATACCAGCACCCATCACACATCAAGTGCTCACACCCCCTAGCCCCCCGATCGCCAGAACCCCAATGCCGCCGATCAGGATCTCCGGCGATGCTCCGGCGATGGTGCCCCGATGAAGAAAAATGCGGCACCAGCACATACCCGAGCCCAGCATGTGCTGTCGTAACCCTCAGTCCGATTTGATCTTAGACTGGGAATGAACTCCGTATGCTTAGACTGGGAATGAACTTCGTATGCCTAAGCCAACCGACGAAACGAACGGGCGGGCGGGCGGGCGAGCATTACGTCGGCCAGAGAGACGGGATGTGCAAGCCGTGGATCGATAAGGTGGTAGGTGGGTTTAGGCACATCTTCATATTTCTACGTGCCAATGCCATTTTTATGGCTTGTAAATTCATACAATGGTCCCTTAAGCCTTCACGTGAAGTTTCATGGCACGACGACTCGTTTTGTATTTTTCATGATTTTTGAAACTTTTTACGGTTCAGGATTTTTTTAAATTTTTTCGAAAGCAATGTTGGCCCCAAACTTGGTAGACGTTATCCTTGTATTTTTTTGGCATGCATAAAAAAATTCAGCTAAAAACTCGAAGTGTACAAGATTTTGTGACCATTTGAAAAAAATGTCCCCATTTCAGACACTTTAATTGCTACTGGCAGCAAACCTTTAAAATCTCAATAGCTCTTTAAGGGGGTGTGAGTTCTCAAGGTTTGATGTGGGATAGGGGGCCAATATAAGGGCCAAGTACCAGCACCCATCACACATCATGTGCGCACACCCCCCCCGCCCCCCACGATCACCGGAACCCCAATGCCGCCGGTCAGGTTCTCCGATGATGCTCCGGCGATGGTGCCCTGGCGAAGAAAAATACGGCACCAGCACATGCCCTAGCCCAACATGTGCTATTGCAACCCTCGGTCCGGTCTGATCTTAGACTGGGAATGAACTCCGTATGCTTAGACTGGGAATGAACTCCGCATGCCTAAGTCAACCCATGAAACGAGCGTGTGGGTGCTCAGTCGGCCAGAGGGGCGAGATGCGTAAGCTGGGGATCGACCGGGTCCCCCTCTGCGTGCTGCTGCAACCCTCAGTCTGGTCCGATCTTAGACTGGGAATGAACTCCGTATGCCTAAGCCAACCGACGAAATGAGCGGGCGGACGGGCGAGCGAGCACTACGTCGGCCAGAGAGACGGGATGTGCAAGCCGTGGATCGATAAGGTGGTAGGTGGATTTAGGCACATCTTTATATTTCTATGTGCCAATGCCATTTTTATGGCTTGTAAATTCATACAATGGTCCCTTAAGCCTTCACGTGAAGTTTCATGGCACGACGACTCGTTTTGTATTTTTCATGATTTTTGAAACTTTTTACGGTTCGGGATTTTTTAAAATTTTTTCGAAAGCAGTTTTGGCCCCAAACTTGCTAGACGTTATCCTTGTATTTTTTTGGCATGCATAAAAATATTCAGCTAAAAACTCGAAGTGTACAAGATTTTGTGACCATTTGAAAAAAGTGTCCCAATTTCAGACACTTTAATTGCTACTGGATGCAAACCTTTAAAATCTCAATAGCTCGTTAAAGGGGTGTGAGTTCTCGAGCTTTGATAAGGGATAGGGGGCCAATATAAGGGCCAAGTACCAGCACCCATCGCACATCATGTGCGCACACCCCCTCGCCCCCCACGATCACCGGAACCCCAATGCCGCCGGTCAGGTTCTCCGGTGATGCTCCGACGATGGTGCTCTGGCGAAGAAAAATACGACACCAACACATGCTCGAGCCCAGCATGTGCTATCGCAACGCTCGGTCCGGTCTGATCTTAGACTGGGAATGAACTCCGTATGCTTAGACTGGGAATGAACTCCGTATGCCTAAGTCAACCCATGAAACGAGCGTGTAGGTGCTCAGCCGGCCAGAGGGGCGAGATGCGTAAGCTGGGGATCGACCAGGTCCCCTTTTGCGTGCTACTGCAACCCTCAGTCTGGTCCGATCTTAGACTGGGAATGAACTCCATATGCCTAAGCCAACCGACGGAACGAGCAAGAGGGCGGGCGGGCGGGCGGGCCAGAGAGACGAGATGCGCAAGCCGTGAATCGATAGGGTGGTAGGTGGGTTTAGGCACATCTTCATATTTCTGTGTGCTAATGCCATTTTTATGGCTTGTAAATTCATACAATGGTCCCTTAAGCCTTCACGTGAAGTTTCATAGCAAGACGACTTGTTTTCTATTTTTCATGATTTTTGAAGGTTTTTGCGGTTTGGGATTTTTTAAAATTTTTTCGGAAGAAGTTTTGGCCCAAACTTGTTAGATGTGATCCTTGTACTTTTGTTGGCATGCACAAAAAAATTCAGCTAAAAACTCAAAGTGTACAAGATTTTATGACCATTTGAAAAAAGTGTCACCATTTCAGACACTTTAATTGCTACTGGCAATAAACCTATAAAATCTCAAATGCTCTTTCAAGGGGTGTGAGTTCTCAAGGTTTGATGAGGGATAGGGGGCCAATATAAGGGCCAAGTACCAGCACCCATCCAACATCATGTGCGCACACCCCCTGGTCCCCCCGATCGTCGGAACCCCAATGCCGTCGGTCAGGTTCTCCGACGATGCTCCAGCGATGGTGCCCCGACGAAGAAAAATGTGGCACTAGCATATGCCCAAGCCCAGCATGTGCTGCCGTAACCCTCGGTCTGGTTTGATGTTAGACTGGGAATGAACTTCGTATGCTTAGACTGGGAATGAACTCCGTATGCCTAAGTCAACCCACGAAACGAACGTGCAGGCACTCAGCCAGCCAGAGGGGCAGGATGAGGAAGCCGAGGATCGGCCGGGTCCCCCTCTGTGTGCTGCCGATCCTACTGCCGTAACCCTCGGTCTGGTCTGATCTTAGACTGGGAATGAACTCTGTATGCCTAAGCCAACCGACGAAACGAGCTGGCGGGCGGGCGGGCGGGCACTACACCGGCCAAAGAGACGGGATGCGCAAGCCGTGGATCGATAGGGCGGTAGGTGGGTTTAGGCACATCTTTATATTTCTACGTGCCAATGCCATTTTTATGGCTTGTAAATTCATACAATGGTCCCTTAAGCCTTCACGTGAAGTTTCATGGCAAGGCGACTCGTTTTCTATTTTTCATGATTTTTGAAACTTTTTACGGTTCGGGTTTTTTTATATTTTCTCAGATAGAGTTTTGCCCCAAACTTGGTAGACATGATCCTTGTATTTTTTTTGGCATGCACAAAAAAATTCAGCTAAAAACTCGAAGTGTACAAGATTTTTTGACCATTCGAAAACAGTGTCCCCATTTCATATACTTTAATGGCTACTGGCAGCAAACCTGTAAAATCTCAAATGCTCTTTAAGGGGGTGTGCATTCTTGATGTTTGATGAGGGATAGGGGGCCAATATATGGGCCAAGAACCAGCACCCATCGCACATATGTGCGCACACCCCCCGGCCCCCCCGATCATCGGACCCCAATGCTGTCGGTCAGGTTCTCCGACGATGCTCCAGCGATGGTGCCCCGATGAAGAAAAATACGGCACCAGCACATGCCCAAGCCCAGCATGTGCTGCCGTAACCCTCGGTCCGGCTTGATCTTAGATTGGGAATGAAGTCCATATGCTTAGATTGGGAATGAACTCTGTATGCCTAAGTCAACCCACAAAATGAGCGTGTGGGTGCTCAGTCGGCCAAAGGGTCGGGATGCACAAGCCAGGGATCGGCTGGGTCCCCCTCTGGGTACTGTCGATCTTGCTACCGCAACCGTTGGCTCGGTCCAATCTTAGACTGGAAATGAACTCCATATGCCTAAGCCAACCGACAAAACGAGCGAACGGACGGGTGGGTGGGCACTATGCCGGCCAGAGAGATGGGATGAGCAAGCCGTGGATCGATAGGGTGGTAGGTGGGTTTAGGCGCATCTTCATATTTTTGCATTCCAATGCCATTTTTATGGCTTTTAAATTCATACAATGGTCCCTTAAGCCTTCACGTGAAGTTTCATGGCAAGACGACTCGTTTTCTATTTTTCACGATTTTTGAAACGTTTTACGGTTCGAGATTTTTTAAAAGTTTTTCGGAAGGAGTTTTGGCCTTGGTAGACATGATCCTTGTGTTTTTGTTGGCATGCACAAAAAATTCAGCTAAAAACTCTTAGTGTACAAGATTTTGTGACCATTTGAAAAAAGTGTCCCCATTTCAAACACTTTAATGGCTACTGGCAGCAAACCTGTAAAATCTCAAAAGCTATTTAAGGGGGTGTGAGTTCTTGAGGTTTGATGAAGGATAGGGGGCCAATATAAGGGCCAAGTACCAGCACCCATCGCACATCATGTACGCACACCTCCTCGATCCCCTTGATCGTCGGAAGCCCAATGCCGCTGGTCAGGTTCTCCGACGATGCTCCGGCAATGGTGCCTCGACGAAGAAAAATACGGCACCAGCAAATGCCCGAGCCCAGCATGTGCTGTTGCAACCCTCTGTCCGGTCCGATCTTAGACTGGGAATGAACTCCGTATGCCGAAGTCAACCCACGAAACGAGCGTGCGGGTGCTCAGTCGGCCAGAGGGGTGGGATGCACAAGTCAGCGATCGGTCGGGTCCCCCTCTGTGTGCTATCGATCCTGCTACCACAACCATCGGTCTAGTTTGATCTTAGACTGGGAATGAACTCCGTATGCCTAAGCCAACCGATGAAACGAGCGGGCGAGCAGGCGGGCACTACACCGGCCAGAGAGACGGGATGCGCAAGCCATGGATCGATAGGGTGGTAGGTGGGTTTAGGCACATCTTCATATTTTTGCATTCCAATGCCATTTTTATGGCTTGTAAATTCATACAATGGTCCCTTAAGCCTTCACATGAAGTTTCATAGCAAGACGACTCGTTTTTTATTTTTCATGATTTTTGAAACTTTTTACGGTTCGGGATGTTTTAAAATTTTTTTGGAAGGAGTTTTGGCACCAAACTTGCTAGACATGATCCTTGTATTTTTGTTGGCATGCACAAAAAAATTCAGCTAAAAACTCGAAGTGTACAAGATTTTGGGACCATTTGAAAAAATTGTCCACATTTCAGACACTTTAATGGCTACTGGCAGCAAACCTGTAAAATCTCAAATGCTCTTTAAAGGGGTGTGAGTTCTCGAGGTTTGATGAGGGAAAAGGGGCCAATATAAGGGCCAAGTACCAGCACCCATCACACATCATGTGCGCACACCCCCCGACCCCCCCGATCGTCGAAACCCCAATGCCGTCGGTTAGGTTCTCCGACGATGCTCCGGTGATGGTGCCTCAGTGAATAATAATGCGGCACCAGCACATGCCCAAGCCTAGCATGTGCTGCCGCAACCCTCGGTGTGGTCCAATCTTAGACTGGGAATGAACTCCGTATGCTTAGACTGGGAATGAGCTCCGTATGCCTAAGTCAACTCACGAAACGAGCGTGCGGGCGCTCAGCCGACCAGAGAGGTGGGATGCGTAAGTTGGGGATCGGCCGGGTCCCCCTCTGCGTGCTACCAATCCTACAACCGCAACCATCGGTCTGGTCTGATCTTAGACTGGGAATGAACTCCGTATGCCTATGCCAACCGATGAAACGAACGGGTGGGCGGGCACTACGCTGGCCAGAGAGACGGGATGCGTAAGCCAGGGATCGATAGGGTGGTCGGTAGGTTTAGCCACATCTTCATATTTTTGCATGCCAATGACATTTTTGTGGCTTGTAAATTCATACAATGGTCCCTTAAGCCTTCACGTGAAGTTTCATGGCAGGACGACTCGTTTTTTATTTTTCATAATTTTTGAAACTTTTTGCGGTTCAAGATTTTTTAAAATTTTTTTGGAAGGAGTTTTGCCCCCAAACTTGGTAGACGTGATCCTTGTATTTTTTTTGGCATGCACAAAAAAATTTAGGTAAAAACTCGAAGTGTTTAAGATTTTGTGACAATTTGAAAAAAGTGTCCCCATTTCAGACACTTTAATGGCTACTGGCAGCAAACTTGTAAAATCTCAAATGCTCTTTAAGGGGGTGTGAGTTCTCGAGGTTTGATGAGGGATAGGGGGCCAATATAAGGGCCAAGTACCAGCACCCATCGCACATTTTGTGAGCACACACCCCCGGCCCCCCGATCGCCGGAACCCCAATGCCGCCGGTCAGGTTCTTCGGCGATGCTCCAGCGATGGTGCCCCAACAAAGAAAAATGCGTCACCAGCACATGCTCGAGACCAGCATGTGCTGTCGTAACATTCAGTCCGGTTCGATCTTAGACTGGGAATGAACTCCGTATGCTTAGACTGGGAATGAACTCTGTATGCCTAAGTCAACCAACGAAATGAGCGTGCGGGCGCTCAGCCAGCAAGAGGGGCGGGATACGCAAGCCGAGGATCGGTCGGGTCCCCCTCTACGTGTTGCCAATCCTGCTGCCGCAACCCCCGGTCCGGTCTGATCTTAGACTGGGAATGAACTCCGTATGCCTAAGGCAATCGACGAAACGAGCGGACGGGAGGGCAGGCACTACGCCGGCCAGAGAGACGGGATGCGCAAGCCGTGGATCGATAGGGTGGTAGGTGGGTTTAGGCACATCTTCAAATTTCTATGTGCCATTGCCATTTTTTTGGCTTGTAAATTCATACAATGGCCCCTTAGGCCTTCACGTGAAGTTTCATGGCAAGACAACTCGTTTTCTATTTTTCACGATTTTGGAAACTTTTTGCGGTTCGGGATTTTTTAAAATTTTTTTGGAAGGAGTTTTGGGCCCAAACTTGGTAGACGTGATCCTTGTATTTTTGTTGGCACGCCTCAAAACATTCAGTTAAAAACTCGAAGTGTACAAGATTTTGTGACTATTTGAGAAAAGTGTCCCCATTTCAAACACCTTAATGGCTACTGGCAGCAAACCTGTAAAATCTCAAATGCTCTTTATGGGGGTGTGAGCTCTCAAGGTTTGATGACGGATGGGGGGCCAATATAAGGGCCAAGTACCAGCACCCATCGCACATCATGTGCGCACACCCCCCCGGACCCCCTGATCGCCGGAACCCCAATGCAGTCGGTCAGGTTCTTAAGCGATGCTCCAGCGATGGTGCCCCGACGAAGAAAAATTGGCACCAGCACATGCCCGAGCCCAGCATGTGCTGCAACAACCCTCAGTCCGATCCGATCTTAGACTGGGAATGAAGTCCATATGCTTAGACTGGGAATGAACTCCGTATGCCTAAGTCAACCCACGAAACGAGCGTACGGGTGCTCAGCCAGCCAGAGGGGCGAGATGCGAAAGCTGGGGATCAGCCGGGTCCCCCTTTACGTGCTGTCGATCCTGCTACCACAACCCTTAGTCCGGTCTGATCTTAGACTGGGAAGGAACTCCGTATAACTAAGCCAACCGATGAAACGAACGGGCAGGCACTACGTCGGCCAGAGAGTCGGGATGAACAAGCCGTGGATCGATAGGGTGGTAGGTGGGTTTAGGCACATCTTAATATTTCAGCATGCCAATGCCATTTTTATGGCTTGTAAATTCATACAATGGTCCCTTAAGCCTTCACGTAAAGATTCATGGCAAGACGACTAGTTTTCTATTTTTCACGATTTTTAAAACTTTTTACGGTTCTGATTTTTTAAAATTTTTTCAAAAATAGTTTTGGCCCCAAACTTGGTAGACGTGATCCTTGTATTTTTGTTGGCATTCAAAAAAAAATTCATCCAAAAACTCGAAGTGTACAAGATTTTGTGACCATTTGAAAAAAGTGTCCCCATTTCAGACACTTTAATGGCTACTGGCAGCAAACCAGTAAAATCTCAAATGCTCTTTAAGGTGGTGTGAGTTCTTGACGTTGGCCGAGGGATAAGGGGCCAATATAAGGGCCAAGTACCAGCACCCATCACACATCATGTGCGCAAACCCCCCCCGCCCCCCCGATCGCCGAAACCCCAATGCCGCTGGTCAGGTTCTCCGACGATGCTCCGGTGATGGTGCCCCGACGAAGAAAAATATGGCACCAGCACATGCCCGAGCTGAGCATGTGCTACCGTAACCCTCCATTTGGTCTGATCTTAGACTGGGAATGAACTCCGTATGCCTAAGTCAACCCATGAAACGAGCCTGCGGGTGCTCAGTCGCGCCAGAGGGGCGAAACGCGCAAGTCGGGGACCGGTCGGGTCCCCCTCTGCGTGCTGCCGATCCTGCTGTCGCAACCCTCGGTCCGGTCTGATCTTAGAATGGGAATGAACTCTGTATGCCTAAGCCAACTGACGAAATGAGCGGACGGGTGGGCGGACGGGCGGGCGAGCACTACGCCGGCCAGAGAGACGGGATGCGCAAGCCGTGGATCGATAGGGTGGTAGGTGGGTTTAGGCACATCTCCATATTTCTGCATGCCAATGCCTTTTTTATGGCTTGTAAATTCATATAATGGTCCCTTGAGCCTTCACGTGAAGTTTCTTGGCAAGATGACTCGTTTTCTATTTTTCATGATTTTTTAAACTTTTTACGGTTCGGGATATTTTAAAATTTTTTCGGAAGGAGTTTTGACCCCAAACTTGGTAGATGTAATCCTTGTATTTTTGTTGGCATGCACAAAAAAATTCTGCTAAACACTCAAGGTGTACAAGATTTTGTGACCATTTGAAAAAAGTGTCCCCATTTAAGACAGTTTAATGGCTATTGGCAGCAAACCTGTAAAATTTCAAGTGCTCTTTAAGGGGGTGTGAGTTCTCGAGGTTTGATGAGGGAAAGGGGGCCAATATAAGGGCCAAATACCAGCACCCATCGCACATCATGTGCGCACACCCCCCCGGCCCCCCCGATCGTCGGAACCCCAATGTCACCGGTCAGGTGCTCCGGCGATGCTCCAGCGATGGTGCCCCGATGAAGAAAAATGCGGCACCAGCACATGCCCAAGCATAGAATGTGCTACTGCAACCCTCAGTCTGGTCCAATCTTAGCTTGGGAATGAACTTCGTATGCCTAAGTCAACACATGAAACGAGCGTGCGGACGCTCAGCCGGCCAAAAGGAGGGATGCGCAAGCTGGGGATCGAAAGGGTCCACCTCTATGTGCTACCGATCCTACTGCCGCAACCCTCGGTCCAGTCCGATCTTAGACTAGGAATGAACTCCATATGCCCAAGCCAATCGACGGAACGAGCAAGCGGGCGGGCGGGCACTACATCGTCCAGAGAGACGGGATGCGCAAGCTGTGTATTGTTAGGGTGGTAGGTTGCTTTAGGCATATCTTCATATTTCTGTGTGCCAATGCCATTTTCATGGCTTGTAAATTCATATAATGGTCCCTTAAGCCTTCACGTGAATTTTCATGGCGAGACGAGTCGTTTTCTATTTTTCATGATTTTCAAAACTTTTTACGGTTCAAGATTTTTCAAAATTTTTTCGGAAGGACTTTTGGCCCCAAACTTGGTACACGTGATCCTTGTATTTTTGTTGGCATGCACAAAAAAATTCAACTAAAAACTTGAAGTGTACAAGATTTTGTGACCATTTGAAAAAAGTGTCCCCATTTCAGACACTTTAATGGCTACTGGCAGCAAACCTATAAAATATCAAATGCTCTTTAAGAGGTGTGAGTTCTCAAGGTTTGGTGAAGGATAGGATGCCAATACAAGGGCCAAGTACCAGCACCCATCGCACATCATGTGCGCACACCCCCCAGCCCCCCCGATCACCGGAACCTCGATGCCGTCGGTCAGGTTCTCCGGCGATGCTCCGGCGATGGTGCCCCGACGAAGAAAAATGCGGCACCAGCACATGCTCGAGCCCAGCATGTGCTGCCGTAACCCTCGATCCGGTCCGATCTTAGACTGGGAATGAACTCCGTATGCTTAGATTAGGAATGAACTCCGTATGCCAAAGTCAACCCACAAAACCAGCGTGCGGGCGCTCAGCCGGTCATAGGGGCGGGATGCGAAAGTCAAAGATCGGCTGGTTCCCTCTCTGCGTGCTGTCGCAACCCTCTGTTCGGTCTAATCTTAGACTGGGAATGAACTCCGTATGCCGAAACCAACCGACGAAACGTGTGGACGGGCGGGCAGGCACTGCATCGGCCAGAGAGACGAGATGTGCAAGCCGTGGATCAATAGGGTGGTAGGTGGGTTTAGGCACATCTTCATATTTCTGCATGCCAATGCCTTTTTTATTTCTTGTAAATTCATACAATGGTCCCTTAAGCCTGCACGTGAAGTTTCATGGCAAGACGACTAGTTTTCTATTTTTCATGATTTTTGAAACTTTTTGGGGTTCGAGATTTTTTAAAATTTTTTCGGAAGGAGTTTTTTCCCCAGACCTGGTAAAGGTGATCCTTGTATTTTTTCTGGCATGCACAAAAAAATTCAGCTAAAAACTCGAAGTGTACAAGATTTTGGGACCATTTAAAAAAATTGTCCACATTTCAGACACTTTAATGGCTACTGGAAGCAAACCTATAAAATCTCGAGGTTTGATAAGGGATAGGGGGCCAATATAAAGGCCAAGTACCAGCAACCATCACACATCATGTGCACACACCCCCTGGTCCCCCGATCATCGGAACCCCAATACCGTCGTTAGATTCTCCGACGATGCTCTGACGATGGTGCCCCAGCGAAGAAAAATGCGACACCAGCACCTGCCCGAGCCTAGCATGTGCCGTTGCAACCCTCAATCAGGTCCGATCTTAGAGTGGGAATGAACTCTATATGCTTAGACTAGGAATGAACTCTGTATGCCAAAGTCAACCCATGAAATGAGCATGCGAATGCTCAGCCGGCCAGAGGGGCGAGATGCATAAGCCGGGGATCGAAAGGGTCCCCCTCTACGTGCTGCCGATCCTACTGCCGCAACCCTTACTTCGGTCTGATCTTAGACTGGGAATGAAATCCGTATGCCTAAGCCAACCGAGGAAACGAGCAAGCGGGAGGACGGGCGGGCACTACGTCGGCCAGAGAGACGGGATACGGAAGCCGTGGATCGATAGGGTGGTAGGTGGGTTTAGGCACATCTTCATATTTCTACGTGCCAATGCCATTTTTGTGGCTTGTAAATTCATACAATGGTCCCTTAAGCCTTCACGTGAAGTTTCATGGCAAGACGACTCGTTTTCTATTTTTCACGATTTTTGAAACTTTTTACGGTTTGGTATTTTTTAAAATTTTTTTGGAAAGAGTTTTGGCCTCGAAATTGGTAAACGTGATCCTTGTATTTTTTTGATATGCACAAAAAATTCAGCTAAAAACTCGAAGTGTACAAGATTTTGTGACCATTTGAAAAAAGTGTCCCCATTTCAGACACTTTAATGGCTACTGGCAGCAAACCTGTAAAATCTTAAATGCTCTTTAAAGGGGTGTGAGTTCTCGAGGTTTGATGAGGGATAGGGGGCCAATATAAGGGCCAAGTACCGGCACCCATCGCACATCATGTGCGCACAGCCCCCCGGCCCACCTGATCATCGGAACCCCAATGCCGCTGGTCAGGTTCTCCAGCGATGCTCTGACGATGGTGCCCTGGAGAAGAAAAATGCAGCACCAGCACATGCTCGAGCCCAGCATGTGCTGCTGCAACCCTCGGTCTGGTCCGATCTTAGACTGGGAATGAACTCCGTATGCTTAGACTGGGAATGAACTCTGTATGCCTAAGTCAACCCACGAAATGAGCGTGCGGGCGCTCAGTCGGCCAGAGGGGCGGGATGAGCAAGCCGGGGATCGATCGGGTCTTCCTCTACATGCTGCCAATCCTGCTACCACAACCCTCGATCTGGTCAGATCTTAGACTGGGAATGAACTCCGTATGACTAAGCCAACCGACGAAACGAGCGGGCAGGCGTGCGGGTGGGTACTATGTCGGTGAGAGAGACGGGATGCGAAAGTCATGATCGATAGGGTGGTAGGTGGGTTTAGGCAAATCTTCATATTTCTACGTCCCAATGCCATTTTTATGGCTTGTAAATTCATACAATGGTCACTTAACCATTCACGTGAAGTTTCATGGCAAGACGACTCGTTTTCTATTTTTCATTTCAAAACTTTTTACGGTTTGGGATTTTTTAAAATTTTTTCAGAATGAGTTTTAGCCCCAAACTTGGTAGACGTGATCCTTGTATTTTTGTTGGCATGCACAAAAACATTCAGCTAAAAACTCGAAGTGTACAAGATTTTGTGACCATTTGAAAAAAATGTCACCATTTCAAACACTTTAATGGCTACTGGCAGCAAACCTGTAAAATCTTAAATGCTCTTTAAGGGGGTGTGAGTTCTTGAGGTTTGATGAGGGATAGGGGGCCAATATAAGGGCCAAGTACCAGCAGCCATCGCACATCATGTTCACACACCCCCCGGTCCCCCAATCGTCGAAACCCTAATGCCACCGATCAAGTTCTCCGACGATGCTCCGACGATCGTGCCCCGGTGAAGAAAAATACGCCACCAGCACATGCTCGAGCCCAGCATGTGCTACCGTAACCCTCGGTTCGGTTCGATCTTAGACTGGGAATGAGCTCCGTATGCCTAAGTCAACCCACGAAACAAGCGCGTGGGCGCTCAGCCGGCCAAAGGGGCGGCATGCGCATGTCGAGGAATAGTCGGATCCCCCTCTGTGTCCTGGCGATCCTGTTGCCGTAACCCTCAATCCAATCTGATCTTAGACTGGGAATGAACTCCGTTTGCCTAAGCCAACCGACGATACGAGCGGGCAGGCGGGCGGGCACTACGCCGGCCAGAGAGGTGGGATCCGCAGGCTGTGGATTGATAGGGTGGTAGGTGGGTTTAGGCACATCTTCATATTTCTGCATTCCAATGCCATTTTTATGGCTTGTAAATTCATACAATGGACCCTTAAGCCGACTTGTTTTTTATTTTTCATGATTTTCGAAATCTTTTACGGTTCAAGATTTTTTAAACTTTTTTCGGAAGGAGTTTTCGCCCCAAACTTGGTAGACCTGATGCTTGTGTTTTTGTTGGCATGCATAAAAAAATTCAGCTAAAAATGCAAGTGTACAAGATTTTGTGACCATTTGAAAAAAGTGTCCCCATTTAAGACACTTTAATTGCTACTGGCAGCAAACCTGTAAAATCTCAAATGCTCTTTAAGAGGGTGTGAGTTCTCGAGGTTTGATGAGGGATAGGGGGCCAATATAAGGGCCAAGTACCAGCACCCATTAAACATCATGTGTGCACACCCCCTGACCCCTCGATCATCGGAACCCCAACGCCACCAGTCAGGTTCTCTGGCGATGCTCCGACGATGGTGCCCCAGTGAAGAAAAATATGGCACCAGCACATGCCCGAGCCCAGCATGTGCTGTCGCAACCCTCGGTCCAGTCCAATCTTAGACTGGGAATGAACTCCGTATGCCTAAGTCAACCCACGAAACGAGCGTGCGGGTGGTCAGCCGGCCAGAGGGGTGAGATGCGCAAGGCGGGGATCGATCGGGACCCCATCTGTGTGCTACCAATCCTGCTGCTGCAACCCTCAGTCCGATCTGATCTTAGACTAGGAATGAACTCCGTACGTCTAAGCCAACCGACAAAACGAGCCGGCGGGCAGACGGGTACTACTCCGGCCAGAGAGGTGGGATGCGCAAGCCGTGGATCGATAGGTGGTAGGTGAATTTAGTCACATCTTCATATTTCTGCATGCCAATGCCATTTTTACAGCTTGTAAATTCATATAATGGTCTCTTAAGCCTTCACGTGAAGTTTCATGGCAAGACGACTCGTTTTCTATTTTTCATGATTTTCAAAACTTTTTACGGTTCAGGATTTTTTAAAATTTTTTCGGAAGGATTTTTGGCCCCAAACTTGGTATACGTGATCCTTGTATTTTTGTCGGCATGCACAAAACAATTCAGCTAAAAACTCAAAGTGTACAAGATTTTGTGACCATTTGAAAACAGTGTCCCCATTTCAGACACTTTAATGGCTACTGGCAGCAAACTTGTAAAATCTCAAATGCACTTTAAGTGGGTGTGAGTTCTCGAGGTTTAATGAGGGATAGGGGGCCAATATAAGGGCCAGTATCAGCACCCATCGCACATCATGTGAGCACACCCCCCCGGCCCCCCCGATCGTCGGAACCCCAATGCCACCGATTAGGATCTCCGGTGATGCTCCGGTGATGGTGCCCTGGCGAAGAAAAATGCGGCACCAGCACATGCCCGAGCCCAGTATGTGCTATCGCAACCCTCGATCTGGTCTGATCTTGGATGGGGAGTGCACTACGTATGCTTAGACTAGGAATGAACTCTGTTTGCCTAAGTCAACCCACGAACGAGCGTACGGACGCTCAATCGACCAGAGGGGTGGGATGTGCAAGTCGGGGATCGACCGGGTCCCCCTTTGCATGTTGTCGATTTGACAGCCACAACCCTCACTCTGGTCTGATCTTACACTTGGAATGAACTCTGTATGCTTAAGCCAGTCGACGAAACGAGTGGGCAGGCGGGCACTACGTCGGCTAGAGAGACGGGATGCGTAAGCCGTGGATCGATAGGGTGGTAGGTGGGTTTAGGCACATCTTCATATTTCTGCATGCCAATGCCATTTTTGTGGCTTGTAAATTCATACAATGGTCCCTTAAGCCTTCACGTGAAGTTTCATGGCAAGACGACTCGTTTTCTATTTTTCACGATTTTGGAAACTTTTTACGGTTCGGGATTTTTTATAATTTTTTTGGAAGGATTTTTGGCCCCAAACTTGGTAGATGTGATCCTTGTATTTTTTTTGGCATGCACAAAAAAATTCGACTAAAAACTTGAAGTGTACAAGATTTTGTGACCATTTGAAAAGAGTGTCCCCATTTCAGACACTTTAATGGCTACTGGCAGCAAACCTGTAAAATCTCAAATGCTCTTTAAGGGGGTGTGAGTTCTCGAGGTTTGATGAGGGATAGGGGGCCAATATAAGGGCCAAGTACCAGCGCCCATCGCACATCATGTGCGCACAGCCCCCCTGGCCCCTCCGATCGTCGAAACCCCAATGCTATCGGTCAGGTTCTCCGACGATGCTCCGACGATGGTGCCCCGACGAAGAAAAATGCGGAACCAGCACATGCTCGAGCCCAGCATATGCTGCCGTAACCCTCGGTCTGGTGTGATCTTAGACTGGGAATGAACTCCATATGCCTAAGTCAACCAACAAAACTGGCGTGCGGGTGCTCAGTCAGCTAGAGGGGCGGGATGCGCAAGCCGGGGATCAGTCGAGTCCCCCTCTACGTGCTGCCGATCCTGTTGCTGCAACCCTCGGTCCAATTCAATCTTAAACTGGGAATGAACTCTGCATGCCTAACCCAACTGACGAAACAAGCGGGCGGGTACTACGTCAGCCAGAGAGACGGGATGCCCAAGCCGTGGATTGATAGGGCGGTAGGTGGGTTTAGGCACATCTTCATATTTCTGCATGCCAATGCCATTTTTAAGGCTTGTAAATTCATACAATGGTCCCTTAAGCCTTCATGTGAAGTTTCATGGCAAGACGACTCGTTTTCTATTTTTCACGATTTTTGAAAATTTTTGCTGCTTGAAATTTTTTAAAATTTTTTCGGAAGGAGTTTTGGCCCCAAACTTGGTAGACGTGATCCTTGTATTTTTTTTGGCATGCATAAAAAAATTTTGCTAAAAACTCGAAGCGTACAAGATTTTGTGACCATTTGAAAAAAGTGTCCCCATTCCAAACACTTTAATGGATACTGGCAGCAAACCCATAAAATCTCAAATGCTCTTTAAGGGGGTGTGAGTTCTCGAGGTTTGATGAGGGATAGGGAGCCAATATAAGGGCCAAGTACCAGCACCCATCGCACATCATGTGCGTATGCCCCCCCCGATCGTCGGAACCCTAATGCGACCGGTAAAGTTCTCTGGTGATGCTCCGATGATGGTGCCCCAGGGAAGAAAAATGCGGCACCAGCACATGCCCGAGCCCAGCATGTGCTACTGCAACCCCCAGTCCGATCCGATCTTAGACTGGGAATGAACTTCGTATGCTTAGACTGGGATGAACTCCGTATGCCGAAGTTAACCCATGAAACAAGCGTGCGGGTGCTCAACCGGATAAAAAAGGGCGAGATGCGCAAGTCGGGGATCGACCGAGTCCCCCTATGCATGCTGTCGATGCTGCTATCGCAACACTCAGTCTGGTCCAATCTTAGACTGGGAATCAACTTCGTATGCCTAAGCCAACTGACGAAATGAGTGGGCGGGCGGACGGGCGGGCACTTTGCCGGCCGAAGAGACGGGATGCGCAAGCTGTGGATCGATAGGGTGGTAGGTGGGTTTAGGTACATCTTCATATTTCTGCATGCCAATGCCATTTTTATGGCTTGTAAATTCATACAATGGTCCCTTAAGCCAGAACCCTAATGCCATCTGGCGATGGTGCCCCGGTGAAGAAAAATACGGCACCAGCACATTACCGAGCCCAGCATGTGTTGCCGCAACCCTCAGTCCGATTTGATCTTAGACTGGGAATGAACTCCGTATGCCTAAGTCAAGCCACGAAATGAGCATGCGGGCGTGCAGCCAGCCAGAGGGGCAGGATGCGCAAGTCGGGATCGATCGGGTCCCCCTCTAGGTGCTGCCAATCCTACTCCCACAACCCTCGATCCGGTCTGATCTTAGACTGGGAATGAACTTCGTATGCCTAAGCCAACCGATGAAACGAGCGGGCGGGCAGGCGGGCGGGCACTATGCTTGCCAGAGAGACGGGATGCGCAAGCCGTGGATTGATAGGGTGGTAGGTGGGTTTAGGCACATCTTCATGGGTTGACTTTAAGGGGGTGGTAGGGCGGCCCGAGTGTAAAATCTCAAATGCATTTTAAGGGGGTGTGAGTTCTCGAGGTTTGATGAGTGATAGGGGGCCAATATAAGGGCCAAGTACCAGCACCCATTGCACATCATGTGCACACACCCCCCCCGGCCCCCCGATCGTCGGAACCCCAATGCTGTCGGTCAGGTTCTCCGATGATGCTCCGACGATGGTGCCCCGGTGAAGAAAAATACGGCACCAGCAAATGCCCGAGCCCAGCTTGTGCTGCTGCAACCCTCGATCCGGTCTGATCTTAGACTGGGAATGAACTCCGTATGCCCAAGCCAACCGAAGAAATGAGCAGGCGGGCGGGCGGGCACTACGCTAGCCAGACAGACAGGATGGGCAAGCCGTGGATCGGTAGTGTGGTAGGTGGGTTTAGGCACATCTTCTTATTTCTACGTGCCAATGTAATTTTTATGGCTTGTAAATTGATACAATGGTCCTTTAAGCCTTTACGTGAAGTTTCATGGCAAGACGACCCGTTTTCTATTTTTCATGATGTTGAAAACTTTTTACTGTTCGAGATTTTTAAAATTTTTTTTGGAAGGAGTTTTTGCCCCAAACTTGGTAGATGTCATCCTTGTATTTTTGGTGCCATGCAAAAAAACATTCAGCTAAAAACTTGAAGTGTACAAGATTTTGTGACCATTTGAAAAATGTGTCCCTATTTCAGACACTTTAATGGCTACTGGCAGCAAACCCATAAAATCTCAAATGCTCTTTAAGGGGGTGTGAGTTCTCAAGGTTTGATGAGGGATAGGGGGCCAATATAATGGCCAAGTACCAGCACCCACCGCACATCATTTGCACACACCCCCCGGCCCCCCCGATCACCAGAACCCCAATGCCGTTGGTTTGGTTCTCCGACAATGCTCCAGCGATGGTGCCCCGACGAAGAAAAATGCGGCACCAGCACATGCCTGAGCCCAGCATGTGCTGCCGCAACACTTGGTCCCGTTCGATCTTAGACTGGAAATGAACTCCGTATGCTTAGACTGGGAATGAACTCCGTATGCCTAAGCCAACTGATGAAACAAGCGAGCGGGCGAGCGTTCAGCAGGCCAGAGGGGCGGGATGCGCAAGCCAGGGATCGGTCGGGTCCCCCTCTGCGTGTTACCGATCCTGCTACAGTAACCCTAGGACTATTTTGATCTTAGACTGGAAATGAACTCCATATGCCTAAGCCAACCGATGAAACAAGCGGGCGGGCGGGCGAGCAGGCGGGCGGGCACTACGCTGCCCAGAGAGACGAGATGCGCAAGCCGTGGATTGATAGGGTGGTAGGTGGGTTTAGATACATCTTCATATTTCTATGTGCCAATGCCATTTTTATGGCTTGTAAATTGATACAATTGTCCCTTAAGCCTTCACGTGAAGTTTCATGGCAAGACGACTCGTTTTCTATTTTTCATGATTTTCGAAACATTTTACGATTCGAGATTTTTTAAAATTTTTTCGGATGGAGTTTTAGCCCCAAAGTTGGTAGATGTGATCCTTGTATTTTTGCTAGCATGCACAAAAACATTCAGCTAAAAACTCCAAGTGTACAAGATTTTGTGACCATTTGAAAAAAGTGTCCCCATTTCAGACACTTTAATGGCTACGGGCAGCAAACCTATAAAATCTCAAATGCTCTTTAAGGTGGTGTGAGTTCTTGAGCTTTGATGAGGGATAGGGGGCCAATGTAAGGGCTAAGTACCAGCACCCATCGCACATCATGTGCGCACACCCCCCGGCCCTCCCGATCGCCGGAACCCCAATGACGTCGGTCAAATTCTCCTGCGATGTTCCGGCAATGGTGCCTCGACGAAGAAAAATGCGACACCAGCACATGCCCGAGCCCAGCATGTGCTGCCGCAACCCTCGGTCTGGTCCAATGTTAGACTGGGAATGAACTCCGTATGCCTAAGCCAACCGACGAAATGAGCGGGCGGATGGGCGGGCGGGCACTACGTCGGCCAGAGAGACAGGATGCGCAAGCCGTGGATCGATAGGGTGGTAGGTGGGTTTATGCACATCTTCATATTTCTGCAAGCAAATGCCATTTTTATGGCTTGTAAATTCATACAATGGTCCCTTAAGCCTTCACTTGAAGTTTCATGGCAAGACGACTCGTTTTCTATTTTTCACAATTTTCAAAACTTTTTACGGTTCGAGATTTTTTAAAATTTTTTTCGAAGGAGTTTTGGCCCCAAACTTGAAAGACCTGATCCATGTATTTTTGTTGGCATGCACAAAAAAATTGAGCTAAATACTTGAAGTGTACAAGATTTTGTGACCATTTGAAAAAAGTGTCCCCATTTCAAACACTTTAATGGCTATTGGTAGCAAACCTGTAAAATCTCAAATGCTCTTTAAGGGGGTGTGAGTTCTCGAGGTTTGATGAGGGATATGCGGCCAATATAAGGGCCAAGTACCAACGCCCATCGTAAATCATGTGCGCAAACCCCCCCGGCCCCTCGATCACCGAAACCCCAATGCCGTCGGCCAGGTTCTCCGACGATGCTCCGGTGATGATGCCCCGGAAAAGAAAAATGCGGCACCAGCACATGCTCGAGCCCAGCATGTGCTGCCGTAACCTTCGGTCTAGTCCGATCTTAGATTGGGAACGAACTCCGTATGCTTAGACTGGGAATGAACTCCGTATGCCTAAGTCAACCCACGAAATGATCGTGCGGGCGCTCAGCCAGCCAGAGGGGTGGGATGCGCAAGCTGGGGATCAACTGGGTCAATCTGCATGCTGTTGATCCTACTACCGCAACCCTCGATCCAATCCGATGTTAGACTGGGAATGAACTCTGTATGCCTAACCCAACCGACGAAATGAGCGAGCGGGCGGGCGGGCGGGCACTACGTCGGCCAGAGAGACGGGATGCGCAAGCCATGGATCGATAGGGTGGTAGGTGGGTTTAGGAACATCTTCATATTTCTGCGTGCCAATGCCATTTTTATGGCTTGTAAATTCATACAATGGTCCCTTAGGCCTTCACGTGAAGTTTCATGGCAAGACGGCTCGTTTTCTATTTTTCACGATTTTGGAAACTTTTTGCGGTTTGGGATTTTTTAAAATATTTTCGGAAGGAGTTTTAGCCCCAAACTTGGAAGACGTGATCCCCGTATTTTTGTTGGCATGCACAAAAAAATTCAGCTAAAAACTCGAAGTGTACAAGATTTTGTGACCATTTGAAAAAAGTGTCCCCATTTCAGACACTTTAATGGCTACTGGCAGCAAACCTGTAAAATCTCAAATGCTCTTTAAGGGGGTGTGAGTTCTTGAGGTTTGATGAGGGATAGGGGGCCAATATAAGGGCCAAGTGCTAGCACCCATCGCACATCATGTGCGCACACCCCCCCGGCCCCCTATCGCCGGAACCCCAATGCCACCGGCCAGGTTCTCCGGCGATGCTCCGATGATGGTGCCCCGGTGAAGAAAAATGTGGCACCAGCACATGCCCAAGCCCAGCATGTGCTGTCACAACCCTCGGTCTGATCCGATCTTACACTGGGAATGAACTTCGTATGACTAAGCCAACCGACGAAACGAGCGGGCGGGAGGGCGGGCGGGCACTACGCAGGCCAGAGAGACGGGATGCGCAATCCGTTGATCGATAGGGTGGTAGGTGGATTTAGGCACATCTTCAAATTTTTGCATGCCAATGCCATTTTTATGGCCTTTAAATTCATACAATGGTCCCTTAAGCGTTCATGTGAAGTTTCATGGCATGACGACTCGTTTTCTATTTTTCATGATTTTCCAAATTTTTTTACGGTTCGATATTTTTTAAAATTTTTTTGGGAAGGAGTTTTGACGCCAAACTTGGTAGATGTGATCCTTGTATTTTTGTTGGCATGCACAAAAATATTTAGCTAAAAACTCAAAGTGTACAAAATTTTGTGACCAATTGAAAAAAGTGTTCCCATTTCAGACACTTTAATGGCTACTGGCAGCAAACCTATAAAATCTCAAATGCTCTTTAAGGGGGTGTGAGTTCTCGAGGTTTGATGAGGGATAGGGGGCCAATATAAGGGCCAAGTACCAGCAGCCATCGTACATCATGTTCACACAGCCCCTCGGTCCCCCAATCGTCGAAACCCCAATGCCGTCGGTTAGGTTCTCCGGTGATGGTGCCCCGACGAAAAAAGTTACGGCACCAGCACATGCCCGAGCCCAGCATGTGCTGCCGTAACCCTCGGTCTGGTCCAATCTTAGACTGGGAATGAACTCCGTATGCCTAAGCCAACTGACAAAACGAGCGGGCGGGCGGGCAGGTGGGCACTACGTCGACCAGAGAGACGGGATGCGCAAGCCGTGGATCGATAGGGTGGTAGGTGGGCGTAGGCACATCTTCATATTTCTACGTGCCAATGCCATTTTTATGGCTTGTAAATTCATACAATGGTCGTTTAAGCCTTCACGTGAAGTTTCATGGCAAGATGACTCGTTTTCTATTTTTCATAATTTTTGAAACTTTTTGCGGTTCGAGATTTGTTAAGATTTTGTAGGAAGGAGTTTTGGCCCCAAACTTGGTAGACGGGATCCTTGTTTTTTTGTTGGCATGCACAAAAAATTCAGCAAAAAACTCAAAGTGTACAGGACTTTGTGACCATTTGAAAAAAGTGTCCCCATTTCAGACACTTTAATGGCTACTGGCAGCAAACCTATAAAATCTCAAATGCTCTTTAAAGGGGTGTGAGTTCTCAAGGTTTGATGAGGGATAGGGGGTCAATATAAGGGCCAAGTACCAGCACCCATCGTACATCATGTGCGCACACCCCCCGACCCCCCTATCGTCAGAACCCCAATGCCGCCGGTCAGGTTCTCCGCGTTGCTCCTGTGATGGTGCCCCGACGAAGAAAAATGCGACACTAGCACTTGCTCGAGCACAGCACGTGCTGCCTCAACCCTCGGTCCGGTCTGATCTTTGACTGGGAATGAACTCCGTATGCTTAGACTGGGAATGAACTTCGTATGCCTAAGTCAACCCACGAAACAAGCGTGCGGGCGCTCAGCCAGCCAGAGGGGCGGGATGCGTAAGCCGAGGATCGATCGGTTCCCCCTATACGTGTTGCCGATCCTACTACTGCAACCCTTAGTCGGGTCTGATCTTAGACTGGGAATGAACTCCGTATGCCTAAGGCAACCGACGAAACGAGCGGGCGAGCGGGTAGGCGGGCGGACACTATGTCGGCCAGAAAGACGGGATGCGCAAGCCGTGAATCGATAGCGTGGTGGGTGGGTTTAGGCACATCTTCATATTTCTGCATGCCAAAGCCATTTTTATCACTTGTAAATTCATACAATGGTCCCTTAAGCCTTCACATGAAGTTTCATGGCGAGACGACTCGTTTTCTATTTCTTATGATTTTTGAAACTTTTTGCGGTTCGGGATTTTTTAAAATTTTTAAGGAAGGATTTTTGGCCCCAAACTTGGTAGATGTGATCCTTGTATTTTTGGTGGCATGCACAAAAAAATTCAGCTAAAAACTCAAAGTGTACAAGACTTTGTGACCATTTGAAAAAAGTGTCCCCATTTCAGACACTTTAATGGCTATTGGCAGCAAACCTGTAAAATCTCAAATGCTGTTTAAGGGGGTGTGAGTTCTCAAGGTTTGATGAGGGATAGGGGCCAATATAAGGGCCAAGTACCAGCACCCATCGCACATCATGTGCGCACACCCCCCCCGGCTACCCCGATCGCCAGAACACTGATGCCGTCAATCAGGTTCTTCGATGATGCTCCGGTGATGGTGCCCCGATGAAGAAAAATGTGGCACCAACACATGCCCGAGCCCAGTATGTGCTACCAGAACCCTCAGTTCGCTCGGATCTTACACTGGGAATGAACTCCGTATGCCTAAGCCAACTGACGAAACAAGCGGGCGGGCGGGCGGGCACTATGCTGTTCAGAGAGACGGGATGCGCAAGCCGTGGATCGATAGCGTGGCGGGTGGGTTTAGGCACATCTTCATATTTCTGCATGCCAAAGCCATTTTTATTACTTGTAAATTCATACAATGGTCCTTTAAGCCTTCACGTGAAGTTTCATGACGAGACGACTCATTTTCTATTTCTCATGATTTTTGAAACTTTTTACGGTTCGGGATTTTTTAAAATTTTTAAGGAAGGAGTTTTGGCCCCAAACTTGGTAGATGTGATCTTTGTATTTTTGTTGGCATGCACAAAACAATTCAGCTAAAAACTCAAAGTGTACAAGACTTTGTGACCATTTGAAAAAAGTGTCCCCATTTCAGACACTTTAATGGCTACTGGCAGCAAACCTGTAAAATCTCAAATGCTCTTTAAAGGGGTGTGAGTTCTCAAGGTTTGAGAGGGATAGGGGGCCAATATAAGGGCCAAGTACCAGCACCCATCGCACATCATGTGTGCACACCCCCCCTGGCCGGCCATCGTCAGAACCCCAATGCCGTCGGTCAGGTTCTCCGACGATGCTCCGGTGATGGTGCCCCGGTAAAGAAAAATACAGCACCAGCACATGCTTGAGCCCGACATG
Organism: Durio zibethinus; assembly: GCF_047325235.1. Lineage (NCBI taxonomy): Eukaryota > Viridiplantae > Streptophyta > Magnoliopsida > Malvales > Malvaceae > Durio > Durio zibethinus. The sequence goes on along the minus strand of NC_143170.1, from coordinate 13,987,323 downwards.
TGCTGCCTCAACCCTCGGTCCGGTCTGATCTTAGACTGGGAATGCACTCCATATGCTTAAATTGGGAATGAAATCCGTATGCCTAAGTCAACCCACGAAACAAGCGTACGGGCGCTCAGCCGACCAGAAGGGCGGGATGGGTAAACCGGGGATCGATCGGGTCCCCCTCTACGTGCTGCCGATCCTACTATCACAAACCTCAATCTGGTCCGATCTTAGACTGGGAATGAACTCCGTATGCCTAAGACAACCGACAAAACGAGCGGGCGGGCGGGCAGGCGGGCACTACGTCGGCCAGAGAGACGGGATGCGCAAGCCATGGATCGATAGCGTGGTGGGTGGGTTTAGGCACATCTTCATATTTCTGCATGCCAAAGCCATTTTTATCGCTTGTAAATTCATACAATGGTCCCTTAAGCCTCCACGTGAAGTTTCAAGGTAAGATGACTCATTTTTTATTTTTCATGATTTTTGAAACTTTTTACAGTTTGAGATTTTTTAAAATCTTTTCGGAAGGAGTTTTGGAACTGAACTTGGTTGACGTGATCATTGTATTTTTTTTGGCATGCCCAAAAAAATTCAGCCAAAAACTCGAAGTGTACAAGATTTTGTGACCATTTGAAAAAAGTGTCCCCATTTCAGACACTTTAATGGCTACTGGCAGCAAACCTGTAAAATCTCAAATGCTCTTTAAGGGGGTGTGAGTTCTTGAGGTTTGATGAGGGATAGGGGGCCAATATGAGGGCCAAGTACCAGCACCCACCGCAGATCATGTGCGCACACCCCCCGGCCCCCCTGATCGCTGGAACCCCAATGCCGTCGGTCAGGTTCTCCGATGACTCTCCGGTAATGGTGCCCCGACGAAGAAAAATGCGGCACCAGCACATGCCCGAGCCCTGTATGTGATGCAGGAACCCTCGGTCTCGTCCGATCTTAGATTGGGAATGAGCTCCTATGCTTAGACTGAGAATGAACTCTGTATGCCTAAGTCAACCCCGATGACGGCACCAGCACATGCCCGACCCAGCATGTGCTACCACAACCCTCAGGTCGATCCGATCTTAGATTGGGAATGAACTCCATATGCTTAGACTGGGAATGAACTCCGTATGCCTAAGTCAACACACAAAATGAGTGTGCGGGTGCTCAGTCGGCCAGAGAGGCGGGATGCACAAGCCGGGGATCGATCGAGTCCCCCTCTGCGTGCTGTCGATCCTGCTACCGCAACCCTCATTTTGGTCTGATCTTAGACTGGGAATGAACTCCGTATGCCTAAGCCAACCGACGAAACGAGCGGGCGGGTGGGCATTACGCCGGCCAGAGAGACGGGATGCGCAACCCGTGGATCGATAGGATGGTAGGTGGGTTTAGGCACATCTTCCTATTTTTGCATGCCAATGCCATTTTTATGGCTTGTAAATTCATACAATGGTCCCTTAAGCCTTCACCTGAAGTTTCATGGCTAGACGACTCGTTTTCTATTTTTCATGATTTTTGAAACTTTTTGCTGTTCGGGATTTTTTAAAATTTTTTCGGAAGTAGTTTTGGCCCCAAACTTGGTAGAAATGATCCTTGCATTTTTGTTGGCATGCACAAAAAAAGTCAGCTAAACAATCAAAGTGTACAAGATTTTGTGACCATTTGAAAAAGGTGTCCCCATTTCAGACACTTTAATGGCTACTGGCAACAAACCTGTAAAATCTCTTGCTCTTTAAGGGGGTGTGAGTTCTGGAGGTTTGATGAGGGATAGGAGGCCAACATAAGGGCCAAGTACCAGCAGCCATCGCGCATCATGTGCGCCACCCCCCGACCCCCCCGATCGTCGAAACCCCAATACCGCCGGTCAGGTTCTCCGACGATGGTGCCCCGACGAAGAAAAATGCGGCACCAGCACATGCCCGAGCCCAGCATGTGTTGTCGTAACCCTCGGTTTGATCCGATCTTAGATTGGGAATGAACTCCGTATGCTTAGACTAGGAATGAACTCCGTATGCCTAAGTCAACCCATGAAACGAGCATGCGGGCGATCAGTCGGCCAGAGGGGCGGGATGCGCAAGCCGATGATCGGCCGGGTCCCCCTCTGCGTGCTACCGATCCTGCTGCCGCAACCCTCAGTCTGGTCCAATCTTAGTCTGGGAATGAACTCCGTATGCCTAAGCCAACCGACGAAACGAGCGGGTGGGCGGGCGGGCACTACGCCGGCTAGAGAGACGGGATGCGCAAGCCGTTGATCGATAGGGTGGTAGGTGAGTTTAGGCAGATCTTCATATTTCTGTGTGCCAATGCCATTTTTATGGCTTGTAAATTAATACAATGGTCCCTTAAGCCTTCACGTGAAGTTTCATGGCAAGACGACTCGTTTTCTATTTTTCAAAATTTTGAAACTTTTTGCTATTTGGGATTTTTTAAAATTTTTTCGGAAGGAGTTTTGGCCCCAAACTTGGTAGATGTGATCCTTGTATTTTTGTTGGCATGCACAAAAAAATTTCGCTAAAAACTCGAAGTGTACAAGATTTTGTAGCCATTTCAAAAAAGTGTCCCCATTTTAGACACTTTAATGGCTACTGGCAACAAACTTGTAAAATCTCAAATGCTCTTTAAGGGGGTGTAAGTTCTTGAGGTTTGATGAGGGATAGGGGGCCAATATGAGGGCCAAGTACCATCACCCATCGCACATCATGCGCGCACACCACCCCCGGCCCCCCCGATCGTCGGAACCCTAATGTCGCTGGTCAGGTTCTCCGGCGATGCTCCGACGATGGTGCCCTGGCGAAAAAAAATACGACACTAGTACGTGCTCGAGCCCAGCGTGTGCTCCCGTAACCCTCGGTCTGGTCCAATCTTAGACTGGGAATGAACTCCGTATGCCTAAGCCAACCAACGAAACGAACGGGCGGGCGGGCACTATGTCGGCTAGAGAGACGGGATGCGCAAGCCATGGATCGATAGGGTGGTAGGTGGGTTTAAGGACATCCTCATATTTCTGCATGCCGATGCCATTTTTATGGCTTTTAGATTCATACAATGGTCCCTTAAGCCTTCACGTGAAGTTTCATGGCAAGACGACTCGTTTTCTATTTTTCATGATTTTCAAAAGTTTTTGTCATTCGGAATTTTTTAAAATTTTTTCGGAAGGAGTTTTGGCGCAAAACTTGGTAGACGTGATCCTTCTATTTTTGTTGGGATGCATAAAAAAATTCAGCTAAAAACTGAATGTGTACAAGATTTTGTGACCATTTGAAAAAAGTATCCTCATTTCAGACACTTTAATGGCTACTGGCAGCAAACCTGTAAAATCTCAAATGCTCTTTAAGGGGGTGTGAGTTCTCGAGGTTTGATAAGGGATAGGGGGCCAATATAAGGGCCAAGTACCAGCACCCATCGCACATCATGTGCGCACAGCCGCCCTCGACCCCCCCGATCACCGGAACCCTAATGTCGTCGGTCAGGTTCTTTGACGATGCTCCAGCGGTGGTGCCCCGACGAAGAAAAATGCAGCACCAGCACAAGCCCAAGCCCAACATGTGCTGTCGTAACCCTTGGTCTGGTCCGATCTTAGACTGGAAATGAACTCCGTATGCCTAAGTCAACCCAAAAATGAGCGTACGGGCGCTCAGGCGGCCAGAGGGGCGGGATGCGCAAGCTTAGGATCGATCGTGTCCCCCTCTGCGTGCTGTCGATCCTGCTACCGCAACCCTTGATCTTTTTTGATCTTAGATCGGGAATGAACTCCGTATGCCTAAGCCAATCGACGAAACGAGCGAGCAGGCACTACGCCCACTAGAGAGACGGGATGCGCAAGTCGTGGATCGATAGGGTGGTAGGTGGGTTTTGGCACATCTTCATATTTCTACATGCCGATGCCATTTTTATGGCTTGTAAATTCATACAATGGTCCCTTAAGCATTGATGTGAAGTTTCATGGCAAGACGACTCATTTTCTATTTTTCACGATTTTTGAAACTTTTTGCGGTTCGAGATTTTTTAAGATTTTTTTGGAAGGATTTTTGGCCCCAAACTTGGTAGACTTGATCCCTGTATTTTTGTTGGCATGCATAAAAAAATTCAGCTAAAAACTCGAAGTGTACAAGATTTTGTGACCATTTGAAAAAAGTGTCCCCATTTCAGACACTTTAATGGCTACAGGCAGCAAACCTGTAAAATCTCAAATGCTCTTTAAGGGGGTGTGAGTTCTTGAGGTTTGATGAGGGATAGGGGGCCAATATAAGGGCCAAGTACCAGCACCCATCGCAGATCATGTACGCACACCACCCTCGGTCCCGCCGATCGTCGAAACCCTAATGCCGTTGGTCAGGTTCTCCGGTGATGCTCCGATGATGGTGCCTCAACAAAGAAAAATACGACACCAGCACATGCTCGAGCCCAGCATGTGCTGTCGCAACCCTCAGTCTGGTCCGATCTTAGATAGGGAAAGAACTCCGTATGCCTAAGCCAACCGACGAAAGGAGCGGGCGGGCGGGCGGGCAGGCACAACGCCGACCAAAGAGATGGGATGCGCAGGCCGTGGATCGATAGGGTGGTAGGTGGGTTTAGACATATCTTCATATTTCTACATGCCAATGCCATTTTTATGGCTTGTAAATTCATACAATGGTGCCTTAAGCCTTCACGTCAAGTTTCATGGCAAGACGGCTCGTTTTCTATTTTTCACGATTTTCAAAAATTTTTACGGTTTGGGATTTTTTAAAATTTTATCAGAAGGAGTTTTGGTCCCAAACTTGGTAGACATGATCCTTGTAATTTTGTTGGCATGCACAAAAAAATTCAGCTAAAAACTCGAAGTGTACAAGATTTTGTGACCATTTGAAAAAAGTGTCCCCATTTTAGACACTTTAATGGCTACTGGCAGCAAACCTGTAAAATCTGAAATGCTTTTTAAGGGGGTGTGAGTTCTCAAGGTTTGATGAGGGATAGGGGGCCAATATAAGGGCCAAGTACCAGCACCCATCGCACATTATGTGCGCACACCACCCCCGGCCCCCCCGATCGTTGAAACCCTAATGCCATCGGTCAGGTTCTCCGACGATGCTTCGACGATGGTAACTCGGCGAAGAAAAATGCAGCACCAGCACATGCTCGAGCCCAGTATGTGCTGCCACAACCCTTAGTCTGGTCCGATCTTAGACTAGGAATGAACTCTGTATGCTTAAGCTAACCGACGAAACGAGCGGGCGGGCGGGCGGACACAAAGTCGACCAGTGAGACGGGATGCGCAAGCCGTGGATCAATAGGGTGGTAGGTGGGTTTAGGCACATCTTCATATTTCTACGTGCCAATGCCATTTTTATGGCTTGTAAATTCATACGATGGTGCTTAAGCCTTCACGTCAAGTTTCATGGCAAGACGACTCGTTTTCTATCTTTCACAATTTTTGAAACTTTTTGCTGTCTGGGATTTTTTAAAATTTTTTCGAAAGGAGTGTTGGCCCCAAACTTGGTAGATGTGATCCTTGTAATTTTTTTGGCATGCACAAAAAAATTCAGCTAAAAACTTGTAGTGTACAAGATTTTGTGACCATTTGAAAAAAGTGTCCCCATTTCAGACACTTTAATGGCTACTGCAGCAAACCTGTAAAATCTCAAATGCTGTTTAAAGGGGTGTGAGTTCTCGAGGTTTGATGAGGGATAGGGGGCCAATATAAGGGCCAGGTACCAGCACCCATCGTACATCATGTGCGTATACCCCCCGGCCCCCTGATCGCCGGAACCCCAATGCCGTCGGTCAGGTTCTCCGGCGATGGTCCTACGATGGTGCCTCGACGAAGAAAAATGCGGCACCAGCACATGCCCGAGCCCAGCATGTGCTGCCACAACCCTTGGTCTGGTCCGATCATAGACTGGGAATGAACTTTGTATGCTTAGACTGGGAATGAACTCCGTATGCCTAAGTCAACCCACGAAACGAGCGTGCAGGTGCTCAACTGGCCAGAGGGGCGAGATGCGCAAGCCGGGGATCGGTCGGGTCCCCCTCTGTGAGCTGTCGATCCTGTGACCGTAACCCTCAATTTGGTCTGATCTTAGACTGGAAATGAACTCCGTATGCCTAAGCCAGCTAACAAAATGAGCAGACGGGTGGACGGGCGGGCATTACGTCGACTAGAGAGACGGGATGCGCAAGCCATGGATCGATAGGGTGGTAGGTGAGCTTAGGCACATCTTCATATTTCTACGTGCAAATGCCATATGTATGGCTTGTAAATTCATACAATGGTCCCTTAAGCCTTCACACGAATTTTCATGGCAAGACGACTCGTTTTCTATTTTTCACAATTTTTGAAACTTTCTGTGGTTCAGGATCTTTTAAAATTTTTTCAGAAGGAGTTTTAGCCCCAAACCTGGTAGACGTGATCCTTGTATTTTTGTTCGCATGCACAAAAAAATTCAGCTAAAAACTCGAAGTGTACAAGATTTTGTGAGCATTTGAAAAAAGTGTCCTCATTTCAAACACTTTAATGGCTACTGGCAGCAAACCTGTAAAATCTCAAATGCTCTTTAAGGGGGTGTGAGTTCTCGAGGTTTGATGAGGGATAGGGGGCCAATATAAGGGCCAAGTACCAGCACCCATCGCACATCATGTGCGCACACCCCCGCCGGCCCCCCGATCGCCGGAACCCTAATGCCGCCGGCAAGGTTCTACGGTGATGCTTCGACGATGGTGCCTCGACGAAGAAAAATGCGGCACCAGCACATGCCTGAGCCCAGCATGCGCTTCCACAACCCTCGGTCTGATCCGATCTTAGACTGGGAATGAACTTCGTATACCTAAGCCAACCGATGAAATGAGCAGGCGGGTGGGCGGGCATTACATCGACTAAAGAGGCGAGATGCGCAAGCGTGGATTGATAGGGTGGTAGGTGGGTTTAGGCACATCTTCATATTTCTGCATGCCAATGCCATTTTTATGGCTTGTAAATTCATACAATGGTCCCTTAAGCCCTCATGTGATGTTTCATGGCAAGAAGTCTCATTTTCTATTTTTTACAATTTTTGAAACTTTTTACGGTTCAGGATTTTTTAAATTTTTTTCGGAAGGAGTTTTGGCCCCAAACTTGGTAGACGTAATCCTTGTATTTTTGTTGGCATGCACAAAAAGAATCAGCTAAAAACTCGAAGTGTACAAGATTTTGTGACCATTTGAAAAAAGTGTCCCCATTTTAGACACTTTAATGGCTACTGGCAGCAAACCTTTAAAATCTCAAATGCTCTTTAAGGGGGTGTGCATTCTCAAGGTTTGATGAGGGATAGGGGCCAAATATAAGGGCCAAGTACCAGCACCCATCGTACATCATGTGCGCACACCCCCCGGCCCCCCAGATCGTTGGAACCCCAATGCCACCGGTCAGGTTCTCCAACGATGCTCCAGTGATGGTGCCCCGACGAAGAAAATTACGGCACCAGCTCATGCCCGAGCCCAGTATGTGCTGCCACAACCCTCAATCCAATTCGATCTTAGACTAGGAATGAGCTCCATATGCCTAAGCCAACCGACAAAACGAGCGGGCGGGTGGGCGGGCGGGCACTACGTCGACCAGAGAGACAAGATGCGCAAGCCGTGGATCGATAGGGTGGTAGGTGGGTTTTGGCACATCTTCATATTTCTGGGTGCCAATGCCATTTTTATGGCTTCTAAATTCATACAATGGTCCTTTAAGACCTCACGTGATGTTTTATGGCAAGAAGACTCGTTTTCTATTTTTCACGATTTTTGAAACTTTTTGTGGTTCGAGATTTTTTGAAATTTTTTCGGAAAGAGTTTTGGCCCTTAACTTGGTAGACGTGATCCTTGTATTTTTGTTGGCATGCATAAAAAAATTCAGCAAAAAAGTCAAAGTATATAAGATTTTGTGACCATTTGAAAAAGGTGTCCCCATTTCAGACACTTTAACGGCTATTGGCAGCAAACCTGTAAAATCACAAATGCTCTTTAAAGGGGTGTGAGTTCTCGAGGTTTGATGAGGGATAGGGGTCCAATATAAGGGCCAAGTACTAGCACCCATCACACATCATGTGCGCACACCCCCCGGCCCCCCCGATCATCGAAACCCTAATGCCGCCGATCAGGTTCTCTGATGATTATCAGACGATCGTGCCCCGACGCAGAAAAATGCAACACCAGCACATGCCCGAGCCCGGCATATGCTGCCCCAACCCTCTGTCCGATCCGATCTTAGACTGGGAATGAACTCCGTATACATAAGCCAACCAACGGAATGAGCGGGCGGGCGGGCATGCAGGCACTACGCCGGCCAGAGAGACGAGATGCGCAAGCCGTGGATCGATAGGGTGGTAGTTGGGTTTAGGCATATCTTCATATTTCTACGTGCCAATGCCATTTTTCTGGCTTGTAAATTAATACAAAGTTCCCTTAAGCCTTCACCAGAAGTTTCATGGCAAGACAACTCGTTTTCTATTTTTCACGATTTCAAAAAATTTCAAGAATGGTCCCTTAAGCCTTCACGCGAAGTTTCATGGCAAGACGACTCGTTTCCTATTTTTCACGATTTTTGAAACTTTTTGCAGGTCGAGATTTTTTTAAATTTTTTCGAAAGGATTTTGGCCCCAAACTTGGTAGACGTGATCCTTGTATTTTTGTTGGCATGCACAAAACAATTCAGCTAAAAACTCGAAGTGTACAAGATTTTGTGACCATTTGAAAAAAGTGTCCCCATTTCAGACACTTTAATGGCTACTGGCAGCAAACCTGTAAAATCTCAAATGCTCTTTAAGGGGGTGTGAGTTCTCGAGGTTTGATGAGGGATATGGGGCCAATATAAGGGCTAAGTACCAGCACCCATTGCACATCATGTGCGCACACCACCCCCCGACCCCCCCGATCGTCGAAACCCCAATGCTACCGGTCAGGTTCTCTGACGATTCACTAGTGATGGTGTCCCGACGAAGAAAAATGCAGCACCAGCACATGCTCGAGCCCAGCATGTGCTACCACAACCCTTGGTCTGGTCCAATCTTAGACTGGGAATGAACTCCATATGCTTAGACTGGCAATGAACTCCGTATGCCTGAGTCTACCTACAAAATGAGCATGCGGGTGCTCAGCCGGCCAGAGGGACGGGATGCGTAAGCTGGGGATCGGCTGGGTCCCCCTCTACGTGCTGCCGATCCTACTACCCTAACCCTCAGTCCGGTCTGATCTTAGACTAGGAATGAACTCCGTATGCCTAAGCCAACCGACGAAACGAATGGGCGGGCGGGCACTACGCCAGCCAGAGAGACGGAATGTGCAAGCCGTGGATCGATAGGGAGGTAGGTGGGTTTAGGCACATCTTCATATTTCTACGCGCCAATGCCATTTTTATGGCTTGTAAATTCATACAATGGTCTCTTAAGCCTTCACGTGAAGTTTCATGGCAGGACGACTCATTTTCTTGTTTTCATGATTTTTGAAACTTTTTACGGTTCGGGATTTTCTAAAATTTTTTTGTAAGGAGTTTTGGCCCCAAACTTTATAGACCTGATCCTTGTATTTTTTTTGGCATGCACAAAAAAATTCAGCTAAAAACTCGAAGTGTACAAGATTTTGTGACCATTTGAAAAAAGTGTCCCCATTTCAGACACTTTAATGGCTACTGGCAGCAAACCTGTAAAATCTCAAATGCTCTTTAATGGGGTGTGAGTTCTCGAGGTGTGATGAGAGATAGGGGGCCAATATAAGGGCCAAGTTCCAGCACCCATCGCACATCATGTGCGCACACCTCCCGGCTCCCCCGATCGCCGGAACCCCAATGCCGCCGGTCAGGTTCTCCGACGATGGTGCCCCGACGAAGAAAAATATGGCACCAGCACATGCCAGAGCCCAGCATGTGCTGCCACAACCCTCGGTCTGGTCCGATCTTAGACTGGGAATGAACTCTGTATGCCTAAGCCAACCGACGAAACAAGCGGGCGAACAGGCGGGCGGGCACTACGTCGGCCAGAAAGATGGGATGCACAAGCCGTGGATCGATAGGGTGGTAGGTGGGTTTAGGCATATCTTCATATTTCTATGTGCCAATGCCATTTTAATGGCTTGTAAATTCATACAATGGTCCCTTAAGCCTTCACATAAAGTTTCATGGCAAGACGACTCGTTTTCTATTTTTCACGATTTTTGAAACTTTTTACGGTTCGAGATTTTTTAAAATTTTTTCGGAAGGAGTTTGGCCCCAAACTCGGTAGGCATGATCCTTGTATTATTGTTGGCATTTACAAAAAAATTCAGCTTAAAACTCAAAGTGTACAAGATTTTGTGACCATTCGAAAAAAGTGTCCCCATTTTAGACACTTTATTGGCTACTAGCAGCAAACCTGTAAAATCTCAAATGCTCTTTAAGGGGGTGTGAGTTCTTGAGGTTTGATGAGGGATAGGGGGCCAATATATGGGCCAAGTACAAGCACCCATCACACATCATGCGCGCACACCCCCCCGACCCCCCGATCGTCAGAACCGTAATTCTTCCGGTCAGGTTCTCCGACGATGCTCCGGCGATGGTGCCCCGACGAGGAAAAATGTGGCACCAGCACATGCCCGAGCCCAGCACGTGCTACCGCAACCCTCAGTCTGCTTCGATCTTAGACTGGGAATGAACTCTGTATGCGTAGACTGGGAATGAACTTCGTATGCCTAAGTCAACCCACGAAACGAACGTGTGGGCTCTCAGTCAGCCAGAGGGGCGGGATGCAAAATTCGGGGATCAATCGGGCCCACCTTTGCGTGCTGCCGATCCTGCTGCCGCAACCCTCGGTCTGGTCAGATCTTAGACTGGGAATGAACTCTGCATGCCTAGGCCAACCGATGAAACGAGCGAACAGACGGGCGGGCAGTCACTACGCCGGCCAAAGAGACAGGATGCACAAGCCGTGGATCGATAGGGTGGTAGGTGGGTTTAGGTAAATCTTCATATTTTTGCATGCCAATGCCATTTTTATGGCTTGTAAATTCATACAATGGTTCCTTAAGCCTTGACATGAAGTTTCATGGCAAGACGACTTGTTTTCTATTTTTCACAATTTTTGAAACTTTTTACGGTTCGAGATTTTTTAAAATTTTTTTGAAAGGAGTTTGGCCCCAAACTTGGTAGACGTGATCCTTGTATTTTTGTTGGCATGCACAAAAAAATTCAGCTAAAAACTCGAAGTGTACAAGATTTTGTGACCATTTGAACAAAGTGTCCCCATTTCAGACACTTTAATGGCTACTGCTAGCAAACCTATAAAATCTCAAATGCTCTTTAAGGGGGTGTGAGTTCTCAAGGTTTGATGAGGGATAGGGGGCCAATATAAGGGCCAAGTACCAGCACCCATCACACATCATGTGCGCACACCCCCCCGGCCCCCCCGATCGTCGGAACCCCAATGCCGCCAGTCAGGTTCTCCGACGATGCTCTGACGATGGTGCCCCGACGAAGAAAAATATGGCACCAACTCATCCCTGGGCCCAGCATGTGCTGCCGTAACCCTCGGTACGATCTGATCTTAGACTGGGAATGAACTCAGTATGCCTAAGTCCACCCACGAAATGAGCGTACGGGCACTCAACCGACCAAAGGGGCGAGATGCGTAAGCCGAGGATCAGTCGGGTCCCCCTCTACGTGCTGTCGATCCTACTGTCGCAACCCTCGATTCGGTCTGATCTTAGACTGGGAATGAACTCCGTATGCCTAATCCAACCGACGAAACGAGCGAGCGAGCGAGCGGGCGGGCACTATGCCGATCGAGAGACGGGATGCGCAAGCCGTGGATCGATAGGGTGGCAGGTGGGTTTAGGCACATTTTCATATTTCTGTGTGCCAATGCCATTTTTATGGCTTGTAAATTAATGCAATGGTCTCTTAAGCCTTCACGTGAAGTTTCATGGCAAGATGACTCATTTTCTATTCTTCACAATTTTTGAAACTTTTTGTGGTTCGAGATTTTTTAAAATTTTTTCATAAGGAGTTTTGGCCCCAAACTTGGTAGACATGATCATTGTATTTTTGTTGGAATGCATAAAAAAATCAGCTAAAAACTCGAACTGTATAAGATTTTGTGACCATTTGAAAAAAGTGTCCCCATTTCAGACACTTTAATGGCTACTGGCAGCAAACCTGTAAAATCTCAAATGCTCTTTAAGGGGGTGTGAGTTCTCGAGGTTCGATGAGGGATAGGGGGCCAATATAAGGGCCAAGTACCAGCACCAATCGTACATCATGTGTGCACACCCCTTGGGCCCCCGATCGTCGGAACCCTAATGTCGCTGATTAGGTTCTCCGACGATGCTCCGGTGATGGTGCCCTGACGAAGAAAAATGTGGAACCAGCACATGCCCGACCTAGCATGTGCTGCCGCAACCCTCGGACCGGTCCGATCATAGACTGGGAATGAACTCCATATGTTTAGGCTGGGAATGAACTCCGTATGCCTAAGTCAACCCACGGAACGAGCGGGCGGGCGCTCAGTCCGCCAGAGGGGCGTGATGCGTAAGCCGAGGATTGGCCGGGTCCGCTTCTGCGTGCTATCGATCCTGCTGCCGCAACCCTCAGTCTGATCTGATCTTAGACTGGGAATGAATGCCCTATGCGTAAGCGAACCGACGAAAATAGCGGGTGGGCAGATGGGCAGGCACAACGTCGGCTAGAGAGACGGGATGCGCAAGCCATGGATCGATAGGGTGGTAGGTGGGTTTAGGCACATCTTCATATTTCTGCGTGCTAATGCCATTTTTATGGCTTGAAAATTCATACAATGGGCCCTTAAGCCTTCACGTAAAGTTTCATGGCAAGACGACTCATGTTTTATTTTTCACAATTTTCCAAACTTTTTTCAGTTTGGGATTTTTGAAAATTTTTTCGATGGGATTTTTGGCCCCAAACTTGGTAGAAGTGATCCTTGTATTTTTGTTAGCATGCACAAAAAAAATTCAGCTAAAAACTTGAAGTGTACAAGATTTTGTGACCTTTTGAAAAAAGTGTCCCCATTTGAGACACTTTAATGGCTACTGGCAGCAAACCTGTAAAATGTCAAATGCTCTTTAAGGGGGTGTGAGCTCTCGAGGTTTGATGAGGGATAGGGGGCCAATATAAGGGCCAAGTACCAGCACCCATCACATATCATGTGCACACACCCCCTGGCCCCCCCGATCGATGGAACCCCAATGCTACCGGTTAGGTTCTTCGACGATGCTCCGGCAATGGTACCCAACGAAGAAAAATGTGGCACCAGTACATGCCCGGGCCCAGTATGTGCTATCGCAACCCTCAATCCGGTCCGATCTTAGACTGCGAATGAACTCCGTATGCCTAAGCCGACGGATGAAACGAGCGAGCGGACGGGCGGGCGAGTACTATGCCGGCCAGAGAGACGGGATGCGCAAGCCAAGGATCGATAAGGTGGTAGGTGGGTTTAAGCACATCTTCATATTTCTATGTGCCAATGCCATTTTATGGCTTGTAAATTCGTAGAATTGTCCCTTAAGCCTTCACGCGAAGTTTCATGGCAAGACGACTCGTTTTCTATTTTTCACGATTTTTGAAACTTTTGGCGGTTTGGGATTTTTTTTAATTTTTTCGAAAGGATTTTGGCCCCAAACTTGGTAGACATGATCCTTGTATTTATGTTGGCATGCACAAAAAAATTCAGCTAAAAACTCGAAGTGTACAAGATTTTGAGACCATTTGAAAAAAGTGTCCCCATTTCAGACACTTTAATGGCTACTGGTAGCAAACCTGTAAAATCTCAAATGCTCTTTAACAGGGTGTGAGTTCTCGAGCTTTGATGAGGGATAGGGGGCCAATATAAGGGCCAAGTACCAGCACCCATCGCACATCATGTGCGCACACCCCCCGGCCCCCCGATCACTGGAACCCCAATGCCGCCGGTTAAGTTCTCTGGCAATGCTCCGACGATGGTGCCCCGACGAAGAAAAATGCGTCACCAGCACATGCCCGAACCCAGCATGTGCTGTCGCAACCCTCAGTTCGGTCCGATCTAAGACTGGGAATGAACTCCGTATGCCTAAGCCAACCGATGAAACGACCGGACGGGCGGGAGGGCAGGCACTACACCGGCCAGAGAGACGGGATGCGCAAGCCGTGGATCGATAAGGTGGTTGGTGGGTTTAGGCACATCTTCATATTTCTGCATGCCAATGCCATTTTTATGGCTTGTAAATTCATACAATGGTCCCTTAAGCCTTCACGTGAAGTTTCATGGCAAGACGACTCATTTTCTATTTTTCACGATTTTCAAAACTTTTTACGGATCGAGATTTTTTAAAATTTTTTCAGAAGGATTTTTGGCCCCAAACTTGGTAGACATGATCCTTGTACAAGATTTTGTGACCATTTGAAAAAAAGTGTCCCCATTTCAGACACTTTAATGGCTACTGGCAGCAAACCTATAAAATCTCAAATGCTCTTTACGGGGGTGTGAGTTGTCGAGGTTTAATAAGGGATAGGGGGCCAATATAAGTGCCAAGTACCAGCACCCATTGCAAATCATGTGCGCACACCCCCCCAGCCCCCCGATCGTCGGAACCCCAATGCCGCCAGTCAGGTTCTCCGATGATGCTCCGACGATGGTGCCCAACGAAGAAAAATGTGGCACCAGCACATGCCCGGGCCCAGCTTATGCTGTCAGAACCCTCGATCCTATCTGATCTTAGACTGGGAATGAACTCCGTATGCTTAGACTAGGAATGAACTCCGTATGCCTAAGTCAACCCACGAAACAAGCGTGCGGGCATTTAGCCAGCTAGAGGGGCGGGATGCGTAAGCCGGGGATTGGTCGGGTCCCCCTCTGTGTGCTGGCGATCCTACTGCCGTAACCCTCGGTTCGATCCGATCTTAGACTGGGAATGAACTTCGTAAGCCTAAGCCAACCGACGAAATGAGCGAGCGACCGGACGGGCACTATACCGGCCAAAGAGACAGGATGCGCAAGTCATGGATTGATAGGGTGGTAGGTGGGTTTATTCACATCTTCATATTTGTGCAAGCCAATGCCATTTTTATGGCTTGTAAATTCATGCAATGGTCCCTTAGGCCTTCACATGAAGTTTCATGGCAAGACGACTGGTTTTCTATTTTTCACGATTTTTGAAACTTTTTACGGTACGGGATTTTTTTAAATTTTTTTGGAAGCATTTTTGGCCCCAAACTTGGTAGATGTGATCCTTGTATTTTTGTTAGCATGCCAAAAACAAATCAGCTAAAAACTCGAAGTGTACCAGATTTTGTGACCATTCAAAAAAAGTGTCCCCATTTTAGACACTTTAATGGCTACTGGCTGTAAACCTGTAAAATCTCAAATGCTCTTTAAGGGGGTGTGAGTTCTGGAGGTTTCATGAGGGATAGAGGGCCAATATAAGGGCCAAGTGCCAGCACCCATCGCACATCAAGTGCGCACACACCCCCCCGACCCCCCCGATCGTCGGAACCCCAATGCCGTCGGTCAGGTTCTCCGGCGATGCTCCAGCGATGGTGCCCCGACGAAGAAAAATGCAGCACCAGCACATGCCCAAGCCTAGCATGTGCTGCCGCAACCCTCGGTCCAATCCGATCTTAGATTGGGAATGAACTTCGTATGCCTAAGTCAACCCACGAAATGAGCGTGCGGGCGCTCAGCCGGCCACAGGGGCGGGATGCGCAAGCCGGGGATCGGTCGGGTCCCCCTTTGCGTGCTATCGATCCTGCTATTGCAACCCTCGGTCTGGTCTAATCTTAGACTGGGAATGAACTCCGTATGCCTAAGCCAACCGACGAAACGAGCGGGTGAGCACTACGAAGGCCATAGAGACGAGATGCACAAGTCGTGGATCGGTAGGGTGGTAGGTGGGTTTAGGCACATCTTCATATTTTTGCGTGGCAATGCCATTTTTATGGCTTGTAAATTCAAACAATGGTCCCTTAAGCCTTCACGTGAAGTTTCATGGCAAGACAACTCGTTTTCTATTTTTCACGATTTTTGAAATTTTTGCTGTTCGGGATTTTTTAAAATTTTTTTGGAAGGAGTTTTCACCCCATACTTGGTAGATGTGATCCTTGTATTTTTGTTGGCATGCACAAAAAAATTCAGCTAAAAACTTGAAGTGTACAAGATTTTGTGACCATTTGAAAAAAGTGTCCCCATTTCAAAAACTTTAATGGCTACTGGCAGCAAACCTGTAAAATCTCAAATGCTTTTTAAGGGGGTGTGAGTTCTCAAGGTTTGATGAGGGATAGGGGGCCAATATAAGGGCCAAGTACCAGCACCCATCGCACATCATGTGCGCACACCCCCCGGCCCCCCGATCGTCGGAACCCCAAAGGCGTCGGCCAGGTTCTCCGGCGATGGTGCCCCGACGAAGAAAAATACGACACAGCACATGCTCGATCCCAGCATCTGCTGCCGCAATGCTCGGTCGGGTTCGATCTTAGACTAGGAAAGCACTCCGTATGCTCAACCGACCAGAGGGGAAGGATGCGCAAGCCGGGGATCAATCGGGTCCCCCTCTGCGTGCTGTCGATCCTGCTGTCGCAACCCTCGGTCCGGTTCAATCTTAGTCTATGAATGAACCCCGTATGCCTAAGCCAACAGATGAAACGAGCGGATGGGTGGGCGGGCACTACGCCAGCCAGAGAGATGGGATACGCAAGCCGTGGATCGATAGGGTGGTAGGTGGGTTTAGGCACATCTTAATATTTCTACGTGCCAATGCCATTTTTATGGCTTGTAAATTCATGCAATGGTCCCTTAAGCCTTCACGTGAAGTTTCATGGCAAGACGACTCCTTTTCTTTTTTTTTCACGATTTTCAAAAATTTTTACGGTTTAAGATTTTTTAAATTTTTTTTGGCTGGAGTTTTCGCCTCAAACTTGGTAGACGTGATCCTTTTATTTCTGTTCGCACGCATAAAAAAATCAGCTAAAAACTTAAAGTGTACAAGATTTTGTTGCCATTTGAAAAAAATGTCCCTATTTCAGATACTTTAATGGCTACTGGCAGCAAACATGTAATATCTCAAATGCTCTTTAAGGGGGTATGAGTTCTCGAGGTTTGATGAGGGATAGGGGGCCAATATAAGGGCCAAGTACCAGCACCCATCGCACATCATGTGCGCACTTCCCCCCGGCCCCCTGATCGTCGGAACCCCAATGCCGTCGGTCAGGTTCTCCGATGATGCTCCGACGATGGTGCCCCGACGAAGAAAAATGTGGCACTAGCACATGCCCGAGCCCAGCATGTGCTGTCGCAACCCTCAGTCCGGTCTGATCTTAGATTGGGAATGAACTCCGTATGCTTAGACTGGGAATGAACTCCATATGCCTAAGTCAACCCACGAAACGAGTGAGCGGGCACTCAGCCGGCCAGAGAGACGGGATGCGCAAGCCGTGGATCGATAGGGTGGTAGGTGGGTTTAGGCACATCTTCATATTTCTGTGTGCCAATGCCATTTTTATGGCTTGTAAATTCATACAATGGTCCCTTAAGCCTTCACGTGAAGTTTCATGGTAAGACGACTCGTTTTCTATTTTTCACGATTTTTGAAACTTTTTACGGTTCGGGATTTTTTAAAATTTTTTCAAAAAGATTTTTGGCCCAAACTTGGTAGACGTAATCCTTGTATTTTTGTTGGTATGCATAAAAAAATTCAGCTAAAAACTAGAAGTGTACAAGATTTTATGACCATTCGAAAAAAGTGTGCCCATTTCAGACACTTTAATGGCTACTGGCAGCAAACCTATAAAATCTCAAATGCTCTTTAAGTGGGTGTGAGTTCTTGAGGTTTGATGATGGATAGGGGGCCAATATAAGGGCCAACTACCAGCACCCATCGCACAACATGTGCGCACACCCCCCCTCGGCCCCCCCGATTGTCGGAACCCCAATGCCGCCAGTCAGGTTCTCCAGTGATGCTCCGGCAATGGTGCCCCAGTGAAGAAAAATGTGGCACCAGCATATGCCTGAGACCAGTATGTGCTGCTGCAACCCTCGGTCCGATCCGATCTGAGACTGGGAATGAACTTAGTATGCCTAAGTCAACCCACGAAACGAGCGTGCGGGCACTCAGTCGACCAAAGGGGTGGGATGCGCAAGCCGGGGATCAATTGGTCCCCTTCTACGTGCTACCGATCCTGCTACCACAAATGTAGGTCTGATCCAATCTGAGACTGGGAATGAACTCTGTATGCCTAACCCAACCGACGAAACGAGCGGGTGAACGGGCGGGCGGGCACTACACCGGCCAGAGAGACGGGATGCGCAAGCCGTGGATCGATAGGGGGTAGGTGGGTTTAGGCACATCTTCATATTTCTACGTGCCAATGCCATTTTTATGGCTTGTAAACTCATACAATGGTCCCTTAAGCCTTCATGTGAAGTTTCATGGCAAGACTACTCGTTTTCTATTTTTCACGATTTTCAAAACTTTTTACGGATCGAGATATTTTAAAATTTTTTCGAAAGGAGTTTTGGCCCCAAACTTGGTGGACGTGATCCTTGTATTTTTGTTGGCATGCACAGAAGAATTCAGCTAAAAACTCGAAGTGTACAAGATTTTCTGACCATTTGAAAAAAGTGTCCCCATTTCAGAAACTTTAATGGCTACTGGCAGTAAACCTGTAAAATCACAAATGCTCTTTAAGGGGTGTGAGTTCTCGAGGTTTGATGAGGGATAGGGGCCAATATAAGGGCCAAGTACCAGCACCATCGCACGTCATGTGCGCACACCCCTCGATCGTCGGAACCCCAATGCCGTCGGTCAGGTTCTCCTGCGATGCTCCGACAATGGTACCCCGATGAAGAAAAATGTGGCACCAGCACATGCCCGAGCCCAACATGTGCTGTCGTAACCCTCGGTCCAATCTGATCTTAGACTGGGAATGAACTCCGTATGCTTAAACTGAGAATGAACTCCGTATGCCTAAGTCAACCCATGAAACAAGCGTGCGAGCGTTCAGCCGGCCAGAGGGGCAGGATGCGCAAGCCGGGGATCGCTCAGGTTCCCCTCTACGTGCTACCGATCCTGCAGCCGCAACCCTCGATCCAATCTGACCTTAGACTGGGAATGAACTCCGTATGCCTAAGCCAACCGATGAAACAAGCGAGCGGACGGGCGGGCGGGCACTACGTCGGCCAGAGAGACGGGATGCGCAAGCCGTGGATCAATAGGGTGGTAGGTGGGTTTAGCCACATCTTCACATTTCTGCGTGCCAATGCCATTCTTATGGCTTGTAAATTCATACAATGGTCCCTTAAGCCTTCACGTGAAGTTTCATGGCAAGATGTCTCGTTTTTTATTTTTCATGATTTTTGAAACTTTTTACGGTTCGAGATTTTTTAAAGTTTTTTCGGAAAGAGTTTTGGCCCCAAACTTGGTAGACGTGATCCTTGTATTTTTTTTGGCATGCACAAAAAAATTCAGCTAAAAAGTCGAAGTGTACAAGATTTTGTGACCATTTGAAAAAAGTGTCCCCATTTCGGACACTTAATGGCTACTGATAGCAAACCTATAAAATCTCAAATGCTCTTTAAGGGGGTGTGAGTTCTCAAGGTTTGATGAGGGATAGGGGGCCAATATAAGGGCTAAGTACCAGCACCCATCGCACATCATGTGCGTACACCCCCTGGCCCCCCCGATCGCCGGAACCCCAATGCTGTCGGTCAGGTTCTCCGGCGATGCTCTGGCGATGGTGCCCCGACGCTAAAAAATACGACACCAGCACATGCTCGAGCCCAGCATGTGCTGTCGTAACCCTCGGTCCGGTCTGATCTTAAACTGGGAATGAACTCTATATGCCTAACTAAACCCACGAAACGAGCGTACGGGCGTTCAGCCGGCCAGAACGGTGGGATGCGCAAGCCGAGAATCGATCGGGTCCCCCTCTGTGTGCTATGGATCCGGCTGCCGCAAGCCTCGGTCCGGTCCAATCTTAGACTGGGAATGAACTCCTTATGCTTAAGCCAACCGACAAAATGAGCAGGCGGGTTGGCGGGCGGGCACTACGCCGCCCAGAGAGACGGGATGCGCAAGCCGTGTATCGATAGGGTGGTACGTGGGTTTAGGCACATCTTCATATTTTTGCACGCCAATGCCATTTTTATGGCTTGTAAATTCACACAATGGTCCCTTAAGCCTTCACGTGAAGTTTAATGGCAAGACGACTCGTTTTCTATATTTCAAGAATTTGGAAACTTTTTACAGTTCGGGATTTTTTAAACTTTTTTTGAAAGAGTTTTGGCCCCAACCTTGGTAGACGTGATCCTTGTATTTTTGTTGGCATGCACAAAAAAATTCAGATAAAAACTCGAAGTGTACACGATTTTGTGACCATTTGAAAAAAGTGTCCCCAATTCAGACACTTTAACGGCTACTGGCAGCAAACCTGTAAAATCTCAAATGCTCTTTAAGGGGGTGTGAGTTCTTGGGTTTGACGAAGGATAGGGGGCCAATATGAGGGCCAAGTACCAGCACCCATCGCACATCATGTGCGCACACCCCTCGACCCCCTCGATCGTCGAAACCCCAATGCCGTCGGTCAGGTTCTCCGGTGATGCTTTGATGATAGTGCCCCGATGAAGAAAAATGCGGCACCAGCACATGCTCGAGTCCAGCATCTGCTACCGTAACCCTCGGTCCGATCCGATCTTTGACTGGGAATGAACTCCGTATGCTTAGACTGGGAATGAACTCCATATGCCTAAGTCAACCCACGAAACGAGCGTACGGGATGTGCAAGTCGGGGATCGGTCGAGTCCCCCTCTGTATGTTGTCGATCCTGCTGCCGCAACCCTCTGTCTGGTCTGATCTTACACTGGGAATGAACTCCGTATGCCTAACCCAACCGACGAAACGAACGGGCGGGCGGGCGGGCAGGCACTACGCCGGCCAGCGAGACGGGATGCGCAAGCCGTGGATCGATAGGGTGGTAGGTGGGTTTAGGCACATCTTTATATTTCTGCATGCCAATACCATTTTTATGGCTTGTAAATTCATACAATGGTCCCTTAAGCCTTCGCGTCGAGTTTCATGGCAAGACGACTCATTTTCTATTTTTCACGATTTTTGAAACTTTTTGCGGTTTATGATTTTTTAAAATTTTTTTGGAAGGAGTTTTGGCCCCAAACTTGGTAGACATGATCCTTGTATTTTTGTTGGCATGCACAAAAAAATTCAGCTAGAAACTCGAAGTGTACAAGATTTTGTGACCATTTGAAAAAAGTGTCCCCATTTCAAACATTTTAATAGCTACTGGCAGCAAACCTGTAAAATCTCAAATGCTCTTTAAGCGGATGTGAGTTCTCAAGGTTTGATGAGGGATAGGGGGCCAATATAAGGGCCAAGTACCAGCACCCATCGCACATCATGTGCGCACACCCCCCTCAGCCCACCGATCGCCAGAACCCCAATGCCGTCGGTACTCCAATGTCGTCGGTTAGGTTCTCCGATGATGCTCCGACGATGGTGCCTCAGTGAAGAAAAATGTGGCACCAACACAAGCCTGAGCCCAGTATGTGCTGTCTTAACCCTCGGTCCAGTCCGATCTTTGACTGGGAATGAACTCGTATGCTTAGACTGGGAATGAACTCCGTATGCCTAAGTCAACCCACGAAATGAGCGTGCGGGTGCTCAGCCGGCCAGTGGGGTGGGATGCGCATGCCAGGGATCGGCTGGGTCCCCCTCTGTGTGCTGTTGATCCTGGTGCTGTAACCCTTAGTCCGATCCGATCTTAGACTAGGAATGAACTCCATATGCCTAAGCCAACCGACGAAACGAGCGGACGGGCAGGCGGGCAGGCATTACGTCGACTAGAGAGATGGGATGCGTAAGCCATGGATTGATAGGGTGGTAGGTGGGTTTAGGCACATCTTCATATTTCTACATGCCAATGCCATTTTTATTTCATGTAAATTCATATAATGGTCCCTTAAGCCTTCATGTGAAGTTTCATGGCAAGACAACTCGTTTTCTATTTTTCATGATTTTTGAAACTTTTTACGGTTCGAGATTTTTTAAACTTTTTTGGAAGGAGTTTTGGCCCCAAACTTTGTAGACATGATCTTTGTGTTATTGTTGGCATGCACAAATAAATTCAGATAAAAACTTGAAGTGTACAAGATTTTGTGACCATTTGAAAAAAGTGTCCCAATTTCAAACACTTTAATGGCTACTGGCAGCAAACCTGTAAAATCTCAAATGCTCTTTAAGGGGGTGTGAGTTCTCGAGGTTTGATGAGGGATAGGGGGCCAATATAATGGCCAAGTACCAGCACCCATCGCACATCATGTGCGCACACCCCCGGCCGCCCCGATCACCGAAACCCCAATGCCGTCGGTCAGGCTCTCCGGCGATGCTCCGGTGATAGTGCCCCGACGAAGATAAATTCGGCACTAGCACATGCCCGAGCCCAGCATGTGCTGTCGCAACCCTCAGTCCGATCGAATCTTAGATTGGGAATAACCTTCGTATGCTTTGACTGGGAATGAACTCCGTATGCCTAAGTCAACCCACGAAACGAGCGTACGGTCGCTCAGCGGATTCTTAATAGGCAAGTTTGACTTACAGGAGAAGAATTCTAAGAGGAGAGGGATTCTTAACGGGCAAGTTTGTATGGTTATAAATAGGGGAAGTCTCTACAGGGTTAGGTATGAGAAAAAGATGTAAGAGAGTTGTAGGGTTTTGTGGGATAGCCACCCTATAAGAGTATTGGGGCTCTATGTCTTATGGGTGTGTATGCCCAACACGTGCCGATGGTGGTCGAGGCAACCGTCTGCACCAAGGGCCATCTTCTACCAATGCTCATCGAGGCATGCATGTATCGATGGTGGTCAAGGCAAGTGCCTATTCCAAGGGCCAACTTGCCGGCCAGAGGGACGGGATGTGCAAGCTGGGGATCAGTCGGTTCCCCCTCCGCATGCTGCCAATCCTGCTACCGTAACCCTCGATCCAGTCCGATCTTAGATTGGGAATGAACTCTGTATGCCTAAGCCAACCGACTTGATTCCTTTATTAACTTTGTATAACACAAGAATTACTAACTTTTCTAATTCAACTTACTCATATAGGGCAGAATTCTTGTAAATTTTGGCAAAATCAATTCCAAGTTCAGCTTCTATCGAAGTGGACAGTGCCTCATGGTGCGACAGGGTCCGGGCACAACGGGGCTCTCACCCTCTCCGGTGCCCCTTTCCAGGGGACTTGGGCCCGGTCCGCCGCTGAGGACGCTTCTCCAGACTACAATTCAGACGTCGATCCTGCTGTCGCAACCCTTGGTCTGGTCTGATCTTAGACTGGGAATGAACTTCGTATGCCTAAGCCAACCAATGAAACGAGCGGGCTTACGCATTATGCCTCTTCGACTGGCTCAGCGCCCGCATGCTCATTTCGTCGGTTGACTTATTCATATTCTTTGTTTGGATCTTTGCTTTATTAGTTACTATGTCTTTAATTAACACTTTGGTGGATTCTTAACAATATTTTAAGGCTCACAACCAAAATTCAAATATTTTCATTTGAAAATTTTAGAGATTCACACCAGCAAGTCAAAGTTTTACCACCATCGGCACACGCTGGGCCCTGGTGTGGGCGGTTGCCTCGACCACCATCTGGTGCAGGCGGTTGCCTTGACCACCATCGGCACATGCTAGGCCCCGTAATCGTCGAAACCCCCAATGATGTCGGTTAGGTTCTCTGATGATGCTCTGATGAAGGTACCCCAGGCGAAAAAAAGTGGCACCAGGTGCCGACGAAGTCCTAAAAGTAACATCCGCCGATCCTTGGTCGGCATCGTTTATGGTTGAGACTAGGACGGTATCATTGAATGACCAGGCTTCCCATTATGATATTTACACCTTTGATTTGGGATGTGTTCTTCTTATTTCTGCGTGCCAATTTCATTTTTATGGCTTGTAAATTCATACAATGGTCCCTTAAGCCTTCACGTGAGTTCTTGAGGTTTGTTGAGGGATTGATCTCTAAAGTTATCTCCTAAGTGGTAAAATAGTTTCCAAGGCTCTCTTCTCTTTGTAGAATGATTTCTAATTCATCCTGTCAATAACAAACAAGTTGTCTCTAGAACATAGCTTATGAAAAAACGCAAAAGCCACAAAAAAGAAAAAATGTAAATTTCTACTATATTTTTATTTTAATAGCTTAGATAGCTTGAATATATGATATTAAACATGTCTAAATGGTTGAACTTCAAATAATTAATACAATTCGAAAAATTATCAATTTCAAATTGTTATGACTTTTTATTTTGTCATAAAACAAATGTTTTTGTTCATATAAGTTTGTTTGAAATAAAATAATATGATAATATTATATTATATTATAATATTAAATAATAATTATTATAATATTATTATTATTTTTAATATTTAATAATTAAATATTATATTAAATTAGTATAATTTGGTGCCCTAGTGAAGAAAAATACGGCACCAGCACATGCTCGAGCCCAGCACGTGCTACCGCAACCCTCAGACCGGTCTGAGCTTAGACTGGGAATAAACTCTGTATGCTTAGACTGGGAATGAACTCCGTATGCCTAAGTCAACCCACAAAACGAGCGACCAGAGGGGTGGGATGCCGAAGCCGGGGATCGACCGGGTCCCCCTCCGTGTGCTACCGATCCTACTGCCACAACCCTCGGTCTGGTCTAATCTTACATTGGGAATGAACTCCGTATGCCTAAGCCAACCGACGAAACGAGCGAACGGACAGGCGGGCGGGCACTACGCCGGCCAGAGAGACGGGATGCGCAAGTCGTGCATCGATAGGGTGGTAGGTGGGTTTAGGTACATCTTCATATTTTTGCATGCCAATGCCACTTTTATGGCTTGTAAATTCATACAATGGTCCCTTAAGCCTTCACGTGAAGTTTCATGGCAAGACGACTCGTTTTCTATTTTTCACGATTTTCAAAACTTTTTACGGTTCAGGATTTTTTATAATTTTTTCGGAAGGAGTTTTAGCACCAAACTTGGTAGATGTGATCCTTGTATTTTTTTTGGCATTTATAAAAAAATTCAGCCAAAAACTTGAAGTGTATAAGATTTTGTGACTATTTGAAAAAAGTTTCCCCATTTCAGACACTTTAATTGCTACTGGCAGCAAACCTGTAAAATCTCAAATGCTCTTTAAGGGGGTTTGAGTTCTCGAGGTTTGATGAGAGATAGGGGGCCAATATAAGGGCCAAGTACCAGCAGCCATCGCACATCATTCGCGCACACCCCCCAGCCCCCCCGATCGTCGGAACCCCAATGACGCCGGTCAGGTTCTCCGATGATGCTCCGGCGATGGTGCCCCAGCGAAGAAAAATACGGCACCAGCACATGCCCGAGCCCAGCATGTGCTACAGCAACCCTCGGTCCAATCCGATCTTAGACTTGGAATGAACTCCGTATGCTTAGACTGGGAATGAACTCCGTATGCCTAAGTCAACCCACGAAACGAGCGTGTGGGCGTTCAGTGGGCCAGAGTGGCGGGATGCGCAAGCCGGGGATTGGTCGGGTCCCCCTCTGCGTGCCACCGATCCTGCTACCACAACCCTCAGTCTGATCCATTCTTAGACTAGGAATGAACTTCGTATGCCTAAGCCAACCGATGAAACGAGTAGACGGGCAGGCAGTACGTCGGTCAGAGAGACGGGATACGCAAGCCGTGGATCGATAGGGTGGTAGGTGGGTTTAGGCACATCTTCATATTTCTGCGTGCCAATGCCATTTTTATGGCTTGTAAATTCATACAATCGTCCCTTAAGCCTTCATGTGAAGTTTCATGGCAAGACGACTCGTTTTCTATTTTTCATTATTTTTGAAACTTTTTACTGTTCGAGATTTTTTAAAATTATTTCGGGTGGAGTTTTGGCCCTAAACTTGGTAGACGTGATCCTTTTATTTTGTTCGTATGCACAAAAAAATTCAGCTAAAAACTCTAAGTGTACAAGATTTTGTGACCATTCGAAAAAAGTGTCCCCATTTCAAACACTTTAATGGCTACTGGTAGCAAACCTGTAAAATCTCGAATGCTCTTTAAGGGGTTGTGAGTTCTCAAGGTTTGATGAGGGATAGGGGGCCAATATAAGGGCCAAGTACCAGCACCCATCGCACATCATGTGCGCACACCCCCCCCGGCCCCCCCGATCGCCGGAACCCCAATGCCGCCAGTCAGGTTCTCCGACGATGCTTTGACAATGGTGCCCCAACGATGAAAATTACGGCACCAGCACATGTCCGAGCCCAGCATGTGCTGCCGCAATCCGCGGTCCGGTCCGATCTTAGACTGGCAATGAACTCCGTATGCTTAGACTGGGAATGAACTTCGTATGCTTAAATCAACCCACGAAACGATCATCCGGGCGATCAGCCGGCCAGAGGGGCGGGATGCACAACTCGAGGATCGGTCGGGTCCCCCTCTATGTGTTATCGGATCTACTACCACAACCCTTGATGTGGTCTGATCTTAGACTGGGAATGAACTCCGTATGCCTAAGCCAACCGATGAAACGAGCGAGCGGGCGGGCACTACGCCAGCTTAGAGACGGGATGCGCAAGTCACGGATCGATAGGGTGGTAGTTGGGTTTAGGCACATCTTATATTTCTGTGTGCCAATGCCATTTTTATTGCTTGTAAATTTATACAATGGTCCCTTAAGCCTTCACGTGAAGTTTCATGGCAAGACGACTCGTTTTCTATTTTCCACAATTTTCAAAACCTTTTACGGTTTGAGATTTTTCAAAATTTTTTCGGAAGGAGTTTCAGCCCCAAACTTGGTGGACGTGATCCCTGTATTTTTTTTGGCATGCACAAAAAAATTCAGCTAAAAACTCTAAGTTTATAAGATTTTGTGACCATTTGAAAAAAGTGTCCCCATTTTAGAGACTTTAATGGCTACTAGCAACAAACCTGTAAAATCTCAAATGCTCTTTAAGGGGGTATGAGTTCTCGAGGTTTGGTGAGGGATAGGGGGCCAATATAAGGGCCTAGTACCAGCACCCATCACACATCATGTGCGCACACCCCCCTGATCATCGAAACCCCAATGCCGTCGGCCAGGTTCTCCGATGATGCTCCGACGATGGTGCCCCGGTGAAGAAAAATGCGGCACCAGCACATGCCCGAGCCCACATGTGTTGCCGCAACCCTCGGTTCGGTCCGATCTTAGACTGGGAATGAACTCCGTATGCCTAACTCAACCCATGAAACAAGCATGCAGGCGCTCAGCTGGCCAGAGGGGCGCTATGCGTATGTCGGGGATCAGTCGGGTCCCCCTCTACCTGCTTCCAATCCTGCTACCACAACCCTTGGTCTGATTCGATCTTAGACTGGGAATGAACTCTGTATGCCTAAGCCAACCGATGAAACGAGCGGGCAGGTGGGCGGGCACTACGTCGGCCAGAGAGACGGGATGCGTAAGTCGTGGATCGATAGGGTGGTAGGTGGGTTTAGGCACATCTTCATATTTCTGCATGCCAATGAAATTTTATGGCTTGTAAATTCATACAATGGTCCCTTAAGCCTTCATGTGAAGTTTCATGGCAAGACGACTCATTTTTTATTTTTCACGATTTTAGAAACTTTTTACGGTTTGAGATTTTTTAAAATTTTTTCAGAAGGAGTTTTAGCCCCAAACTTGGTAGACGTGATCCTTGTATTTTTGTTGGCATACACAAAACAATTCAGCTGAAAACTTGAAGTGTACAAGATTTTGTGACCATTTGAACAAAGTGTCCCCATTCCAGACACTTTATTGGCTACTGGCAGCAAACCTGTAAAATCTGAAATGCTTTTTAAGGGGGTGTGAGTTCTCGAGGTTTGATGAGGGATAGGGGGCCAATATAAGGGCCACATACCAGCACCCTTGGCACATCATGTGCGCACACCCCCCGGCCCCCCCGATCATCGAAACCCCAATGCCTTTGGTCAGGTTCTCCGGCGATGCTCCGACGATGGTGCCCCGATGAAGAAAAATGCGGCACAAGCACATGCCTGAGCCTAGCATGTGCTGTCGCAACCATCGGTCCGGTCCAATCTTAGACTGGGAATGAACTCCGTATGCTTAGACAGGGAATGAACTCCGTATGCCTAAGTCAATGCACGAAACAAGCATGCGGGCGCTCAGCCGGCCAGAGGGGTAGGATTTGCAAGCCGGGGATCGGTCGGGTTCCCCTCTGCCTGCTGCTGAACCGGCTACCGCACCCTTCAATCTGGCCTAATCTTAGAGTGGGAATGAACTCCGTATGCCTAAGCCAACCGACGAAATGAGCGGGCGGGTAGGCACTACGCTGGCCAAAGAGACGGGATGCGCAAGCCGTGGATCGAAATGGTGTTAGGTGGGTTTAGGCACATCTTCATATTTCTGCATGCCAGTGCCATTTTTATTGCTTGTAAATTCATACAATGGTCCCTTAAGGCTTCAAGTGAAGTTTCATGGCAAGACGACTCGTTTCTATTTTTCACGATTTTCAAAACTTTTTACGGTTCGAGATTTTTTAAAATTTTTTCAGAAGGAGTTTTGGTCCCAAACTTGGTATACATGATCCTTGTATTTTTGTTGGCATGCACAAAAAAATTCAGCTAAAAACTCGAAGTGTACAAGATTTTGTGACCATTTGAAAAAAGTGTCCCCATTTCAGACACTTTAATGGCTACTGGCAGCAAACCTGTAAAATCTCAAATGCTCTTTAAGAAGGTGTGAGTTCTCAAGGTTTGATGAGGGATAGGGGGCCAATATAAGGGCAAAGTACCAGCACCCATCGCACATCATGTGCGTACACCCCACCGGCCCCCCCGATCGCCGTAACCCCAATGCCGCCGATCAAGTTCTCCGACGATGCTCCGACGATGGTGCCCCGACGAAGAAAAATGCGGCACCAGCACATGCTCGAGCCCAGTATGTGTTGCCGTAACCCTCGGTCCGGTCTGATCTTAGATTGGGAATGAACTCCGTACGCCTAAGCCAACCGACGAAACGAGCGGGCGGGCGGGCGGGCACTACGCCGGCCAGAGAGACGGGATGCGCAAGCCGTGGCTCAATTGGGTGGTAGGTGGGTTTAGGCACATCTTCATATTTCTACATGCCAATGCCATTTTTATGGCTTGTAAATTCATACAATGGTCCCTTAAGCCTTCACGTGAAGTTTCATGGCAAGACGACTCGTTTTCAATTTATCATGATTTTTGAAACTTTTTGCGGTTCAGGATTTTTTAAAATTCCTTTGGAAGGAGTTTTGGCCCCAAACTTGGTAGACGTGATTCTTGTATTTTTGTTGGCTTGCACAAAAAAATTCAGCTAAAAACTCGAAGTGTACAAGATTTTGTGACCATTTGAAAAAAGTGTCTCCATTTCAGATACTTTAATGGCTACTGGCAGCAAACCTGTAAAATCTCAAATGCTCTTTAAGGGGGTGTGAGTTCTCAACGTTTGATGAGGGATAGGGGGCCAATATAAGGGCAAATATCGGCACTCATCGCACATGATATGCGCACACCCCCCGGCCCCCTATCGCCGGAACCCCATGCCATCTGTCAGGTTCTCCGGCGATGGTCCGGTGATGGTGCCCCGACGAAGAAAAATGTGGCACCGGCACATGCCCGAGCCCAGTATGTGCTATCGCAACCCTCGATCTGGTCTGATCTTAGACTGGGAATGAACTCCGCATGCTTAGACTGGGAATGAACTCCATATGCCTATGTCAACCCATGAAACGAGCGTGCGGGCGCTCAACCGGCCAGAGGGGCGGGATGCACAATCCAGGGATCAACCGTGTCCCCCTTTGTGTGCTACCGCTGCTGCTGCCACAACCCTTGGTCTGGTCTGATCTTACACTGGGAATGAACTCTGTATGCCTAAGCCAACCGACAAAACGAGTGGGCGGGTGGGCGGGCGGGCACTACGCCGGCTAGAGAGACGGGATGCGCAAGCCGTGGATCGAAAGGGTGGTAGGTGGGTTTAGACACATCTTCGTATTTCTACATGCCAATGCCATTTTTATGGCTTGTAAATTCATACAATGGTCCCTTAAGCCTTCACGTGAAGTTTAATGGCAAGACGACTCGTTTTCTATTTTTCACGATTTTTGAAACTTTTTGCGGTTTGGGATTTTTTAAAATTTTTTCGGAAGGAGTTTTGGTAACAAACTTGGTAGACATGATCCTTGTATTTTTGTTGGCATGCACAAAAAAATTCAGCTAAAAACTCGAAGTGTACAAGATTTTGTCACCATTTGAAAAAAGTGTCCCCATTTCAGACACTTTAATGGCTACTGGCAGCAAACCTGTAAAATCTCAAATGCTCTTTAAGGGGGTGTGAGTTCATGAGGTTTGATGAGGGATAGGGGCCCGATATAAGGGCCAAGTACCAGCAACCATCGCACATCATGTGCGCACACCCCCCGGCCCCCCCGATCATCGGAACCCAAATGCCGCCAGTCAGGTTCTCCGATGATGCTCTGATATTGGTGCCTCGACGAAGAAAAATGCGGCACCAGCACATGCCCAAGCCCAAGCCCAAGCCCAACATGTGCTGCCGCAACCCTCGGTCCGGTCTGATCTTCGACTGGGAATGAACTCCGTATGCTTAGACTGAGAATGAACTCCGTATACCTAAGTTAAACCATGAAACAAGCGTGCGGGCGCTCAGCCGGCCAGAGGGGTGGGATGCGCAAGCCAGGGATCGACCGAGTACAACTCTCCATGCTGCCGATCCTGCTACCACAACTCTCGGTCTGATCTGATCTTAGACTGTGAATGAGTCCGTATGCCTAAGCCAACCGACGAAACGAGCGGAGGGGCGTGCGGGCGGTCACTACGCCGGCCAGAAAGACGGGATGCGCAAGCCGTGGATCGATAGGGTGGTAGGTGGGTTTAGGCACATCTTCATATTTCTGTGTGCCGATGCCATTTTTATGGCTTGTAAATTCATACAATGGTCCCTTAAGCCTTCCCATGAAGTTTCATGGCAAGACGACTCGTTTTCTATTTTTCATGATTTTTGAAACTTTTTGCGGTTCGGGATTTTTTAAAATTTTTTTAGAAGGAGTTTTGGCAACAAACTTGGTAGACATGATCCTTGTATTTTTGTTGGCATTCACAAAAAAATTCAGCTAAAAACTTGAAGGGTACAAGATTTTGTGACCATTTGAAAAAAGTGTCCCCATTTCTGACACTTTAATGGCTACTGGCAGCAAACCTATAAAATCTCAAATGCTCTTTAAAGGGGTGTGAGTTCTCGAGGTTTGATGAGGGATAGGGGGCCAATATAAGGGCCAGGTACCAGCACCCATCGTACATCATGTGCGCACACCCCCCGGCCCCCCGATCGCCGAAACCCCAATGCCGCCGGTCAGGTTCTCCGACGATGCTCTGGTGATGGTGCCTCGATGAAAAAAAATGTGGCACCTGCACATGCCCGTGCCCAGCATTTGCTACCGTAACCCTTGATCCGATCTGATCTTAGATTGGGAATGAACTCTGTATGCTTAGACTGGGAATGAACTCCGTATAACTAAGTTAACCCACGAAACGAGCGTGCGGGCGCTCAGCCGGCCAGAGGGGCGGGATGCGCAAGCCAGGGATCGATTGTGTCCCCCACTGTGTGCTACCGATCCTGCTACTGCAACCCTTGGTCCAGTTCAATCTTAGATTGGGAATGAACTTCGTATGCCGAAGCCAATCGACAAAACGAGTGGGCGGACGGGCGGGCGGGCACTACGTCGGCTAGAGAGACGGGATGCGCAAGTCGTGGATCGATAGGGTGGTAGGTGGGTTTAGGGACATCTTCATATTTCTCCATGCCAATGCCATTTTTTTGGCTTATAAATTCATACAATGGTCCCTTAGGCCTTCACGTGAAGTTTCATGGCAAGACGACTCGTTTTCTATTTTTCATGATTTTTTAAACTTTTTGGGATTCGAGATTTTTTAAAATTCTTTTGGAAGGATTTTTGTCCCCAAACTTGGTAGACGTGATTCTTGTATTTTTGTTGGCATGCACAAAAAAATTCAACTAAAAACTCAAAGTGTACAAGATTTTGTGACAATTTGAAAAAAGTGTCTCCATTTTAGACACTTTAATAACTACTGGAAGCAAACCTGTAAAATCTCAAATGCACTTTAAGGGGGTGTGAGTTCTCAACGTTTGATGAGGGATACGGGGCCAATTAAGGGCCAAGTACCAGCACCCATCGCACATCATGTGTGCACACCCCCCCAGGCCCCCCCGATCGTCGGAACCCCAATGCCGCCGGTCAGGTTCTCCGGCGATGCTCCGGCGATGGTGCCCTGGTGAAGAAAAATGCGATACCAGCACATGCTTGAGCCCAGAATGTGCTGCCGCAACCCTCGGTCCGGTTCGATCTTAGACTGGGAATGAACTCTGCATGCCTAAGCCAACCGACGAAACGAGCAGGCGGGCGGGCGGGCAGGCACTACGCCGGCCAGAGAGATGGGATGTGCAAGCCGTGGATCGATAGGGTGGTAGGTGGGTTTAGGCACATCTTCATATTTCCACATGCCAATGCCATTTTTATGGCTTGTAAATTCAAACAATGGTCCCTTAAGCCTTCACGTGAAGTTTCATGGCAAGACGACTAGTTTTCTATTTTTCACGATTTTCAAAACTTTTTACGGTTCGGGATTTTTTAAAATTTTTTCGGAATGAGTTTTGGCCCCAAACTTGGTAGACATGATCCTTGTATTTTTGTTAGCATGCAAAAAAAAATCAGCTAAAAACTCGAAGTGTACAAGATTTTGTGACAATTTGAAAAAAGTGTCCCCATTTCAAACACTTTAATGGCTACTGGCAGCAAACCTGTAAAATCTCAAATGCTCTTTAAGGGGGTGTGAGTTCTCAACATTTGATGAGGGATAGGGGGCCAATATAAGGGCCAAGTACCAGCACCCATCGCACATCAAGTGCGCACACCCCCCGGGCCCCCCGATTGCCGGAACCCCAATGCCGCTGGTCAGGTTCTCCGGTGATGCTCTGACGATGGTGCCCCGGTGAAGAAAAATGTGGTACCAGCACATGCCCGAGCCCAGCATGTGCTGCCGCAACCCTCGGTCCGATCCAATCTTAGACTGGGAATGAACTCCGTATGCCTAAGTCAACCCACGAAACGAGCGTACGGGCACTCAGCCGGCCAGAGGGTCGGGATGCGCAAGTCAGGGATTGGCCAGGGCCCCCTTTGCGTGTTGCCGATCCTGCTATTGCAACCTTCAATCCGGTTCGATCTTAGATTGGGAATGAACTCCATATGCCTAAGCCAACCGACGAAACGAGCGAGCGGGCAGGCGGGAGGGCACTACGCCGGTCAGAGAGACGGGATGCGCAAACCATGTATCAATAGGGTGGTAGGTGGGTTTAGGCACATCTTCATATTTCTGCATGCCAATGCCATTTTATGGCTTGTAAATTCAAACAATGGTCCCTTAAGCCTTCACGTAAAGTTTCATGGCAAGACGACTCATTTTCTATTTTTCATGATTTTTGAAACTTTTTATGGTTTGGGATTTTTTAAAATTTTTTCGGAAGGAGTTTTGGCCCCAAACTTTTTAGACATGATCCTCATATTTTTTTTGGCATGCACAAAAAAATTCAGCTAAAAACTCGAAGTGTACAAGATTGTGTGGCCATTTAAAAAAAGTGTCCCCATTTCAGACACTTTAATGGCTACTGGCAGCAAACTTGTAAAATCTCAAATGCTCTTTAAGGGGGTGTGAGTTCTCAAGGTTTGATGAGGGATACGGGGCCAATATAAGGGCCAAGTACCAGCACCCATCTTACATCATGTGCGCACACCCCCCCGGCCCCCCCGATTGTCGGAACCCCAATGCTACCGGTCAGGTTCTCCGATGATGCTTCGACGATGGTGCCCCGGCGAAGAAAAATCCTACACCAGCACATGCCCGAGCCCAGCATGTGCTACCGCAACCCTTGATCCGGTCGGATCTTAGACTG
This sequence comes from Durio zibethinus, assembly GCF_047325235.1. Classification (NCBI taxonomy): domain Eukaryota; kingdom Viridiplantae; phylum Streptophyta; class Magnoliopsida; order Malvales; family Malvaceae; genus Durio; species Durio zibethinus. The sequence goes on along the minus strand of NC_143170.1, from coordinate 13,953,386 downwards.
GGAATGAACTCCGTATGCTTAGACTGGGAATGAACTCTGTATGCCTAAGTCAACCCACGAAACCAGTGTGCGGGCACTCAGCCGGCCAGAGGGGCGGGATGCACAAGCTGGGGATTGATCATGTCCTGCTCTGTATGCTGTCGATCCTGCTGCCGCAACCCTCGGTCCGGTCCAATCTTAGACTGGGAATGAACTCCGTATGCGGAAGCCAACCGACGAAACGAGCGGGCGGACGGGCGGGCACTACGCCGGCCAGAGAGACGGGATGCGCAAGCCGTGGATCGATAGGGTGGTCGGTGGGTTTGGGTACATCTTCATATTTCTGCATGCCAATGCCATTTTTATGGCTTTTAAATTCATACAATGGTCCCTTAAGCGTTCACGTCAAGTTTCATGGCAAGATGATTCGTTTTCTATTTTTCACGATTTTTGAAAATTTTTCCTGTTCGGGATTTTTTAAAATTTTTTTGAAAGGAGTTTTGGCCCCAAACTTGGTAGATGTGATACTTGTATTTTTGTTGGCATGCACAAAAAAATTCAGCTAAAAAATCGAAGTGTACAAGATTTTGTGACCATTTAAAAAAAGTGTCCCCATTTCAGACACTTTAATGGCTACTGGCAGCAAACCTGTAAAATCTCAAATGCTCTTTAAGGGGTGTGAGTTCTCGAGGTTTGATGAGGGATACGGGGCCAATATAAGGGCCAAGTACCAGTACCCATCGCACATCATGTGCGCACACCCCCCCGATCTTCAGAACCTAATGCCGCCGGTCAGGTTCTTTGGTGATGCTTTGGCGATGGTGCCCCGGTGAAGAAAAATGCAGCACCAGCACGTGCCTGAGCCCAGCATGTTCTGTCAGAACCCTCGGTCCGATCCGATCTTAGACTAGGAATGAACTCCGTATGCTTAGACTGGAATGAACTCTGTATGCCTAAGTCAACCCACGAAATGAGCGTACGGGCGCTCAACCGGCTAGAGGGGGGACGCATAAGCTGGGGATCGATCGGGTCCCCCTCTACGTGCTGCCGATCTTGCTGTCACAACCCTTGGTCCAGTTTGATCTTAGACTGGGAATGAACTCCATATGCCTAAGCCAACTGACAAAACGAGCGGGCAGGCGGGCGGGCACTATGTCGGCCAGAGAGACGGGATGCGCAAGCCATGGATCGATAAGGTGGTAGGTGGGTTTAGGCACATCTTCATATTTCTACGTGTCAATGCCATTTTTATGGCTTGTAAATTCAAACAATGGTCCTTTAAGCCTTCACGTGAAGTTTCATGGCAAGACGACTCGTTTTCAATTTTTAACGATTTTTGAAACTTTTTGCGATTCAGGATTTTGTAAAATTTTTTCGGAAGGAGTTTTGGCCCCAAACATAGTAGACATGATCCTTGTATTTTTCTTTGCATGCACAAAAAAATTCAGCTAAAAACTCGAAGTGTACAAGATTTTGTGACCATTTGAAAAAAGCGTCGCCATTACAGACACTTTAATGGCTACTGATAGCAAACCTGTAAAATATCAAATGCTCTTTAAGGGGTGTGAGTTCTTGAAGTTTAATGAGGGATAGGGGGCCCATATAAGGGTCAAGTACCAGCACCCATCGAACATCATGTGCGGACACCCCCCGGCCCCTCGGATCGTCGGAACCCCAATGCCGTCGGTTAGGTTCTCCAACGATGCTCCGATGATGGTGCCCTGATGAAGAAAAATGCGGCACCAGCACATGCCCGAACCCAGCATGTGCTGCTGCAACCCCAGGTCCAGTCTGATCTTAGACTGGGAATGAACTCCATATGCCTAAGTCAACCCACAAAATAAGCTTGCGGGCGTTCAGCCAACCAAAGGGGCAAGAACCACAAGCCGGGGATCGGTCGGGTCCCCCTTTGCATGCTGTCGATCCTATTGCTGTAACCCTCGATTCGGTCTGATCTGAGACTGGGAATGAACTCCATATGCCTAAGCCAACTGACGAAACAAGCGGGTGGACGGGCAGACGGGCACTACGCCGGCCAGAGAGACGGGATGCGCAAGCCGTTGATCGATAGGGTGGTAGGTGCGTTTAGGCACATCTTCATATTTCTGCATGCCAATGCCATTTTTATGGCTTGTAAATTCATACAATGGTCCCTTAAGCCTTCACCTCAAGTTTCATGGCAAGATGACTCGTTTTCTATTTTTAATGATTTTCAAAACTTTTTACGGTTCGGGATTTTTTAAAATTTTTTTGGAATGATTTTTGGCCCCAAACTTGGTAGACATGATCCTTGTATTTTTGTTGGGATGCACAAAACAATTCAGCTAAAAACTTGAAGTGTACAAGATTTTGTGACCATTTGAAAAAAGTGTCCCCATTTCAGACACTTTAATGGCTACTGGCAGCAAACCTGTAAAATCTCAAATGCTCTTTGAGGGGGTGTGAGTTCTCAAGGTTTGATGAGGGATAGGGGGCCAATATAAGGGCCAAGTACCAGCACCCATCGTACATCATGTGCGCACACCCCCCGGCCCCCCGATCGTCGGAAGCCCAATGCCGCCGGTCTGGTTCTCTGACGATGCTCCGACGATGGTGCCCCGACGAAGAAAAATGCGGCACCAGCACATGCCCGAGCCCAACATTTGCTGCCACAACCCTTGGTCTGGTCCGATCTTAGACTGGTAATGAACTCTGTATGCCTAAGTTAACCCACAAAATGAGCTTGCGGGCGCTCAGCCGGCCAGAGGGGCGGGATGCGCAAGTCAGGGATCGGCCGGGTCCCCCTCGACGTGCTGCAGATCCTGTTGCTATAACCCTTGGTTCAGTCTGATCTGAGACTGGAAATGAACTCCGTATGCCTAAGCCAACCAACGAAAAAAACGGGCGGGCACTACACCGGCCAGAGAGACGGGATGCGCAAGCCGTTGATCAATAGGGTGGTAGGTGGGTTTAGGCACATCTTCATATTTTTGCATGCCAATGCCATTTTTATGGCTTGTAAATTCATACAATGGTCCCTTAAGCCTTCACCTAAAGTTTCATGGCAAGATGACTCGTTTTCTATTTTTCATGATTTTTAAAACTTTTTGCGGTTCGGGATTTTTTAAAATTTTTTTGGGATGTGTTTTGACCCCAAACTTGGTAGACATGATCCTTGTATTTTTGTTGGCATGCACAAAACAATTCAGCTAAAAACTCGAAGTGTACAAGATTTTGTGACCATTTGAAAAAAGTGTCCCCATTTCAGACACTTTAATAGCCACTGGCAGCAAACCTGTAAAATCTCAAATGCTCTTTAAAGGGTTGTGAGTTCTCGAGGTTTGATGAGGGATAGGGGGCCAATATAAGGGCCAACTACCAGCACTCATCGCACATCATGTGTGTACACCCAACCCCCAGCCCCCCGATCGCCGGAACCCCAATGTCGCCGGTCAGGTTCTCTGGCATGCTCCGGCAATGGCACCCCGGCGAAGAAAAATGCCGCACCAGCACATGCTCGAGCCCAACATGTGCTGCCGCAACCCTCGGTCCAGTCCGATCTTAGACTGGGAATGAACTCCATATGCTTAGACTGGGAATGAACTCCGTAAGCCTAAGTCAACCCACAAAACGAACGTTCGGGCACTCAGCCGGCCAGAGGGGCGGGATGCGCAAGCCGGGGATCGGTCGGGTCCCCCTCTGCGTGCTGTCGATCCTGCTGCCATAACCCTTGATCTAGTCTGATCTTAGACTTGGAATGAACTTCCTATGCCTAAGCCAACCGACGAAGCGAGCGGGCTGGCAGGCGGGCGGGCACTACGTCGGCCAAAGAGACAGGATGCGCAAGCCGTGGATTCGATAGGGTGGTAGGTGGGTTTAGGTACATCCTCATATTTCTACGTGCCAATACCATTTTTATGCCTTGTAAATTCATACAATGGTCCCTTAAGCCTTCACGTGAAGTTTCATGGCAAGATGACTCGTTTTCTATTTTTCATGATTTTCGAAACTTTTTATGGTTCGGGATTTTTTAAAATTTTTTTGGTAGAAGTTTTTACCCCAAACTTGGTAAACGTGATCCTTGTATTTTTGTCGGCATGTACAAAAAAATTCAGCTAAAAACTCGAAGTGTACAAGATTTTCTGACCATTTGAAAAAAGTTTCCCCATTTCAGACACTTTAATGGCTACTGGCAGTAAACCTGTAAAATCTCAAATGCTCTTTAAGGGGGTGTGAGTTCTCGAGGTTTGATGAGGGATAGGGGGTGAATATAAGGGTCAAGTACCAGCACCCATCGCACATCATGTGCACACACACCCCCCGACCCCCTCGATTGTCGGAACCCCAATGCCGTCGGTCAGGTTCTCCGGTGATGCTCCGACGATGGTACCCCGAAGAAGAAAAATACGACACCAGCACATGCCCGAGCCCAGCATGTGCTACCGCAACCCTCGGTCTGATCCGATCTTAGACTGGGAATGAACTCTGTATGCTTAAACTGGGAATGAACTCCGTATGCATAAGTCAACCCACGAAACAAACGTACGGGCGCTCAGTCGGCCAGAGAGGCGGGATGTGCAAGCCGGGGATCGACTAGGCCCTCTCTGCGTGCTACCGATGCTACTACCGCAACCCTTAGTCTGATCTAATCTTAGACTGGGAATGAACTTCGTATGCCTAAGCCAACTGACGAAATGAACGGGCGGGTGGGCACTACGCCGGCCAGAGAGACGGGATGTGCAAGCCGTGGATCGATAGGGTGGTAGGTGGGTTTAGGCACATCTTCATATTTGTGCATGGCAATGCCATTTTTATGCCTTGTAAATTCATACAATGGTCCCTTAGGCTTTCACGTGAAGTTTCATGGCAAGACGACTCGTTTTCTATTTGTTAAGATTTTTGAAACTTTTTTCGATTCAGGATTTTTTAAAATTTTTTCGAAAGGAGTTTTGGCCCCAAACCTGGTAGACGTGATCCTTGTATTTTTTTTGGCATGCACAAAAAAATTAGTTAAAAACTCGAACGCACAAGATTTTGTGACCATTTGAAAAAAGTGTCCCATTTCAGACACTTTAACAGCTACAGGCAACAAAACTGTAAAATCTCAAATGCTCTTTAAGGGGGTGTGAGTTCTCGAGGTTTGATGAGGGATAGGGGGCCAATATAAGGACCAAGTACCAGCACCCATCGCACATCATGTGCGCACACCCCCCCTCGGCCCCCTCGATCGTCGGAACCCCAATGTCGTCGGTCAAGTTCTCCTGCGATGCTCCGACGATGGTGCCCCGACGAAGAAAAATACGGCACCAGCACATGCCCGAGCCCAGTATGTGCTGCCGCAACCCTCGGTCCAGTCCGATCTTAGACTGGGAATAAACTCTGTATGCTTAGACTGGGAATGAACTCCATATGCCTAAGTGAACCCACGAAACGAGCTTGCAGGCGCTCAGTCGGCCAGAGGGGCGGGATGCGCAAGCCGGGGATCGATCGCGTGGTAGGTGGGTTTAGGCACATCTTTATATTTTTGTGTGCCAATGCCATTTTTATGGCTTGTAAATTCATACAATGGTCCCTTAAGCCTTCACGTGAAGTTTCATGGCAAGACGACTCTTTTTCTCTTTTTCATGATTTTTGAAACTTTTTGTGATTTGTGATTTTTTAAAATTTTTTCGGAAGGAGTTTTGGCCCCAAACTTATTAGACGTGATCCTTGTACCTTTTTTGGCATGCGCAAAAAAATTCAGCTAAAAACTTGAAGTGTACAAGATTTTGTAACCATGTGAAAAAATTGTCCCCATTTCAGACACTCTAATGGCTACTGGCAGCAAACTTATAAAATCTCAAATGCTCTTTAAGGGGGTGTGAGTTCTAGAGGTTTGATGAGGGATAGGGGGCCAATATAAAGGCTAAGTACCAGCACCCATCTTACATCATGTGCGTACATCCCCCCCTCGGCCCCTCCGATCGTCGAAACCCTAATGCCGTCGGTCAGGTTCTCCTGGGATGCTCCGGCGATTGTGCACCGGTGAAGAAAAATACAGCACCAGCACATGGCCAAGCCTAGCATGTGCTACCGCAACCCTCGGTCCGGTCCGATCTTAGACTGGGAATGAACTCCGCATGCCTAAGTCAACCCATGAAACGAGGTTACGGGTGCTCAGCCGGCCAGAGAGGTAGGATGTGCAAGCCGGGGACCGATCGGGTCCCCCTCTATGTGCTACCGATCGGGTCCCCCTCTGTGTGCTACCGATCCTGCTACCGTAACCCTTCATCCAGTCCAATCTTAGGTTGGTAATGAACTCCGTATGCCTAAGCCAACCGATGAAATGAGCAGGCGGGCGGGCGGGCGGGCACTACGTCGGCCAAGGAGACGGGATGCGCAAGCCGTGGATCGATAGGGTGGTAGGTGGGTTTAGGCACATCTTCATATTTCTGTGTGCCAATGCCATTTTTATGGCTTGTAAATTCATACAATGGTCCCTTAAGCCTTCACGTGAAGTTTCATGGCCAGACGACTCGTTTTCTATTTTTCATGATTTTTAAAACTTTTTGTGGTTCGGGATTTTTTAAAATTTTTTTGAATGGTGTTTTGGCCCAAAACCTGGTAGACGTGATCCTTGCATTTTTGTTGGCATGCACAAAAAATTTCAGCTAAAACCTCAAAGTGTACAAGATTTTGTGACCATTTGAAAAAGGTGTCCCCATTTAAGACACTTTAATGGCTACTGGCAGCAAACCTATAAAATCTCAAATGCTCTTTAAGAGGGTGTGAGTTCTCGAGGTTTGATGAGGGATAGGGGGCAAATATAAGGGCCAAGTACCAGCACCCATCGCACATCATGTGTGCATACCCCCCGGCCCCCCCGATCTCCGAAACCCCAATGCCGCAGGTCAGGTTCTCCAGCGATGCTCCGACGATGGTGCCCCGGTGAAGAAAAATGCGACACCAGCACATGCCCAAGCCCAGCATATGCTGCCGCAACCCTCGGTCTGGTCTGATCTTAGACTGGGAATGAACTCCGTATGCCTCAGCCAATCGACAAAACGAGCGGGCGGGCGGTCGGGCACTACGCCGACCAGAGAAACGGGATGCGCAAGCCGTGGATTGATAGGGTGACAAGTGGGTTTAGCCACATCTTCATATTTCTGCATGCCAATGCCATTTTTATGGCTTGTAAATTCATACAATGGTCCCTTAAGCCTTCGCGTGAAGTTTCATGGCAAGACGACTCTTTTTCTATTTTTCACGATTTTCAAAACTTTTTGCAGTTTGAGATTTTTTTAAATTTTTTCGGAATGATTTTTATCCCCAAACTTGGTAGACGTGATCCTTGTATTTTTTTTGGCATGCACAAAAAAATTCAGCTAAAAACTCGAAGTGTATAAGATTTTGTGATGATTTGAAAAAAGTGTCCCCATTTCAGATACTTTAATTGTTACTGGCAACAACCTGTAAAATCTCAAATGCTCTTTAAGGGGTTGTGAGTTCTTCAGGTTTGATGAGGGATAGGGGGCCAATATAAAGGCTAAGTACCAGCACCCATCGCACATCATGTGCGCACACCCCCCGGCCCCCCCGATCGTCGGAACCCCAATGCTGTCAGTTAGGTTCTCCGACGATGCTCCGGCGATGGTGACCCGATGAAGAAAAATGCGGCACCAGCACATGCCTGAGCCCAGCATGTGCTGCCGCAACCCTCAATCCGGTCCGATCTTAGACTGGGAATGAACTCCGTATGCTGAGACTGGGAATGAACTCCGTATGCCTAAGTCAACCCATGAAACGAGCGTATGTTCTATTTTTCATGATTTTCGAAACTTTTTGCGGTTCAGGATATTTCACAATTTTTTTGGAAGGATTTTTGGCCCCAAACTTGGTAGACGTGATCCTTGTATTTTTGTTGGCATGCACAAAAAAATTCAGGTAAAAACTCAAAGTGTACAAGATTTTGTGACCATTTGAAAAAAGTGTCCCCATTTCAGACACTTTAATGGCTACTGGCAGCAAACCTATAAAATATCAAATGCTCTTTAAGGAGGTGTGAGTTCTCAAGGTTTGATGAGGCATAGGGGGCCAATATAAGGGCCAAAAACCAGCACCCATTGCACATCATGTGCGCACACCCCCTGGCCCTCCCGGTCAGGTTCTTCGACGATGCACCGGTGATGGTGCCCTGACGAAGAAAAATGTGGCACCAGCACATGCCCGAGCCCAGCATGTGCAGCCGCAACCCTCAGTCTGGTCTGATCTTAGACTGGGAATGAACTCCGTATGCCTAAGCCAACCGACGAAACGAGCCAACAGGCGGGCAATACACCGGCCAGAGAGACGGGGTGCGCAAGCCGTGGATCGATAGGGTGATAGGTGGGTTTAGGCACAACTTCATATTTATGTGTGCCAATGATATTTTTATGGCTTGTAAATTCATACAATGGTCCCTTAAGCCTTCACGTGAAGTTTCATGATAAGACGACTCGTTTTCTATTTTTCACGATTTTTGAAACTTTTTACGGTTTGAGATTTTTTCAAATTTTTTCGGAAAGAGTTTTGGCCCCAAACCTGGTAGACGTGATCCTTGTATTTTTTTTGGCATGTATAGAAAAATTAGCTAAAAACTCGAAGTGTACAAGATTTTGTGACCATTTGAAAAAAGTGTCCCTATTTCAAACACTTTAACGGCTACTGGCAACAATCTGTAAAATCTGAAATGCTCTTTAAGGGGGTGTGAGTTCTCAAGGTTTGATGAGGGATAGGGGGCCAATATAAGCGCCAAGTACCAGCACCGATCGTACATCATGTGCGCACACCCCCCCGGCCCCCTCGATCGTCAGAACCCTAATGCTGTCGGTCAGGTTCTCCTGTGATGCTCCGACGATGGTGACCCGACGAAGAAAAATGAGGCACCAGCACATGCCCGAGCCCAGCATGTGCTGCCGCAACCCTCGATTCGGTCCGGTCTTAGACTGGGAATGAACTTCGTATGCTTAGACTGGGAATGAACTCTGTATGCCTAAGTCAACCCGTGAAACGAGTGTGGGGGCACTCAGCCGGCCAGAGGGGCGAGATGCGTAAGCCGGAGATCGACTAGGTCCCCCTCTACGTGCTGCCCATCTGCTGCTGCAACCCTCGGTCCGGTCTGATCTTAGACTTGGAATGAACTCCGTATGCCTAAGCGAACCGACGAAACAAGCGAAAGGGCGGGCGGGCGGGCACTACGTCGGCCAGAGAGACGGGATGCACAAGCTATGGATCGTTAGGGTGGTAGGTGGGTTTAGGCACATCTTCATATTTTTGCATGCCAATGCCATTTTTATGGCTTGTAAATTCATACAATAGTCCCTTAAGCCATCACGTGAAGTTTAATTGCAAGACGACTCGTTTTCTATCTTTCACGATTTTCAAAACTTTTTGCAATTTGGGATTTTTTAAAATTTTTTCGGAAAAAGTTTTGTCCCCAAACTTGGTAGACGTGATCCTTGGATTTTTGTTGGCATGCACAAAAAAATTTAGCTAAAAACTCGAAGTGTACAAGATTTTGTGACCATTTGAAAAAGTGTCCCCATTTCAGACATTTTAATGGCTACTGGCAGCAAACCTGTAAAATCTCAAATGCTCTTGAAGGGGGTGTGAGTTCTTGAGGTTTGATGAGGGATAGGGGGCTAATATAAGGGCCAAGTACCAGCACCAATCGCATATATGTGCGCACACCCCCCGACCCCCCGATCGTCGAAATCCCAATGCCGTCGGTCAGGTTCTCCAGTGATGGTGCCCCAGTGAAGAAAAATGCGGCACCAGCACATGCCCGAGCCCAGCATGTGCTGTCGCAACCCTCGGTCCGGTCCGATCTTAGACTGGGAATGAACTTCATATGCTTAGACTGGGAATGAACTCCGTATTTCAAAGTCAACCCACGAAACGAGCGTGCGGGCGCTCAGCCAGCCAGAGGGGCCTGATGCGTAAGTCAGGGATCGATTGGGCCCCCTTCTACGTGCTGTCGATCCTGCTGCCGCAACCCTCGATCTAATCTGATCTTAGACGGGGAATGAACTTCATACGGTTAAGCCAATCGATGAAACGAGCGGGCGGGCTAGCAGGCACTATACCAGCCAGAGAGACGGGAGGCGCAAGCCATGGATCGATAGGGTGGTAGGAGGTTTAGGCACATCTTCATATTTCTGTGTGCCAATGCCATTTTTATGGCTTGTAAATTCATACAATGGTCCCTAACCCTTCACGTGAAGCTTCATGGCAAGACGAGTCGTTTTCTATTTTTCATGATTTTTGAAACATTTTACGGTTCAGGATTTTTTAAAATTTTTTTGCATGGAGTTTTGGATCCAAACTTGGTAGACATGATACTTGTATTTTTGTTGGCATGCACAAAAAAATTCAGCTAAAAACTCGAAGTGTACAAAATTTTGTGACCATTTGAAAAAAGTGTCCCCATTTCAGATACTTTAATGGCTACAGGCAGCAAACCTGTAAAATCGCAATTGCTTTTTAAGGGGTGTGAGTTCTCGAGGTTTGATGAGAGATAGGGGGCCAGTATAGGGGCCAAGTACCAGCACCCTTTGCACATCATGTGCGATCCCCCCGATCGACGGATCATCAATGCCACCGATCAGGTTCTCCGGCGATGCTCCGACGATGGTGCCCCGACGAAGAAAAATGCGGCACCAACACATGCCTGAGGCCAGCTTGTGCTGTCGCAACCCTCGGTCTGATCCGATCTTAGACTGGGAATGAACTCTATATCCTTAGACTGGGAATGAACTCCGTATGCCTAAGTCAACCGACGAAACGAGCGTGCGGGCGCTCAACCGGCCAGAAGGGCGGGATGCGCAAGCCGAGGATCGATCGGGTCCCCCTCTGCATGCTGCTGGTCCTGCTACCGCAACCCCAATCCAATCTGATCTTAGACTGGGAATGAACTCCGTATGCCTAAGCCAACCGACGAAACGAGCGGGCGGGCAGGCGGGCACTACGCTGGCTAGAGAGATTGGATGTGCAAGCTGTGGATCGATAGGGTGGTAGGTGGGTTTAGGCACATTTTCATATTTCTACGTGCCAATGCCATTTTTATGGCTTGTAAATTCAAACAATGGTCCCTTAAGCCTTCACGTGAAGTTTCACGGCATGACGACTCGTTTTCTATTTTTCATGATTTTCGAAACTTTTTATGGTTCGAGATTTTTAAAAATTTTTTCAGCAGGAGTTTTGGCCCCAAACTTGGAAGATGTGATCCTTGTATTTTTGTTGGCATGCATAAAAAAATTCAGCTAAAAACTCGAAGTGTACAAATTTTTGTGACCATTTGAAAAAAGTGTCCCCATTTTAGACACTTTAAAGGCTACTGGTAGGAAACCTATAAAATCTCAAATGCTCTTTAAAGGGGTGTGAGTTTTCAAGGTTTGATGAGGGATAGGGGGCAATATAAGGGCCAAGTACTAGCACCCATCGCACATCATGTGCGCACACCCCCCAGCCCTCCTGATCGTCGGAACCCCAATGCTACCGGTCAAGTTCTCCGACGATGGTGCCCCGGTGAAGAAAAATACGGCACCAGCACATGCCCGAGCCTAGCATGTGCTGCCGCAACCCTCGGTCTGGTCTGATCTTAGACTGGGAATGAACTCTGTATGCTTAGACTGGGAATCAACTCCGTATGCCTAAGTCAACCCACGAAATGAGCGTGCGGGCGCTCAGCTGGCCAGAGGGACGGGATGCGCAAGCCAGCGATCGATCGGGTCCCCATCTGTGTGCTGCCGATCCTGCTGCCGCAACCCTTGGTCTGGTCCAATATTAGACTGGGAATGAACTCCGTATGCCTAAGCCAACCGACGAAAAGAGTGGGTGGGCGGGCGGGCGGGCACTACGCCGGCCAGAGACACGTGATGCGCAAGCCGTGGATCGATAGGATGGTAGGTGGGTTTAGACACATCATTTATTTTTGCGTGCTAATGCCATTTTTATGGCTTGCAAATTCATACAATGGTCCCATAAGCCTTCACGTGAAGTTTCATGGCAAGACGACTCATTTTCTGTTTTTCATGATTTTCGAAACATTTTACGGTTCGGGATTTTTTAAAATTCTCTCAGAAGGAGTTTTGGATCCAAACTTGGAAGACGTGATCCTTGTATTTTTGTTGGCACGCACAAAAAAAATCAGCTAAAAACTCGAAGTGTACAAGATTTTGTGACCATTTGAAAAAAGTGTCCCCATTTCAGACACTTTAATGGTACTGCCAGCAAACCGATAAAATCTGAAATGCTCTTTAAGGGGGCTTGAGTTCTCGAGGCTTGATGAGGGATAGGGGGCCAATATAATTGTGAAGTACCAGCACCCGTCGCACATCATGTGCGCACACCCCCCTGACCCCCCCGAATTCCGGAACCCCAATGCCACCGGTCAGGTTCTCCGACGATGCTCCGACGATGGTGCTCCGGCGAAGAAAAATGCAGCCCCAGCACATGCCCGAGCTCAGCATGTGCTGCCACAACCCTTGATCCAATCAATCTTAGACTGGGAATGAACTCCGTATGCCTAAGCCAATCGACGAAACGAGCAGGCGGGTGGGCGGGCACTATGCCGGCCAGAGAGACGGGATGCGCAAGCCGTGGATCGATAGGGTGGTAGGTGGGTTTAGGCACATATTCATATTTCTGTGTGCCAATGCCATTTTTATGGCTTGTAAATTCATACAATGGTCCCTTAAGCCTTCACATGAAGTTTCATGGCAAGAAGACTCGTTTTCTATTTTTCATGATTTTTGAAACTTTTTGCAGTTCGAGATTTTTTAAAATTTTTTTGAAAGGATTTTTAGCCACAAACTTGGTAGACATGATCCTTGTATTTTTGTTGGCATGCAAAAAAAAATCAGCTAAAAACTCAAAGTGTACAAGATTTTGTGACCATTTGAAAAAAGTGTCCCCATTTCAGACACTTTAAAGGCTACTGGCAGCAAACCTGTAAAATCTCAAATGGTCTTTAAGGGGGAGTGAGTTCTCAAGGTTTGATCAGGGATAGGGGGCCAATATAAGGGCCAAGTACCAGCACCCATCGCACATCATGTGCGCACACACCCCCCGGCCCCTCCGATCGTCGGAACCCCAATGCCATCGGTCAGGTTCTCCGGCGATGGTACCCCGACGAAGAAAAATACGGCACCAGCACATGCCCGAGCCCAGGATGTGCTATCACAACCCTCGGTTCGATTCGATCTTAGACTGGGAATGAACTCTGTTTGCCTAAGCCAACCGACGAAACGAGCGGGCGGGCGGGCGAGCACTACGTCAGCCAGAGAGACGGGATGCACAAGCTATGGATCGATAGGGTGGTAGGTGGGTTTCAGCACATCTTCATATTTCTACGTGCCAATGCCATTTTTATGGCTTGTAAATTCATACAATGGTCCCTTAAGCCTTCACGTGAAGTTTCATGGCAAGACGACTCGTTTTCTATTTTTCACGATTTTCTAAACATTTTACGGTTTGGGATTTTTTAAAATTTTCTCGGAAGGAGTTTGGATCCAAACTTGGTAGACGTGATCCTTGTATTTTTGTTGGCATGCAGAAAAAAAAAATTAGCTAAAAACTCGAAGTGTACAAGATTTTGTGACCATTTGAAAAAAGTGTCCCCATTTCAGACACTTTAATGGTACTGCCAGCAAACCGATAAAATCTGAAATGCTCTTTAAGGGGGTTTGAGTTCTCGAGGCTTGATGAGGGATAGGGGGCCAATATAATTGCGAAGTACCAGCACCCGTCGCACATCATGTGTGCACACCCCCCCGACCCCCCCCGAATTCTAGAACCCCAATGTCGCCGGTCAGGTTCTCCGACGATGCTCCGGCGATGGTGCTCCGACGAAGAAAAATGCAGCCCCAGCACATGCCCGAGCCCAGCATGTGCTGCCGCAACCCTTGATCCAATCAATCTTAGACTGGGAATGAGCTCCATATGCCTAAGCCAATCGACGAAACGAGCGGGCAGGTGGGCGGGCATTATGCCGGCCAGAGAGACGGGATGCGCAAGCCGTGGATCGATAGGGTGGTAGGTGGGTTTAGGCACATATTCATATTTTTGTGTGCCAATGCCATTTTTATGGCTTGTAAATTCATACAATGGTCCCTTAAGCCTTCACATGAAGTTTCATGGCAAGATGACTCGTTTTCTATTTTTCATGATTTTTGAAACTTTTTACGGTTCGGGATTTTTTAAAATTTTTTCAGAAGGAGTTTTGGTGCCAAACTTGGTAAACGTGATCCTTGTATTTTTTTTGGCATGCACAAAAAAATTCAGCTAAAAACTCGAAGTGTACAAGATTTTGTGACCATTTGAAAAAAGTGTCCCCATTTCAGACACTTTAATGGTACTGCCAACAAACCGGTAAAATCTGAAATACTCTTTAAGGGGGTGTGAGTTCTTGAGGCTTGATGTGGGATAGGGGGCCGATATAAGGGCCAACTACTAGCACACATCGCACATAATGTGCGCACACCCCCCCGGCGATGCTCTGGCGATGGTGCCCCGGTGAAGAAAAATACGGCACCAGCACATGCCCGAGCCCAGCATTTGCTGTCGCAACCCTATGTCCGATCCGATCTTAGATTGGGAATGAACTCTGTATGCCTAAGTCAACCCATGAAATGAGTGTGCGGGTGCTCAGTCGGCCAGAGGGGAAGGATGCGTAAGCCTGGGATCGACCAGGTCCCCCTCTGGGTGCTGCCGATCTTACTGTCGCAACCGTTGGCTCGGTCCGATCTTAGACTGGGAATGAACTCCGTATGCCTAAGCCAATCTATGAACGAGGGGACAGACGGGCGGGCAGGCACTAAGCCGATCAGAGAGACGGGATGCGTAAGCCGTGGATCGATAGGGTGGTAGGTTGGTTTAGGCACATCTTCATATTTCTGCGTGCCAATGCCATTTTTATGGCTTGTAAAATCATACAATGGTCCCTTAAGCCTTCACGTGAAGTTTCATGGCAAGACGACTCATTTTTTCTTTTTCACGATTTTTGAAACTTTTTACGGTTCGAGATTTTTTAAAAGTTTTTCGGAAGGAGTTTTGGCCTTGGTAGACGTGATCCTTGTGTTTTTGTTGGCATGCACAAAAAAATTCAGCTAAAAACACTTAGTGTACAAGATTTTGTGACCATTTGAAAAAAGTGTCCCCATTTTAGACACTTTAATGGCAACTGGCAACAAACCTGTAAAATCTCAAATGCTCTTTAAGGGGGTGTGAGTTCTCGAGATTTGATGAGGGATAGGGGGCCAATATAAGGGCCAAGTACCAGCACCCATCACACATATGTGCGCACACCCCCCGGCTGCCCCGATCGTCGGAACCCCAATGTCGCCGATCAGGTTCTCCAGCAATGCTCCAGCGATGGTGCCCCGATGAGCAAAAATGCGGCACCAGCACATGCCCGAGCCCAACATGTGCTACCGCAACCCTCAGTCTGGTCCGATCTTCGACTGGGAACGAACTCCGTATGCATAAGTCAACCCACGAAATGAGCGTACGGGTGCTCAGTCAGCCAGAGGGGCGGGATGCACAAGCCAGGGATCGACTGGGTCCCCCTCTGCATGCTACCGATCCTGCTGCCATAACCCTCGGTCCGGTCCGATCTTAGACTGGGAATGAACTCCGTATGCCTAAGCCAATCGATGAAACGAGCGGGCAGGCGAACGGGCGGGCGGGCACTACGCCGGCCAAAGAGACGAGATGCGCAAGCCGTGGATCGATAGGGTGGTAGGTGGGTTTAGGCATATCTTCATATTTCTGCATGCCAATGCCATTTTTATGGCTTGTAAATTCATACAATGGTCCCTTAAGCCTTCACGTGAAGTTTCATGGCAAGACGACTCGATTTCTATTTTTCATTATTTTTGAAACTTTTTACAGTTCGGGATTTTTTAAAATTTTTTCGAAAGGAGTTTTGGCCCCAAACTTGGTAGACATGATCCTTGTTTTTTTATCGGCATGCACAAAAAAATTCAGCTAAAAAATCGAAGTGTAGAAGATTTTGTGACCATTTGAAAAAAGTGTCCCCATTTCAGACACTTTAATGGCTACTGGCAGCAAACCTGTAAAATCTCAAATGCTCTTTAAGGGGGTGTGAGTTCTTGAGGTTTGATGAGGGATAGGGGGCCAATATAAGGGCCAAATACCAACACCCATCGCACATCATGTGCGCACACCCCCCCGGCCCCCTCAATCGCCAAAACCCCAATGCCGCCGGTCAGGTTCTCCGGCGATGGCGCCCCGACGAAGAAAAATACGGCACCAGCACATGCCTGAGCCCCGCATGTGCTGCTGCAACCCTCGGTCCAGTCCAATCTTAGACTGGGAATGAACTCCGTATGCCTAAGTCAACCCACGAAATGAGCGTGCGGGCGTTCAGCCGGCCAGAGGGGCGGGATGCGTAAGCCGAGGATTGACCGGGTCCATTCTGCGTGCTGCCGATCCTGCTGCAGCAACCCTCGGTCCAGTCTGATCTTAGATTGGGAATGAACTCCGTATGCCTAAGCCAACTGACGAAATGAGCGGGCAGGTGGGTGGGCACTACGCTGGCCAGAGAGACGGGATGCGCAAGCCGTGGATCGATAGGGTGGTAGGTGGGTTTAGGCACATCTTCATATTTCTGCATGCCAATGCCATTTTTTATGGCTTGCAAATTCATACAATGGTCCCTTAAGCCTTCACGTGAAGGTTCCTGGCTAGACGACTCATTTTCTATTTTTCACGATTTTTGAAACTTTTTATGGTTCGAGATTTTTTAAAATTTTTTTGGAAGGATTTTTGGCCCTGAACTTGGTAGACATGATCCTTGTATTTTTTTTGGCATGCACAAAAAAATTCAGCTAAAAACTCAAAGTGTACAAGATTTTGTGACCATTTGAAAAAAGTGTCCTCATTTCGAACACTTTAATGGCCACTGGCAGCAAACCTGTAAAATCTCAAACGCTCTTTAAGGGGGTGTGAGTTCTCGAGGTTTGATGAGGGATAGGGGGCCAATATAAGGGCCAAGTACCAGCACCCATCGCACATCATGTGCGCGCACCCCACCCGGCCCCCCGATCGTCGGAACCCCAATACTGTCGGTCAGGTTCTCCGGCGATGCTTCGACGATGGAGCCTCGACGAAGAAAAATGTGGCACCAGCACATGCCCGAGCCCAGCATGTGCTGCCATAACCCTCGGTCCAGTCTGATCTTAGACTGGGAATGAACTCCATATGCTTAGACTCAGAATGAACTTCGTATGCCTAGACTGGGAATGAACTCCGTATGCCTAAGTCAACCCGCGAAACGAACGTGCGGGCGCTCAGCCGACCAGAGGAGCGAGTTGTGCAAGCTGGGGATCGGCCGGGTCCCCCTCTGCATGCTGTCGCAACCTTGGTCCGGTCTGATCTTAGACTAGGAATGAACTCCGTATGCCTAAGCCAACTGACGAAACGAGCGTACGGGTGGGCGGGCGGGCACTACGCCGGCCAGAGAGATGGGATGCGTAAGCCGTGGATCGATAAGGTGGTAGGTTGGTTTAGGCACATCTTTATATTTCTTCATGCCAATGCCATTTTTATGGCCTGTAAATTCACACAATGGTCCCTTAAGCCTTCACGTGAAGTTTCATGGCAAGACGACTCGTTTTTTGTTTTTCACAATTTTTGAAACATTTTATGGTTCGGGACTTTTTAAAATTTTTTCGCGAGGAGTTTTGGATCCAAACTTTGTAGACGTGATCCTCGTATTTTTATTGGCATGCCCAAAACAATTCAGCTAAAAACTCGAAGTGTACAAGATTTTGTGACCATTTGAAAAAAGTGTCCCCATTTTAGACACTTTAATGGCTACTGGCAGCACCTATAAAATCTCAAGTGCTCTTTAAGGGGGTGTGAGTTCTCGAGGTTTGATGAGGTATAGGGGGCCAATATAAGGGCCAAGTACCAGCACCCATCGCACATTATGTGCGCACACCCCCCCGGCCCCTCCGATCGTCGGAACCCCAATGTCGCCGGTCAGGTTCTCCGACGATGGTGCCCCAGCGAAGAAAAATATGGCACCAGCACATGCCCGAGCCCAGCATGTGCTGCCACAACCCTCGGTCCGGTTTCATCTTAGACTGGGAGTGAACTTCGTATGCTTAGACTGGGAATGAACTCTGTATGCCTAAAATCATCCCACGAAACGAGCGTGCGGGCGCCCAGCCGGCCAGAGGGGTGGGATGTGCAAGCTGGGGATCGACCGGGTCCCCTTCTACGTGCTGCCGATCCTGTTACTGCAACCCTCGGTCCGGTCCGATCTTAGACTGGGAATGAACTTCGTATGCCTAAGCCAACCAACGAAACGAGCGGGCGGGAGGGTGGGTGGGCACTACGCCAGCCAGAGAGATGGGATGCGCAAGCCGTGGATCAAATAGGGTGGTAGGTGGGTTTAGGCACATCTTCATATTTCTGCCCGCCTATGCCATTTTTATGGCTTGTAAATTCATACAATGGTCCCTTAACCTTCACATGAAGTTTCATGGCAAGACGACTCGTTTTCTATTTTTCATGATTTTTGAAACTTTTTTCGGTTCGAGATTTTTTAAAATTTTTTTCGAAGGAGTTTTGGCCCCAAACTTGGTAGACGTGATCCTTGTATTTTTTTTGGCATGCGCAAAAAAATTCAGCTAAAAATGCAAAGTGTACAAGATTTTGTGATCGTTTGAATAAAGTGCCCCAATTTTAGACACTTTAATGGCTACTGGTAGCAAACCTGTAAAATCTCAAATGCTCTTTAAGGGGGTGTGAGTTCTCAAGGTTTGATGAGGGACAGGGGCCCAATATAAGTGCCAAGTACCAGCACCCATCGCACATCATGTGCGTACACCCCCTGGCCCCCCCGATCGACAGAAGCCCAATGCCGCCGGTCAAGTTCTCTGGCGATGCTCCGACGATGGTGCCCCAATGAAGAAAAATGCGGCACCAGCACATGCCGAGCCCAGCATGTGCTACCGCAACCCTAGGTCTGATCTTAGATTGGGAATGAACTCCGTATGCCTAAGTCATCCCATGAAACGAGCGTGTGGGTGCTCAGCCGACCAGAGGGGCGAGATGCGCAAGCCAGGGATCGACCGGGTCCCCCTCTGCAAGCTGCCCATCCTGCTACCGCAACCCTCGGTCCAGTCTGATCTTAGGCTGGAAATGAACTCCGTATGCCTAAGCCAACGAACGAAATGAGTGGGCGGGCGGACAGGTGGGCACTACGCTGACCAGAGAGATAGGATGCGCAAGCCGTGGATCAATAGGGTGGCAGGTGGGTTTAGGCACATCTTCATATTTCTGTGTGCCAATGCCATTTTTATGGCTTGTAAATTCATACAATGGTCCCTTAAGCCTTCACGTGAAGTTTCATGGCAAGACGACTCGTTTTTTATTTTCCATGATTTTCAAAACTTTTTGCGGTTCGGGATTTTTTAAAAATTTTTCGGAAGGATTTTTGGCCCTAAACTTGGTAGATGTGATCCTTGTATTTTTTTTGGCATGCACAACAAAATTCAGCTAAAAACTTAAAGCGTACAAGATTTTGTGACCATTTGAAAAAAGTGTCCCCATTTCAGACACTTTAATACCTACTGGCAGCAAACCTGTAAAATCTCAAATGCTCTTTAAGGGGGTGCGAGTTCTCGAGGTTTGATGAGGGATAGGGGGCCAATATAAGGGCCAAGTGCCAGCACCCATCGCACATCATGTGCACACACCCCCCGGCCCCCCCAATCGTCGGAACCCCAATGCTGCCGGTCAGGTTCTCCAGCGATGCTCTGGCAATGGTGCCCCAACGAAGAAAATTACGGCACCAGAACATGCCCAAGCCCAGCATGTGCTGCCGCAACCCTCGGTCCAGTCCGATCTTAGATTGGGAATGAACTCCATATGCCTAAGCCAACCGACGAAATGAGCAGGTGGGCGGTCGGGCAGGCACTACGCCAGCCAGAGAGACAGGATGCGCAAGCTGTGGATCGATAGGGTGGTAGGTGGGTTTAGGCACATCTTCATATTTCTCAGTGCCAATTTCATTTTTTTGGCTTGTAAATTCATACAATGGTCCCTTAAGCCTTCACGTGAACTTTCATGGCAAGACGACTCGTTTTCTATTTTTCACGATTTTTAAAACTTTTTACGGTTCAGGATTTTTAAAATTTTTTTGAAAGGAATTTTGGCCCCAAACTTGGTAGACGTGATCCTTGTATTTTTGTTGGTATGCACAAAAGAATTCAGCTAAACACTCAAAGTGTACAAGATTTTGTGACCATTTGAAAAAAGTGTCCCCATTTTAAACACTTTAATGGCTACTGGCAGCAAACCTGTAAAATCTCAAATGCTCTTTAAGGGGGTGTGAGTTCTCGAGGTTTGATGAGGGACAGGGGGCCAATATAAGGCCCAAGTACCAGCACCCATCACACATCATTTGCGTACACCCCCCCGCCCCCCCCGATCGTCGGAACCCCAATGTCGTCGGTCAGGTTCTCTGACGATGCTCCGACGATGGTGCCCCGACGAAGAAAAATGCGACACCAGCACATGCCCGAGCCCAGCATGTGCTGCCGCAACCCTCGATCTAGTCTGATCTTCGACTGGGTATGAACTCTATAGGCTTAGACTGGGAATGAACTCCGTATGCCTAAGTCAACCCACAAAATGAGCGTACGGACGCTCAGCCAGCCAGAGGGGCGGGATGCACAAGTCGGGGATCGGTCGAGTCCTCTTCTTCGTGCTGTCGATCCTGCTGCTGCAACCCTCAGTTTGGTCCAATCTTAGACTGGGAATGAACTCCGTATGCCTAAGCCAACTGATAAAATGAGCGGGCGGGCGGGCAGTACACCGGCCAGAGAGACGGGATATGGAAGCCGTGGATCGACAGGGTGGTAGGCAGGTTTAGGCACATCTTCATATTTCTGCGTGCCAATGCCATTTTTATGGCTTGTAAATTCATACAATGGTCCCTTAAGCCTTCACGTGAAGTTTAATGGCAATATGACTCATTTTTTATTTTTCATGATTTTCAAAACTTTATACGGTTCGGGATTTTTTAAAATTGTTTCGGAAGAAGTTTTGGCCCCAAACTTGGTAGACGTGATCCTTGTATTTTTGTTGGCATGCACAAAAAAATTCAGCTAAAAACTCGAAGTGCACAAGATTTTGTGACCATTTGAAAAAAGTTTCCCCATTTCAGACACTTTAATGGCTACTGGCAGCAAACTTGTAAAATCTCAATTGCTCTTTAAGGGGGTGTGAGTTCTCGAGGTTTGATGAGGGATAGGGGGCTAATATAAGGGCCAAGTACCAGCACCCATCACACATCATGTGCGCACACCCCCCCGGCCCCCCCGATCGTCGGAACCCCAATGCCGCCGGTCAGGTTCTCCGACGATGCTCCGGCGATGGTTCCCCGACGAAGAAAAATGCAGCACCAGCACATGCCCAAGCCCAGCATGTGCTACCGCAACCCTCGATCCAATCTGATCTTAGACTGGGAATGAACTCCGTATGCTTAGACTGGGAATGAACTCCGTATGCCTAAGTCAACCCATGAAACGAGCTTATGGGCGCTCAGTCGGCCAGAGGGGCGGGATTTGCAAGTCGGGGATCGGTCGGGTCCCCCTCTACGTGCTGCCGATCCTGCTGCCATACAATGCTTAGACTGGGAATGAACTCCGTACGCCTAAGTCAACTCACGAAACAAGCGTGCGGGCTCTCAGCCGGCCAGAGGGGTGGGATGTGCAAGCTGGGGATCGGTCGGGTCCCTCTGTGCGTGCTGTCGATCCTGTTGTCGTAACCCTTGGTCCAATCTAATCTTCGACAGGGAATGAACTCCGTATGCCTAAGCCAACCGACAAAACGAGTGAGCAGGCGGGCGGGCGGGCACTACGCCGGCCAGAGAGACGGGATGCGCAAGCCGTGGATTGATAGGGTGGTAGGTGGGTTTAGGTACATCTTCATATTTCTGTGTGCCAATGCCATTTTTATTTCTTGTAAATTCATACAATGGTCCCTTAAGCCTTCACGTGAAGTTTCATGGCAAGATGACTTGTTTTCTATTTTTCACAATTTTGGAAACTTTTTACGGTTCGGGATTTTTTAAAATTTTTTCGAAAGACGTTTTAGCCCCAAATTTGGTAGACGCGATCCTGGTATTTTTGTTGGCATGCACAAAAAAATTCAGCTAAAAACTTGAAGTGTATAAGATTTTGTGACCATTTGAAAAAAGTGTCCCCAGTTCAGACACTTTAATGGCTACTGGCAGCA
The DNA here is from genome assembly GCF_047325235.1 of Durio zibethinus. Taxonomy (NCBI): domain Eukaryota; kingdom Viridiplantae; phylum Streptophyta; class Magnoliopsida; order Malvales; family Malvaceae; genus Durio; species Durio zibethinus. The sequence continues at coordinate 13,931,135 of NC_143170.1, read as the reverse complement.
AACTTGTAAAATCTCAAATGCTCTTTAAGGGGGTGTGACTTTTCGAGGTTTGATGAAGGATAAAGGGCCAGTATAAGGGCCAAGTACCAGCACCCATCGCACATCATGTGCCCACAGCCCCCGACCCCCCCGATCGCCGGATCCCCAATGTCGCCGGTCAGGTTTTCCGACGATGCTCCGACGACGCCCTGATGAAGAAAAATGTGGCACCAGCACATGCCCGAGCCCAGCATGTGCTGTCGCAACCCTCGGTTTGGTCCGATCTTAGAATGGGAATGAACTTCATATGCTTAGACTGGGAATGAACTCCGTATGCCTAAGTCAACCCACGAAATGAGCGTGCGGGCGCTCAGCCAGCCAGAGGGGTGGGATGTGCAAGCCGGGGATCGATCGGATCCCCCTCTGCTTGCTGTCAATCCTGCTACCGCAACCCTCAGTCTGGTCTGATCTTAGACTGGGAACAAACTCCGTATGCCTAAGCCAACCGATGAAACGAGCGGACGGGCGGGCGGGCACTATGCCGGCCAGAGAGACGGGATACGCAAGCCGTGGATCGATAGGGTGGTAGGTGGGTTTAGGCACATCTTCATATTTTAGCGTGCCAATGCCATTTTTATGGCTTGTAAATTGATACAGTGATCCCTTAAGCCTTCACGTGAAGTTTCATGGCTGGACGACTCGTTTTCTATTTTCCACGATTTTCAAAACTCTTTACGGTTCAAGATTTTTGAAACTTTTTTCGAAAGGAGTTTTGGCCCCCAACTTGGAAGACGTGATCCTTGTATTTTTTTTGGCATGCACAAAAAAATTCAAATAAAAACTTGAAGTGACAAGGTTTTGTGACCATTTGAAAAAAGTGTCCTCATTCTAGACACTTTAATGGCTACTGGCAGTAAATCTGTAAAATCTCAAATGCTCTTTAAGGGGGTGTGAGTTCTCGAGGTTTGATAAGGGATAGGGGGCCAATATGAAGGCCAAGTACCAGCACCCATCACACATCATGTGCTTACACCCCCCCGACCCCCCCGATCGCTGGAACCCCAATTATGCCGGTCATGTTTTCCGACGATGCTCCGGCGATGGTGCCTCGGCGAACAAAAATACGGCACCAGCACATGAACGAGCCCAGCATGTGCTGCCGCAACACTCGGTTCGGTCGGATCTTAGACTGGGAATGAACTCTGTATGCTTAGACTGGGAATGAACTCCATATGCCTAAGTCAACCCACGGAACGAACGTGCGGGCGCTCAGCCGGCCAGAGGGGCGGGATGCGCAAGCCGGGGATCGGTCGGGTCCCCCTTTGCATGCTGCCGATCCTGCTGCTACAACTCTCGGTCCAGACCAATCTTAGACTGGGAATGAACTTTGTATACTAAGCCAATCGACGAAACGAGCAAGCAGGCGGGCGGGCAGGCGGGCACTACGTTGGCCAGAGAGACGAGATGCGCAAGTCGCGGATCGATAGGGTGGCAGGTTGGTTTAGGCACATCTTCATATTTCTGCCTGCCAATGCCATTTTTATGGCTTGTAAATTCATACAATGGTCCCTTAAGACTTCACGTGAAGTTTCTTGGCAAGCTGACTCATTTTCTATTTTTCATGATTTTGAAAACTCTTTGCGGTTCAGGATTTTTTAAAATTTTTTCGGAAGGAGTTTTAGCCCCCAACTTGGAAGACGTGATCCTTGTATTTTTGTTGGCATGCACAAAACAATTCAGCTAAAAACTCGAAGTGTACAAGATTTTGTGACCATTTGAAAAAAGTGTCCCCATTTCAAACACTTTAATGGCTACTGGCAGCAAACCTGTAAAATCTCGAATGCTCTTTAAGGGGGTGTGAGTTCTCAAGGTTTGATGAGGGATAGGGGGCCAATGTAAGGGCCAAGTACCAGCACCCATTGCACATCATGTGCGCACACCCCCCCGGCCCTCCCGATCGCCGGAACCCCAATGTCGCCGGTCAGGTTCTCTGGCGATGCTCCGGCGATGGTGCCCCGATGAAGAAAAATGCGGCACCAGCACATGCCCGAGCCCAGAATGTGCTGCCGCAACCCTCGGTCCAGTCCGATCATAGACTGGGAATGAACTCCATATGCCTAAATCAACCCATAAAACGAGCGTGCGGGCGCTCAGCTGGCCAGAGGGGCGGGAGGTGCAAGCCGGGGATCGGTAGGGTCCCCCTCTACGTGGTGCTGATCTTGCCACCGCAACCCTTGGTTTGGTCCGATCTTAGACTGGGAATGAACTCCGTATCCCTAAGCCAACCGATGAAACGAGCGGGCGGGTGGGCGGGCCAGAGGGACGGGATGCGCAAGCCGTGGATCGATAGGGTGGTAGGTGAGTTTAGGCACATCTTCATATTTCTAGGTGCCAATGCCATTTTTATGGCTTGTAAATTCATGCAATGGTCCCTTAAGTCTTCACGTGAAGTTTCATGGCTGGACGACTCGTTTTTTATTTTTCATGATTTTCAAAACTCTTTGCGGTTTGGGATTTTTTAAAATTTTTTCGGAAGGAGTTTTGGCCCCCAACTTGGAAGACGTGATCCTTGTATTTTTTTTGGCATGCACAAATAAATTCAGCTAAAAACTCGAAGTGTACAAGATTTTGTGACCATTTGTAAAAAGTGTCCCTATTCCAGACACTTCAATGGCTACTGGCAGCAAATCTGTAAAATCTCAAATGCTCTTTAAGGGGGTATGAGTTCTCGAGGTTTGATGAGGGATAGGGGGCCAATATAAGGGCCAAGTACCAGCACCCATCACACATCATGTGCGCACACACCCCCGGCCCACCCGATCGTCGGAATCCCAATTATGCCGGTCAGGTTCTCTGACGATGCTCCAGCGATGGTGCCCCGATGAACAAAAATACGGCAACAGCACATGCCCAAGCCCAGCATGTGCTGCCATAACCCTCGGCCCGGTCTGATCTTAGACTGGGAATGAACTCCATATGCTTAGACTGGGAATGAACCCCATATGCTTAAGTCAACCCACAAAACGAGCGTGCAGGCGCTCAGCCGGCCAGAAGGGCGGGATGCACAAGTCTGGGATCGGTTGGGTACCCCTCTGTGTGCTGCCGATCCTACTACTGCAACCCTCGATCTGGTCAGTCTTAGACTGGGAATGAACTCCGTATGCCTAAGCCAAATGATGAAACGAGTGGGCAGGCGGGCAGGCGGGCACTACGTCGACCAGAGAGACGGGATGCGTAAGCCATGGATCGATAGGGTGGTAGGTGGGTTTAGGCTCATATTCATATTTTTGTGTGCCAATGCCATTTTTATGGCTTGTAAATTCATACAATGGTCCCTTAACCTTTCACGTGAAGTTTCATGGCAAGACGACTCATTTTCGATTTTTCACGATTTTTGAAAGTTTTTGGGGTTCGGGATTTTTTCAAATTTTTTCGGAAGGAGTTTTCGCCCCAAACTTGGTAGACGTGATCCTTGTATTGTTGTTGGCATGCACAAAAAAATTCAGCTAAAAACTCGAAGTGTACAAGATTTTGTGACCATTCGAAAAAAGTGTCCCCATTTCAGACACTTTAATGGCTACTGGCAGCAAACCTGTAAAATCTCAAATGCTCTTTAAGGGGGTATGAGTTCTCAAGGTTTGATGAGGGATAGGGGGCCAATATAAGGGCCAAGTACCTGCACCCATCGGACATCATGCGGGCACACCCCCCAGCCCCCTGATCGCTGGAACCCCAATGCCGCCGGTCAGGTTCTCCGGCGATACTCCGGTGATGGTGCCCCGGTGAAGAAAAATGCGGCACCAGCACATGCCTGAGCCGGGCATGTGCTGCTGCAACCTTCGGTCTGATCCGATCTTAAACTAGGAATGAACTCCGTATGCTTAGACTGGGAATGAACTTTGTATGCCTAAGTCAACCCATGAAACGAGCGTGCGGGCACTCAACCAGCCAGAGGGGCAGGATACGCAAGCTGGGGATCGACCGGGTCCCCCTCTACATGCTATCGATCCTACTGCCGCAACCCTCGGTCTGATCCAATCTTAGACTAGGAATGAACTCCGTATGCCTAAGCCAACCGACGAAACGAGCGGACGGGCGGTCGGGTGGGCGGGCACTACGTCGGCCAGAGAGATAGGATGCACAAGTCGTGGATCGATAGGGTGGTAGGTGGGTTTAGGCACATCTTCATATTTCTGCATGCCAATGCCATTTTTATGGCTTGTAAATTGATACAATGATCCCTTAAGCCTTCACGTGAAGTTTCATGGAAGAAGGACTCATTTTCTATTTTCCACGATTTTCAAAACTCTTTGCGGTTCGGGATTTTTGAAAATTTTTTCGGAAGGAGTTTTGGCCCCCAACTTGGAAGACGTGATCATTGTATTTTTGTTGGCATGCGCAAAAAAATTCAGCTAAAACCTCGAAGTGACAAGATTTTGTGACCATTTGAAAAAAGTGTCCCAATTCCAGACACTTTAATGGCTACTGGCAGCAAACCTGTAAAATCTCAAATGCTCTTTAAGGGGGTGTGGGTTCTCAAGGTTTGATGAGGGATAGGGGGCCAATATAAGGGCCAAGTACCAACACCCATCGCACATCATGGGCGCACACCCCTCCGCCCCCCCGATCGTCGGAACCCTAATACCGTTGGTCAGGTTCTCCGGCGATGCTCCGACGATGGTGCCTCGACGAAGAAAAATGTGGTACCAGCACATGCCCGAGCCCAGCATGTGCTGCTGCAACCCTCAGTCCAGTTTGATCTTAGACTAGAAATGAACTCCGTATGCTTAGACTGGGAATAAACTCCATATGCCTAAGCTAACCCATGAAACAAGCGTGTGGGTGCTCAGCTGGCCAGAGGGGCGAGATGCGCAAGTCGGGGATCAGTCGGGTCCCCCTTTGCATGCTGTCGATCCTGCTATAGCAACCCTCAGTTCAGTCTGATCTGAGAGTGGGAATGAACTACGTATGCCTAAGCCAACCGACGAAACGAGAGGGCGGGCGGACAGGTGGGCACTACGTCGGCCAGAGAGACGGGATGCGCAAGCCATGGATCGATAGGGTGGTAGGTGGGTTTAGGCACAACTTCATATTTCTACATGCCAATGCCATTTTTATGGCTTGTAAATTCATACAATGGTCCCTCAAGCCTTCACGTGAAGTTTCATGGCAAGACGACTCGTTTTTTATTTTTCACGATTTTTAAAACTTTTTAAAATTTTTTCGGAAGGTGTTTTGGCCCCAAACTTGGTAGACGTGATCCTTGTATTTTTGTTGGCATGCACAAAAACATTCAGCTAAAAATTTGAAGTGTACAAGATTTTGTGACCATTTGAAAAAGGTGTCCCCATTTCAGACACTTAATTGGCTACTGGCAGCAAACCTATAAAATCTCAAATGCTCTTTAAGGTGGTGTAAGTTCTTGAGGTTTGATGAGGGATAGGGGGCCAATATAAGAGCCAAGTACCACCAACCATCGCACATCACGTGCGCACACCCCCCGGCCCTCCCGATCGATGGAACCTCAATGTCATCGGTCAGGTTCTCCGACAATGCTCCGGCGATGGTGCCCTAACGAAGAAAAATGCGGCTCCAGCACATGCCCGAGCCCAGCATGTGTTGCCGTAACCCTCGGTCCGGTCCGATCTTAGACTGGGAATGAACTCCATATGCTTAGACTGGGAATAAACTCCATATGCCTAAGCCAACCCACGAAACGAGCGTGCGGGCGCTCAGTCGGCCAGAGGGGCGGGATGCGCAAGCTGGGGATCGACCGGGTCCCCCTCTGCATGCTGCCGATCCTACTGCTGTAACCCTCGGTCCAATCTGATCTTAAACTAGGAATGAACTACGTGTGCCTAAGCCAATCGATGAAACGAGCGGGCGGGCGGGCGGGCACTACGCCGGGCAGAGAGACGGGATGCGCAAGCCGTGGATCGATAAGGTGGTAGGTGAGTTTAGGCACATCTTCATATTTCTATGTGCCAATGCCATTTTTATGGCTTGTAAATTCATACAATGGTCCCTTAAGCCTTCACGTGAAGTTTCATGGCAAGACGACTCGTTTTCTATTTTTCACGATTTTTGAAACTTTTTCCTGTTCGGGATTTTTTAAAATTTTTTCAAAAAGAGTTTTAGCCCCAAACTTGGTAGATGTGATACTTGTATTTTTGTTGGCATGCACAAAAAAATTCAGCTAAAAACTCGAAGTGTACAAGATTTTGTGACCATTTAAAAAAAGTGTCCCCATTTCAAACATTTTAATGGCTACTGGCAGCAAACCTGTAAAATCTCAGATGCTCTTTAAGGGGTGTGAGTTCTCAAGGTTTGGTGAGGGATAAGGGGCCAATATAAGGGCCAAGTACCAGCACCCATTGCACATCATGTGCGCACACGCCCCTGGCAGCCCCAATCATCGGAACCCCAATGCCGTCGGTCAGGTTCTCCGGTGATGCTCCGGTGATGGTGCCCCAGAGAAGAAAAATATGGCACCAGCACATGCCCGAGCCTAGCATCTGCTGCCGTAACCCTCGGTCCGGTCCGATCTTAGACTGGGAATGAACTCTGCATGCTTAGACTGAGAATGAACTCCGTATGCCTAAGTCAACCCACGAAATGAGCATGCGACCGCTCAGCCGGCCAGAGGGGCGGAATGCGCAAGCTGGGGATCGGCTGGGTCACCCTTTACGTGCTGCTGATCCTGCTACCACATCCTTCGGTCTGGTCCAATCTTAGACTGGGAATGAACTCCGTATGCCTAAGCCAATCGACGAAATGAATGGGCGGGCGGGCGGGCACTACGCCGGCTAGAGAGACGGGATTCGCAAGCCATGGATCGAAGGGTGGTAGGTGAGTTTAGGCACATCTTCATATTTCTATTTTCCAATGCCATTTTTATGGCTTGTAAATTCATACAATAGTCCCTTAAGCCTTCACGTGAAGTTTCATGGCAAGACGACTCGTTTTCTATTTTTCATAATTTTTGAAACTTTTTACGGTTCGAGATTTTTTAAATTTTTTCAAAAGGAGTTTTGGTGCCAAACTTGGTAGATGTGATCCTTGTATTTTTTTTGGTACGCACAAAAAAATTCAACTAAAAACTCGAAGTGTACAAGATTTTGTGACCATTTGAAAAAAGTGTCCCCATTTGAGACACTTTAATGACTACTGGCAGCAAACCTGTAAAATCTCAAATGCTCTTTAAGGGGGTGTGAGTTCTCGAGGTTTGATGAGGGCAAGGGGCCAATATAAGGGCAAGTACCAGCACCCATCGCACATCATGTGCGCATAACCCCCCCCGGCCCCCTATCATCGGAACCCCAATACCGTCGGTCAAGTTCTCCGGCGATGGTGCCCCGGTGAAGAAAAATACGACACCAGCACATGCCTAAGCCCAGCATGTACTACCGCAACCCTCGATCCGATCCAATCTTAGACTGGGAATGAACTCCGAATGCTTCGATTGAGAATGAACTCCATATGCCTAAGTCAAACCACGAAACGAGCGTGCGGGCGCTCAGCCGGCCAGAGGGGCGGGATGCGCAAGTCAGAGATCGGCCGGGTCCCCCTCTGCATGCTCCCAATCTTGCTGCCGCAACCCTTTGCTTGATCCGATCTTAGACTGGGAATGAACTCCGTATGCCTAAGCCAATCGACGAAACAAGCGGGCGGGCGGGCGGGCACTACGTCGGCCAGAGAGACGGGATGCGCAAGTCGTGGATCGATAGGGTGGTAGGTGGGTTTAGGCACATCTTCATATTTCTACGTGCCAATGCCATTTTTAAGGCTTGTAAATTCGTAGAATGGTCCCGTAAGCCTTCACGTGAAGTTTCATGGCAAGACGACTTATTTTCTATTTTTCACGATTTTTGAAACTTTTACGGTTCGAGAATTTTTAAAATTTTTTCAGAAGGAGTTTTGGCCCCAAACTTGGTAGACGTGATCCTTGTATTTTTGTTGGCATGCATAAACAAATTTAGCTAAAAACTCGAAGTGTACAAGATTTTGTGACCATTTGAAAAAGTGTCCCCATTTCAGACACTTTAATGGCTACTGGCAGCAAACCTGTAAAATCTCAAATGCTCTTTAAGGGGGTGTGACTTCTCAAGGTTTGAAGATGGATAGGGGGCCAATATAAGGGCCAAGTAACAGCACCCATCGCACATCATGTGCGCAAACCCCCGGCCCCCCCGATCATCAGAACCCCAATACCGTCGGTCAGGTTCTCCGGTGATGCTCCTGCGATGGTGCCACGACGAAGAAAAATGCGGCACCAGCACATGCTTGAGCGCAGCATGTGCTGCTGCAACCCTCGGTTTGGTCTGATCTTAGACTAGGAATGAACTCCGCATGCCTAAGCCAACCGACGAAACGAACGGGCGGGCAGGCGGGCACTACGCCGATCAGAGAGACGGGATGCGTAAGCCGTGGATCGATAGGGTGGTAGGTTGGTTTCGGCACATCTTCATATTTCTGTGCGCCAATGCCATTTTTATGGCTTGTAAATGCATACAATGGTCCCTTAAGCCTTCACATGAAGTTTCATGGCAAGACGACTCATTTTCTATTTTTCACGATTTTTGACACATTTTACGGTTCGGGGTTTTTTAAAATTTTTTCAAAGGGAGTTTTGGCATCAAACTTGGTAGACGTGATCCTTGTATTTTTGTTGGCATGCACAAAAAAATTCAGCTAAAAACTCGAAGTGTACAAGATTTTGTGGCCATTTGAAAAAAGTGTCCCCATTTCAGACACTTTAATGGCTATTGGCAGCAAACCTGTAAAATCTCAAATGCTATTTAAAGGGGTGTGAGTTCTTAAGGTTTGATGAGGGATATGGGGCCAATATAAGGGCCAAGTACCGGCAGCCATCACACATCATGTACGCACACCCCCCTCGGCTCCCCCCGATCGCAGGAACCCCAATGCCGCCGGTCAGGTTCTCCGGCAATGCTTCGGCGATGGTGCCCTGACGAAGAAAATGTAGCACCAGCACATGCCCAAGCCCAGCATGTGCTGCCGTAACCCTCGATCCGGTCCGATCTTAGATGAAACGAGTGGGCGGGCACTACGTCGACCAAAGAGATGGGATGCGCAAGCCGTGGATCGATAGGGTGGTAGGTGGGTTTACGCACATCTTCATATTTCTGCATGCCAATGCCATTTTTATGGCTTGTAAATTCATAAAATGGTCCCTTAAGCCTCCACGTGAAGTTTCATGACAAGACGACTCGTTTTCTATTTTTCACGATTTTTGAAACTTTTTAGGTTCGAAATTTTTTAAAATTTTTTCAGAAGGAGTTTTGGCCCCAAACATGGTAGACGTGATCCTTGTATTTTTGTTGGCTTGCATAAAAAAATTCAGCTAAAAACTGAAAGTGTACAAGATTTTGTGACCAATTGAAAAAAGTATCCCTATTTCAGACACTTTAATGGCTACTGGTAGCAAACCTGTAAAATCTCAAATGTGCTTTAAGGGGGTGTGAGTTCTCGAGGTTTGATGAGGGATAAGGGCCAAGTACCAGCACCCACCGCACATCATATGCGCACACCCGCCACGATCGCCGGAACCCTAATGCCGTCGGTCAGGTTCTCTGGTGATGTTCCTTTGATGGTGCCCTAACGAAGAAAAATGCGGCATCAGCATGTGCAGGTGCTCAGCCGACCAGAGGGGCAAGATGGGCAAGCCGGGGGTCGATCGGGTCCCCCTTTGCGTGCTACCAATCCTACTGCTGCAACCCTCGGTCCGATCTGATCTTAGACGGGGAATGAACTCCGTATGCCTAAGCCAACCAACAAAACGAGTGGGTGGGCGGGCACTACGCCGGCCAGAGAGACGGGATGTGCAAGCCGTGGATCGATAGGGTGGTAGGTGGGTTTAGGCACATCTTCAAATTTTTGCATGCGAATGCCATTTTTATGGCTTGTAAATTCATACAACGGTCCCTTAAGCCCTCACGTGAAGCTTCATGGCAAGACGACTTGTTTTCTATTTTTCATGATTTTCAAAACTTTTTACGGTTTGAGATTTTTTAAAATTTTATCGGAAATAGTTTTGGCCCCAAACTTGGTAGATGTGATCCTTGTATTTTTTTTGGAATGCATAAAAAAATTCAGCTAAAAACTCGAAATGTACAAGATTTTGTTACCATTTGAAAAAAGTGTCCTCATTTGAGACACTTTAATGGCTACTGGCAGCAAACCTGTAAAATCTCAAATGCTCTTTAAGGGGGTGTGAGTTCTTGAGCTTTGATGAGGGATAGGGAGCCAATATAAGGGCCAAGTACCAGCACCCATCGCACATCATGTGCGCACACCCCCCGGCCCCCCCGATCGCCGAAACCCCAAAGTCGTCGGTCAGGTTCTCCGGTGATGCACCGACGTTGGTGCCCCGATGAAGAAAAATGTGACACCAGCAAATGCTCGAGCCCAACATATGCTGCCCCAACCCTCGGTCTGATCTGATCCGATCTTAGACTGGGAATGAACTCCGTATGCTTAGACTGGGAATGAACTCTGTATGCCTAATTCAACCCACGAAATGAGCGTGCGGGCGCTCAGCTGGCCAGAGGGGCGGGATGCGTAAGCCGGGGATCGATCGGGTCCCCCTCTACGTGCTGCCGATCCTGCTGCTGCAACCCTCAGTCTGGTCTGATTTTAGACTGGGAATGAACTCCGTATGCCCAAGCCAACCGATGAAACGAGTGGGCGGGTGGTCAGGCAGTCGGGCGGGCGGGCACTACGCCAGCCAGAGAGACGGGATGCGCAAGCCGTGGATCGATAGGGTGGTAGGTGGGTTTAGGCATATCTTCATATTTCTACATGCCAATGCCATTTTTATGGCTTGTAAATTCATACAATGGTCCCTTAAGCCTTCACGTGAAGTTTCATGGCAAGACGACTTGTTTTCTATTTTTCACGATTTTTGAAACTTTTTGCAGTTTGGGATTTTTTAAAATTTTTTCGAAAGGAGATTTGGCCCCAAACTTGGTAAACTTGATCCTTGTATTTTTGTTGGCATGCACAAAAAAATTCAGCTAAAAAATTGAAGTGTACAAGATTTTGTGACCATTTGAAAAAAGTGTCCCATTTCAGACACTTTAATGGCTACTGCAGCAAACATGTAAAATCTCAAATGCTCTTTAATGGTTCTTTAAGGGGGTGTGAGTTCTCGAGGTTTGATGAGGGATAGGAGGTCAATATAAGGGAAAAATACCAGCGTCCATCGCACATCATGTGCGCACACCCCCCTCGGCCCCCCCGATCGTTGGAACCTCAATGCCGCCGATCAGGTTCTCCGGCAATGGTCCGACAATGGTGGCCCGACGAAAAAAAATGCAGCACCGTCACATACTCAAGCCCAGCATGTGCTACCACAACCCTCGGTTTGGTCCGATCTTAGACTGGGAATGAACTCCGTATGCTTAGACTGGGAATTAACTCCGTATGCCTAAGTCAACCAACGAAACGAGCGTGCGGGCGCTCAGCCGACCAGAGGGGCCGGATGCGCAAGCCGAGGATCAGTCAGGTCCCCCTATACATGCTACCGATCTTGCTGCCACAACCCTCGGTTCGGTCTGATCTTAGACTGGGAATGAACTCTGTATGCCTAAGCCAATCGATGAAACGAGCGGGCGGGCGGGCGGGCACTACGCCAGCCAGAGAGATGGGATGCGCAAGCCGTGTATCGATAGGGTGGTAGGTGGGTTTAGGCACATCTTCATATTTCTGCGTGCTAATGCCATTTTTATGGCTTTTAAATTCATACAATGGTCCCTTAAGCCTTCACGTGTAGTTTCATGGCAAGACGACTCGTTTTCTATTTTTCATGATTTTTGAAACTTTTTGCGATTCGGGATTTTTTAAAATTTTTTTGGAAGGAGTTTTGGCCCCAAACTTGTTAGACATGATCCTCATATTTTTGTTGGCATGCATAAAAAATTCAGCTAAAAACTCGAAGTTTACAAGATTTTGTGACCATTTGAAAAAAGTGTCCACATTTTAGACACTTTAATGGCTACTGGCAGCAAACCTGTAAAATCTCAAATGCTCTTTAAAGGGGTGTTAGTTCTTGAGGTTTGGTGAGGGATAGGGGGCCAATATAAGGGAAAAGTACCAGCGTCCATTGCACATCATGTGCGCACACCCCCCCGGCCCCCCGATCACCGGAACCCTAATGCCGCCAGTCAGGTTCTCCAGCGATGCTCTGACGATGGTGCCCCGATGAAGAAAAATGCGGCACCAGCACATGCCCGAGCCCAGCATGTGCTGCCGTAACCCTCAGTCTGGTCCAATCTTAGACTGTGAATGAATTCCATATGCTTAGACTGGGAATGAATTCCGTATGCCTAAGTCAACCCATGAAACGAGCGCGCGGGCGCTCAGCCGGCCAGAGGGGCGGGATGTGCAAGCTGGCGATCGATCGGGTCCCCCTCTACGTGCTGCCCATCCTGCTACCGCAACCCTCGGTCTGGTCCGACCTTAGACTGGGAATGAACTCCGTATGCCTAAGCCAACCGACGAAACGAGTGGGCGGGCAGGCGGGCGGGCACTACGTCGGCCAGAGAGATGGGATTCACAAGCCGTGGATCGTTAGGGTGGTAGGTGGGTTTAGGCACACTCTTCATATTTCTGCGTGCCAATGCGATTTTTTTGGCTTGTAAATTCGTATAATGGTCCCTTAAGCCTTCACGTGTAGTTTCATTGCAAGATGACTCGTTTTCTATTTTTCACGATTTTTAAAACTTTTTGTGGTTCAGGATTTTTTTAAATTTTTTCGGAAGGATTTTTGGCCCGAAACATGGTAGACATGATCCTTGTATTTTTTTTGGCACACACAAAAAAATTCAGCTAAAAATTTGAAGTGTACAAGATTTTGTGACCATTTGAAAAAAGTGTCCCCATTTCAGACACTTTAATGGGTATTGGCAGCAAACCTGTAAAATCTCAAATGCTCTTTAAGGGGGTGTGAGTTCTTGAGCTTTGATGAGGGATAGGGGGCCAATATAAGGGCCAAGTTCTAGCACCCATCGCACATCATGTGCTTACACCCCCACGGCCCCCGCGATCGTCGGAACCTCAATGCTGCCGGTCAGGTTCTCTGGCGATGCTTCGGTGATGGTGCCCCGACGAAGAAAAATGCCGCACTAGCACATGGCCGAGCCCAGCATGTGCTGTCACAATCCTCGATCCGATCTGATCTTAGACTGGGAATGAACTCCGTATGCTTAGACTGGGAATGACCTCCGTATGCCTAAGTCAACCCACGAAATGAGCGTGCGGGCACTCAGCCTGCTAGAGGGGCGGTATGCGTAAGCCGAGGATTGGCCGGGTCCTCCTCTACGTGCTGCCGGTCCTATTGCCTTAACCCTCAGACCGATTCGATCTTGGATTGGGAATGAACTTCGTATGCCTAAGCCAACCGATGAAACGAACGGGCGAGCAAGCAGAAGGGCATTATGTCAACATGAGAGACGGGATGCGCAAGCCATGGATCGATAGGGTGGTAGGTGGGTTTAGGCACATCTTCATATTTCTGCATGCCAATGCCATTTTTATGGCTTGTAAATTCATACAATGGTCCCTTAAGCCTTCACATGAAGTTTCATGGCAAGACGACTTGTTTTCTATTTTTCATGATTTTCGAAACGTTTTGCGGTTCGGGATTTTTTAAAATTCTTTCGGAAGGAGTTTTCACCCCAAACTTGGCAGACGTGATCCTTGTATTTTTGTTGGCATGCACAAAACAATTCAGCTAAAAACTCAAAGGGTACAAGATTTTGTAACCATTTGAAAAAAGTGTCCACATTTTAGACACTTTAATGGCTACTAGCAGCAAACCTGTAAACTCTCAAATCCTCTTTAAGTGGGTGTGAGTTCTCGAGGTTTGATGAGGGATAGGGGGCCAATATAAGGGCCAAGTACCAGCACCCATCGCACATCATGTGCACACACCCCCCGGCCCCCTCGATTGCCAGAACGCCAATCCCGCCGGTCAGGTTCTCCGACGAAGAAAAATGCGGCACCAGTACATGCCTGAGCCCAGCATGTGCTGTCGCAACCCTCGGTCTGGTCCGATCTTAGACTAGCAATGAACTCTGTATGCTTAGACTGGCAATCAACTCCGTATGGCTAAGTCAACCCATGAAATGAGCATGCGAGAGCTCAGCTGACCAGAGGGGCGAGATGCGCAAGCCGGGGATCAGTCAGGTCCCCCTAAGCGTGCTGCCGATCCTACTACTGCAACCCTCAGTCCGGTCCGATCTTAGATTGGGAATGAACTCCGTATGCCTAAGCCAACCGACGAAACGAGAGGGCGGGCGAGGGGCACTACACGGGCCAGAGAGACGGGATGCGCAAGCCGTGGATCGATAGGGTGGTAGGTGGGTTTAGGCACATCTTCATATTTTTGCATGCCAATGCCATTATTATGGCTTGTAAATTCATACAATGGTCCCTTAAGCCTTCACGTGAAGTTTCATCTCATTTTCTATTTTTCACAATTTTCAAAACATTTTGTGGTTCAGCATTTTTTAAAATTTTTTTGGATGGAGTTTTGGCCCCAAACTTGGTAGACGTGATCGTTGTATTTTTGTTGCATGTACAAAAAAATTCAACTAAAAACTCAAAGTGTACAAGATTTTGTGACCATTTGAAAAAAGTGTCCACATTTCAGACACTTTAATGGCTACTAGCAGCAAACCTGTAAACTCTCAAATCCTCTTTAAGGGGGTGTGAGTTCGCGAGGTTTGATGAGGGATAGAGGGCCAATCTAAGGGCCAAGTACCAGCACCCATCACACATATGTGCGCACACCCCCTGGCCCCCCGATCGTCGGAACCCCAATGCTGCTGGTCAAGTTCTCCGGTGATGCTCCAACGATCATGCCCCGATCGAAGAAAAATGCGGCACCAGCACACGCCCAAGCCTAACATGTGTTGCTGTAACCCTCGGTCCGACCTGATCTTAGATTGGGAATGAACTCCGTATGCTTAGACTGGGAATGAACTCTGTATGCCTAAGTCAACCCACGAAATGAGCGTGCGGGTGCTCAGTCGGCTAGAGGGGCGGGATGCACAAGCCTGGGATCGATTGGGTCCCCCTTTGGGTGCTATCGATCCTACTGCCGCAACCCTCGGTCCGATCAGATCTTAAACTGGGAATGAACTCCGTATGCTTAGACTGGGAATGAACTTCATTTGCCTAAGTCAACCCTCGAAACGATCGTGCGGGCACTCAGTTGGCCAGAGGGGCAAGATGTGCAAGCCGACGATCGATCGAGTCCCCCTCTGCGTGCTGCCGATCCTGCTGCCGCAACCTTCAGTCCAGTCTGATCTTAGACTGGGAATGAAATCCGTATGACTAAGCCAACCGACGAAACGAACGGGCGATTGGGCACTACGCCGGCCAGAGATGCGGGATGTGCAAGCCGTGGATCGATAGGGTGGTAGGTGGGTTTGGGTACATCTTCCTATTTCTGCATGCCAATGCCATTTTTATGGCTTGTAAATTCATACAATGGTCCCTTAAGCCTTCACGTGAAGTTTCATGGCAACACGACTCGTTTTCTATTTTTCACGATTTTTGAAAGTTTTTATGGTTCGAGATTTTTTAAAATTTTTTTGGAAGGATTTTTGGCCCCAAACTTGGTAGACGTGATCCCTGCATTTTTTTTGGCATGCACAAAAAAATTGAGCTAAAAACTTGAAGTGTACAAGATTTTGTGACCATTGGAAAAAAGTGCCCCCATTTCAGACACTTTAATGGCTACTGGTAGCAAACTTGTAAAATCTCAAATGCTCTTTGAGGGGTCTGAGTTCTCGAGGTTTGATGAGGGATAGGGGGCCAATATAATGGCCAAGTACCAGCACCCATCGCACATCATGTGCGCACACACCCCTCGGCCCCCCCGATCGTCAGTACCCCCAATGCCGTCGGTCAGGCTCTTCAGCGATGGTCCGACGATGGTGCCCCAGTGAAGAAAATTGTGGCACCAGTACATGCCTGAGCACAGCATATGCTGCCGCAACCCTTGGTACAATCGGATCTTAGACTGGGAATGAACTCCGTATGCCTAAGCCAACTGACGAAATGTGCGATCGGGCAGGCGGGCACTACGCCGGCCAGAGAGACGGATGCAAAAGTCGTGGATCGATAGGGTGGTTGGTGGGTTTAGGCACATCTTCATATTTCTGCCTGCCAATGCCATTTTTATGGCTTGTAAATTCATACAATGGTCCCTTAAGCCTTCATGTGAAGTTTCATGGCAAGACGACTCCTTTTCTATTTTTCACGATTTTTGAAACTTTTGACGGTTCAGGATTTTTTAAAATTTTTTGGGAAGGGATTCTGGCCCCAAACTTGGTAGACGTGATCCTTGTAATTTTGTTGGCATGCATGAAACAATTCAGTTAAAACATCGAAGTGTACAAGATTTTTTGACCATTTGAAAAAAGTGTCCCCATTTCAAACACTTTAATGGCTACTGGTAGCAAACTTGTAAAATCTCAAATGCTCTTTAAGGGGGTGTGAGTTCTTGAAGTTTGATGAGGGATAGGGGGCCAATATAAGGGCCAAGTACCAGCACCCATCATACATCATGTGTGCACACCCTTCCCGACCCCCCTGATCGCCGGAACCCCAATGCTGCCGGTCAGGTTCTCCGATGCTGCTCCGACGATGAGGCCCCGGCGAAGAAAAATGCGACACCAGCACATGCTCGAGCCCAGCAAGTGCTACCGCAACCCTCGGTCTGGTCCAATCTTAGACTGGGAATGAACTCCGTATGCTTAGACTGGGAATGAACTCCGTATGTCTAACTCAACCCACGAAACGAACGTGCGGGCGCTCAGCCAGCCAGAGGGGCGGGATGCGCAAGTCGGGGATCATCCGGGTCTCCCTCTACGTGCTACTGATCCTACTACCGTAACCCTCGGTCCGGTCCAATCTTAGACTGGGAATGAACTCCGAATGCCTAAGTCAACCGACGAAACGAGCGGGCGGGCACTACGTCTGCCTGAGAGACGGGATGCGCAGGCCGTGGATCGATAGGGTGGTAAGTGGGTTTAGGCACATCTTCATATTTCTGTGTGCCAATGCCATTTTTACGGCCTGTAAATTCATACAATGGTCCCTCAAGCCTTCACGTGAAGTTTGATGGCAAGACGACTCGTTTTGTATTTTTCATGATTTTTGAAAGTTTTTATGGTTCTAGATTTTTTTAAATTTTTTTGGAAGGAGTTTTGGCCCCAAACTTGGTAGACGTGATTTTTTTGGCATGCAAAAAAAAATTCAGCTAAAAACTCGAAGTGTATAAGATTTTGTGACCATTTGAAAAAAGTGCCCCCATTTCATACACTTTAATGGCTACTGGCAGCAAACCTGTAAAATCTCAAATGCTCTTTAAGGGGGTGTGAGTTCTCGAGGTTTGATGAGGGATAGGGGGCCAATATAAGGGCCAAGTACCAGCACCCATCGCACATCATGTGCGCACACACCCTCGGCCCCCTCGATCGTCGAAACCCCCAATGCCGTCGGTCAGGTTCTCCAACGATGGTGCCCCAGCGAAGAAAATTACGATGCCAGTACTTGCTTGAGCGCAGCATATGCTGCCGCAACCCTCGGTCAGATCCGATCTTAGACTGGGAATGAACTCCGTATGCCTAAGCCAATTGACGAAATGTGCGGGCGGGCGGGCGGGCGGGCGGGCACTACATCGACCAGAGAGACGGGATGCGTAAGCCGTGGATCGAAAGGGTGGTAGGTGGGTTTAGGCACGTCTCCATATTTCTGCCTGCCAATGCCATTTTTATGGCGTGTAAATTCATACAATGGTCCCTTAAGCCTTCACGTGAAGTTTCATGGCGAGACGACTCGTTTTCTATTTTTCACGATTTTTGACACTTTTTGTGGTTCGAGATTTTTAAAATTTTTTCGAAAGGGATTTTGGCCCAAAACTTGGTAGACATGATCCTTGTATTTTTGTTGGCATGCACAAAACAATTCAGTAAAAAACTCGAAGTGTACAAGATTTTCTGACCATTTGAAAAAAGTGTCGCCATTTCAAACACTTTAATGGCTACTGGCAGCAAACCTGTAAAATCTCAAATGCTCTTTGAGGGGGTGTGAGTTCTTGAAGTTTGATGAGGGATAGGGGGCCAATATAAGGGCTAAGTACCAGCACCCATCGCATATCATGTGCGCACTCCCTCCCCGACCCCCCCGATCACCGAAACCCCAATGCTGTCGGTCGGGTTCTCCGATGTTGCTCCGATGATGGGCCCCGATGAAGAAAAATACGGTACCAGCACATGCTCGAGCCCAGCATGTGCTACCGCAACCCTCGGTCCTGTCAGATCTTAGACTGGGAATGAACTCCGTATGCTTAGCTGGGAATGAACTCCATATGCTTAGACTGGGAATGAACTTCGTATGCCTAACTCAACCCATGAAATGAGCGTTCGGGCGCCTAGCTTTCCAGAGGGGCAGGATGCGCAAGCTAGGGATCATCCGGGTCCCCCTCTACGTGCTGCCGATCCTACTGCCGCAACCCTCGATTCGGTCCAATCTTAGACTGGGAATGAACTTCGTATGCCTAAGCCAACCGACGAAACGAGCGGGCGGGCGGGCACTATGCCGGCCTGAGAGACGGGATGCGCAAGCCGTGAATCGATAGGGTGGTAGGTGGGTTTAGGCACATCTTCATATTTTTGTGTGCCAATGCCATTTTTTTGGCTTGTAAATTCTTACAATGGTCCCTTAAGCCTTCACGTGAAGTTTCATGGCAAGACGAGTCGTTTTCTATTTTTCACGATTTTTGAAACTTTTTGCGGTTCGGGATTTTTTAAAATTTTTTCGAAAGGATTTTTGGCCCCAAACTTAGTAGACATGATCCTTGTATTTTTTTTGGCATGCATAAAAAAAATCAGCTAAAAACTCGAAGTGTACAAGACTTTTGGACCATTTGAAAAAAGTGTCCCCATTTCAGACACTTTAATGGCTACTGGCAGCAAACCTGTAAAATGTTATATGCTCTTTAAGAGGGTGTGAGGTCTCGGGGTTTGATGAGAGATAGGGGGCCAATATAAGGGCCAAGTACCAGCACGCATTGCACATCATGTGCGCACACCCCCGTCGGCCCCCTGATCGCCGGAACCCCAATGTCATCGGTCAAGTTCTCCGATGATGCTCCGGTGATGGTGCCCCGATGAAGAAAAATGCGGCACCAGCACACGCCCGAGCCCTGCATGTGATGCTGCAACCCTCAGTCTGATCCAATTTTAGACTGGGAATGAACTCCGTATGCTTAGACTGGGAATGAACTCCATATGCCTAACTCAACCCATGAAACGAGCGTGCGGGCGATCAGCCTGCCAGAGGGGCAGGATTCGCATGCCGGTGATCGGTGAGTCCCCCTCTGCGTGTTGCCAATCCTGCTACCGCAACCCTCGATCCGGTCCGATCTTAGACTAGGAATGAACTCCGTATGCCTAAGCCAACCGACGAAACGAGCGAGCGGGCGGGCGAGCGGGCACTACGCTGGCCAGAGAGACAGGATGCGCAAGCCGTGGATCGATAGGGTGGTTGGTGGGTTTAGGCACATCTTCATATTTTCTGCATGCCAATGGCATTTTATTGGCTTGTAAATTCATACAATGGTCCCTTAAGCCTTCACAAGAGGTTTGATGGCAAGACGACTCATTTTCTATTTTTCACGATTTTTAAAAATTTTTACGGTTCGAGATTTTTTAATATTTTTTAGGAGGAAGTTTTGGTCCCAAACTTGGTAGACGTGATCCTTGTATTTTTTTTGGCATGCACAAAAACATTCAGCTAAAAACTTGAAGTGTACAAGATTTTGTTACCATTTGAAAAAAGTGTCCCCATTTCAGACAGTTTAATTGCTACAGGCAGCAAACCTATAAAATCTCAAATGCTCTTTAAGGGGGTTTGAGTTCTTGAGGTTTGATGAGGGATAGGGGGCAAATATAAGGGCCAAGTACCAGCACCTATCGCACATCATGTGCGCACACCCCCCGGCCCCCCCGATCGTCTGAACCCCAATGCCGTCGGTCAGGTTCTCCGATGATGCTCCTACAATGGTGCCCCGTCGAAAAAAATACGACACCAGCAAATGCCTAAGCCCAGCATGTGAAGCCGCAACCCTCAGTCCGATCCGATCTTAGATTGGAATGAAATTTGTATGCCTAACCCAACCGACGAAACGAGCGGGCGGACGGGCGGGCGAGCACTACGTTGGCCAGAGAGACGGGATGCGCAAGCCGTGGAACGATAGGGTGGTAGGTGGATTTAGGCACATCTTCATATTTCTACGTGCCAATGCCATTTTAATGGCTTGAAAATTCATACAATGGTCCCTTAAGCCTTCATGTGAAGTTTCATGGCAAGATGACTCGTTTTCTATTTTTCATGATTTTTTAAACTTTTTACGGTTCGGGATTTTTTTAAATTTTTTTGGAAGGAGTTTTGGCCCCAAACTAGGTAGACATGATCCTTGTATTTTTGTTGGCATGCACAAAAAAATTCAGCTAAAAACTCAAAGTGTACAGGATTTTATGACCATTTTAAAAAAGTGTCCCTATTTCAGACGTTTTGATGGCTACTGGCAGCAAACCTGTAAAATCTCATATGCTCTTTAAGGGGGTGTGAGTTCTCAAGGTTTGATGAGGGATAAGGGACCAATATAAGGGCCAAGTACCAGCACCCATCGCACATCATGTGCGCACACCCGTCGGCCCCCCGATTGTCGGAACCCCAATGCCGTCGGTCAGGTTCTCCGATGATGCTCCGTCAATGGTGCCCCGTCGAAGAGAAATGCGGCACCAGCACATGCTCGAGCCCAGCATCTGCTGCCCCAACCCTCGGTTCGGTCCGATCTTAGACTGGGAATGAACTCCGTAGGCCTAAGTCAACCCACGAAACGAGCGTGCGGGTGCTTAACCGGCCAGAGGGGTGGGATGTGTAAGCTGGGGATCGACCGGGTGCCCCTCTGTGTGCTGCCGATCCTGCTACTACAATCCTTGGTCTGCCCTGATCTTAGACTGGGAATGAACTCTGTATACCTAAGCCATCCGACGAAACGAGCAGGCGGGCGGGCACTACGCCGACCTGAGAGACGGGATGCGCAAGCCGTGGATCGATAGGGTGGCAGGTGGGTTTAGGCACATCTTCATATTTCTACATGCCAATGCCATTTTTATGGCTTGTAAATTCATACAATGGTCCCTTAAGCCTTCACGTGAAGTTTCATGGCAAGATGACTCGTTTTCTATTTTTCATGATTTTTAAAACTTTTTACGGTTCAGGATTTTTTTTAATTTTTTTGGAAGGAGTTTTGTCCCCAAACTTGGAAGACATTATCCTTGTATTTTTTTTGGCATGCGTAAAAAAATTCAGCTAAAAACTCGAAGTGCACAAGATTTTGTGACCATTTGAAAAAAGTGTCCCCATTTCAGACACTTTAATGGCTACTGGCAGCAAACTTGTAAAATCTCAAATGCTCTTTAAGGGGGTGTGAGTTCTTGAGGTTTGATGAGGGATAGGGGCCAATATAAATGCCAAGTACCAGCACCCATCGCACATCATGTGCGCACACCCCCCGGCCCCCCGATCGCGGGAACCCCAATGCCGTCGGTCAGGTTCTCCGGTGATGCTCCGGTGATGCTCCGACGATGGTGCCTCGGTGAAGAAAAATGCGGCACCAGCACATGCCCGAGCCCAGCATGTGCTGCTGTAACCCTCGGTCCAGTCTGATCTTGGACTGGGAATGAACTCCGTATGCTTAGACGGGGAATGAACTCCGTATGCCTAACTCAACCCATGAAATGAGCGTGCGGGTGCTCAACCGGCCAAAGGGGCAGGATTCACAAGCCGAGGATCGGCGAGTGCCCCTCTGCGTGCTACCAATCCTACTACCGCAACCCTCGGTCTGGTCTGATCTTAGACTGGGTATGAACTTCGTATGCCTAAGCCAACCAACGAAACGAGCGGGCGGGCAGGCGGGCGGGCCTTACTCTGGCCAGAGAGACGGGATGCGCAAGCCGTGGATCGATAGGGTGGTAGGTGGGTTTAGGCACATCTTCATATTTTCTGCATGCCAATGCCATTTTTATGGCTTGTAAATTCATACATTGGTCCCTTAAGCCTTCACGTGAAGTTTCATGGCAAGACGACTCGTTTTCTATTTTTCACAATTTTTAAAACTTTTTACGGTTCGGGATTTTTTAAAACTTTTTTGGAAGGGGTTTTGGTCCCAAACTTAGTAGATGTGATCTTTGTATTTTTGTTGGCATGCACAAAAGAAATCAGCTAAAAACTCGAAGTGTACAAGATTTTGGGACCATTTGAAAAGAGTGTCCCCATTTCAAACACTTTAATGGCTACTGGCAGTAAACCTGTAAAATCTCAAATGTTCTTTAAGGGGGTGTGAGTTCTCATGGTTTGATGAGGGATAGGGGGCCAATATAAGGGCCAAGCACCAGCACCCATCACACATCATGTGCGCACACCCCCCCGGCCCCCCCGATCACCGGAACCCTAATTTTGTCAATCAGGTTCTTCGGTGATGCTCCGACGATGGTGCCCTGGCGAAGAAAAATGTGGCACCAGCACATGCCTGAGCCCAGCATGTCCTGCTGTAACCCTCAGTCTGGTCCAATCTCAAACTGGGAATGAACTCCTTATGCTTAGACTGGGAATGAACTCCGTAAGCCTAAGTCAACCCACGAAACGAGCGTACGGGCACTCAGCCGGCCATAGGGGCGGGATGCGCAAGCTGGGGATCGGTCGGGGCCCCCTCTACGTGCTTTCAATCTTGCTGCCACAACCCTCAGCCCGGTCCTATCTTAGACTAGGAATGAACTCCGTATGCCTAAGCCAACCGACGAAACGAGCAGGCGGGCGGGCGGGCACTACGTCGGCCAGAGAGAAGGGATGCGCAAGCCGTGGATCGATAGGGTGGTTAGTTGGTTTAGGCACATCTTCATATTTCTGTGTGCCAATGCCATTTTTATGGCTTGTAAATTCATACAATGGTCCCTTAAGCCTTCACGTGAAGTTTCATGGCAAGACGACTCGTTTTCTATTTTTCACGATTTTTTAAACTTTTTACAGTTCGAGATTTTTTAAAATTTTTTTGGAAGGAGTTTTGACCCCAAAGTTAGATGCGATCCTTGTATTTTTGTTGGCATGCACAAAAATATTCAGCTAAAAACTCGAAGTGTACAAGATTTTATGACCATTTGAAAAAAGTGTCCCCATTTCAGACACTTTAATTGCTACTGGCAGCAAACCTGTAAAATCTCAAATGCTCTTTAAAGGGGTGTGAGTTCTTAAGGTTTGATGAGGGATAGGGCGCCAATATAAATGCCAAGTACCAGCACCCATCGCACATCATGTGCGCACACCCCCCGGCCCATCCGATCGTCGGAACCCCAATACCGACGGTCAGGCTCTCCGACGATGCTCCGGTGATGGTGCCCGATGAAGAAAAATGTGGCACCAGCACATGCCGGAGCCTGGCATGTGCGGCTGCAACCCTCGGTCCGGTCTAATCTTAGATTGGGAATGAACTCCGCATGCTTAGAGTGGGAATGAACTCCGTATGCCTAAGTCAGCCCACGAAATGAGAGTGCATCCCGGGGATCGGTCGGGTCCCCCTCTGCGTGCTGTCGATTCTGCTACCGCAACCCTCTGTCCGGTCTGATCTTAGACTGGGAATGAACTCCGTATGCCTAAGCCAACCGACGCAATGAGCGGGCGGGTGGGCGGGCACTACGTCGGCCAGAGAGACGGGATGCGCAAGCCGTGGATCGATGGGGTGGTAGGTGGGTTTAGGCACATCTTCATATTTCTGCATGCCAATGCCATTTTTATGGCTTATAAATTCATACAATGGTCCCTTAAGCCTTCACGTTAAGTTTCATGGCAAGACGACTCGTTTTCTATTTTTCATGATTTTTGAAACTTTTTACGGTTCTAGATTTTTTAAAATTATTTCGGAAGGATTTTTGGCCCCAAACTTGGTAGACGTGATCCTTGTATTTTTGTTGGCATGCACAAAAAATTCAGCTAAAAACTTGAAGTGTACAAGATTTTGTGACCATTTGAAAAAAGTGTCCCCATTTCAGACACTTTAATGGCTACTTGCAGCAAACCTGTAAAATCTCAAATGCTCTTTAAGGGGGTGTGAGTTCTCAAGGTTTGATGAGGGATAGGGGGCCAATATAAGGGCCAAGTACCAGCACCCATTGCACATCATGTGTGACACCCCCCGACCCCCCGATCGTCGGAACCCCAATGCCACCGGTTAGGTTCCCGGCGATGCTCCGATGATGGTGCCCAGAAAAAAAAAAGTGGCACCAGCATATGCTCGAGCCCAGCATGTGCTGCCACAACCCTTGGTCCGATTTGATCTTAGAGTGGCAATGAACTTCGTATGCCTAAGTCAACCCACGAAACAAGCGTGCAGGCGCTCAGCCGGCCAGAGGGGCGGGATGCGCAAGCCGGGGATCGGTCGGGTCCCCCTCTACGTGCTGCCGATCCTGCTGTCGTAACCCTCAGTTCGGTCTGATCTTAGACTGGGAATGAACTCCGTATGCCTAAGCTAATCGACGAAACGAGCGGGCAGGCGGGCACTACGCTGGCCAGAGAGATGGGATACGCAAGCCGTGGATCGATAGGGTGGTAGGTGGGTTTAGGCACATCTTCATATTTTCTGTGTGCCAATGCCATTTTTACATCTTGTAAATTCATACAATGGTCCCTTAAGCCTTCACGTGAAGTTTCATGGCAAGACGACTCGTTTTCTATTTTTCACGATTTTTGAAACTTTTTACGGTTTGGGATTTTTAAAAATTTTTTCGAATGGAGTTTTGGCAACAAACTTATTAGACGTGATCCTTGTATTTTGGTTGGCATGCAAAAAAAAAATCAGCTAAAAACTCGAAGTGTACGAGATTTTATGACCATTTGAAAAAAGTGTCCCCATTTCAGACACTTTAATTGCTACTGGCAGCAAACTTGTAAAATCTCAAATGATCTTTAAGGGGGTTTGAGTTCTCCAGGTTTGATGAGGGATAGGGGGCCAATATAAAGGCCAAGTACCAGCACCTATCGCACATCATTGTGCGCACACCCCCCCCGACCCCCCCGATCGTCGGAACCCCAATGCTGCCTGTCAGGTTCTCCGGCCATGCTCCGACGCTGTTGCCCCGACGAAGAAAAATGCGGCACCAGTACATGCTCGAGCCCAGCATGTGCTGCCACAACCCTCGGTCTGGTGCAATCTTAGACTGGGAATGAACTCCGTATGCCTAAGCCAACCGACGAAACGAGTAGGCGGGCGGGCGGACGGGCGGGCACTACGCCGGCCAGAGAGACGGGATGCGCAAGCCGTGGATCGATAGGGTGGTAGGTGGGTTTAGGCACATCTTCATATTTCTATGTGCCAATGCCATTTTTCTAGCTTGTAAATTCATACAATGGTCCCTTAAGCCTTCACGTGAAGTTTCATGGCAAGACGACTCGTTTTCTATTTTTCACGATTTTTGAAACTTTTTGCAGTTCGGGATTTTTTAAAATTTTTTTGGAAGGAGTTTTGACCCCAAAGTTGGTAGATGCGATCCTTGCATTTTTGTTGGCATGCACAAAAATATTCTGCTAAAAACTCAAAGTGTACAAGATTTTGTGACCATTTGAAAAAAGTGTCCCCATTTCAGACACTTTAATGGCTACTGCCACCAAACCTGTAAAATCTCAAATGCTCTTTAAGGGGGTGTGAGTTCTCGAGGTTTGATGAGGGATAGGGGGCCAATATAAGGGCCAAGTACTAGCAGCCATCGCGCATCATGTGCGCACACCGCCCCGGCCCCCCCGATCGCCGGAACCCCAATGCCGCCGGTAAGGTTCTCCGTCGATGGTGCCCCGATGAAGAAAAATACGGCACCAGCACGTGCCCGAGCCCAGCATGTGCTGCTGTAACCCTTGGTCTGGTTCGATCTTAGACTGGGAATGAACTCCGTATGCCTAAGTCAACCAATGAAACGAGCGTGCCGGTGCTCAACCGGCCAGAGGGGCGGGATGCGCAAGCCGGGGATCGGTTGGGTCCCCCTCTACGTGCTGTCGATCCTACTGTCGTAACCCTCAGCTCGGTCCAATCTTAGACTAGGAATGAACTACATATACCTAAGCCAATCGACGAAACGAGCGGGCGGGCTGGCAGGCGGTCACTACGTCGGCCAGAGAGACGGGATGCGCAAGCTGTGGATCAATAGGGTGGTAGGTGGGTTTAGGCACATCTTCATATTTCTGCAAGCCAATGCCATTTTTATGGCTTATAAATTCATACAATGGTCCCTTAAGCCTTCACGTGAAGTTTCATGGCAAGATGACTCGTTTTCTATATTTCACGATTTTTGAAACTTTTTGCGGTTCTGGATTTTTTAAAATTATTTCGGAGGGAGTTTTGGCCCAAACTTCATAGATGTGATCCTTGTATTTTTTTTGGCATGCACAAAAACTTTTGGCTAAAAACTCTAAGTGTACAAGATTTTGTGACCATTTGAAAAAAGTGTCCCCATTTCAAACACTTTAATGGCTACTGGCAGCAAACCTGTAAAATCTCAAATGCTTTTTAAGGGGGTGTGAGTTCTCGAGGTTTGATGAGGGATAGAGGGCCAATATAAGGGCCAAGCAGCAGCACCCATCGCACATCATGTGCGCTCGCCGCCCCCAACCCCCCGATCGTCGAAACCTCAATCCAGTCGGTCAGGTTCTCCGATGATGCTCCGACAATGGTGCCCCGACGAAGAAAAATACGGCACCAGGACATGCTCGAGCCCACCATATGCTGTCGCAACCCTCGGTCCAATCTGATCTTAGACTAGGAATGAACTCCGTATGCTTAGACTGGGAATAAACTCCGTATGCCTAAGTCAACCCACGAAACGAGTGTGCAGGCGCTCAGTCTGGCAGAGGGGCTGGATGCGCAAGTCGGGGATCGACCGGGTCCTCCTCCACGTGGTGCTGATCCTGCTACCGCAACCCTTGATCCGGTCTGATCTTAGACTGGAAATGAACTACGTATCCCTAAGCCAACCGACAAAATGAGCGAGCGGGCGGACGGGTGAGCACTACGTCGACCGGAGAGCCAGAATGCGCAAGCTGTGGATCGATAGGGTGGTAGGTGGGTTTAGGCACATCTTCATATTTCTATGTGCCAATGCCATTTTTATGGCTTGTAAATTCATACAATGGTCCCTTAAGCCTTCACGTGAACTTTCATGGCAAGACGACTCGTTTTCTATTTTTCATGATTTTTGAAACTTTTTGCGGTTCGGGATTTTTTAAAATTTTTTTGGAAGGAGTTTTGGCCCCAAACTTGGTAGACGTTATCCTTGTATTTTTGTTGGCATGCACAAAAATATTCAGCAAAAAACTCGAAGTGTACAAGATTTTGTGACCATTTGAAAGAAGTGTCTCCAATTCAGACACTAATGGCTACAGGCAGCAAACCTGTAAAATCTCAAATGCTCTTTAAGGGGGTGTGAGTTCTCGAGGTTTGATGAGGGATAGGGGGCCAATATAAGGGCCAAGTACCAGCACCCATCGCACATCATGTGCGAACACCCCCCGGCCCCTCCGATCGCCGAAACCCCAATACTACCGGTCAGGTTCTCCGACGATGCTCCGGCGATGGTGCCCTGACGAAGAAAAATGCGACACTAGCACATGCCCGAGCCCAGCATGTGCTGCCGCAACCTTCGGTTTGGTCCAATGTTAGACTGGGAATGAACTCCGAATGCCAAAGTCAACACACGAAATGAGCATGCAGGCGCTCAACCGGCCAGAGGGGCGACTGTGCAAGCCGGGGATCGGCCGGGTCCCCCTCTGTATGCTGTCGATCCTACTGCCGCAACCCTCGGTCTGATCTGATCTTAGTCTGGGAATGAACTCCGTATGCCTAAGCCAACCGATGAAACGAGTGGGCAGGCAGGTGGGCAGGCAGGTGGGCAGGCACTACGCCGACCAGAGAGACGGGATGTGTAAGCCGTGGATCGATATGGTGGTAGGTGGGTTTAGGCACATCTTCATATTTCTACGTGCCAATGCCATTTTTTTGGCTTGTAAATTCATACAATGGTCCCTTAAGCCTTCACGTGAAGTTTCATGGCAAGATGACTCGTTTTCTATTTTTCATGATTTTTGAAACTTTTTACGGTTCAGGATTTTTTAAATTTTTTCGAAAGGAGTTTTGGCCCAAACTTGGTAGCCGTGATCGTTGTATTTTTGTTGGCATGCACAAAAAAATTCAGCTAAAAAATCAAAGTGTACAAGCTTTTGTGACCATTTGAAAAAAGTGTCCCAATTTCATACACTTTAATGGCTATTGGCAACAAACCTGTAAAATCTCAAATTCTCTTTAAGGGGGTGTGAGTTCTCGAGGTTTGATGAGTGATAGGGGGCCAATATAAGGGCCAAGTACCAGCACCCATCGCACATCATGTGCGCACACCCCCCCGGCCCCCCCGATCGCCGGAACCGCAATACCGCCGGTCAGGTTCTCCGACGATGCTCTGGGGATGGTGCCTCGATGAAGAGAAATGTGGCACCAGCACATGCCCGAGCCCAACATGTGTTGTCGTAACCATCGGTCTGGTCCGATCTTAGATTGGGATTGAACTCTGTATCCTTAGACTGGGAATGAACTCCATATGCCTAAGTCAACCCACAGAACGAGCGTGCGGGCGCTCAGCCGGCCAGAGGGGCGGGATGCGCAAGCTGAGGATCGGTCGGGTCCCCCTCTGCGTGCTGCTTATCCTGCTACCGTAACCCTCGGTCAGATCGGATCTTAGACTGGGAATGAACTCCGTATGCTTAAGCCAACCGACAAAATGAGCGGGCGGGCAGGTTTGCACTACGTCGGCCAGAGAGACGGGGTGTGTAAGCCGTGGATCGATAGGGTGGTAGGTGGGTTTAGGCGCATCTTCATATTTCTGCATGCCAATGCCATTTTTATGCATTGTAAATTCATACAATGGTCCCTTAAGCCTTCATGTGAAGTTTCATGGCAAGACGACTCGTTTTTTATTTTTCACGATTTTTGAAACTTTTTACGGTTCAGGATTTTGCAAAATGTTTTTGGAAAGAGTTTTGGCCCCAAACATGGTATACGTGATCCATGAATTTTTGTTGGCATGCACAAAAACATTCAGCTAAAAACTTGAAGTGTACAAGATTTTGTGACCATTTGAAAAAACTGTCCCATTTCAGACATTTTAATTGCTACTGGCAGTAAACCTGTAAAATCTCAAATGCTCTTTAAGGGGGTGTGAGTTCTCAAGCTTTGATATGGGATAGGGGGCCAATATAAGGGCCAAGTACCAGCACCCCTCGCACATCATGTGCCACAACCCCCGGCCCCCCCGATCGTCGGAACCCCAATGCTGTCGGTTAGGTTCTCTGACGATGCTCCGACGATGGTGCCCCGACGAAGAAAAATGTGGCACCAGCACATGCCCGAGCCCAGCATGTGCTACCTTAACCCTTGATCCGATCCAATCTTAGACTTTGAATGAACTCCGTATGCTAAGACTGGGAATAAAGTCCATATGCCTAGGTCAACCCATGAAACGAGCGTGCGGGCGCTCAGTCAGCCAGAAGGACGGGATGCGCAAGCCAGGGATCGACCTGGTCTCCCTCTGCGTGCTGCCGATCCTGCTACCGCAACCCTTGGTTTGGCCCGATCTTAGACTGGGAATGAACTTCGTATGCCTAAACCAACCGATGAAACGAGCGAGCGGGCGGACGGGCGGGCACTATGCCGGTCAGAGAGACAGGATACGCAAGCTGTGGATCCATAGAGTGGTAGGTGGGTTTAGGCACATCTTCATATTTCTGTGTGCCAATGCCATTTTTATGGCTTGTAAATTCATACAATGGTCCCTTAAGCCTTCACGTGAAGTTCCATGGCAAGACGACTCGGTTTCTATTTTTGATGATTTTCGAAACTTTTTGCGGTTCTAGATTTTTTAAAATTTTTTCGGAAGGAGTTTTGGCCCTAAACTTGGCAGACGGGATCCTTGTATTTTTGTTGGCATGCACAAAAAAATTCAGCGAAAAACTTGAAGTGTACAAGATTTTGTGACGATTTGAAAAAAGTGTCCCCATTTTAAACACTTTAATGGCTACTGGCAGCAAACCTATAAAATCTCATATGCTCTTTATGGGGGTGTGAGTTCTTGAGGTTTGATGAGGGATAGGGGGCCAATATAAGGGCCAAGTACCAGCACCCATCGCACATCATTTGTGCACACCCCCTCGGCCCCCCTGATCGCCGGAACCCCAATGCCGCCGGTCAAGTCCTCTAGCGATGCTCCGACGATGGTGCCTCGGTGAAGAAAGATGTGGCACCAACACATGCCCGTGCCCAAAATGTGCTGCCGTAACCCTCGGTCCAGTCTGGTCTTAGAATGGGAATGAACTCAGTATGCTTAGACTGGGAATGAACTCCGTATGCCTAAGTCAACCCACGAAACGAGCGTGCGGACGCTCAGCCAGCCAAAGGGGCGGGATGCGCAAGTCGGGGATCGACCGGGTCCCTCTCTATGTGCTGTCGATCTTGCTGCCACAACCCTCGGTCCGGTCCAATCTTAGACTAGGAATGAACTCCGTATGCCTAAGCCAACCCACGAAACAAGCAGGCGGACGAGCGGGCGGGCACTACGCCGGCCAGAGAGACGGGATGCGCAAGCCGTGGATCGATAGCGTGGTAGGTGGGTTTAGGCACATCTTAATATTTCTACATGCCAATGCCATTTTTATAGCTTGCAAATTCATACAATGGTCCCTTAAGCCTTCACGTGAAGTTTCATGGCAAGACGACTCGTTTTCTATTTTTCATGATTTTCAAAACTTTCTGCGGTTCGGGATTTTTTAAAATTTTTTTGGAAGGAGTTTTGGCCCTAAACTTGGTAGACGTGATCCTTGTATTTTTGTTGGCATGCACAAAAAAATTTAGCAAAAAACTCGGAGTGTACAAGATTTTGTGACCATTTGAAAAAGTGTCCCCATTTCAGACACTTTAACGACTACTGGCTGCAAACCTGTAAAATCTGAAATGCTCTTTAAGGGGGTGTGAGCTCTCGAGGTTTGATAAGGGATAGGGGGCCAATATAAGGGCCAAATACCAGCACCCATTGCACATCATGTGTGCACACCCCCCTCGACCCCACCGATCGCCGGAACCCCAATGCCGTCGGTCAGGTTTTTCGGTGATGCTCTGACGGTGGTACCTCGGCAAAGAAAAATGCAGCACCAGCACATGCCTGAGCCCAGTATGTGCTATCGAAACCCTCGGTCTAGTTCGATCTTAGACTAAGAATGAACTCCATATGCTTAGACTGGGAATGAACACCGTATGCCTAAGTCTACCCATGAAACGAGCGTACGGGCGCTCAACTGGCCAGAAGTGCGAGATGCGTAAGCCGGGGATCGATCGGGACCCCTTCTACGTCCTGCCAATCCTGCTACCGCAACCCTCAGTCTGGTCTGATCTTAGACTAGGAATGAACTCCGTATGCCTAAGCCAACCGACGAAACAAGCGGGTGGGCGGGCAGGCGGTTACTACACCGGCCAAAGAGATGGGATGCGCAACCCGTGGATCGATAGGGTCGTAGGTGGGTTTAGGCACAGCATCTTATTTCTAAGTGCCAATGCCATTTTTATGGCTTGTAAATTCATACAATGGTCCTTTAACCCTTCACGTGAAGTTTCATGGTAAGACGACTCGTTTTCTATTTTTCATGATTTTTGAAACTTTTTACGGTTCGGGATTTTTTAAAATTTTTTGGGAAGGAGTTTTGGCCCCAAACATGGTAGACGTGATCCTTGTATTTTTTTTGGCATGCACAAAAAAATTCAGCTAAAAACTCGAAGTGCACAAGATTTTGTGACCATTTGAAAAAAGTGTCCCCATTTCAGACACTTTAATTGCTACTGGCAGCAAACCTGTAAAATCTCAAATGCTCTTTAAGGGGGTGTGAGTTCTCAAGGTTTGATGAGGGATAGGGGCCCAATATAAGGGCCAAGCACCAGCGCCCATCGCACATCATGTGCGCACACCCCCCGGCCCCCCCGATGCCGAAACCCCAATGCCGCCGGTCAGGTTCTCTGGCCATGCTCCGACGATGGTGCCCCAGCGAAGAAAAATGCGGCACCAGCACATGCCTGAGCCCAGCATGTGCTGCCGTAACCCTAGGTCCGATCCGATCTTAGACTGGGAATGAACTTCGTATGCCTAAGTCAACCCACAAAACGACTGTGCAGGCGCTCAGCCGACCAGAGGGGGGGAATGCGCAAGCCGGGGATCGGTCGGGTCCCCCTCTACGTGCTGCCGGTCCAATCTTAGACTGGGAATGAACTCCATATGCCTAAGCCAAACGACGAAACAAGCAGGCGGGTGGGCGGGCGGGCGAGCACTACGTCGGCCAGAGAGACGGGATGCGCAAGCCGTGGATCGATAGGGTCGTAGGTGGGTTTAGGCATATCTTCATATTTCTGCATGCCAATGCCATTTTTATGGCTTGTAAATTCATAAAATGGTCCCTTAAGCCTTCACGTGAAGTCTCATGCCAAGACGACTCATTTTCTATTTTTCATGATTTTTGAAACTTTTTGCAGCTCGAGATTTTTTAAAATTTTTTTGGAAAATGTTTTGGCCCCAAACTTGGTAGACGTGATCCTTGTATTTTTTTTGGCATGCATAAAAAAATTAAGTTGAAAACTCGAAGTGTAAAAGATTTTGTGTTCGTTTGCAAAAGTGTCCCCATTTCAGACACTTTAATGGCTACTGGCAGCAAACCTGTAAAATCTCAAATGCTCTTTAAGGGGGTGTGAGTTCTCGAGGTTTCATCAGGGATAGTGGGCCAAAATAAGGGCCAAGTACCAGCACCCATCACACATTATGTGTGCACACCCCTCCGGCCCCCCTGATCGCCAGAACCCCAATGCCGCCGGTCAGGTTCTCCGACGATGCTCCGGCGATGGTGCCCCGACGAAGAAAAATGCGGCACCAGCACATGCCCGAGCCCAGCATGTGCTGTCGCAACCCTCGGTCCGGTCCAACCTTAGACTGGGAATGAACTATGTATCCCTAAGTTAACCCATGAAATGAGCGAGCGGGCGCTCAGCCAGCTAGAGGGGCGGGATGCGCAAGCCGAGAATCGGCTGGGTCCCCTTCTACGTGCTGCCAATCCTACTGCCTCAACCCTCGGTCTGGTATGATCTTAGACTGGGAATGTACTTCGTATCCCTAAGCCAACCGATGAAACAAGTGGACAGGCGGGCACTATACCGGCCAGAGAGACAGGATGCGTAAGCCGTGGACCGATAGAGTGGTAGGTGGGTTTGGGCGCATCTTCATATTTCTGCTTGCCAATGCCATTTTTATGGCTTGTAAATTCATACAATGGTCCCTTAAGCCTTCACGTGAAGTTTCATGGCAAGATGACTCATTTTTTATTTTTCATGATTTTCAAAAATTTTTACTGTTCGGGATTTTTTAAAATTTTTTGGAAGGAGTTTTGGCATGCACAAAATAATTCAGCTAAAAACTCGAAGTGTACAAGATTTTGTGACCATTTGAAAAAAGTGTTCCCATTTGAGACACTTTAATGGCTACTGGCAGCAAACCTGTAAAATTTCAAATGTCTTTTAAGGGGGTGTGAGTTCTCGAGGTTTGATGAGGGATAGGGGGCCAATATAAGGGCCAAGTA
Source organism: Durio zibethinus (assembly GCF_047325235.1). Classification (NCBI taxonomy): domain Eukaryota; kingdom Viridiplantae; phylum Streptophyta; class Magnoliopsida; order Malvales; family Malvaceae; genus Durio; species Durio zibethinus. Next base: position 13,897,364 of record NC_143170.1, on the reverse strand, counting down.
CCAGCACCCATCGCACATCTTGTGCGCACACCCCCCCCGGCCCCCCCGATCGTTGGAACCCCAATGCTACTGGTCAGGTTCTCCGGGGATGGTGCCCCGGTGAAGAAAAATACAGCACCAGCACATGCCTGAGCCCAGCATCTGCTTTCGCAACCCTCGGTCTGGTTTGATCCTAGACTGGGAATAAACTTCGTATGCTAAGTCAACCCATGAAACAAGCGTGCGGGCACTCAACCGGCCAGAGGGGTGGGATGCGCAAGTCGGGGATCGACTAGGTCCCCCTCTGCGTGCTGTCAATCCTGCTACCGCAACCCTCAGTCTGGTCCAATCCTAGACTAGGAATGAACTCCGTATCCCTAAGCCAACCGACGAAAAGAGCGGGCGAGCGGGCACTACGCCGGCCAGAGAGATGGGATGCGCAAGCCGTGGATCGATAGGGTGGTAGGTGGGTTTAGGCACATCTTCATATTTCTGTGTGCCAATGCCATTTTTTATGGCTTGTAAATTCATACAATGCTCCCTTAAGCCTTCATGTGAAGTTTCGTGGCAAGACGATTCGTTTTCTATTTTTCAAGATTTTTGAAACTTTTTACGGTTCGAGATTTTTTGAAATTTTTTCGGAAAGATTTTTGGCCCCAAACTTGGTAGACGTGATCCTTGTATTTTTATTGGCATGCACAAAAACATTTAGCTAAAAACAAGATTTTGTGACCATTTGAAAAAAGTGTCCCCATTTCAGACACTTGAATGGCTACTGGCAGCAAACCTGTAAAATCTCAAATGCTCTTTAAGGGGGTGTGAGTTCTCGAGGTTTGATGAGGGATAGGGGACCAATATAAGGGCCAAGTACCAGCACCCATCACACATCATGTGCGCACACCCCCCGGTGCCCCCGATCCCCGGAACCACAATACTGCTGGTCAAGTTCTCCAGCGATGCTCCAACGATGGTGCCCCGACGAAGAAAAATGCAGCACCAGCACTTGGCCGAGCCCAGCATGTGCTGTCGTAACACTCGATCTGATCCGATCTTAGATTAGGAATGAACTCCGTATGCTTAGACTGGGAACGAACTCCGTATGCCTAAGTCAACCCACGAAACGAGCATACGGGTGCTCAGCTGGCCAAAAGGGCGGGATGCATAAGCCGGGGATCGATCGGGTCCCCCTCTACCTACTACCGATCTTGCTGCCGCAACCCTCAGTTTGGTCTGATCTTAGACTGGGAATAAACTCCGTATGCCTAAGCCAATCGATGAAACGAGCGTGCGAACGGGCAGGCGGGCACTACGCCGGCTAGAGAGACGGGATGCGTAAGCCATGGATAGATAGGGTAGTAGTTGGGTTTTGGCACATCTTCATATTTTTGCTTGCCAATGCCATTTTTATGGCTTGTAAATTCATACAATGGTCCCTTAAGCCTTCACGTGAAGTTTCATGGCAAGACGACTCATTTTCTATTTTTTATGATTTTTGAAACTTTTGGCAGTTAGGGATTTTTTAAAATTTTTTCGGAAGGACTTTTTCCCCCAAACTTGGAAGACATGATCCTTGCGTTTTTGTTGGCATGTATAAAAAAATTCAGCTAAAAACGCAAAGTGTACAAGATTTTGTGACCATTTGAAAAAAGAGTCCCCATTTAAGACACTTTAATGGCTACTGGCAGCAAACCTGTAAAATCTCAAATGCTCTTTAAGGGGGTGTGAGTTCTCGAGGTCTGATGAGGGATCTGGGGCCAATAGAAGGGCCAAGTACCAGCACCCATCGAACATCATGTGTGCACACCGCCCGACCCCCTTGATCATTAGAACCCCATTGCCGTCGGTCAGGTTCTCCGACGATGCTCCGGCGATGGTGCCCCGACGAAGAAAAATACGGCACCAGCACATGCTCGAGCCCAGTACTTGCTGTCGCAACCCTCGGTCTAGTCCGATCTTAGACTGGGAATGAACTCTGTATGCCTAAGTCGACCCACGAAACGAGCGTGCGGGCGCTCAGCCGGCCAGAGGGGCGAGATGCGAAACCGGGGATCGGCCCGATCCCCCACTATGTGCTATCGATCTTGCTGTCGCAACCCTCTGTTCGGTCCAAACTTAGACTGGGAATGAACTCCGTATGCCTAAGACAACCGACGAAACGATCGGGCGGGCACTGCGTCGACCAAAGAAGCAGGATGCGCAAGCCGTGGATCGATAAGGTGGTAGGTGGGTTTAAGCACATTTTCATATTTCTGCATGCCAATGCCATTTTTATGGCTTGTAAATTCATACAATGGTCCGTTAAGCCTTCACGTGAAGTTTCATGGCAAGACAACTCCTTTTCTATTTTTCATGATTTTCGAAACTTTGTATGTTTCAGGATTTTTTAAAATTTTTTGGAAGGAGTTTTGGCATGCACAAAAACATTAAGCTAAAAACTTGAAGTGTACAAGATTTTGTGACCATTTGAAAAAAGTGTCCCCATTTGAGACACTTTAATGGCTACTAGCAGCAAACCTGTAAAATCTCAAATGCTGTTTAAGGGGGTGTGAGTTCTCGAGGTTTGATGAGGGATAGGGGGCCAATATAAGGGCCAGGTACCAGCATCCATCGCACATCATCTGCGCATACCGCCCCAGCCACCCCAATCGCCGAAACCCCAATGCCACCAGTCATTGGGGCACCCATCGCACATCATGTGCGTTCACCACCTTCGGCCCCCCCGATCGCTGAAACCCTAATGCCGTTGGTCAGGTTCTCCGGTGATGCTCCGCGATGGTGCCCCGATGAAGAAAAATACGGCACCAGCACATGCCCGAGCCAAGCATGTGCTACTGCAACCATCGGTCCGATCTAATCCTAGACTAGGAATGCACTCCGTATGCCTAAGCTAACCGACGAAACGAGCGGGCGGGCGGGCGGGCACTACATCGGCCAGAGAGATGGGATACGCAAGCCGTGGATCGATAGGGTGATAGGTGGGTTTAGGCACATCTTCATATTTCTGCATGCCAATGCCATTTTTATGGCTTGTAAATTCATACAATGGTCCCTTAAGCCTTCACGTGAAGTTTCATGGCAAGACGACTCGTTTTCTATTTTTCACGATTTTGGAAACTTTTTGCGATTCAAGATTTTTTAAAATTTTTTCGAAAGGAGTTTTAGCCCCAAACTTGGTAGACGTGATCCTTGTATTTTTTTTGGCTTGCATAAAAAAATTCAGCTAAAAATTCGTGGTGAACAAAATTTTGTGACCATTTGAAAAAAGTATCCCCATTTCAGACACTTTAATGGCTACTAGCAGCAAACCTATAAAATCTCAAATGCTCTTTAAGGGGGTGTGAGTTCTCGAGGTTTGATGAGGGATAGGGGACCAACAAAAGGGCCAAGTACCAGCACCCATCGCACATTATGTGCGCACAACCCCCCGGCCTCCCCGATCGTAGGAACCCCAACGCCGTCGGTTAGGTTCTCTGGCGATGCTCTGGTGACGGTGCCCCGATGAAGAAAAATCCGGCACCAGCACATGCCCAACCCCAACATGTGCTACCGCAACTGTCGGTCCGATCCGATCATAGACTGGGAATGAACTCCGTATGCTTAGACTGGGAAAGAACTCCGTATCCTTAAGTCAACCCACGAAACGAGCATGCGGGCGCTCAACTGGCCAGAAGGGCGGGATGCGTAAGCAGAGGATCGATCGAGTCCCCCTCTGCGTGCTTCCGATCCTGCTCCTGCAACCCTCGATCTGATCTGATCTTAGACTGGGAATGAACTCCATATGCCTAAGCCAACCGACCAAACGAGCGGGTGGGTGGGCGGGCGGGCACTACGTCGGCCAGAGAGACGGGATGCGCAAGCCGTGGATCGATAGGGTGGTAGGTGGGTTTAGGCACCTCTTCATGTTTTTATGTGCCAATGCCATTTTTATGGCTTGCAAATTCATACCATTGCCCCTTAAGCCTTCACGTGAAGTTTCATTGCAAGACGACTCGTTTTTTATTTTTCACAATATTTGAAACTTTTTAAAGTTTGAGATTTTTTAAAAATTTTTCGAAAGGAATTTTGGCCCCAAACTTGGTAGACGTGATCCTTGTATTTTTATTTGCAGGTACAAAAAAATTCAGCTAAAAACTCAAAGTTTAAAAGATTTTGTGACCATTTGAAAAAAGTGTCCCCATTTCATAGACTTTAATGGCTGCTGGTAGCAAACCTGTAAAATCTCAAATGCTCTTTAAGGGGGTGTGAGTTCTCGAGGTTTGATGAGGGATAAGGGGCCAATATAAGGGCCAAGTACCAGCACCCATCGCACATCATGTGCGCACAACCCCCCCAGCCTCCCTGATCGTCGGAACCCCAATGCCGCCGGTCAGGTTCTCCGGAGATGCTCCGGTGACGGTGCCCCGACGAAGAAAAATCTGGCACCAGCACATGCTCGAGCCCAGCATGTGCTGTCACAACCCTCGATCTGGTCTGATCTTAGACTGGGAATGAACTCCATATGCTTAGACTGGGAATGAACTCCGTATGCCTAAGTCAACCCATGAAACGAGCGTGCGGGCGCTCAGTCGGCCAGAAGGGCAGGATGCGTAAGCCGAGGATCGATCGAGTCCTCTTCTATGTGCTTCTGATCCTGCTGTTGCAACCCTTGGTCTGATCCAATCTTAGACTAGGAATGAACTTCGTATGCCTAAGCCAACTGACCAAACGAGCGGGCGGGCAGACGGGCGGGCGGGCACTACGCCGGTCAAAGAGACGGGATGCGCAAGCCGTGGATCGATAGGGTGGTAGGTGGGTTTAGGCACATCTTCATATTTCTGCGTGCCAATGACATTTCTATGGCTTGTAAATTCATACAATGGTGCCTTAAGCCTTTACATGAAGTTTCATGGCAAGATGACTCTTTTTTTATTTTTCACGATTTTCAAAACTTTTTGCGGTTCAAAATTTTTTAAAATTTTTTCGAAAGGAGTTGTGGTGGCAAACTTGGTAGACGTGATCCCTGTATTTTTGTTGGCATGCAGCAAAAAATTCTGCTAAAAACTCGAAGTGAAAAAGATTTTGTGACCATTTGAAAAAAGTGTCCCCATTCTAGACACTTTAATGGCTACTGGTAGCAAACCTGTAAAATCTCAAATGCTCTTTAAAGGGGTGTGAGTTCTCGACATTTGATGAGGGATAGGGTGCCAATATAAGGGCCAAATACCAGCACCCATTGCACATCATGTGCGCACACCCCTCCCGATCGTCGGAACCTCAATGCCGCCAGTAAGGTTCTCTGGCGATGCTCCAGCGATGGTGCCTCGATGAAGAAAAATGAGGCACCAGCACATGCCCGAGCCCAGCATGTGTTGCCACAACCCTCGAAATGAGCGTACGGGGGCTCAGCTGGCCAGAAGGGCAGGATGCACAAGCCAGGGATCGATCGAGCCCCCCACTGCGTGCTGCCGATCCTGCTGCCGTAACCCTCGGTCTGATAGGATCTTAGTCCTTGTTTTTTTGTTGGCATGCACAAAAAAATTCAGCTAAAAACTCGAAGTGTACAAGATTTTGTGACCATTTGAAAAAAGGGTCCCCATTTCAGACACTTTAATGGCTACTAGCAGAAAACCTGTAAAATCGCAAAGGCTCTTTAAGGGGGTGTCAGTTCTCGAGGTTTGATGAGGGATAGGGGGCCAATATAAGGGCCAAGTACCAGCACCCATCGCACATCATGCGCACACACCCCCTCGGCCCCCTCGATCGTCGGAACCCCAATGTCGTCGGTCAGGCTCTCCGATGATGCTCCAGTGATAGTGCCCTGACGAAGAAAAATGCGGCACTAGCACATGCCCGAGCCCAGCATGTGCTGCCGCAACCCTTGGTCCGGTCCAATCGTAGACTGGGAATGAACTCCGTATGCTTAGACTGGGAATGAACTCCATATGCCTAAGTCAACCCACAAAACGAGCGTGCGGTCATTCAGCCGACCAGAGGGGTGGGATGCACAAGCCGGGGATCAATCGGGTCCCTCTCTACGTGCTACCGATCTTGCTACGACAACCCTCGGTCTGGTCTAATCTTACACTGGGAATGAACTTCGTATGCCTAAGCCAACCTACCAAACGAGCGGGCGGGCGGACAGGCGGGCGGGCACGATGCCGGCCAGAGAGACGGGATGCGCAAGCCGTGGATCGATAGGGTGGTAGGTTGGTTTAGGCACATCTTCATATTTCTGCATGCCAATGCCATTTTTATGGATTGTAAATTCATACAATGGTCCCTTAAGCCTTCACGTGAAGTTTCATGGCAAGACGACTCATTTTCTATTTTTCATGATTTTCAAAACTTTTTGCGGTTCGAGATTTTTTAAAATTTTTTCGGAAGGAGTTGTGATGCCAAACTTGGTAGACGAGATCCTTGTATTTTTGTTGGCATGCACCAAAAAATTCAGCTAAAAACTCAAAGTGAAAAAGATTTTGTGACCATTTGAAAAAAGTGTCCCCATTTCATACACTTTAATTGCTACTGGCAGCAAACCTGTAAAATCTCAAATGCTCTTTAAGTGGGTGTGAGTTTTGGAGGTTTGATGAGGGATAGGGGGCCAATATAAGGGCCTAGTACCAGCACCCATCGGACATCGTGTGCGCACACCCCCCCGGATCCCCGATCGTCGGAACCCCAATGCCATCGGTTAGGTTCGCCGATGATGCTCTGACGATGGTGCCCCGGTGAAGAAAAATGCGGCACCAGCACACACCCGAGCCCACATGTGCTGCCGTAACCCTCGGCCCGGTCTGATCTTAGACTGGGAATGAACTCTGTATGCTTAAACTGGGAATGAACTCCGTATGACAAAGTCGAGCCACGAAACGAGCGTGCGGGAGCTCAACTGGCCAGAAGGGTGCGATGCGCATGTCGAGGATCAACCGGGTCCCCCTCTGCGTGCTACCGATCCTGCTGCCGCAACCCTTAGTCTGATTCAATTTTATACTGGGAATGAGCTCTGTATGCCTAAGCCAACCGATGAAACGAGCGGGCAGGCAGGCGGGCACTACGTCGACCAGAGAGACGGGATGCGCAAGCCGTGGATCAATAGGGTGGTAGGTGGGTTTAGGCATCTCTTCATATTTCTGTGTGCGAATGCCATTTTTATGGCTTGTAAATTCATGCAATGGTCCCTTAAGCCTTCACGTGAAGTTTCATGGCAAGACAACTCGTTTTCTATTTTTCATGATTTTCGAAACTTTTTACGGTTCAGGATTTTTTAAAATTTTTTCGGAATGAGTTTTGTCCCCAAACTTGGTAGACATGATCCTTGTATTTTTATGGCATGCACAAAAACATTCAGCCAAAAACTCAAAGTGTACAAGATTTTGTGACCATTTGAAAATAGTGTCCCAATTTCAGACACTTTATTGGCTACTGGCAGCAAACCTGTAAAATCTCAAATGCTCTTTAATGCGGTGTGAGTTCTCAAGGTTTGATGAAGGATAGGGGGCCAATATAAGGGCCAAGTACCAGCACCCATCGCACATCATGTGCACACACCCCCCGGCGCCCCCGATCGCCGGAACCCCAATGCCGCCGGTCAGGTTCTTCGGCGATGGTGCCCCGGTGAAGAAAAATACGGCACCAGCACATGCCTGAGCCCAGCATGTGCTGCCGCAACCCTCGGTCCGGTCCGATCTTAGACTGGGAATGAACTTCGTATACCTAAGCCAACTGATGAAACGAACGGGCGGGCGGGCGGGGGGGCGGGCGTGCACTACGCCGACCAGAGAGACGGGATGCACAAGCCATGGATCGATAGGGTGGTGGGTGGGTTTAGGCAAATCTTCACATTTCTATGTGCCAATGCCATTTTTATGGCTTGTAAATTCATACAATGGTCCCCTAAGCCTTCACGTGAAGTTTCATGGCAAGATGACTCGTTTTCTATTTTCCATGGTTTTTGAAACTTTTTGCGGTTCCAGATTTTTTTAAAATTTCTTTGGAAGGAGTTTTCGCCCCAAACTTGGTAGACGTGATCCTTGTATTTTTGTTGCCATGCACAAAAAAATTCAGCTAAAAACTTGAAGTGTACAAGATTTTGTGACCATTTGAAAAAACTGTCCCCATTTCAGACACTTTAATGGCTACAAGCAGCAAACCTGTAAAATCTTAAATGCTCTTTAAGGGGGTGTGAGTTTTTGAGCTTTGATGAGGGATAGGGGGCCAATAGAAGGGCCAAATACCAGCACCCATTGCACATCATGTGTGCAAACCCCCCTGACCCCCCGATCGTCGGAACCCCAATGCCGCCGGTCAGGTTCTCCAGCGATGCTCCGCGATGGTGCCCCGATGAAGAAAAATATGGCACCAGCACATGCCCGAGCCCAGCATGTGCTATCGTAACCATCAGTCCAATCTGATCTTAGACTAGGAATGAACTCCGTATGCCTAAGCCAACCGACGAAATGAACCGACGGGCGGGCGGGCGGGCACTACGCCGGCCAGAGAGACGGGATACGCAAGCCGTGGATCGATAGGGTGGTAGGTGGGTTTAGCCACCTCTTCATGTTTTTGTGTGCCAATGCCATTTTTATGGCTTGTAAATTCATACGATTGTCCCTTAAGCCTTCACGAGAAGTTTCATTGCAAGATGACTCGTTTTCTATTTTTCACGATTTTTGAAACTTTTTTAGGTTCGGGATTTTTTAAAAATTTTTCGGAAGGAGTTTTGGCCCCAAACTTGGTAGACGTGATCCTTGTATTTTTATTGGCATGTACAAAAAAATTCAGCTAAAAACTTGAAGTTTAAAAGATTTTGTGACCATTTGAAAAAAGTGTCCCCATTTCAGAGACTTTAATGGCTACTAGTAGCAAACCTGTAAAATCTCAAATGCTCTTTAAGGGGGTGTGAATTCTTGAGGTTTGATGAGGGATAGTTGGCCAATATAAGGGCCAAGTACCAGCACCCATCGCACATCATGTGCGCACAACCCCCCCGGCCTCCCTGATCATCGGAATCCCAATGCCGTCGGTCAGGTTCTCCGGCGATGCTTCGAAGACGGTGCCCCGACGAAGAAAAATCCAGCACCAGCACATGCCCGAGCCCAGCATGTGCTGCCGTAACCCTTGGTCCGGTCCGATCTTAGACTGGGAATGAACTCCCTATGCTTAGACTGGGAATGAACTCGGTATGCCTAAGTGAACCCATGAAACGAACGTGCAGGCGCTCAGCCGGCCAGAAAGGCGGGATGCGCAAGTCGAGGATCGGTCGAGTCCCCCTCTACGTGCTTCCGATCCTGCTATCGCAACCCTCGGTCCGATCCAATCTTAGACTGGGAATGAACTCCGTATGCCTAAGCCAACCGATCAAACGAGCGGACGGGCGGACGGGCGGGCACTACGCCGGCCAGAGAGACAGGATGCGCAAGCCATGGATCGATATGGTGGTAGGCGGGTTTAGGCACATCTTCATATTTCTACATGCCAATGCTATTTTTATGGCTTGTAAATTCATACAATGGTCCCTTAAGCCTTCACGTGAAGTTTCATGTCAAGATGACTCCTTTTGTATTTTTCACGATTTTCAAAACTTTTTACGGTTCGAGATTTTTTAAAATTTTTTTGAAAGGCGTTATGGCGCCAAACTTGGTAGACGTGATCCTTGTATTTTTGTTGGCATGCACCAAACAATTTTGCTAAAAACTCGAAGTGAAAAAGATTTTGTGACCATTTGAAAAAAGTGTCCGCATTCTAGACCCTTTAATGGCTACTGGTAGCAAACCTGTAAAATCTCAAATGCTCTTTAAGGGGGTGTGAGTTCTCGACATTTGATGAGGGATAGGGGGCCAATATAAGGGCCAACTACCAGCACCCATCGCACATCATATGCGCACACCCCCCCAAGCCTTCCTATCGTCGGAACCCCAAAGCCGCCAGTCAGGTTCTCCGGCGATGCTCCGACGATGGTGCCTCGATGAAGAAAAATGAGGCACCAGCACATGCCCGAGCCCAGCATGTGCTGCCACAACCCTCGGTCCGGTCCGATCTTAGACTGGGAATGAACTCCGTATGCTTAGACTGGGAATGAACTCTGTATGCCTAAGTCAACCCACGAAACGAGCGTACGAGGGCTCAACCGACCAGAGGGGCGGGATGCGTAAGCCGGGGATCAACAGAGCCCCCCTCTGCGTGCTGCCGATCCTACTATCGTAACCTTCGGTCTGATATGATCTTAGACGTGGTCCTTGTATTTTTGTTGGCATGCACAAAAAAATTCAGCTAAAAACTCGAAGTGTACAAGATTTTGTGACCATTTGAAAAAAAAGGTCCCCATTTCAGACACTTTAATGGCTACTAGCAGCAAACCTGTAAAATCGCAAATGCTCTTTAAGGGGGTGTCAGTTCTTGAGGTTTGATGAGGGATAGGGGGCCAATATAAGGGCCAAGTACCAGCACCCATCGCACATCATGTGCACACACCCCCTCCAGCCCCACCGATCGCCGGAACCCAATTGTCGTCTGTCAGGTTCTTCGGCGTTTCCCCGACGATGGTGCCCCGACGAAGAAAAATGCAGCACCAGCACATGCCTGAGCCCAGCATGTGCTGTCGCAACCCTCGGCTCGGTTCGATCTTAGATTGGGAATGAACTACGTATACTTAGACTGGGAATGAACTCCGTATGCCTAATTCAACCCACGAAACGAGCGTACGGGCACTTAGTCAGCCATAGGGGTGGGATGCGCAAGTCGACGATCGGCCGTGTCCACCTTTGCGTGCTGCCGATCTTGCTGCCATAACACTCAGTCTGATCCGATCTTAGAATGGGAATGAACTCCGTATACCTAAGCCAATCGATGAAACGAGCGGGCAGACGGGTGGGCGGGCACTACGTCGGCCAGAGAGACGGGATGCGCAAGCCATGGATCGATAGGGTGGTAGATGGGTTTCGGTGCATCTTTATATTTTTGCATGCCAATACCATTTTTATGGCTTGTAAATTGATACAATGGTCCCTTAAGCCTTCACGTGAAGTTTCATGGCAAGACGAATCGTTTTCTATTTTTCAAGATTTTCAAAATTTTTATGGTTCGGGATTTTTTAAAAGTTTTTTCGGAAGGAGTTCTGACCCCAAAATTGGTAGACGTGATCCTTCTATTTTTTTTGGCATGCACAAAAAAATTCAGCTAAAAACTCGAAGTGTATAAGATTTTGTGACCATTTGAAAAAAGTGTCCCCATTTCAGACACTTTAATGGCTACTGGCAGCAAACACGTAAAATCTCAAATGCTCTTTAAGGGGGTGTGAGTTCTCGAGCTTTGATGAGTGATAGGGGGGCCAACATAAGGGCCAAGTACCAGCACCCATCACAAATAATGTGCGCACACCCCCCGGCCCCCCGATCGTCGGAACACCAAAGTCGTCGGTCAGGTTCTCCGACAATGCTTCGGCGATGGTGCCCCAACGAAGAAAAATGTAGCACCGACACATGCCCGAGCCCAGCATGTGCTGCCGCAACCCTCGGTCCAGTCCGATCTTGGACTGGGAATGAACTCCGTATGCTTAGACTGGGAATGAACTCCGTATGCCTAAGCCAACTGACGAAACGAGCGGGTGGGCGGGCAATACGTCGGCCAGAGAGATGGGATGCACAAGCCGTGGATCGATAGGGTTGTAGGTGGGTTTAGGCACATCTTCATATTTCTACGTGCCAATGCTATTTTTATGGCTTGTAAATTCATACAATGGTCCCTTAAGCGTTCACGTGAACTTTCATGGCAAGACGACTCATTTTCTATTTTTCATGATTTTCAAAACTTTTTGCGGTTCGGGATTTTTTAAAATTTCTTCGGTAGGAGTTTTTACCCCAAACTTGGTGGACATGATCCTTATATTTTTGTTAGCATTCAAAAAAACATTCAGCTAAAAACTCAAAGTGTACAAGATTTTGTGACCATTTGAAAAAAGTGTCCCCATTTCAGACACTTTAATTGCTACTGGCAGCAAACCTGCAAAATCTCAAATGCTCTTTAAGGGGGTGTGAGTTCTCGAGGTTTGATGAGGGATAGGGGGCAAATATAACGGCCAAGTACCAGCACCAATCGCACATCATGTGCGCACACCCCCCGGCCCCCCCGATCGACGGAACCCCAATGCCGTCGATTAAGTTCTCCGACGATGCTCCGGCGATGGTGCCCTGGCGAAGAAAAATGTGGCACCAGCACATGCCCAAGCCCAGCATGTGCTGTCGCAACCCTCAGTCTGGTCGATCTTAGACTGGGAATGAACTCCGTATGCCTAAGTCAACCTGCGAAATGAAAGTGTGAGCGATCAGCCGGCCAGAGGGGCGAGATGCACAAGCTGGGGATCGGTCGGGTCCCCCTCTACTTGCTGCCGATCCTGCTGTCACAACCCTTGATCCATTTTGATCTTAGACTAGGAATGAACTCTGTATGCCTAAGCCAACTGATGAAAAGAGCGGACGGGAGGGCGTGCGGGCATTACTCCGGCCAGAGAGACGGGATGCGTAAGCCATGGATCGATAGGGTGGTAGGTGGGTTTAGGTGCATCTTCATATTTCTACATTCCAATGCCATTTTTATGGCTTTTAAATTCATACAATGGTCCCTTAAGCCTTCCCGTGAAGTTTCATGGCAAGACGACTCGTTTTCTATTTTTCATGATTTTCAAAACTTTTTAGGGTTCGAGATTTTTTAAAATTTTTTCGGAGGGAGTTTTAGGCCCAAACTTGGTAGATGTGATCCTTGTATTTTTTTTGGCATGCACAAAAAAATTCAGCTAAAAACACGAAGTGTACAAGATTTTGTGACCATTTGAAAAAGTCTCCCTATTTCAAACACTTTAATAGCTACTGGCAGCAAACTTGTAAAATCTCAAATGCTCTTTAAGGGGGTGTGAGTTCCCGAGGTTCGATGAGGGATAGGGGGGCCATATAAGGGCCAAATACCAGCACCCATCGCACAACATGGGCGCACACCCCCCGGCCCCCCCAACCGTCGGAACCCCAATGCCACCGGTCAGGTTCTCCGGTGATGCTCCGGTGATGGTGCCTCGGTGAAGAAAAATACGGTAACAGCACATGCCCGAGCCCAGCATGTGCTACCGTAACCCTCGCTTTGGTTTGATCTTAGACTGGGAATGAACTCCGTATGCTTAGATTGGGAATGATTTCCTTATGCGGGCCAAGTACCAGCACCCATTGCACATCATGTGCGCACACCCCCCTCGGCCCCCCCGATCGTCGAAACCCCAATGCGGCCGGTCAGGTTCTCCGACGATGGTGCCCCGACGAAGAAAAATATGGCACCAGCACATGCTCAAGCCCAGCATGTGCTACGATAACCCTCGGTCCGGTCCGATCTTATATTGGGAATGAACTCCGTATGCTTAGACTGGGAATGAACTCCGTATGCCTAAGTCAACCCATGAAACGAGCGTGCGGGCGCTCAGCTGGCCAGAGAGGCAGGATGTGCAAGCCGAGGATCGATCGAGTCCCCCTCTGCGTGCTGCCGATCCAATAGCCACAACCCTCGATCCGATCCAATCTTAGACTGGGAATGAACTCCGTATGCCTAAGCCAACCGACGAAACGATCGGGCGGGCGGGCACTACGTCGGCCAAAGAGATGGGATGCGCAAGCCATAGATCGATATGGTGGTAGGTGGGTTTAGGCACATCTTCATATTTCTGCGTGCAAATGCCATTTTTATGGCTTGTAAATTCATACAATGGTCCCTTAAGCCTTCACGAGAAGCTTCACGTGAAGCTTCACGGCAAGATGACTCGTTTTCTATTTTTCATGATTTTTGAAACTTTTTGCAGCTCGAGATTTTTTAAAATTTTATTGGAAGAAGTTTTGGCCCCAAAACTTGGTAGACGTGATCCTTTTATTTTTGTTGGCATGCACAAAAAAATTCAGCTAAAAACTTGAAGTGTACAAGATTTTGTGACCATTTGAAAAAAGTGTCCCCATTTCAGACACTTTAATGGCTACTGACAGCAAACCTGTAAAATCTCAAATGCTCTTTAAGGGGGTGTGAGTTCTCGAGGTTTGATGAGGGATAGAGGGCCAACATAAGGGCCAAGTACCAGCATCCATCGCACATCATGTGTGCACACCCCCCGGTCCCCTCGATAATCAGAACCCCAATGTCGTCGGTCAGGTTCTCCGGCGATGCTCTGACGATGGTGCCCCGGTGAAGAAAAATACGGCACCAGCACTTGCTCGAGGCCAGCATGTGCTACGACAACCCTCGGTCCGGTCCGATCTTAGATTGGGAATGAACTCCATATGCTTAGACTAGGAATGAACTACGTATGCCTAAGTCAACCCACGAAACGATCGTGCGGGCGCTCAACCGGCCAGAGGGGTGGGATACGCAAGCCGGGGATCGGTTGGTCCCCCTCTGCGTACTACCGATCTTGCTGTCGCAACCCTTGATCTGGCCTAATCTTAGACTGGGAATGAACTCTGTATGCCTAAGTCAACCCACGAAATGAGCGTGCGGGCGCTCAGCCGGCCAGAGGGGCGGGATGCGCAAGTCGGGGATCGGCTGGGTCCCCCTCTGCGTGCTACCGATCCTGCTACTGCAACCTTCGGTTTGGTCTGATCTTAGACTAGGAATGAACTCCGTATGCCTAAGGCAACTGACGAAACGAGCGGGAGGGTGGGCGGGCATTGCGTCGACCAGAGAGACGGGATGCACAAGCCGTGGATCAATAGGGTGGCAGGTGGGTTTAGGCACATCTTCATATTTCTGCATGCCAATGCCATTTTTATGGCTTGTAAATTCATACAATGGTCCCTTAAGCCTTCACGTGAAGTTTCATGGCAAGACGACTCGTTTTCTATTTTTCACGATTTTTGAAACTTTTTACGGTTTGAGATTTTTTAAAATTTTTTCGAAAGGAGTTTTGGCCCCAAACTTGGTAGACGTGATCCTTGAATTTTTGTTGGCATGCACAAAAAAATTCAGCTAAAAATCGAAGTGTACAACATTTTGTGACCATTTGAAAAAAGTGTCTCCATTTCAGACACTTTAATGACTACTGGCAGCAAACCTGTAAAATCTCAAATGCTCTTTAAGGGGGTGTGAGTTCTCAAGGTTTGATGAGGGATAGGGGGCCAATATAAAGGCCAAGTACCAGCACCCATCGCACATCATGTGCGCACCCCCCGGCACCCCCGATCGCCAAAACCCCAATGCCATCGGTCAGGTTCTCTGACGATGCTCCGACGATGGTGCCCTGGCGAAGAAAAATACGGCACCAGCACATGCCCAAGCCCAGCATGTGCTGCCTCAACCCTCGGTCCAGTCCAATCTTAGACTAGGAATGAACTCCGTATGCTTAGACTGTGAATGAACTCTGTATGCCTAAGCCAACCAACGAAACGAGCGCGTGGGCAGGCACTACGTCGGCCAGAGAGACAGCATGCGCAAGCCGTGAATCGATAGGGTGGTAGGTGGGTTTAGGCACATCTTCATATTTCTGCATGCCAATGCCATTTTTATGGCTTGTAAATTCATACAATGGTCCCTTAAGCCTTCACGTGAACTTTAATGGCAAGACGACTCGTTTTCTATTTTTCTTGATTTTTGAAACTTTTTGGGGTTCAAAATTTTTTAAAATTTTTTTGAAAGGAGTTTGACCCCAAACTTGGTAGACGTAATCCTTGTATTTTTTTTGGCATGCACAAAAAAATTCAGCTAAAAACTCAAAGTGTACAAGACTTTGTGACCATTTGAAAAAAGTGTTTCCATTTTAGACACTTTAATGGCAACTGGCAGCAAACCTGTAAAATCTCAAATGCTCTTTAAGGGGCTATGAGTTCTCAGGGTTTGATGAGGGATAGGGGGCCAATATAAGGGCCAAGTACCAGCACCCATTGCACATCATGTGCGCACAACCCCCCCCGCCCCTTCGATCGTCGGAACCCCAATGCCGCCGGTCAGGTTCTCCAATATTGCTCCGGCAATGGTGCCCCGGTGAAGAAAAATATGGCACCAGCACATGCCTGAGCCCAGCATGAGCTGCCGCAACCCTCAGTCCGGTCCGATCATAGACTGGGAATGAACTCCATATGCCCAAGTCAACCCACAAAACGAGCGTGCGGGCGCTCAGCCGGCCAGAGGGGCAGGATGCGTAAGTCGGGGATCAACCGGGTCACCCTCTGCGTGCTGCCAATCCTGCTGCTGCAGCCCTCGGTCCCATCCAATCTTAGACTGGGAATGAACTTCGTTTGCCTAAGCTTACCGATGAAATGAACGGGCAGGCGGGCATTACGCCGGCCAGAGAGACGGGATGCGCAAGCCGTGGATCGATAGGGTGGTATGTGGGTTTAGGTACATCTTCATATTTCTACGCGCCAATGCCATTTTTATGGCTTGTAAATTCATACAATGGTCCCTTAAGCCTTCACGTGAAGTTTCATGGCAAGACGACTCGTTTTCTATTTTTCACGATTTTCAAAACTTTTTACGGTTCGGGATTTTTTTAAATTTTTTCGAAAGGAGTTTTGGCCCCAAAGTTGGTAGACGTGATCCTTGTATTTTTGTTGCCATGCGCAAAAACATTCAGCTAAAAAGTCAAAGTGTACAAGATTTTGTGTCCATTTGAAAAAAGTGTCCCCATTTCAGAGACTTTAATGGCTACTGGCAGCAAACCTGTAAAATCTCAAATGCTCTTTAAGGGGGTTTGTGTTATTGAGGATTGATGAGGGATAGGGGGCCAATATAAGGGCCAAGTACCAGCACCCATCACACATCATGTGCGCACACCCCCCGGCCCATCGATCATCGGAATCCCAATACCGCCAGTCAGATTCTTCAGCAATGCTCCGACGATGGTGCCCCGGTGAAGAAAAATGCAGCACCAGCACATGCCCGAGCCCAGCTTGTGCTGCCACAACCCTCGGTCCGGTCGGATCTTAGACTGGGAATGAACTCCGTACGCTTAGACTGGGAATGAACTTTGTATGCCTATGTCAACCCACGAAACGAGCGTCCGGGTGCTCAGCCGGCCAGAGGGGCGGGATGCACAAGCCGGGGATCGATCGGGTCCCCCTCTACGTGCTGCTGATCCTACTACTGCAACCCTCAATTCGGTTTGATCTTAGACTGGGAATGAATTCTGTATGCCTAAGCCAACTGACGAAACGAGCGGATGGGCGGGCGGGTACTACGTCGGCCAGAGAGATGGGATGCGCAAGCCGTGGATCGATAGGGTGGTAGGTGGGTTTAGGCACATCTTCTTATTTCTGCATGCCAATGCCATTTTTATGGCTTGTAAATTCATACAATGGTCCCTTAAGCCTTCACGTGAAGTTTCATGGCAAGACGACTCGTTTTCTATTTTTCATGATTTTCAAAACATTTTACGGCTCGGGATTTTTTAAAATTTTTTTGAAAGAAGTTTTGGCCCCAAACTTGGTAGACGTGATTTTTGTATTTTTGTTGGCATGCACAAAAAATTCAGCTAAAAACTCGAAGTGTAAAAGATTTTGTGACCATTTGAAAAAAGTGTCCCCATTTCAGACATTTTAATGGCCACTGGCAGCAAACCTGTAAAATCTCAAATGCTCTTTAAGGGGGTGTGAGTTCTTGAGGTTTGATGAGGGATAGGGGGCCAATATAAGGTCAAGTACCAGCACCCATCGCACATGTTGTGTGCACACCCCCCCGGCCCCTCCGATCGCCAGAACCCTAATGCCGTCGGTCAGGTTCTCCGACGATGCTCCGACGATGGTGCCTCGGCAAAGAAAAATGCGACACCAGCACATGCCAGAGCCCAGCATGTGCTGTCGCAGCCCTTGGTCTGGTTCGATCTTAGACTGGGAATGAACTCCATATGCTTAGACTGGGAATGAACTCCGTATGCCTAAGTCAACCCACGAAACGAGCGTATGGGCGCTCAGCTGGCCAGAGGGGCGGGATGCGCAAGCCGAGGATCAGTCGGGTCCCCCTCTACGTGCTGCCTATGCTGTTGCCACAACCCTCGATCTGGTCTGATCTTAGACTGGGAATGAACTCCATATGCCTAAGCCAACCGACGAAACTAGCGGTCTCGCGGGCGGACAGGCACTACACTGGCCAGAGAGACAGGATGTGCAAGCTGTGGATCGATAGGGTGGTAGGTAGCTTTAGGCACACCTTCATATTTTTGTGTGCCAATACCATTTTTATGGCTTGTAAATTCATACAATGGTCCCTTAAGCCTTCACATGAAGTTTCATGGCAAGATGAATCGTTTTCTTTTTTTCACGATTTTTGAAACTTTTTACGATTTGGGATTTTTTCAAATTTTTTCGAAAGGAGTTTTTGCCCCAAAACTTGGTAGACGTGATACTTTTATTTTTGTTGGCATGCACAAAAAAATTCAGCTAAAAACTCGAAGTGTACAAGATTTTGTGACCATTTGAAAAAAGTGTCCCCATTTCAGACACTTTAACGGCTACTGCTAGCAAACCTGTAAAATCTCAAATGCTCTTTAAGGGGGTGTGAGTTCTCGAGGTTTGATGAGGGATAGGGGGCCAATATAAGGGCCAAGTACCAACACCAATCGTACATCATGTACGCACACCCCCCCGGCCCCCTCGATCGCTGGAACCCTAATGCCACCGGTCAGGTTCTCCGATGATGGTGCCCCGACGAAGAAAAATGCAGCACCAGCACATGCCCAAGCCTAGCATGTGCTGCCGCAACCCTCAGTCTGATCCGCTCTTAGACTGGGAATAAACTTCGTATGCCTAAGCCAACCGACGAAACGAACGGGCAGACGGGTGGGCGGGCATTACGCTGGACAGAGAGATGGGATACGCAAGCCATGGATCGATAGGGTGGTAGGTGGGTTTAGGCACATCTTCATATTTCTACGTGCCAATGCCATTTTTATGGCTTGTAAATTTATACAATGGTCCCTTAAGCCTTCACGTGAAGTTTCATGTCAAGACAACTCATTTTTTATTTTTCACGATTTTTGAAACTTTTTACAGTTCGGGATTTTTTTAAAATTTTTTCAAATGGATTTTTGGTCCCAAACTTGGTAGACGTGATCCTTGTATTTTTCTTGGGATGTACAAAAAAATTCAGCTAAAAACTCAAAGTGTACAAGATTTTGTGACCATTTGAAAAAAGTGTCCCCAATTCAAACACTTTAATTGCTACTGCCAGCAAACCTGTAAAATCTCAAATGCTCTTTAAGAGGGTGTGACTTCTCGAGGTTTGATGAGGGATAGGGGGCCAATATAAGAGCCAAGTACCAGCACCCATCCCACATCATGTGCGCACACCTCCCCGGCCCCCCGATCGCCGGAAACCTAATGCCGCCGATCATGTTTTCCGACGATGCTCCGACGATGGCGCCTCGGCGAAGAACAATGCGGCACCAGACATGCTCGAGCCCAGCATGTGCTGCTGCAACCTTCGATCCGATCCGATCTTAGACTGGGAATGAACTCCGTATGCCTAAGTCAACCCACGAAACGAGCGTGCGGGAGCTCAGCCGGCCAGAGGGGCGGGATGCGCAAGTTGGGGATCGGCCGGGTCCCCCTCTACGTGCTGCCAATCTTGCTGTCACAACCCTCGATCTGGTCTAATCTTAGACTAGGAATGAACTCCGTATGCCTAAGCCAACCGATGAAACGAGCGGGTGGGCGGGCGGGCACTACGTTGGCCAGAGAGACGGGATGCGCAAGCCGTGGATCGATAGGGTGGTAGGTTGGTTTGGGTACATCTTCATATTTCTGCATGCCAATGCCATTTTTATGGCTTATAAATTCATAAAATGGTCCCTTAAGCCTTCACGTGAAGTTTCATGGCAAGACGACTCGTTTTCTACTTTTCACGATTTTAGAAACTTTTTACGGTTCGGGATTTTTTTAAAACTTTTTCAAATGGACTTTTGGCCCTAAACTTGGTAGATGTGATCCTTGTATTTTTGTTGGCATGCACAAAAAAATTCAGCTAAAAACTCGAAGTGTACAAGATTTTGTGACCATTTGAAAAAAGTGTCCCCATTTCAGACACTTTAATGGCTACTGGCAGCAAACCTGTAAAATCTCAAATGCTCTTTAAGGGGGTGTGAGTTCTCAAGGTTTGATGAGGGATAGGGGGCCAATATAAGGGCCAAGTACCAGCACCCATCGCACATCATGTGCGCACACCCCCCGGCCCTCCCGATCACCGGAACCTCAATGCCGCCGATAAGGTTTTCCTATGGTGCTCCAGCAATGGTGCCCCGATGAAGAAAAATACGACACCAGCACATGCCCTAGCCCAGCATTTGCTGTCGTAACCCTCGGTCCGGTTCGATCTTAGACTGGGAATGAACTCCGTATGCCTAAGTCGAACCACGAAACGAGCGTGCGGGCGCTCAGCAGGCCAGAGGGGTGGGATGCGCAAACCAGGGATCGGTCGGGTCCCCCTCTGCATGCTGTCGATCCTGCTACCGCAACCCTTGTTCGGTCCGATCTTAGACTGGGAATGAACTCCGTATGCCTAAGCCAACCGACGAAACGAGCGTGCGGGCGGGAGGGCGGGCACTACGCCGACCAGAGAGACGGGATGCGCATGCCGTGAATCGATAGGGTGGTAGGTGAGTTTATGCACATCTTCATATTTTTGCATGCCAATACCATTTTTATGGCTTGTAAATTCATACAATGGTCCCTTAAGCCTTCATGTGAAGTTTCATGGCAAGACGACTCGTTTTCTATTTTTCACAATTTTTGAAACTGTTTGCGGTTCGGGATTTTTTAAAATTTTTTCAGAAGGAGTTTTGGCCCCAAACTTGGTAGACGTGATCCCTATATTTTTGTTGGCATGCACAAAAAAATTCAGCTACAAACTGGAAGTGTACAAGATTTTGTGACCATTTGAAAAAAGTGTCCCCATTTCATCACTTTAATGGCTACTGGCAACAAACCTGTAAAATCTCAAATACTCTTTAAGGGGGTCTGAGTTCTCGAGGTTTGATTAGGGATAGGGGGCCAATATAAGGGCCAAGTACCAGCACCCATCGCACATCATGTGCGCACACCCCTCGGCCCCCTCGATCGCCGGAACCCCAATGCTATCGGTCAGGTTCTCCGATGATGCTCCGGCGATAGTGTCCCGACGAAGAGAAATGCGGTGCCAGCACATGCCTGAGCCCAACATGTGCTGCTGCAACCCTCGGTCTGGTCTGATCTTAGACTGGAAATGAACTCCGTATGCCTAAGTCAACCCACGAAACGAGCGTACGGGCGCTCAGCCGACCAGAGGGGCAGGATGCGCAAACCAGGGATCAACCGGGTCCCCCTCTGTGTGCTGTCGATGCTACTACCGTAACTCTCAGTCTGGTTCGATGTTAGACTGGGAATGAACTCCGTATGCCTAAGCCAACTGAGGAAACGAGCGTGCGGGAGGGCGGGCACTACGTCGGCCAGAGAAACGGGATGCGCAAGCCGTGGATCGATAGGGTGGTAGGTGAGTTTAGGCACATCTTCATATTTCTGTGTGCCACTGCCATTTTTATGGCTTGTAAATCCATACAATGGTCCCTTAAGCCTTCACGTGAAGTTTCATGGCAAGATGACTCGTTTTCTATTTTTCATGATTTTTGAAACTTTTTGTGGTTCGGGATTTGTTAAAATTTTTTCAGAAGGTGTTTTGGCCCCAAACTTGGTAGACGTGATCCTTGTATTTTTGTTGGCATGCACAAAAAAATTCAGCAAAAACTCGAAGTGTACAAGATTTTGTAACCATTTGAAAAAAGTGTCCCCATTTCAGACACTTTAACGGTTATTGCTAGCAAACCTGTAAAATCTCAAATGCTCTTTAAGGGGGTGTGAGTTCTCGAGGTTTGATGAGGGATAGAGGGCCAATATAAGGGCCAAGTACCAGCACCCATCGCACATCATGTGCGCACACCCCCCGTCCCCACCGATCGTTGGAACCCCAATGCCGTCGGTCAGGTTCTACGACGATGCTCCGACGATGGTGCCCCGACAAAGAAAAATGCGGCACCAGCACATGCCCGAGCCCAGCATGTGCTACCGCAACCCTCGGTTTGGTCCGATCTTAGACTGGGCATGAACTCTTTATGCTTAGACTGGGAATGAACTCCGTATGCCTAAGTCAACCCACAAAATGAGCGTACGAGGGCTCAGCCGGCCAGAGGGGCGGGATGCGCAAGCCGGGGATCGATCGGGTCCCCCTCTGCGTGCTACCGATCCTTTTGCCACAACCCTTATTCTGATCCAATCTTAAACTGGCAATGAACTCTGTATGCCTAAGCCAACCGACGAAACGAGTAGGCGAGAGGGCGCGCGGGCACTACCCTGGCCAGGGAGACGGGATGCGCGAGCCGTGGATCGATAGGGTGGTAGGTGGTTTAGGTACATCTTCATATTTTTGCCTGCCAATGCCATTCTCATGGCTTGTAAATTCATACAATGGTCCCTTAAGCGTTCACGTGAAGTTTCATGGCAAGACGACTCGTTTTCTATTTTTCACGATTTTTGAAACTTTTTACGGTTCGAGATTTTTTAAAATTTTTTCAAAAAAAGTTTCCCCAAACTTGGTAGACGTGATCCTTGTACTTTTGTTGGCATGAACAAAAAAATTCAGCTAAAAACTCGAAGTGTACAAGATTTTGTGACCATTTGAACAAAGTGTCCCCATTTCAGACACCTTAATGGCTACTGGCAGCAAACCTGTAAAATTGAAGTGCTTTTTAAGGGGGTGCGAGTTCTCCAGGCTTGATGAGGGATAGGGGGCCAATATAAGGGCCAAGTATCAGCACCCATTGCACATCATGGTGCACACCCCCCCGGCCCCCCCGATCGTCGAAAACCCAATGCCGTCGGTCAGGTTCTCCAGCGATGCTCCGACGATGCTCCAGCAATGCCTCGGTGATAGTGCCCCGGCAAAGAAAAATGCTGCACCAGCACATGTCTGAGCCCAGCATGTGCTGCCGCAACCCTCGGTCCGGTCTGATCATAGACTGGGAATGAACTCCGTATGCCTAAGTCAACCCACGAAACGAGCGTGCGAACGCTCAACCGGCCAGAGGGGCAGGATGCACAAGCCGGGGATCGATCGGGTCCCCTCTGCGTGCTGCCGATTCTGTTGCTGTAACCCTCCTTCCGATCCAATCCTGCTGCCACAACCCTTAGTCTGATCCAATCTTAGATAGGGAATGAACTCCGTATGCCTAAGCCAACCGACGAAACGAGCGGGCGGGAGGGCGGGCAGGCACTACGTCGGCGAGAGAGACGGGATGCGCAAGCCGTGGATCGATAGGGTGGTAGGTGGGTTTAGGCACATTTTCATATTTCTGCATGCCAATGCCATTCTTATCGCTAGTAAATTCATACAATGGTCCCTTAAGCCTTCACGTGATGTTTCATGGCAAGACGACTCATTTTCTATTTTTCACAATTTTTGAAACTTTTTACGATTCGAGATTTTTTTAAAATTTTTTCGAAAGGAGTTTTGGCCCCAAACTTGGAAGACATGATCCTTCTATTTTTGCTGGTGTGCACAAAAAAATTCAGCTAAATACTCGAAGTGTACAAGATTTTGTGACCATTTGAAAAAATAGTCCCCATTACAGACACTTTAATGGCTACTGGCAGCAAACCTGTAAAATCTCAAATGCTGTTTAAGGGGGTGTGAGTTTTCGAGGTTTGATGAGGGATAGGGGGCCAATATAAGGGCCAAGTACCAGCACCCATCTCACATCATGTGCACACACCCCCCCAACCCCCCCGATCGTCGGAACCCCAATGCCGCCGGTCAGGTTCTCCAGTGATGCTCCAACGATGGTGCCCTAACGAAGAAAAATGCAGCACCAGCACATGCCCGAGCCCAGCATGTGCTGCCGCAACTCTCGGTCTGATCCGATCTTAGACTGGGAATGAACTCCGTATGCCTCAGCCAATCGACGAAACGAGCAGGCAGGCGGGCGGGCGGGCACTACGCTGGCTAGAGAGACGGGATGTGCAAGCCATAGATCGATAGGGCGGTAGGTGGGTTTAGGCACATCTTCATATTTCTGCATGCAAATGCCATTTTTATGGCTTGTAAATTCATACAATGGTCCCTTAAGCCTTCACGTGAAGTTTCATGGCAAGACGACTCGTTTTCTATTTTTCACGATTTTTAAAACTTTTTGCGGTTCGGGATTTTTTAAAATTCTTTCGAAAGGAGTTTTAGCCCCAAACTTGGTAGACGAGATCCTTGTATTTTTTTTGGCATGCACAAAAAAATTCAGCTAAAATCTCGAAGTGTACAAGATTTTGTGACCATTTTGAAAAAAGTGTCCCAATTTCAGGCACTTTAATGGCTATTAGCAGCAAACCTGTAAAATCTCAAATGCTTTTTAAGGGGTTGTGGGTTCTCGAGGTTTGATGAGGGATAGGGGGCCAATATAAGGGCCAAGTACCAGCACCCATCACATATCATGTGCGCACACCCCCCGGCCCCCCCGATCGTCGGAACCCCAATGCCGTCGGTCAGGTTCTCCGACGATGCTCCGGTGATGATGGCCTGACGAAGAGAAATGCGGCACCAGCACATGCCCGAGCCCAGCATGTGCTGCCGCAATCTTCGGTCTGGTCCGATCTTACACTGGGAATGAACTCCATATGCTTTGACTGGGAATGAACTCCGTATGCCTAAGTGAACCCACGAAATGAGCGTGGGGGCGCTCAGCCGACCAGAGGGGCGGGATGCGTAAGCCAGAGATTGGTCGGGTCCCTCTCTACGTGCTGCCGAACTTGCAACCCAACCCTCGGTCCGGTTCAATCTTAGACTGGGAATGAACTCTGTATGCCTAAGTCAATCGACGAAACGAGCGGGCGGGCACTACTCTGGCCAGAGGGACGGGATGCGCAAGCCGTGGATCGATAGGGTGGCCGGTGGGTTTAGGCACATCTTCATATTTCTGCATTCCAATTCCATTTTTATGGCTTGTAAATTCATACAATGGTCCCTTAAGCCATCACGTGAAGTTTCATGGCAAGATGACTCGTTTTCTATTTTTCACGATTTTCAAAACTTTTTACGGTTCGGGATATTTCAAAATTTTTTCACAAGGTGTTTTGGCCCCAAACTTGGTAGACATGATCCTTCTATTTTTATTGGCATGCACAAAAAAATTCAGCAAAAAAATCGAAGTGTACAAGATTCTGTGACCATTTGAAAAAAGTGTCCCCATTAAAGACACTTTAATGGCTACTGGCAGCAAACCTGTAAAATCTCAAATGCCCTTTAAGGGGGTGTGAGTTCTCAAGGTTTGATGAGGGATAGAGGGCCAATATAATGGCCAAGTACCAGCACCCATCGCACATCATGTGTGCACACCCTCCTCGGCCCCCTCGATCAGAGGAACCCCATTGCCGTCGGTCAGGTTCTCTGGCGATGCTCCGGCGATGGTGCCCTGACGAAGAAGAATGGGCACCAGCACATGCCCGAGCCCAGCATGTGCTACCGCTACCCTCGATCCGGTCTGATCTTAGACTGCGAATGAACTCTGTATGCTTAGACTAGGATTGAACTCCGTATGCCTAAGTCAACCCATGGAACGAGCTTACGGGCGCTCAGTCGACCAGAGGGGCAGGATGCACAAGCTGGGGATCGGCCGGGTCCCCCTCTACGTGCTGCCGATCCTGCTATCGCAACCCTCAATCCGGTCCAATCTTAGACTGGGAATGAACTCCGTTTGCCTAAGTCAACCGACGAAACGAGTGGAGGGGCGGGCGAGCGAGCGCTACGCCGGCCAGAGAGACGGGATGCGCAAGCCGTGGATCGATAGGGTGGTAGGTGGGTTTAGGCATATCTTCATATTTCTGCATGCCAATGAGATTTTTATGGCTTGTAAATTCATACAATGGTCCCTTAAGCCTTCATGTGAAGTTTCATGGCAAGACGACTTGTTTTTTATTTTTCATGATTTTCAAAACTTTTTGCCGTTCGGGATTTTGAAAATTTTTTCAGAAGGAGTTTTGGCCCCAAACTTGGTAGAAGTGATCCTTGTATTTTTGTTGGCATGCACAAAAAAATTCAGCTAAGAACTCGAAGTGTACAAGATTTTGTGACCATTTGAAAAAAGTGTCCCCATTTCTGACACTTTAATGGCTACTGTCAGCAAACCTGTAAAATCTCAAATGCTCTTTAAGGGGGTGTGAGTTCTCAAGGTTTGATGAGGGATAGGGGGCGAATATAAGGGCCAAGTACTAGCACCCATCGTACTTCATGTGCGCACACCCTCCCCGGCCCCCCCGATCAGCGGAACCCCAATGCCGTCGGTCAGGTTCTTCGGTGATGCTCTAATGATGGTGCCCCGGTGAAGAAAAATGCAGCACCGGCACATGCCCGAGCCCAGCATGTGCTGTCGCAAACCTTGATCCAGTCCGATCTTAGACTGGGAATGAACTCCATATGCTTAGACTAGGAATGAACTTCGTATGCCTAAGTCAACCCACGAAACGAGCGTGCGGGCGCTCAGCCAGCCAGAGGTGTGGGATGCGCAAGTCGGGGAACGGCAAGGTCCCCCTCTACATGTGACCGATCCTGCTGCCGCAACCCTCGGTCTGATCCAATCTTAGACTGGAAATGAACTCCGTATGCCTAAGCCAACCGACGAAACGAGCTGGCGGGCGGGCGGGCACAACGTCGGTCAGAGAGACGGGATGCGCAAGCTGTGGATCGATAGGGTGGTAGGTGGGTTTAGGCACATTTTCATATTTCTGCATGCCAATGCCATTTTTATGGCTTGTAAATTCATACAATCGTCCCTTAAGCCTTCATGTGAAGATTCTTGGCAAGACGACTCATTTTTTATTTTTCATGATTTTTGAAACTTTTTGCGATTAGGGATTTTGTAAAATTTTTTCAGAAGGAGTTTTGGCCCCAAACTTATTAGACGTGATCCTTGTATTTTTGTTGACGCGCACAAAAAAATTCAGCTAAAAACTCGAAGTGTACAAGATTTTGTGACCATTTGTAAAAAGTGTCTGCATTTCAGACACTTTAATGGCTACTGGCAGCAAACCTGTAAAATATCAAATGCTCTTTAAGGGGGTGTGAGTTCTCGAGGTTTGATGAGGGATAGGGGGCCAATATAAGGGCCAAGTACAACCACCCATCGCACATCAGGTGCGCACACCCCCCGGCCCCCCTAATCGTCGAAACCTCAATGCCGTTGGTGAGGTTCTCTGGCGATGGTGCCTTGATGAAGAAAAATGCGGCACCAGCACATGCCCGAGCCCAACATGTGCTGTCGCAACCCTCGGTCTGGTCTGATCTTAGATTGGGAATGAACTCCGTATGCTTAGACTGGGAATGAACTCCGTATGCCTAAGTTAACCACGAAATGAGCGTGCGGTCGCTCAGCCGGCCAGAGTGGCGAGATGCGCAAGCCGGGGATCGACCGGGTCTGACTCTCCGTGCTGGCGATATTGCTGCTACAACCCTCGGTCCAGTTGGATGTTAGACTATGAATGAACTCCGTATGCCTAAGCCAACTGACGAAATGAGCGGACGGGCGGACGGGCGGTCACTACGCCAGCCAGAGAGACGAGATGCGCAAGCCGTGGATCGATAAGGTGGTAGGTGGGTTTAGGGACATCTTCATATTTCTGCGTGCCAATGCCATTTTTATGGCTTGTAAATTCATACAATCGTCCCTTAAGCCTTCACGTGAAGTTTCATGGCAAGACGACTCTTTTTTTATTTTTCATGATTTTTGAAACTTTTTGTGGTTTGGGATTTTTTAAAATTTTTTCGGAAGGAGTTTTGGCCCCAAACTTGGTAGAAGTGATCCTTGTATTTTTGTTGGCACGCACAAAAAAATTCAGCTAAAAACTCGAAGTATACAAGATTTTGTGACCATTTGAAAAAAGTGTCTCCATTTCAGACACTTTAATGGCTACTGGCAGCAAACCTGTAAAATCTCAAATGCTCTTTAAGGGGCTATGAGTTCTCGAGGTTTGATGAGGGATAGGGGGCCAATATAAGGGCGAAGTACCACCACCCATCGCACATCAAGTGCGCACACCCCCGGCCCCCCTAATCATCGGAACCCCAATGCCGTCGGTCAAGTTCTTCGATGATGGTGCCTCGACGAAGAAAAATGCGGCACCAGCACATGCCCGAGCCCAACATATGCTGTCGCAACCCTCAGTCTGGTCCGATCTGAGATTGGGAATAAACTCTGTATGCTTAGACTGGGAATGAACTCCGTATGCCTAAGTTAACCCACGAAACGAGCGTGCGGGTGCTGAATCGGCCAAAGGGGCGAGATGTGTAAGCCGGGGATCGACCGGGTCTGACTCTCTGTGCTGCCGATCTTGCTGCCATAACCCTCATTCCGGTTGGATGTTAGACTATGAATGACCTCCGTATGCCTAAGCCAACTGATGAAATGAGCGGACGGGCAGACGGGCGGTCACTACGTCGGCCAGAGAGACGAGATGCGCAAGCCGTGGATCAATAAGGTGGTAGGTGGGTTTAGGGACATCTTCATATTTCTGCATGCCAATGATATTTTTATGGCTTGTAAATTCATACAATGGTACCTTAAGCCTTCATGTGAAGTTTCATGGCAAGACGACTCGTTTTCTATTTTTCACGATTTTCAAAACTTTTTACGGTTCGAGATTTTTTAAAATTTTTTCAGAAGGAGTTTTGGTATCGAACGTGGTAGACATGATCCTTGTATTTTTGTTGGCATGCAAAAAAAAATTCAGCTAAAAACTCAAAGTGTACAAGATTTTGTGACCACTTGAAAAAAGTGTCCCCATTTCAGACACTTTAATGGCTACCGGCAGCAAACCTGTAAAATCTCAAATGCTATTTAAGGTGGTGTGAGTTCTCGAGGTTTGATGAGGGATAGGGGGCCAATATAAGGGCCAAGTACCAGCACCCATCGCACATCATGTGCGCACACCCCTCCCCCCCCGACCCCCCGATCGCCGGAACCCCAATGCCGCCGGTCAGGTTCTCCGGTGATGCTCCGGTGATGGTGCCTCAATGAAGAAAAAGGTGGCACCAGCAAATGCCTGAGCCCAGCATGTGCTACCGTAACCCTCGGTCCGATCCGATCTTAGACTGGCAATGAACTCCGTATGCTTAGATTGGGAATGAACTCCGTATGCTTAGATTGGGAATGAACTCTGTATGCCTTAGTCAACCCACGAAACGAGCGTGCGGGCGCTCAGTCGGCCAGAGGGGCGGGATGTGCAAGCCGAGGATCGACCGTGTCCTCCACTGTGTGCTACCGATCCTACTACCGTAACCCTCGATCCGGTCTGATCTTAGACTGGGAATGAACTCTGTATGCCTAAGCCAATCGACGAAATGAGTGTGCGGACGGGCGAGCGGGCACTACGCTGACTAGAGAGACGGGATACGCAAGCCATGGATCAATAGGGTGGTAGGTGGGTTTAGGCACATCTTCATATTTCTGCGTGCCAATGCCATTTTTATGGCTTATAAATTCATACAATGGTCCCTTAAGCCTTCACGTGAAGTTTCATGGCAAGACAACTTGTTTTTTATTTTTCATGATTTTTGAAACTTTTTACGGTTTGGGATTTTTTTAAATTTTTTTGGAAGGCGTTTCAGCCGCAAACTTGGTAGACGTGATCCTTGTATTTTTGTTCGTATGCACAAAAAAATTTAGCTAAAAACTTGTGGTGTACAAGATTTTGTGACCATTTGAAAAAAGTGTCCCCATTCCAAACACTTTAATGGCTACTGGCAGCAAACCTGTAAAATCTCAAATGCTCTTTAAGGGGGTTTGAGTTCTTGAGGTTTGATGAGGGATAGAGGGCCAACATAAGGGCCAAGTACCAGCACCCATCGCACATCATGTGCGCACACCCCCCGGCCCCCTAATCGCCGTAACCCCAATGCCATCTGTCAGGTTCTCCTGCGATGCTCCGGCGATGGTGCCCCGGCAAAGAAAAATGTGGCACCAGCACATGCCAGAGCCCAGCATGTGCTGTCGCAACCCTCGAGCCGATCCGATCTTAGACTGGGAATGAACTCCGCATGCTTAGACTGGGAATGAACTCCGTATGCCTATGCCAACCCACAAAACAAGCGTGCGGGCGCTTAGTCAGCTAGAGGGGCGGGATGCGTAATTCGGGGATCGACCATGTCCCCCTTTCTGTGCTTCCTATCCTGCTGCCACAATTCTCAATCTGATCCGATCTTAGACTAGGAATGAACTCCGTATGGCTAAGCCAACCGACGAAACGAGTGGGCAGGCGGGCGGGCGGGCACTACGCCGGCCAGAGAGACGGGATGCGCAAGCGATGGATCGATAGGGTGGTAGGTGGGTTTAGGCACATCATCATATTTCTGCATGCCAATGACATTTTTATGGTTTGTAAACTCTCACAATGGCCCTTTAAGCCTTCACGTGAAGTTTTATGGCAAGACGATTCGTTTTCTATTTTTCATGATTTTCGAAAATTTTGCGGTTCGGGATTTTTTTAAATATTTTTGGAAGGAGTTTTGGCCCCATACTTTGTAGACATGATCCTTGTATTTTTTTTGGCATGCACAAAAAAAATCAGCTAAAAACTCGAAGTGTACAAGATTTTGTGACCATTTGAAAAAAGTACCCCCATTTCAGACACTTTAATGGCTACTGGCAGCAAACTTGTAAAATTTCAAATGCTCTTCAAGGGGGGTGAGTTCTTGAGGTTTGATGAGGGATAGGGGGCCAATATAAGGGCTAGGTACCGACACCCATCGCACATCATGTGCGCACACCCCCCGGCCCCCCGATCATCGGATCCCCAATGTCGTCGGTCAGGTTCTCCGGCGATGGTGCCCCGGTGAAGAAAAACGCGGCACTAGCACATGCCCAAGCCCAGCATGTGCTGTCACAACCCTCGGTCTGATCCGATCTTAGACTGGGAATGAACTCCATATGCTTAGACTGGGAATGAACTCCGTATGCCTAAGTCAACCCATAAAATGAGCGTGCGGGCACTCAGCCGGCCAGAGCGACGAGATGCGCAAGCTGGGGATCGGTTGGGTCCCCCTCTGTGTGCTGCCAATCCTACTGCCGTAACCCTCAGTCTGGTCTAATCGTACACAGGGAATGAACTCTGTATGCCTAAGCGAACTGACGAAATGAGCAGGCGGGCGGGCGGGCACTATGCCGACCAGAGAGACGGGATGCGCAAGCCGTGGATCGATAGGGTGGTAGGTGGGTTTAGGCACATCTTCATATTTCTGCATGCCAATGGCATTTTTATGGCTTGTAAATTCATACAATGGTCTCTCAAGCCTTCACGTGAAGTTTCATGGCAAGACGACTCGTTTTCTATTTTTGATGATTTTTGAACCTTTTTACGATTTGGGATTTTTTAAAATTTTTTCGGAAGGAGTTTTGGCCCCAAACTTGGTAGATGTGATCCATGTACTTTTTTTGGCATGCACAAAAAAATTCATCTAAAAACTCAAACTGTACAAGATTTTGTGACCATTTGCAAAAACTATCACCATTTTAGACACTTTAATGGCTACTGGCAGCAAACCTGTAAAATCTCAAATGCTCTTTAAGGGGGTGTGAGTTCTCGAAGTTTGATAAGGGATAGGGGGCCAATATAAGGGCCAAGTACCAGCACCCATCGCACATCATGTGTGCACACCCCCCGGCCCCCCTATCGTCGGAACCTCAATACCACCGATCAGGTTCTCCGGTAATGGAGCCTCGACGAAGAAAAATACGGCACCAGCACATGCCTAAGCCCAGCATGTGCTGCCGTAACCCTTGGTCGGGTCCGATCTTAGACTGGGAATGAACTTCGTATGCTTAGGCTGGGAATGAACTTCATATGCCTAAGTCAACACACGAAACGAGCGTACGGGCGCTCAGCCGGCCAGAGGGGCGGGATGCGCAAGCCTGGGATCGATTGGGTCCCCCTCTGCATGCTACCGATCCTACTGTCGCAACCCTCAGTTCGGCCTAAACTTAGATTGGGAATGAACTTCGTATGCCTAAGCCAACCGACGAAACAAGCGGGCGGACGGGCGGGCGGGCACTACGCCGGCCAGAGACACGGGATGCGCATGCCGTGGATCGATAGGGTGGTAGGTGGGTTTAGGCACATCTTCATATTTCTACGTGCCAATGTAATTTTTATCCCTTGTAAATTCATACAATGGTCCCTTAAGCCTTCACGTGAAGTTTCATGGCAAGACGACTCGTTTTCTATGTTTGACAAATTTTTGAAACTTTTTATGGTTCGGGATTTTTTAAAATATTTTCAGAAGGAGTTTTGGCCCCAAACTTGGTAGACGTTATCCTTGTATTTTTTTTGGCATGCACAAAAAATTTCAGCTAAAAACTCAAAGTGTACAAGATTTTGTGACCATTTGAAAAAAGTGTCCCCATTTTAGACACTTTAATGGCTACTGGTAGCAAACTTGTAAAATCTCAAATGTTCTTTAAGGGGGTGTGAGTTCTCGAGGTTTGATGAGGGATAAGGGGCCAATATAAGGGCAAAGTACCAGCACCCATCGCACATCATGTGCGCACACCCCCCGGCCCCACGATCGTCGGAACCCCATTGCCGCTGGTTAGGTTCTCCGACGATGCTCCGAAATGGTGCCCCGACGAAGAAAAATGCCGCACCAACACATGTCTGACCCTAGCATGTGCTGCCGCAACCCTCAATCCGGTCTGATCTTAGACTGGGAATGAACTCCGTATGCTTAGACTGGGAATGAACTCCGTATGCCAAAGTCAACCCACGAAACAAGCGTGCGGGCGCTCAGCCGGCCAGAAGGGCGGGATGCGAAAGTCGGGGATCAGTCGGGTCCCCCTCTGCATGCTGCCGATCCTATTGTTGCAACCCTCCATCCGGTCTGATCTTAGACTAGGAATGAACTTCGTATGCCTAAGCCAACCGACGAAACAAGCGGGCAGACGGACGGGTGGGCACTATGCCGGCCAGAGACACGGGACGAACACGCCGTGGATCGATAGGGTGGTAGGTGGGTTTACGCACATCTTCATATTTCTGCATGCCAATGCCATTTTTATGGCTTGTAAATTCATACAATGGTCCCTTAAGCCTTCACGTGAGGTTTCATGGCAAGACGACTCGTTTTCTATTTTTCACGATTTTCAAAACTTTTTACGGTTAGGGATTTTTTTAAATTTTTTCGAAAGGTGTTTTGGCCCCAAACTTGGTAGCCCTGATCCTTGTATTTTTTTTGGCATGCATAAAAAATTTCAGCTAAAAACTCAATGTGTACAAGATTTTGTGACCATTTGAAAAAAGTGTCCCCATTTCAGACACTTTAATGGCTACTGGCAGCAAACCTGTTAAATCTGAAATGCTTTTTAAGGCGGTGTTAGTTCTTGAGGTTTGATGAGGGATAGGGGGCCAATATAAGGGCAAAGTACCAGCACCCATCACACATCATGTGCGCACACCCCCCCCGATCGATGGAACGCCAATGCCGCCGGCCAGGTTCTCCGGTGATGCTCCGATGATGGTTCCCCGTCGAAGAAAAATGCTGCAACAGCACATGCCCGAGCCCAGCATGTGCTGCCGTAACCCTCGGTCCGGTCCGATCTTAGACTGGGAATGAACTCCGTATGCTTAGACTGGGAATGAACTCCGTATGCCTAAGTCAACCCATGAAACGAGTGTACGGGCGCTCAACCGGCCAGAGGGGCGGGATGCGCAAGCCGAGGATCGGCCGGGTCCTCCTCTGCATGCTGCTGATCCTGCTATTGCAACCCTCGGTTCGGTCCAATCTTAGACTGGGAGTGAACTCCGTATGCCTAAGCCAACCGACGAAACGAGCAGACGAGCAGGCACTATGCCAGCCAGAGAGACGGATGCGTAAGCCGTGGATCGATAGGGTGGTAGGTGGGTTTAGGCACATCTACATATTTCTACGTGCCAATGTCATTTTTATGGCTTCTAAATTCAAACAATGGTCCCTTAAGCCTTCACGTGAAGTTTCATGGCAAGACGACTCGTTTTCAATTTTTCATGATTTTTGAAACTTTTTGCGGTTCGAGATTTTTAAAAAATTTTTCCAAAGGAGTTTTGGCCCCAAACTTGGTAGACGTGATCCTTGTATTTTTGTTGGCATGCACAAAAAAATTCAGCTAAAAACTCGAAGTGTACAAGATTTCGTGGCCATTTGAAAAAAGTGTCCCCATTTCAAACACTTTAATGGCTACTGGCAGCAAACCTGTAAAATCTCAAATGCTATTTAAGGTGTGTGAGTTCTCGAGGTTTGATGAGGGATAGGGGGCCAATATAAGGTCCAAGTACCAGCACCCATCGCACATCATGTGCGCACACCCCCCCCCCCGGCCCCCCTGATCATCGGAACCCCAATGCCGCCAGTTAGGTTCTCTGGCGATGCTCCGACGATGGTGCCCCGACGAAGTAAAATGCGGCACCAGCACATGCCTGATCCCAGCATGTGCTGTCACAACCCTCAGTCCGATTCGATCTTAGACTGGGAATGAACTCCGTATGCTTAGACTAGGAATGAACTCTGTATGCCTAAGTCAACCCACGAAACGAGCGTGCGGGCGCTCAACCGGCCAGAGGGGAGGGATTCATAAGTTGGGGACCGGCTGGGTCCCCCTCTACGTGCTGCCAATCCTAATGCCGTAACCCTCAATCCGGTCCGATCTTAGACTGGGAATGAACTCCGTATGCCTAAGCCAACTGACGAAACGAATTGGCGGGCGGGCGGCAGGGCACTACGCCGGCCAGAGAAATGGGACGTGCAAGCCGTGGATCGATAGGGTGGTAGGTGGGTTTAGGCACATCTTGATATTTCTGCATGCCAATGACATTTTTATGGCATGTAAATTCATACCATGGTCCCTTAAGCCTTCACGTGAAGTTTCATGGAAAGACGACTCCTTTTCTATTTTTCATGATTTTGGAAACTTTTTGAGTTCAAGATTTTTTAAAATTTTTTGAAAGGATTTTTGGCCCCATACTTGGTAGACATGATCCTCGTATTTTTGTTGGCATGCACAAAAAAATTCAGCTAAAAACTCTATGTGTACAAGATTTCGTGGCCATTTGAAAAAAGTGTCCCCATTTCGGACACTTTAATGGCTACTGGTAGTAAACCTATAAAATCTCAAATGCTCTTTAAGGGGGTGTGAGTTCTCGAGATTTTGATGAGGGATAGGGGGCCAATATAATGGCCAAGTACCAGCACCCATCGCACATCATGTGCGCACACCCCCTGGCCCCCCCGATAGCTGGAACCCTAATGTCACTGGTCAGGTTCTCCGACGATGGTGCCCCAACAAAGAAAAATACGGCATCAGCACATGCCCGAGCCAAGCATGTGTTATCGTAACCCTTGATCTGGTCCGATCTTAGACTGGTAATGAACTCCATATGCTTAGACTGGGAATGAACTCTGTATGCCTAAGTCAACCCACGAAACAAGCGTGGGGGCGCTCAACCGACCAGAGGGGCGGGATGTGCAAGCCGGGGATCGGCCAGGTCCCCCTTTACGTGCTACTGATCCTGCTGTGGCAACTCTCAGTCCGGTCCAATCTTAGACTGGGAATGAACTTTGTATGCCTAAGCCAACCGACGAAATTAGTGGGCGGGCAGGCACTATGCCGACCAGAGAGACGGGATGCGCAAGTCGTGGATTTATAATGTGGTAGGTGGGTTTAGGCACATCTTCATATTTCTGCATGCCAATGCCATTTTTATGGCTTGTAAATTCATACAACGGTCCCTTAAGCCTTCACGTGAAGTTTCATGGCAGCACAACTGGTTTTCTATTTTTCATGATTTTTGAAACTTTTTGCGGTTCGGGATTTTTTAAAATTTTTTAGGAAGGAGTTTTGGCCCCAAACTTGGTAGGTGTGATCCTTGTATTCTTGTTGGCATGCACAAAAAAATTCAGCTGAAAACTCGAAGTGTACAAGATTTTGTGACCATTTGAAAAAGGTGTTCCCATTTCAGACACTTTAATGGCTACTGGCAGCAAACCTGTAAAATCTCAAATGCTCTTTAAGGGGGTGTGAGTTCTCGAGGTTTGATGAGGGATAGAGGGCCAATATAAGGGCCAAGTACCAGTACCCATCGCACATCATGTGCGCACACCCCCCAGCCCCCTCGATCGCTGGAACCCCAATGTCACCGGTCAGGCTCTTCGACGATGGTGCCCCGACGGAGAAAAATACGGAACCAGCACATGCCCGAGCCCAGCATGTGCTGTCACAACCCTTAGCCTGGTCTGATCTTACACTACGAATGAACTCCGCATGCGTAAGCCAACCGACGAAACGAGCGGGCAGGCGATCGGGCGGGCACTACGCCGGCCAGAGAGACGGCATGCGCAAGCCGTGGATCGATAGGGTTTAGGTGGGTTTAGGAACGTCTTCATATTTTTGCCTGCTGATGCCATTTTTATGGTTTGCACAATCATACAATGGTCCTTTAAGCCTTCACGTGAAGTTTCATGGCAAGACGACTCGTTTTTTATTTTTCATGATTGTTGAAACTTTCTGTGGTTCAAGATTTTTTAAAATTTTTTTGGAAGGAGTTTTTGCCCTGAACTTGGTAGACGTTATCTTTGTATTTTTGTTGGCATGCACAAAAAAATTCAGCTAAAATTTCGAAGTGTACAAGATTTTGTGACCATTTGAAAAAGGTGTTCCCATTTCAGACACTTTTATGGCTACTGGCAGCAAACCTGTAAAATCTAAAATGCTATTTAAGGGGTGTGAGTTCTCGAGGTTTGATGAGGGATAGGGGGCCAATATAAGGTCCAAGTACCAGCACCCATCGCACATCATGTGCGCACACCCCCCCGGCCAATCTTAGACTGAGAATGAACTCCGTATGCCTAAGCTAACTGACGAAACGAATGGGCGGGCAGGCGGTAAGGCACTACGTCGGCCAGAGAAAAGGGATGTGCAAGCCGTGGATCGATAGGGTGGTAGGTGGGTTTAGGCACATCTTGATATTTCTGCATGCCAATGACATTTTTATGGCATGTAAATTCATACAATGGTCCCTTAAGCCTTCACGTGAAGTTTCATGGAAAGACGACTCCTTTTCTATTTTTCATGATTTTGGAAACTTTTTGAGTTCAAGATTTTTTAAAATTTTTTCGGAAGGATTTTTGGCCCCAAACTTGGTAGACATGATCCTCGTATTTTTGTTGGCATGCACAAAAAAATTCAACTAAAAACTCGATGTGTACAAGATTTCGTGGCCATTTGAAAAAAGTGTCCCCATTTCAGACACTTTAATGGCTACTGGCAGCAAACCTATAAAATCTCAAATGCTCTTTAAGGGGGTGTGCGTTCTTGAGATTTTGATGAGGGATAGGGGGCCAATATAATGGCCAAGTACCAGCACCCATCGCACACCATGTGCGCACCCCCTCCGGCCCCTCCGATAGCTGGAACCCTAATGTCGCCGGTCAGGTTCTCCGATGATGGTGCCCCGACAAAGAAAAATATGGCACCAGCACATGCCCGAGCCCAGCATGTGCTGTCGCAACCCTCGGTCTAGTCCGATCTTAGACTGGTAATGAACTCCGTATGCTTAGACTGGGAATGAACTCTGTATGCCTAAGTCAACCCACGAAACAAGCGTGCGGGCACTTAGCCGGCCAAAGGGGCGGGATGTGCAAGCTGGGGATCGGCCGGGTCCCCTTTTACGTGCTGCCGATCCTGCTACGGCAACTCTCAGTCTGGTTCAATTTTAGACTGGGAATGAACTTCGTATGCCTAAGCCAACCGACGAAATGAGTGGGCAGGCGGGCAATACGCCGGCCAGGGAGACGGGATGCGCAAGCCGTGGATTTATAGGGTGGTAGGTGGGTTTAGGCACATCTTCATATTTCTGCATGCCAATGCCATTTTTATGGTTTGTAAATTCATACAATGGTCCCTTAAGCCTTCACGTGAAGTTTCATGGCAAGACGACTCGTTTTCTATTTTTCACGATTTTCAAAACTTTTTACGGTTCATGATTTTTTAAAATTTTTTCGGAAGGAGTTTTGGCCCCAAACTTGGTAGACATGATCCTCGTATTTTGCTGGCATGCACAAAAAAATTCAGCTAAAAACTCGAAGTGTGCAAGATTTTGTGACCATTTGAAAAATGTGTCCCCATTTCAGACACTTTAATGGCTACTAGCAGCAAACCTGTAAAATCTCAAATGCTCTTTAAGGGGGTGCGAGTTCTCGAGGTTTGATGAGGGATAGGGGGCCAATATAAGGGCCAAGTACCAGCACTCATCGTACATCATGTGCGCACACCCCCCCGGCCCCCCTGATCGTCGGAACCCCAATGCCATCGATCAGGCTTCCGGCGATGGTGCCCAGGCGAAGAAAAATCAGGAACCAACACATGCTCGAGCCCAGCATGTGCTGTCGTAACCCTCGGCCCGGCCTGATCTTAGACTGGGATTGAACTTCGCATGCCTAAGCTACCCGACGAAATGAGCGGACGGACGGTCGGGCGGGCACTACGTCGGCCAGAGAGACGGGATGTGCAAGCCGTGGATCGATAGCGTTGTAGGTGGGTTTAGGCACATCTTCATATTTTTGCTTGCCGATGCCATTTTTATGGCTTGTAAAATCATACAATGGTCCCTTAAGCCTTCACATGAAGTTTAATGGCAAGATGACTCGTTTTCTATTTTTCATGATTTTTGAAACTTTTTACGGTTCGGGATTTTTTAAAATTTTTTCGAAAAGAGTTTTGGCCCCGAACTTGGTAGAAGTGATCCTTGTATTTTAGTTGGCAGGCACAAAACAATTCAGCTGATGAGGGATAAGGGGCCAATATAATGGCCAAGTACCAGCACCCATCGCACATCATGTACGCACACCCCCCCGGCCCCCTGATCGTCGGAACCCCAATGCCGCCAGTCAGGTTCTCCGGTGATGCTTCGACGATGGTGCCTCGACGAAGAAAAATACGACACCAGTACATGCCCGAACCCAACATGTGTTGTTGCAACCCTCGATCTGATTCGATCTTAGACTAGGAATGAACTCCGTATGCTTAGACTAGGAATGAACTCTGTATGCCTAAGTCAACCCACGAAATGAGCGTACGGGCGCTCAACCAGCCAGAGGGGCAGGATTCGTAAGTCAGGGATCAGCCGGGTCCCCCTCTGTGTGCTGCCAATCCTGTTGCCGCAACCCTCGATCCAGTCTGATCTTAGACTTGGAATGAACTCCGTATGCCTAAGCCAACCGACGAAACGAGTGGGCGGGTGGGCAGGCGAGCACTACGTCAGCCAGAGAAACGGGATGTGCAAGCCGTGGATAGATAGGGTGGTAGGTGGGTTTAGGCACATCTTCTTATTTTTGCATGCGAATGCCATTTTTATGGCTTGTAAATTCATACAATTGTCCCTTAAGCCTTCACGTGAAGTTTCACGGATAGATGACTCGTTTTCTATTTTTCACGATTTTGGAAACTTTTTGAGTTCAGGATTTTTTAAAATTTTTTCGGAAGGAGTTTTGGCCCCAAACTTGGTAGACATGATCCTTGTATTTTTGTTGGCATGCACAAAAACATTCAGCTAAAAGCTCGAAGTGTACAAGATTTTGTGGCCATTTCAGAAAAGTGTCCCCATTTCAGACACTTTAATGGCTACTAGCAGCAAACCTGTAAAATCTCAAATGCTCTTTAAAGGGGTTTGAGTTCTCGAGATTTAGATAAGGGACAGGGGGCCAATATAAGGGCCAAGTACCAGCACCCATCGTACATCATGTGCGGACACCCCCCGGCCCCCCCGATCGCCGAAACCCTAATACCGCCGGTCATGTTCTTCGACGATGGTGCCCCGACAAAGAAAAATGCGACACCAGCACCTGCCTTTGCCCAGCATGTGCTACCGCAACCTTCGGTCTGGTCCAATCTTAGACTGGTAATGTACTCCATATGCTTAGATAGGGAATGAACTCCGTATGCCTAAGTCAACCCACGAAACAAAAGTGCGGGCGCTCAACCGGCCAGATGGGCGGGATGCGCAAGCCGTGGATCGATAGGGTGGTAGGTGAGTTTAGGCACATCTTCATATTTCTATGTGCCAATGCCATTTTTATGGCTTGTAAATTCATACAGTGGTCCCTTAAGCCTTCACGTGAAGTTTCATGGCAAGACGACTCGTTTTCTATTTTTTATGATTTTCAAAACTTTTTACGGTTCAAGATTTTTTTAAATTTTTTTGGAAGGATTTTTGGCCCCAAACATGGTAGATATGATCCCTGTATTTTTGTTGGCATGCAAAAAAAAATTCAGCTAAAAAATCGAAGTGTACAAGATTTTGTGACCATTTGAAAAAAGTGTCCCCATTTCAAACACTTTAATGGCTATTGGCAGCAAACCTGTAAAATCTCAAATGCTCTTTAAGGGGGTGTGAGTTCTCGAGGTTTGATGAGGGATAGGGGGCTAATATAGGGGCCAACTACCAGCACCCATCGCACATCATGTGCGCACACCCCCTCCGACCCCCCCGATCGTCAGAACCCCAATACCGTCGGTCAGGTTCTCCGACGATGCTCCAGCGATGGTGCCCCAGTGAAGAAAAATGTGGCACCAGCACATGCCCGAGCGTAGGATATGCTGCCACAACCCTTGGTCTGGTCTGATCTTAGACTGGGAATGAACTCCGTATCCTTAGACTGGGAATGAATACCGTATGCCTAAGTCAACCCACGAAACAAGCGTGCGAGCGCTCAGCCGGCCAGAGGGGCGGGATGCACAAGCCGAGGATCGGTCAGGTCCCCCTCTACGTGGTGCCGATCCTGCTACCGCAACCCTCGGTCCGATCCGATCTTAGACTGGGAATGAACTTCGTATGCCTAAGCCAACCGACGAAGTAAGCGGGCTGGTGGGCACCACGCCGGCCAGAGAGACGAGATGCGCAAGCTGTGAATCGATAGGGTGGTAGGTGGGTTTAGGCACATCTTCATATTTCTGCATGCCAATGCCATTTTTATGGCTTGTAAATTCATACAATGGTCCCTTAAGCCTTCACGTGAAGTTTCATGGCAAGATGACTCGTTTTCTATTTTTCACGATTTTTGAAGCTTTTTACGATTTGGGATTTTTTTAAATTTTTTCGGTAGAAGTTTTGGCCCCAAACATGGTAGACGTGATCCTTTTGTTTTTGTTGGCATGCACAAAAAAATTCAGCTAAAAACTTGAAGTGTACAAGATTTTGTGACCGTTTAAAAAAAGTGTCCCCATTTCAGACACTTTAATGGCTACTGGCAGCAAACCTATAAAATCTAAAATGCTCTTTATGGGGATGTGAGTTCTCGAGGTTTGATGATAGATAGGGGGCCAAAATAAGGGCCAAGTACTAGCCCGCATCGCACATCATGTGCGCACACCCCCCGATGGCCGGAACCCCAATGCCGTCGGTCTGATTCTCTGACGATGCTCCGATGATAGTGCCCCGACGAATAAAAATGTGGCACCAGCACATGCCCGAGCCCAGCATGTGCTGTCGCAACCCTTAGTCCGGTCCAATCTTAGACAGGGAATGAACTCCGTATGCCTAAGTCAACCCAGAAAATGAGGGTGCAGGCGCTCAGCCGGCCAGAGGGGCGGGATGTGCAAGCCGGGGATCGGTCGGGTCCCCCTTTGCATGCTGTCGATCCTGCTATCGTAACCCTCAATCTAATTTGATCTTAGACGGGGAATGAACTCCGTATGACTAAGCCAACCGGCGAAACGAGCGGGCGGGCACTACGCCGACCAGAGAGATGGGATGCGCAAGTCGTGGATCAATAGGGTGGTAGGTGGGTTTAGGCACATCTTCATATTTCTACGTGCCAATGCCATATTTATGGCTTGTAAATTCATACCATGGTCCCTTAAGCCTTCACATAAAGTTTCATGGCAAGACGACTTAGTTTCTATTTTTCATGATTTTTGAATCTTTTTGCGGTTCAGATTTTTTTAAATTTTTTGAGAAGGAGTTTTGGCCCCAAACTTGGTAGACGTGATCCTTGTTATTTTTTTGGCATGCAAAAAAAAAATTCAGCTAAAAACTCGAAGTGTACAAGATTTGGTGACCATTTGAAAAAAGTGTCCCCATTTCGGACACTTTAATGGCTACTGGCAGCAAACCTGTAAAATCTCAAATGCTCTTTAAGGGGGTGTGAGTTCTTGAGGTTTGATGAGGGATAGGGGGCCAATATAAGGGCCAAGTACCAGCACCCATCGCACATCATGTGCGCACACCCCCCGGCCCACTCGATCATCGAAACCCCAATGCCGCCGGTCAGGTTCTCCGACGATGCTGCCTCGGCGAAGAAAAATGCGGCACCAGTACATGCCCGAGCCTAGCATGTGCTGCCGCAACCCTTGGTCCTATCTGATTTTAGACTGGGAATGAACTCCATATGCTTAGACTAGGAATGAACTCCGTATGCCTAAGTCAACCCACGAAATTAACGTGCGGGCGCTCAGCTAGCCAGAGGGGCGGGATGCGCAAGCCAGGGATCGGTCGAGTCCCCCTCTACGTGCTACCGATCCTGCTACTACAACCCTTGGTCCGATCCAATCTTAGACTAGGAATGAACTATGTATGCCTAAGCCAACTGACGAAACGAGTAGGCGGACGGGCGGGCACTACGTCGGCCAGGGAGACGGGATGCGCAAGCTGTGGATCGATAGGGTGGTAGGTGGGTTTAGGCACATCTTCGTATTTTTGTGTGCCAATGCCATTTTTATGGCTTGTAAATTCATACAGTGGTCCCTTAAGCCTTCACGTGAAGTTTCATGGCAAGACGACTCTTTTTCTATTTTTCACGATTTTTGAAACTTTTTGCAGTTCAATATTTGTTAAAATTTTTTCGAAAGGAGTTTTGGCCCCAAACTAGGTAGACGTGATCCTTGTATTTTTTTTGGCATGCACAAAAAAATTCAGCTAATAACTCGGGGTGTACAAGATTTTGTGACCATTTGAAAAAAGTGTCCCCATTTCAGACACTTTAATGGCTACTAGCAGAAAACCTGTAAAATCTCAAATGCTCTTTAAGGGGGTGTGAGTTCTCAAGGTTTGATGAGGGATAGGGGGCCAATATAAGGGCCAAGTACTAGTATTCATCGCACATCATGTGCCCACATCCTCCCCCCAGCCCCCCCGATCGTCGGAACCCCAATGCCGCTGGTCAAGTTCTTCGACCATGCTCCGGCGACGGTGCCCCGATGAAGAAAAATGCGGCACCAGCACATGCCTGAGCACAGCATGTGCTGCCGTAACCCTCGGTCCGGTCTGATCTTAGACTGGGAATGAACTCCGTATGCCTAAGTCAAACCATGAAATGAGCGTGCGGGCGCTCAGCCGGCCAGTGGGCTGGGATGCGCAAGCTGGGGATCGGCCGGGTCCCCCTCTGTGTGCTACTGATCCTGCTGTCGCAACCCTTGATCCGGTTCGATCTTAGACTGGGAATGAACTCTCTATGCCTAAGCCAACTGACGAAACGAGCGGGCAGGCGGGCGGGCGAGCACTACGTCGGCCAGAGAGACGGGATGCGCAAGCCATGGATCGATCGGGTGGTAGGTAGGTTTAGGCACATCTTCATATTTCTGCATGCCAATGCCATTTTGATGGCTTGTAAATTCATACAATGGTCCTTTAAGCCTTCACGTGAAGTTTCATGGCAAGATGGCTCGTTTTCTATTTTTCACGATTTTTGAAACTTTTTACGGTTCGAGATTTTTTAAAATTTTTTCGGAAAGAGTTTTGGCCCCAAACTTGGTAAATGTGATCCTTGTATATTTTGTTGGCATGCATAAAAAAATTCAGCTAAAAACTCTAAGTGTACAAGATTTTGTGACCATTTGAAAAAAGTGTCCCTATTTCAGACACTTTAATGGCTACTGGCAGCAAACCTGTAAAATCTCAAATGCTCATTAAGGGGGTGTGAGCTCTCAAGGTTTGATGAGGGATAGGGGGCCAATATAAGGGCCAAGTACCAACACCCATTGCACATCATGTGCGCATACCCCCCGGCCCCCCAATCACCGAAATCCCAATGCTGCCGGTCAGGTTCTCCGACGATGCTCCGACGATGGTACCCCGACGAAGAAAAATACGGCACCAGCACATGCCCGAGCCCAGCATGTGCTGCCGTAACCCTCGGTCCGGTCTGATCAAAGACTAGGAATCAACTCCATATGCTTAGGCTGGGAATGAACTCTGTAAGCCTAAGTCAACCCACGAAACGAGCGTGCGGGCGTTCAACTAGCCAGAGGGGCGGGATGCGCAAGCGGGGGGTCAGTCGAGTCCCCCTCTGCGTGCTGTCGATCCTACTGCCGAAACCCTCTATCCGGTCCGATCTTAGACTGGGAATGAACT
This sequence comes from Durio zibethinus, assembly GCF_047325235.1. Classification (NCBI taxonomy): domain Eukaryota; kingdom Viridiplantae; phylum Streptophyta; class Magnoliopsida; order Malvales; family Malvaceae; genus Durio; species Durio zibethinus. Next base: position 13,853,028 of record NC_143170.1, on the reverse strand, counting down.
CCGTATGCCAAAGCCAACCGACGAAACGAGCGGGCAGGCGGGGGGAGGGCACTACGTTGACCAGAGAGACGGGATGCGCAAGCCATGGATCGATAAGGTGGTAGGTGGGTTTAGGCACATCTTCATATTTCTGTGTGCCAATGCCATTTTTATGGCTTGTAAAATTATACAATGGTCCCTTAAGCCTTCACGTGAAGTTTCATGGCAAGACGACTCGTTTTCTATTTTTCATGATTTTTGAAACTTTTTGGGGTTTGGGATTTTTTTAAATGTTTTCGGAAGGAGTTTTGGCCCCAAACTTGGTAGACATGATTCTTGAATTTTTGTTGGCATGCATAAAAAAAATTCAGCTAAAAACTCGAAGTGTACAAGATTTTGAGACCATTTCAAAAAAAGTGTCCCCGTTTTAGACACTGTAATGGCTACTGGCAGCAAACCTGTAAAATCTCAAATGCTCTTTAAGGGAGTGTGAGTTCTCGAGGTTTGATGAGGGATATGGGGCCAATATAAGGGCCAAGTACTAGCACCCATCGCACATCATGTGCGCACACCCCCCCCGGCCCCCCAATCACCGAAACCCCGATGCCGTCGAACAGGTTCTCCGACGATGCTCTGGTGATGGTGCCCAGACGAAGAAAAATGCAGCACCAGCACATGCCCGAGCCCAGCATGTGCTATCGCAACCCTCGATCTGGTCCGATCTTAGACTGGAATGAACTCCGTATGCTTAGACTGGGAATGAACTCCGTATGCCTAAGTCAACCCACGAAACGAGCGTGCGGGCGCTCAGCCGGCCAGAGGGGCGGGATGTGCAAGTCGGGGATCGACCGAGTCCCCCTCTGTTTACTGTCGATCCTACTACCGCAAGCCTCGGTCTGGTCTGATCTTAGACTCGGAATGAACTCCGTATGCCTAAGCCAACCGACGAAATGAGCGGGAGGGCGGGCGGGCACTACGCCGGCCAGAGAGACGGGATGCGCACGCCGTGGATCGATAGGGTGGTAGGTGGGTTTAGGCACATCTTCATATTTTTGCATGCCAATGCCATTTTTATGGCTTGTAAATTCATACAATGGTCCCTTAAGCCTTCACGTGAAGTTTCATAGCAAGACGACTCATTCCCTATTTTTCACGATTTTTGAAACTTTTTGCGATTGGAGGTTTTTTAAAATTTTTTTGAAAAGAGTTTTGGCCCCAAACTTGGTAGACATGATCCCTATATTTTTGTTGGCATGCACAAAACAATTCAGCTAAAAACTTGAAGTGTACAAGATTTTGTGACCATTTGAAAAAAGTGTCCACATTTCAGACACTTTAATGGCTACTGGCAGCAAACCTGTAAAATCTCAAATTCTCTTTAAGGGGGTGTGAGTTCTTGGGGTTTGATGAGGGATAAGGGGCCAATATAATGGCCAAATATCAGCACCCATTGTACATCATTGCGCACACCCCCCAGCCCCCCCGATCGCTGAAACCCTAATGCCGCCGGTCAGGTTCTCCAATGATGGTGCCCCGACGAAGAAAAATACGGCACCACCACATGCCCGAGCCTAGCGTGTGCTGCCACAATGCTCGGTTCGGTCCAATCTTAGACTCAGAATGAACTTCGTATGCCTAAGTCAAAACACGAAACTAGCAGCGGGCGCTAAGTCGGCCAGAGGGGCGGGATGCGCAAGTTGGGGATTCACCGGGTCCCCCTCTGCGTGCTGCCGATCCTGCTGCCGCAACCCTCGGTCCGCTCCTATCTTAGACTGGGAATGAACTCTGTATGCCTAAGCCAACCGACGAAACAAGCGGGCGGACGGGCGTGCTGCACTACACTGGCCAGAGAGACGGAATGCGCTAGCCGTGGATCGATAGGGTGGTAGGTGGGTTTAGGGATATCTTCATATTTCTGCATGCCAATGCCTTTTTTATCACTTGTAAATTCATACAATGGTCCCTTAAGCCATCACGTGAAGTTTCATGGCAAGACGACTTGTTTTCTATTTTTCACGATTTTCAAAACTTTTTACGGTTGGAGATTTTTTAAAATTTTTTTGGAAGGAGTTTTGGCCGCAAACTGGGTAGACCTGATCCTTGTATTTTTGTTGGCATGCACAAAAAAATTTAGCTAAAAACTCAAAGTGTACAGGATTTTGTGACCATTTGAAAAAAGTGTCGCCATTACAAACACTTTAATGGCTACTGGCAGCAAACCTGTAAAACCTCAAATGCTCTTTAAGGGCGTGTGAGTTCTCAAGGTTTGATGCGAGATAGGGTGCCAATATAAGGGCCAAATACCAGCACCCTTCGCACATCATGTGCGCACACCCCCCGGCCCCCCTGATCGTCGGAACCCCAAAGCCGTCGGTCAGGTTCTCCGGCGATGGTGCCCCGACGAAGAAAAATGCGACACCAGCACAAGCCCGAGCCCAGCATGCCTTGCCGCAACCCTCGGTCCGATCTGATCTTAGGTTGGGAATGAACTCTGTATGCTTAGACTGGGAATGAACTCCGTATGCCTAAGTCAACCCACGAAACGAGCGTGCGGGCACTCAACCGGTCAGAGGGGCGGGATGCACAAGCCGAGGATCGGTCAGGTCCCCCTCTATGTGCTGCCGATCCTGCTGATACAACCCTCGATCCGGTCCGATCTTAGACTGGGAATGAACTCCGTATGCCTAAGCCAACCGATGAAACGAGCAGGCGGGCAGGTGGGCACTACACCGGCCAGAGAGACGGGATGCACAAGCCATGGATCGATAGGGTGGTAGGTGGGTTTAAGCACATCTTCATATTTCTATCTGCCAAAGCCATTTTTATGGCTTGTAATTTCATACAATGGTCTCTTAAGCCTTCACGTGAAGTTTCATGGCAAGACCACTCGTTTTCTATTTTTCACGATTTTTGAAAATTTTTGCGGTTCGGGATTTTTTAAAATTTTTTCGGAAGGAGTTTTGGCCCCAAACTTGGTAGACGTGATCCTTGTATTTTTGTTGGCATGGACAACAAATTCAGCTAAAAACTCGAAGTGTAGAAGATTTTGTGACCATTTGAAAAAAGTGTCCCCATTTCAGACACTTTAATAGCTACTGGCAGCAGACCTGTAAAATCTCAAATGCTCTTTAAGGGGGTGTGAGTTCTTGAGGTTTGATGAGGGTTAGGGGGCCAATATAAGGGCCGAGTACCAGCACCCATTGCACATCATGTGCGCACACCCCCCGGCCCCCCCGATCGCCGGAACCCCAATGCCGCCGGTCAGATTCTCCGACGATGCTCCGACGAAGAAAAATACGAGACCAGCACATGCCCGAGCCCTGCATGTGCTGCCACAAGCCTCGGCCTGGTCCGGTCTTAGACTGGGAATGAACTCTGTATACCTAAGCCAACTGATGAAACGAGCGGGTGGACGCTATGCCGACCAGAGAGACGGGGTGCGCAAGCCGGGGATCGGTCGGGTCCCATTCTACGTGCAATCGATCCAACTACCGCAACCCTCGGTCTGGTCTGATCTTAGACTAGGAATGAACTCTGTATGCCTATGCCAACCGATGAAACGAGCGGGGGGGCGAGCGGACGGGCGGGCACTACGCCGGCCAGAGAGACGAGATGCGTAAGCCGTGGATCGATAGGGTGGTAGGTGGGTTTAGGCACATCTTCATATTTCTATGTGCCAATGCCATTTTTATGGCTTGTAAACTCATACAATGGTCTCTTAAGCCTTCACGTGAAGTTTCATGGCAAGACGACTCGTTTTGTATTTTTCATGATTTTCGAACCTTTTTGGGGTTCGGGATTTTTTAAAATTTTTTCGGGTGGAGTTTTGGCCCCAAACTTGGTAGGCGTGATCCTTCTATTTTTGTTGGCATGCACAAAAAAATTCAGGTAAAAACTTGAAGTGTACAAGATTTTGTGACCATTTGAAAAAAGTGTCCCCATTTTAGACATTTTAATGGCTACTGGCGGCAAACCTGTAAAATCTCAAATGCTCTTTAAGGGGGTGTGAGTTCTCAAGGTTTGATGACGGACAGGGGGCTAATATAAGGGCCAAGTACCAGCACCCATCACACATCATGTGCACACCCCCCCTTGTCCCCCCCGATTGCCAGAACCCCAATGCCGCCAGTCAGGTTCTTTGTTGATGCTCCGGCGATGGTGCCCCGACGAAGAAAAATGCGGCACCAGCACATGCCCGAGCCCAGAATGTGCTACCGCAACCCTCGGTCCAGTCTGATCTTAGACTGGGAATAAACTCCGTATTCTTAGACTGGGAATGAACTCCGTATGCCTAAGTCAACCTACAAAATGAGCGTGCGGGTGCTCAGCCGGCTAGAGGGGCGGGATGCGCAAGTCTGGGATTGGTCGGGTCCCCCTTTGCGTGCTATCGATCCTACTACCGCAACCCACAATCCAGTTTGATCTTAGACTGGGAATGAACTCTGAATGCCTAAGCCAACCGACAAAACGAGCGGACGGGCGAGCACTACGCCGGCCAGAGAGATGGGATGCGCAAATCGTGGATCGATAGGGTGGTAGGTGGGTTTAGGCTTATCTTCATATTTCTGCATGCCAATGCCATTTTTATGGCTCGTAAATTCATACAATGGTCCCTTAAGCCTTCACGTGAAGATTCCTGGCAAGACGACTCGTTTTCTATTTTTCACGATTTTGAAACTTTTTGCGGTTCGAGATTTTTTTAAATTTTTTCGGAAGGAGTTTTGGCCCCAAACTTGGTAGATGTAATCCTTGTATTTCTGTTGGCATGCACAAAAAAATTCAGCTAAACACTCGAAGTGTACAAGATTTTGTGACCATTTGAAAAAAGTGTTCCCATTTCAGACACTTTAATGGCTACTGGTAGCAAACCTGTAAAATTTCAAATGCTCTTTAAGAGGGTATGAGTTCTCGAGGTTTGATGAGGGATATGAGGCCCATATAAGGGCCAAGTACCAGCACCATCACACATCATGTGCGCACACCCCCTCGGCCCCCCGATCGTCGGAACCCCAATGTCGCCGGTCAGGTTCTCCGGTGATTCTCCAGCGATGGTGCCCCGACGAAGAAAAATGTGGCAACAGCACATGCCCAAGCCCAGCATGTGCTGCTGCAACCCTCGGTCCAGTCCGATCTTATACTGGGAATGAACTCCATATGCCTAAGTCAACCCATGAAATGAGCGTGCGGACGCTCAGCCGGCCAGAGGGGTGGGATGCGCAAGCCAGGGATCGAAAGGGTCCACCTCTGCGTGCTATCGATCCTGCTGCCACAACCCTCAGTCCGATCTGATCTTAGACTGGGAATGAACTCCGTATGCCTAAGCCCACCAATGAAACGAGCAAGCGGGCGGGCAGGCGGGCACTACGCCGTCTAGAGAGACGGGATGCGCAAGCCGTGGATTGATAGGGTGGTAGGTTGGTTTAGGCACATCTTCATATTTCTGCATGCCAATGCCATTTTCATGGCTTGTAAATTCATACAATGGTCCTTTAAGCCTTCAAGTGAAGTTTCGTGGCGAGACGAGTCATTTTCTATTTTTCATGATTTTTGAAACTTTTTACGGTTTAGGATTTTTTAAAATTTTTTCGGAATGTCTTTTGGCCCCAAACTTGGTAGACATGATCCTTGTGTTTTTGTTGGCATGCATAAAAAATTTCAGCTAAAAACTCGAAGTTTACAAGATTTTGTGACCATTTGAAAAAAGTGTCCCCATTTCAGACACTTTAATGGCTACTGGCAGCAAACCTGCAAAGTCTCAAATGCTCTTTAAGGGGGTGTGAGTTCTCGTGGTTTGGTGAGGGATAGGGGGCCAATATAAGGGCCAAGTGCCAGCACCCATCGCACATCATATGCGCACACCCCCCCGATCGTCGGAACCCCAACGTCGTCGGTCAGGTTCTCCGACGATGCTTTGGCGATGGTGCCCCGGTGAAGAAAAATGCGGCACCAACACATGTTCGAGCCCAGCATGTGCTGTCGTAACCCTCGGTCTGATCCGATATTAGACTGGGAATAAACTCCGCATGCTTAGACTGGGAATGAACTCTGTATGCCAAAGTCAACCCACGAAACGAGTGTGCGGGCGCTCAGCCGGCCATAGGGGCGGGATGCGCATGTCGGAGATCGGCTGGATCCCCCTCTGTGTGCTGCTGCAACCCTTGGTCCAATCTGATCTTAGACTGGGGATCAACTCCGTATGCCTAAGCCAACCGATGAAACATACGGGCGGGCGGGCGGGAGGGCACTACGTCGGCCAGAGAGACGGGATGTGCAAGCCGTGGATTAATAGGGTGGTAGGTGGGTTTAGGCACATCTTCATATTTCTGTGTGCCAATGCCATTTTCATTTCTTGCAAATTCATACAATGGTCCCTTAAGGCTTCACGTGAAGTTTCATGGCAAGACGACTCGTTTTCTATTTTTAATTATTTTGGAAACTTTTTGGGGTTCGAGATTTTTTAAAATTTTTTTGAAAGGAGTTTTTTCCTTAAACCTGGTAGAGGTGATCCTTGTATTTTTTTTTTTTGCATGCACAAAAAAATTCAGCTAAAAACTCGAAGTGTACAAGATTTTGTGACCATTTGAAAAAAGTGTCCCCATTTCAGACACTTTAATGGCTACTGGCAGCAAACCTGTAAAATCTCAAATGCTCTTTAAGGGGGTGTGAGTTCTCCAGGTTTGATGAGGGATAGGGGGCCAATATAAAGGCCAAGTACCAGCACCCATCGCACATCACATGCGCACACCCCCCGACCTCCCGGACGCAGGAACCCCAATGCCGCCGGTCAGGTTCTCCGGTGATGCTCTGACGATGGTGCCCCGACGAAGAAAAATGCGACACCAGCATTGCCCGAGCCCATCATGTGCTGTTGCAACCCTCGGTCAGGTTTGATCTTAGACTGGGAATGAACTCTGTATGCTTAGACTGGGAATGAACTCTGTATGCCAAAGTGAACCCATGAAACGAGCGTGCGGATGCTCAGCTGGCCAGAGGGGCAAGATGCGTAAGCCGAGGATCGAAAGGATCCACCTCTACGTGCTGTCGATCCTGCTATCGCAACCCTCAGTCTGGTCCAATCTTAGACTGGGAATGAACTTCGTATGCCTAAGCCAATCGACAAAACGAGCGGGCGGGAGGACGACCGGGCAGTATCCTGACCAGAGAGACGAGATGCAGAAGCCGTGGATCGATAGGGTGGTAGGTGGGTTTAGGCATATCTTTATATTTCTGTGTGCCAATGCCATTTTTATGGCTTGTAAATTCATACAATGGTCCCTTAGGCCTTCACGTGAAGTTTCATGGCAAGACGACTCGTTTTCTATTTTTCATGATTTTTGAAACATTTTACGGTTCGGTATTTTTTAAAACTTTTTTGGAAGGAGTTTTGGCCCCAAAATTGGTAAATGTGATCCTTGTATTTTTGTTGATATGCACAAAAAAATTCAGCTAAAAACTCGAAGTGTACAAGATTTTGTGACCATTTGAAAAAAGTGCCCCCATTTCAGACACTTTAATGGCTACTGGCAGCAAACATATAAAATCTCAAATGCTCTTTAAGGGGGTGTGAGTTCTCGAGGTTTGATGAGGGATAGGGGGCCAATATAAGGGCCAAGTACCAGCACCCATCGCACATCATGTGCGCATAGCCTCCCGGCCCACCCGATCGTCGGAACCCCAATGCCGTAGGTCAGGTTCTCCGACGATGCTCCGGTGATGCTGCCTCGACGAAGAAAAATGCGGCACCAGCACATGCCCGAGCCCAGCATGTGCTACCACAACCCTCGGTCTGGTCTGATCTTAGACTGGGAATGAACTCCGTATGCTTAGTCTGTGAATGAACTCTGTATGCCTAAGTCAACCCACGAAACGAGCATGCGGGCGCTCAGCCGGCCAGAGGGGCGGGATGCGCAAGCCGGGGATCGATCGGGTCTCCCTCTGTGTGTTTTCGATCCTGCTGCCACAACCCTTGGTCTGGTCTGGTCTTAGATTGGGAAATGAACTTCGTATGCCTAAGCTAACCGACGAAACGAGCGGGCGGGCGGGCGGGCACTACATCGGCCAGAGAGACGGGAAGTGCAAGCCGTGGATCGATAGGGTGGCTGGTGGGTTTAGGCACATCTTCATATTTCTGTGTGCCAATGCCATTTTTATGGCTTGTAAATTCATACAATGGTCCCTTAAGCCTTTACGTGAAGTTTCATGGCAAGACGACTCGTTTTTTATTTTTCAAGATTTTTGAAACTTTTTGCGGTTCGGGATCTTTTAAATTTTTTTTGGAAAGAGTTTTGACCCCAAACTTGGTAGACGTGATCCTTGTATTTTTGTTGGCATGCCCAAAAAAATTCAGCTAAAAACTCGAAGTGTACAAGATTTTGTGACCATTTCCAAAAAGTGTCCCTATTTAAGACACTTTAATGGCTACTGGCAGCAAACCTATAAAATCTCAAATGCTTTTTAAGGGGGTGTGAGTTCTCGAGATTTGATGTGGGATAGGGGGCCAATATAAGGGCCAAGTACCAGTATCCATCGCACATCATGTGCGCACACCCCCCCGGCCCACCCGATCGTCGAAACCCCAATGCCGCCGATCATGTTCTCCGGTGTTGCTCTAGCGATGGTGCCCAGGTGAAAAAAAATATGGCACCAGCACAAGCCCGAGCCCAACATGTGCTGGTGTAACCCTCGGTCTGATCCGATCTTAGACTGGGAATGAACTCTATATGCCTAAGTTAACCCACGAAACGGGCGTGCGGGCGCTCAGTCGGCCAGAGGGGTGGGATGCATAAGCCGGGGATCGGCCGTGTCCCCCTCTACGTGATGCCAATCCTGCTACCATAACCCCCGGTCCAGTCTGATCTTAGACTGGGAATGAACTCCGTATGTGTAAGCCAACTGACGAAACGAGCGGGCGAGCGGGCGGGCAGGTGAGCACTTCGTCGGCCAGAGAGGCGGGATGCGCAAGATGTGGATTGATGGGGTGGTAGGTGGGTTTAGGCACATCTTCATATTTCTATGTGCCGATGCCATTTTCGTGGCTTGTAAATTCATACAATGGTCACTTAAGCCTTCACGTGAAGTTTCATGGCAGACACTCGTTTTCTATTTTTCACGATTTTTAAAACTTTTTGTGGTTCGAGATTTTTTAAAATTTTTTTCGAAGGATTTTTGGCCCCAAACTTGGTAGACGTGATCCTTGTACTTTTGTTGGCATGGACAAAAAATTCAGCTAAAAACTCGAAGTGTACAAGATTTTGTGACCATTTGAAAAAAATGTCCCCATTTCAGACACTAGAATGGCTACTGGCAGCAAACCTGTAAAATCTCAAATGCTCTTTAAGGGGGTGTAAGTTCTGGAGGTTTGGTGAGGGATACGGGGCCAATATAAAGGCCAAGTACCAGCACCCATTGCACATCATGTGCGCACACCCCCCCGGCCCCCCCGATCGCCGGAACCCCAATGTTGTCGGTCAGGTTCCCTAGTGATGCTCCGACGATGGTGCCCCGATGAAGAAAAATGTGGCACCACCACATGCCCGAGCCCTGCATGTGCTACTGTAACCCTCGGTCTGGTCTGATCTTAGACTGGGAATGAACTCCGTATCCACGAAGTGAGCGTGCGGGATGCGCAAGCCGAGGATCGGTCAAGTCCCCCGCTACGTGCTGTTGATCCTACTGTCGCAACCCTCGGTCCAGTCCAATCTTAGACTAGGAATGAACTCCCTATGCCTAAGCCATCCGATGAAACAAGCAGGCGGGCGGGTGGACGGGCACTACGTCGGCCAGAGAGACGGGATACGCAAGCCATAAATCGATAGGGTGGTAGGTGGGTTTAGGCACATCTTAATATTTCTGTGTTCCAATGCCATTTTTCTGGCTTGTAAATTCATACAATGGTCCCTTAAGCCTTCACGTGAAGTTTCATTGCAAGACGATTTGTTTTCTATTTTTCACGATTTTTGAAACTTTTTGCTGTTCGAGATTTTTTAAAATTTTTTTGCAAGGAGTTTGGGCCCCAAACTTGGTAGACGTGATCCTTGTATTTTTGTTGGCTTGCACAAAAAAAGTCAGCTAAAAACACGAAGTGTACAAGATTTTCTGACCATTTGAGAAAAGTGTCCCCATTTAAGACACTTTAATGGCTACTTGCAGTAAACCTGTAAAATGTCAAATGCTCTTTAAAGGCGTGTGAGTTCTCGAGGTTTGATGAGGGATAGGGGGCCAATATAAGGGCCAAGTACCAGCACCCATCACACATCATGTGCGCACACCCCCCGACCCCCACGATCGTCGGAACCCTAATGCCGTCGATCAGGTTCTCCGGTGATGCACCGACGATGGTGCCCTAACGAAGAAAAATGCGGCACCAGCACATGCCTGAGCCCAGCATGTACTGCTGCAACCCTCGGATTGGTCCGATCTTAGACTGGGAATGACCTCCGTATCCTTAGATTGGGAATGAACTTCATATGCCTAAGTCAACCCACCAAATGAGCGTGCGGGCACTCAGTCGGGCAAAGCGGCGGGATTCCCAAGCTGGGGATCGGCCCGATCCCCCTCTACGTGCTGCCGATCTTGCTACTGCAACCCTCGATCCAGTCTGATCTTAGATTGGGAATGAACTCCGTATGCCTAAGCCAACTGACGAAACGAGCGGGCAGGCGGGCGGGCACTCTGTCGGCCAGAGAGACGGGATGCGCAAGCCGTGGATCGATAGGGTGGTAGGTGGGTTTAGGCACATCTTCATATTTCTGCATTCCAATGCCATTTTTATGGCTTGTAAATTCATACAACGGTCCCTTAAGCCCTCACGTGAAGTTTCATGGCAAGAGGACTCATTTTCTTTTTTTCATGATTTTTGAAACTTTTTACGGTTCGGGATTTTTTAAAATTTTTTCGGAAGGAGTTTTAGCCCCGAAATTGGTAGACATGATCCTTGTGTTTTTGTTGGCATGTATAAAACAATTTAGCTAAAAACGCAAAGTGTACAAGATTTTGTGACCATTTGAGAAAAGTGTCCCCATTTAAGACACTTTAATGGCTACTGGCAGCAAACCTGTAAAATCTCAAATGCTCTTTAAAGGGGTGTGAATTTTTGATGTTTGATGAGGGATAAGGGGCCAATATAAGGGCCAAGTACTAGCACCCATCAAACATCATGTGCGCACACCCCCCCCGACCCCCCGATCGTCGGAACCCCAATGCCGTCGGTCGGGTTCTCCGACGATGCTTCGACGATGGTGCCCCGACGAAGAAAAATGCTACACCAGCACATGCCCGAGCCCAGCATGTGCTGCCGCAACCCTCGGTCTGGTCTGATCTTAGATTGGGAATGAACTCTGTATGCTTAGATTGGGAGTGAACTCCGTATGCCTAAGTCAACCCACGAAACGAGCGTGCGGGCGCTCAGCCGGCCAGAGGGGTGGGATGCCCAAGTCGGGGATCGGCCGGGTCCCCCTCTGCGTGCTGCTTATCCTGCTGCCACAACCCTTGATCTCGTCTGATCTTAGACTAGGAATGAACTCCGTATGCCTAAGCCAACCGACGAAACGAGTGGACGGGAGCGCAATACGCCGGCCAGAGAGATGGGATGCGCAAGCCGTGGATCGATAGGGTGGTAGGTGGGTTTAGGCACATCTTCATATTTCTACGTGGCAATGCCATTTTTATGGCTTGTAAATTCATACAATGCTCCTTAAGCCTTCACGTGAAGTTTCATGGCAAGACAACTCGTTTTCTATTTCTCATTATTTTTGAAACTTTTTACGGTTTGAGATTTTTTTAAATTTTTTCGGTAGGAGTTTTGGCCCCAAACTTGGTAGACATGATCCTTGTATTTTTTTCGGCATGCACAAAAAAATTCAGCTAAAAAGTCGAAGTGTACAAGATTTTGTGACCATTTGAAAAAAGTGTCACCATTTCAGACACTTTAATGGCTACTGGCAGCAAACCTGTAAAATCTGAAATGCTCTTTAAAGGGGTGTGAGTTCTCGAGGTTTGATGAGGGATAGGGGCCCAATATAAGGGCCAAGTACCAGCACCCATCGCACATCATCTGCGCACACCCCCCCGGCCCCCCCGATCGCCAGAACCCCAATGCCGCCGGTCAGGTTCTCCGGCGATGCTCCGGTGATGGTGCCCCGACGAAGAAAAATGCAGCACCAGCACATGCCCGAGCCCAGCATATGCTCCCATAACGGTCTGATCCGATCTTAGACTGGGAATGAACTCCGTATGCCTAAGTCAACCCATGAAATGTGCGTGTGGGTGCTCAGCCGGCCAGAGGGGCGGGATGCGCAAGCCGGGGACCGACAGGGTGCCCCTCTGCATACTGTCGATCCTGCTGTCGCAACCCTCAGTTCGGTCTGATCTTAGACTGGGAATGAACTCCGTATGCCTAAGCCAATCGATGAAATGAGCGGGCGGGTGGGCTGGCGGGCACTACGTCGGGCAGAGAGACGGGATGCGAAAGCCGTGGATCGATAGGGTGGTAGGTGGGTTTAGGCACATCTTCATATTTCTATGTGCCAATGCCATTTTTATGAATTGTAAATTCATACAATGGTCCCTTAAGCCTTCACGTGAAGTTTCATGGCAAGACGACCCGTTTTCTATTTTTCACGATTTTTGAAACTTTTTACGGTTCTGGATTTTTTAAAATATTTTTTAGAAGGAGTTTTGGCCCCGAACTTGGTAATTGTGATCCTTGTATGTTTTTTGGCATGCAAAAAAAAATTCAGCTAAAAACTCGAAGTGTACAAGATTTTGTGACCATTTGAAAAAAATGTCCCCATTTCAGACACTTTAATGGCTACTGGCAGCAAACCTGTAAAATCTCAAATGCTCTTTAAGGGGGTGTGAGTTCTCGAGGTTTGATAAGGAATAGGGGGCCAATATAAGGGCCAAGTACCAGCACCCATCACACATCACGTGCGCACAACCCCCCTGGCCCCCCGATCGTCGGAACCCCAATGCCGCTGGTCAGGTTCTCCGGTGATGGTGCCCCGACGAAGAAAAATACGGCACCAGCACATGCCTGAGCCCAGCATGTGCTGTCGCAACCCTCGGTCTGGTCTGATCTTAGACTAGGAATGAACTCCGTATGCTTAGACTGGGTGTGACCTCCGTAAGCCTAAGTCAACCCATGAAACGAGCGTGCAGGTGCTCAGTCGGCCAGAGGGGTGGGATGTGCAAGTCGGGGATCGACCGGGTCCCCCTCTGCGTGCTGCCGATCCTGTTACCGCAACCCTTGGTCTGGTCTGATCTTAGACTGGGAATGAACTCCGTATGCCTAAGCGAACCGATGAAACGAGCGGGCGGGCGTGCACTACACCAGCCAGAGAGACGGTATGCGCAAGCCGTGGATCGATAGGGTGGTAGGTGGGTTTAGGCACATCTTCATATTCCTGCATGCCAAAGCCATTTTTATGCTTGTAAATTCATACAATGGTCCCTTAAGCCTTCACGTGAAGTTTCATGGCAAGATGACTCATTTTCTATTTTTCATGATTTTTGAAACTTTTTACGGTTTGGGATTTTTTAAAATTTTTTCGGAAGGAGTTTTGGCCCCAAACTTGGTAGACGTGATCCTCGTATTTTTGTTGGCATGCATAAAACAATTCAGCTAAAAACTCGAATTGTACAAGATTTTGTGACCATTTGAAAAAAGTGTCCCCATTTCAGACACTTTAATGGCTACTGGCAGCAAACCTGTAAAATCTCAAATGCTCTTTAAGGGGGTGTGAGTTCTCGAGGTCTGATGAGGGATAAGGGGCCAATATAAGGGCCAAGTACCAGCACCCATCACACATCATGTGCGCACACCCCCCCGACCCCGCCGATCACCGAAACCCCAATGCCGCAAGTCAGGTTCTCCGGCGCTGCTCCGATGATGGTGCCCCGACGAAAAAAAATATGGCACCAGCACATGCCCGAGCCCAGCATGTGCTGTCGTAACCCTCGGTCTGATCCGATCTTAGACTGGGAATGAACTCCATATGCGTAAGCCAGCCAACAAAATGAGCGGGCGGGCACTACGCCGGCCAGAAAGACGGGATGTACAACCCATGGATCGGTAGAGTGGTAGGTTGGTTTAGGCACATCTTGATATTTCTACATGCCAATGCCATTTTTGTAGCTTGTAAATTCATACAATGGTCCCTTAAGCCTTCACGTGAAGTTTCATTGCAAGATGACTCGTTTTCTATTTTTCACGATTTTTGAAACTTTTTAGGGCTCGAAATTTTTTAAAATTTTTTCAGGAGTTTTGGCCCAAACTTGGTAGATGTGATCCTTGTATTTTTGTTGGCATGCATAAAAACATTCAGCTAAAAACTTGAAGTTTACAAGATTTTGTGACCATTTGAAAAAAGTGTCCCCATTTCAGACACTTTAATGGCTACTGGCAGCGAACCTGTAAAATCTCAAATGCTCTTTAAGGGGGTGTGAGTTCTTGAGGTTTGATGAGGGTGGGATAGGGGGCCAATATAATGGCCAAGTACCAGCACCCATCGCACATGATGTGCACACAACCCCCCTGGCCCCTCCGATCGCCAGAACCCCAATGCCGTCGGTCAGGTTCTCTGGTGATGTTCTAGGGATGGTGCCCTGGTGAAGAAAAATGTGACACCAGCACATGCCCGAACCCAGCATGTGCTGCCGCAACCCTCGGTCCGGTCTGATCTTAGACTGGGAATAAACTCTATATGCTTAGACTGGGAATGAACTCCGTATGCCTAAGTCAACCCACGAAATGAACGTGTGGGCACTCAGTCGGCCAGAAAGGCGGGATGGGCAAGCCGGGGGTAGGTCGGGTCCCTCTCTATGACCTATCGATCCTGCTGCCACAACCCTCGATTCTGTCTAATCTTAGACTGGGAATGACCTCCATATGCCTAAGCCAACTGACGAATTGAGCGGACGGGCAGGTACTACGCTGGCCAGGAGACGGGATGCACAAGTCGTGGATCGATAGGGTGGTAGGTGGGTTTAGGCATATCTTCATATGTCTACGTGCCAATGCCATTTTTATGGCTTGTAAATTCATACAACCGTCCTTTAAGCCTTCACCTGAAGTTTCATGGCAAGACGACTCGTTTTCTATTTTTCATGATTTTTTAAACTTTTTGCGGTTTGAGATTTTTTAAAATTTTTTCGGAAAGAGTTTTTGCCCCAAACTTGGTTCACGTGATTCTTGTATTTTTGTTGGCATGCACAAAAAAATTCAGCTAAAAACTCGAAGTGTACAAGATTTTGTGACCATTTGAAAAAAGTGTCCCCATTTCAGACACTTTAATGGCTATTGGCAGCAAACCTATAAAATCTCAAATGCTCTTTAAGGGGGAGTGAGTTCTCGAGGTTTGACGAGGGATAGGGGGCCAATATAAGGGCCAAGTACCAGCACCCATCGCATATCATGTGTGCACAACCCCCCGGCCCCCCGATCGTCGGAACCCCAATGCCGTCGGTAAGGTTCTCCGACGATGCTCCGACGATGGTGCCCCGGTGAAGAAAACTACGGCACCAGCACATGCCCGAGCCCAGCATATGCTGTTGCAACCCTTGATCTAATCCGATCTTAGACTGGGAATGAACTCCATATGCTTAGACTGGGAATGAACTCCGTAAGCCTAAGTCAACCCACGAAATGAGCGTACGAGCGCTCAATCGGCCAGAGGGGCAGGATGCGTAAGCCGGGGATCCACCGGGTCCCCCTCTACGTGCGGCCGATCCTACTATCGTAACCCTCAGTCTGGTTAGATCTTAGACTGGGAATGAACTCCATATGCCTAAGCCAACCGACGAAACGAGCGGACGGGCGAGCATTATGCCGACCAGAGAGACGGAATGCGCAAGCCGTGGATCGATAGGGTGGTTGGTGGGTTTAGGCACATCTTCATATTTTTACATGCCAATGCCATTTTTATACCTTGTAAATTCATACAATGGTCCATTAAGCTTGCACGTGAAGTTTCATGGCAAGACGACTCGTTTTCTGTTTTTCACGATTTTTGAAAATTTTTACAGTTCGGAATTTTTTAAAATTTTTTTGGATGGATTTTTGGCCCCAAACTTGGTAGACGTGATCCTTGTATTTTTGTTGGCCTGCACAAAAAAATTCAGCTAAAAATTCGAAGTGTACAAGATTTTACGACCATTTGAAAAAAGTGTCCCCATTTCAGACACTTTAATGGCTACTGGCAGTAAACCTGTAAAATCTCAAATGCTCTTTAAGGGGCTGTGAGTTCCAGAGGTTTGATGAGGGATAGGGGGCCAATATAATGGCCAATATAAGGGCCAAGTACCAGCACCCATTGCACATCATGTCCGCACACCCCCCTCGGCCCCACAGATCGTTGGAACCCTAATGCCGCCAGTCAGGTTCTCCGACAATGCTTCGGCGATGGTGCCCCGATGAAGAAAAATGCGACACCAGCACATGCCCCAGCCAAGCATTTGCTACTGAAACCCCCGGTCCAGTCTGATCTTAGACTGGGAATGAACTCCGTATGCTTAGACTGAGAATGAACTCCGTATGCCTAAGTCAACCCACGAAACGAGCGTGCGGGCGCTCAACCGGCTAGAGGGGCGGGTTGCGTAAGCCGGGGATCCACCGGGTCCCCATCTATGTGCTACTGATGCTACTGCCACAACCCTCAGTCCGGTCTAATCTTACGCTGGGAATGAACTCCGTATGCCTAAGCCAACCGACGAAATGAGCGGGCGGGTGGGCGGGCACTACGTCGGCCAGAGAGACGGGATGCACAAGCCGTGGATCGATAGGGTGGTAGGTGGGTTTAGGCACATCTTCATATTTCTGCATTCCAATGCCATTTTTATGGCTTGTAAATTCATACGATGCTCCCTTAAGCCTTCACATGAACTTTCATGGCAAGACGACTCGTTTTCTATTTTTCATGATTTTTGAAAATTTTTGCTGTTCGGGATTTGTTAAAATTTTTTCGAAAAGAGTTTTGGCCCCAAACTTGGTAGACCAGACCTTGTATTTTTGTTGGCATGCACAAAAAAATTCAACTAAAAACTCGAAGTGTACAAGATTTTGTGACCATTTGAAAAAAGTGTCCCCATTCCAGACACTTTAATGGCTACTGGCAGCAAACTTGTAAAATCTCAAATGCTCTTTAAGGGGGTGTGAGTTCTCGAGGTTTGATGAGGGATAGGGGGCCAATATAAGGGCCAAGTACCAGCACCCATCGCACATCATGTGCACACACCCCCCGACCCCCCCGATCATCGGAACCCCAATGCCGCCAGTCAGGTTCTCCGACAATGCTCCGGCGATGGTGCCCCGGCGAAGAAAAATGTGGCCCCAGCACATGCTCGAGCCCAGTATGTGCTACCGCAACCTTCGGTTTGCTCCGATCTTACACTGGGAATGAACTCCATATGCCTAAGCCAACCGACGAAACGAGCGGGCGGGCGGGCGGGCACTACTTCGGCCGACCAAAGAGATGGGATGCGCAAGCCATGGATTGATAGGGTGGTAGGTGGGTTTAGGCACATCTTCGTATTTCTACATGCCAATGCCATTT
Organism: Durio zibethinus; assembly: GCF_047325235.1. NCBI lineage: Eukaryota > Viridiplantae > Streptophyta > Magnoliopsida > Malvales > Malvaceae > Durio > Durio zibethinus. Next base: position 13,835,500 of record NC_143170.1, on the reverse strand, counting down.
TTATGGCTTGTAAATTCATACAATGGTCCCTTAAGCCTCCACGTGAAGTTTCATGGCAAGACGACTCGTTTTCTATTTTTCACGATTTTCAAAATTTCTTGCGGTTCCGGATCTTTTAAAATTTTTTCGGAAAAAGTTTTGGCCCCAAACTTGGTAGACGTGATACTTTTATTTTAGTTGGCATGCACAAAGAAAATCGGCTAAAAACACAAAGTGTACAAGATTTTGTGACCATTTAAAAAAGTGTCCCCATTTCAGACACTTTAATGGCTACTGGCAGCAAACCTGTAAAATCTCAAATGCTCTTTAGGGGGGTGTGAGTTCTCAAGGTTTGATGAGGAATAGGGGGCCAATATAAGGGCCAGGTACCAGCACCCATCGCACATCATGTGCGCACACCCCCCGGCCCCCCCGATCGTTGGAAACCCAATGCCGTCGGTCAGGCTTTTCGGTGATGCTCCGACGATGGTGCCCCGGCGAACAAAAATGCGGCACCAGCACATGCTTGAGCCCAGCATGTGCTGCCGCAACCCTCGGTCTGGTCCGATCTTAGACTGGGAATGAACTCCATATGCTTAGACTGGGAATGAACTCCGTATGCCTAAGTCAACCCACGAAACGAGCATGCGGGCGATCAACTGGCCAGAGGGGCGGGATGCACAAGCCGGGGATCCGTCGGGTCCCCCTCTGCGTGCTGCTGATCCTACTACCGCAACCCTCAGTCCAGTATATTCTTAGACTGGGAATGAACTCCGTATGCCTAAGCCAACCGACGAAACGAGCGGGCGGGTGGGCGGGCACTACGCCGGCTAGAGAGACGGGATGCGCAAGCCGTGGATCGATAGGGTGGTTGGTGGGTCTAGGCACATCTTCATATTTCTGCATGCCAATGCCATTTTTATGGCTTGTAAATTCATAAAATGGTCCCTTAGGCCTTCACGTGAAGTTTCATGGCAAGACGACTCGTTTTCTATTTTTCATGATTTTTGAAACTTTTTGTGGTTCAGGATTTTTTAACATTTTTTCGGAAGGATTTTTGGCTGCAAACTTGGTAGACATGATTCTTGTATTTTTGTTGGCATGCACAAAAAAATTCAGCTAAAAACTCAAAGTGTACGAGATTTTGTGACCATTTGAAAAAAGTTTCCCTATTTTAGACACTTTAATGGCTGCTGGCAGCAAACCTGTAAAATCTCAAATGCTCTTTAAGGGGGTGTGAGTTCTCAAGGCTTGATGAGGGATAGGGGGCCAATATAAGGGCCAAGTACCAGCACCCATTGCACATCATGTGCGCACACCCCCCCGGCCCCCCTGATCGTTGGAACTGTAATGCCGCCGGTTAGGTTCTCCGGTGATGCTCCGACGAAAAAAAAATGCGGCACCAGCACATGCCCGGGCCTAGCATGTGCTGCCATAACCCTAGGTCTGGTCTGATCATAGACAGGGAATGAACTCCATATGCCTAAGCCAACCGATGAAACGAGCGATGGGCGAGCGGGTGGGCAGGCGGGCGGGCACTACGCCGGCCAGAGACACGGGATGCGTAAGCCATGGATCGATAGGGTGGTAGGTGGGTTTAGGCACATCTTCATATTTCTACGTGCCAATGCCATTTTTATGGCTTGTAAATTCATACAATGGTCTCTTAAGCCTTCACGTGAAGTTTCATGGCAAGACGACTCGTTTTTTATTTTTCATGATTTTTGAAACTTTTTACGGTTCGGGATTTTCTAAAATTTTTTTGGAATGCATTTTGACCCAAAACTTGGTAGACGTGATCCTTGTATTTTTTTTGGCATGCACAAAAAAATTCAGCTAAAAACTCGAAGTGTACAAGATTTTGTGACCATTTGAAAAAAGTGTCCCCATTCTAGACATTTTAATGGCTACTGGCAGCAAACCTGTAAAATCTCAAATGCTCTTTAAGGGGGTGTGAGTTCTCGAGGTTTGATGAGGGATAGAGGGCCAATATAAGGGCCAAATACCAGAACCCATCGCACATCATGTGCACACAACCCCCCAGGCTCCCTCGATCATCGAAACCCCAATGTCGTCGGTCAGGTTCTTCGACGATGCTCCGACGACGGTGCCCCGGTGAAGAAAAATGCGGCACCAGCACATGCCCAAGCCCAGTATGTGCTGCTGCAACCCTCGGTCCGGTCCGATCTTAGACTGGGAATGAACTTCATATGCTTAGACTGGGAATGAACTCCGTATGCCTAAGTCAACCCATGAAACGAGCGTGCGGGCGGTCAACCGGCCAGAGGGGCGGGATGCGCAAGCCGGGGATCCACCGGGCCCCCTTCTATGTGTTGCTGATCCTACTGCTGCAACCCTCACTCCAGTCTAATCTTAGACTGGGAATGAACTCCGTATGGCTAGGCCAACTGACGAAACGAGCGGGCGGGTGGGTGGGCACTACGCCGGCCAGAGAGATGGGATGCGCAAGCCATGGATCGATAGGGTGGTAGGTGGGTCTAGGCACATCTTCATATTTCTGCATGCCAATGCCATTTTTATGGCTTGTAAATTCATACAATGGTCCCTTAAGCCTTCACGTGAAGTTTCATGGCAAGACGACTCGTTTTCTATTTTTCATGATTTTTGAAACTTTTTGGGGTTCGGGATTTTTTAACAAATTTATCGGAAGGATTTTTGGCCACAAACTTGGTAGACATGATTCTTGTATTTTTGTTGGCATGCACAAAAAAATTCAGCTAAAAACTCAAAGTGTATGAGATTTTGTGACCATTTGAAAAAAGTGTCCCCATTTCAGACACTTTAATGGCTGCTCGCAGCAAACCTGTAAAATCTCAAATGCTCTTTAAGGGGGTGTGAGTTCTCAAGGCTTGATGAGGGATAGGGGGCAAATATAAGGGCCAAGTACCAGCACCCATTGCATATCATGTGCGCACACCCCCCGTCCCCCCCGATCGTCGGAACCGCAATGCCGTCGGTCAGGTTCTCCGGTGATGCTCCGACGGAGAAAAATGCGGCACTAACACATGCCTGAGCCTAGCATGTGCTGCCGTAACCCTTGGTCCGGTCTGATGTTAGACTGGGAATGAACTCCTTATGCCTAAGCCAACCGACGAAATGAGCGGGTGGGAGGGTGGGTGGGTGGGCGGGCGGGCGGGCACTATGCCGGCCAAAGAGACGGGATGCGTAAGCCGTGGATCTATAGGGTGGTAGGTGGGTTTAGGCACATCTTCATATTTCTACGTGCCAATGCCATTTTTATGGCTTGTAAATTCATACAATGGTCTCTTAAGCCTTCACGTGAAGTTTCATGGCAAGATGATTCGTTTTCTATTTTCAAGATTTTCGAAACTTTTTGTGGTTCGAGATTTTCTAAAATTTTTTTGGAAGGTGTTTTGACCCAAAACTTGGTAGACGTGATCCTTGTATTTTTGTTGGCATGCACAAAAAAATTCAGCTAAAAAATCGAAGTGTACAAGATTTTGTGACCATTTGAAAAAGTGTCCCCATTTCAGACACTTTAATGGCAACTGGCAGCAAACCTGTAAAATCTCAAATGCTCTTTCAGGGGATGTGAGTTCTCGAGGTTTGATGAGGGATAGGGGGCCAATATAAGGGCCAAATACCAGAACCCATCGCACACATGTGCGCACAACCCCCCCGGCCCCCCCGATCGTCGGAACCCCTATGACGCCGGTCAGGTTCTCCGACGATGCTCCGACGATGGTGCCCCGGTGAAGAAAAATGCGGCACCAGGACATGCCCGAGCCCAGCATGTGCTGCTGCAACCCTCGGTCCGGTCCAATCTTAGACTGGGAATGAACTCCGTATGCCTAAGTCAACCCACGAAACGAGCGTCCGGGCGCTCAGCCGACCAAAGGGGCGGGATGCACAAGCCGGGGATCGGTCGGGTCCCCCTCTGTGTGCTGCCGATCTTACTACTGCAACCCTCAGTTCGGTATGATTTTAGACTAGGAATGAACTATGTATGCCTAAGCCAACCGATGAAACGAGCGGACGAGTGGGCACTACGTCGGCCAGAGAGACGGGATGCGTAAGCCGTGGATCGATAGGGTGGTAGGTGGGTTTATTCACATCTTCATATTTCTGCGTGCCAATGCCATTTTTATGGCTTGTAAATTCATACAATGGTCCCTTAAGCCTTCACGTGAAGTTTTATGGCAAGACGACTCGTTTTCTATTTTTCATGATTTTTGAAACTTTTTGCGGTTCGGGATTTTTAAAAAATTTTTCGAAAGGAGTTTTGGCCCCAAAACTTGGTATACATGATACTTGTATTTTTGTTGGCATGCACAAAAAAATTCAGCTAAAAACTCAAAGTGTACAAGATTTTGTGACCATTTGAAAACAGTGTCCCCATTTCAGACACTTTAATGGCTACTGGCAGCAAACCTGTAAAATCTCAATTGCTATTTAAGGGGCTGTGAGTTCTCAAGGTTTGATGAGGGATAGGAAGCCAATATAAGGCCCAAGTACCAGCACCCATCGCACAACATGTGCGGACACCCCCCGGCCCCCCGATCATCGGAACCCCAATGCCGCCGGTCAGGTTCTTCGATGATGCTCCGACGATGGTGCCCCGATGAAGAAAAATGCGACACCAACACATCCTCGAGCCCAGCATGTGCTGTCGCAACCCACGATCCTATCCGATCTTAGACTGGGAATGAACTCCGTATGCTTAGACTGGGAATGAACTCCGTATGCCTAAGTCAACCCACGAAACGAGCGTGCGGGTGCTCAGCTGGCCAGAGGGGCAAGATGCGCAAGTCGGGGAATGGTCGGGTCCCCCTCTACGTGCTGCCGATCCTACTGTCGCAACCCTCAGTTCGATCTGATCTTAGACTGGGAATGAACTCCGTATGCCTAAGCCAACCGATGAAACGAGCGAACGGGTGGGAGGGCGGGCGGGCACTAAGTCGGCCAGAGAGATAGGATGCGCAAGCCGTGGATCGATAGGGTGGTAGGTGGGTTTAGGCACATCTTCATATTTCTACATGCCAATGCGATTTTTGTGGCTTGTAAAATCTGTAAAATGTCAAATGCTTTTTAAAGTGGTGTGAGTTCTCAAGGTTTGATGAGGGATAGGGGGCGAATATTAGGGCCAAGTGCCAGCACCCATCGCACATCATGTGCGCACACCCCCCCGACCCCCTCGATCGTCGGAACCCCAATGCCGTTGCTCAGGTTCTCCAATGATGCTCCGACAATAGTGCCCCAGTGAAGAAAAATATGGCACCAGCACATGCCCGAGCCCAGCATGTGCTACCGTAACCCTCGGTCTGGTCTGATCCTAGACTGAGAATGAACTCCGTATGCTTAGATGGGAATGAACTTCGTATGCCTAAGTAAACCCACGAAACGAGCGTGCAGGCACTCAACTGCCCGGAGGGGTGGGATGCACAAGTCGGGGATCGGCCGGGTCCCCCTCTGCGTGCTACTGATCCTGCTACCGTGACCCTCATTCTGGTATGATCTTAGACTAGGAATGAACTCCGTATGCCTAAGCCAACCGATGAAAAGAGCGGGCGGGTCGGCACTACGCTGGTCAGAGAGATGCGATGCGCAAGCCGTGGATCGATAGGGTGGTAGGTGGGTTTAGGCACATCTTCATATTTCTGCATGCCAATGCCATTTTTATGGCTTGTAAATTTATACAATGGTCCCTTAAGCCTTCACGTGAAGTTTCATGGCAAGACGACTCATTTTCTATTTTCACAATTTTCAAAACTTTATGCGGTTCGGGATTTTTTAAAATTTTTTCGGAAGGAGTTTTGGCCCCAAACTTGGTAGACGTGATCCTTGTATTTTTGTTGGCATGCGTAAAAACATTTTGCTAAAAACTCGAAGTGTACAAGATTTTGTGACCATTTGAAAAAAGTGTCCCCATTTTAGACACTTTAATGGCTACTGGCAGCAAACCTGTAAAATCTCAATTGCTCTTTAAGGGGGTGTGAGTTCTCGAGGTTTGATGAGGGATAGGGGGCCAATATAATGGCCAAGTACCAGCACCCTTCGCACATCATGTGCACACACCCCCCCGGCCCCCCCGATCACCGAAACCCCAATGTCGCCAGTTAGGTTCTTCGACGATGCTCCGACGATGGTACCCCGACAAAGAAAAATACGGGACCAGCACATGCTCGAGCCTAGCATGTGCTGTTGCAACCCTCGGTCTGGTCCGATCTTAGACTGGGAATGAACTCCGTATGCTTAGATTGGCAATGAACTCTGTATGCCTAAGTCAACCCATGAAACGAGCGTGCGGGTGCTCTGTCGACTAGAGGGGCGAGATGCGCAAGCCGGGGATCGGTCAGGTCTCCGTCTGCATGCTGCCAATCCTACTACCGTAACCCTCAGTCTAATCTGATCTTAGACTAGGAATGAACTCCGTATGCCTAAGCCAATCGTCGGAACGATTGGGCGGGCACTACGTCGGCCAGAGAGACGGGATATACAAGCCATGGATCGATAGGGTGGAAGGTGGGTTTAGGCACATCTTCATATTTCTGCATTCCAATGCCATTTTTATGGCTTGTAAATTCATACAATGGTCCCTTAAGCCTTCACGTGAAGTTTCATGGCAGGACGACTCATTTTCTATTTTTCATGATTTTTGAAACTTTTTACGATTTAGGATTTTTTAAAATTTTTTCAGAAGTAGTTTTGGCCTCAAACTTGGTAGACGTGATCCCTGTATTTTTGTTGGCATGCAAAAAACAATTCAGCTAAAAACTCGAAGTGTACAAGATTTTGTGATCATTTGGAAAAGGTGTCCCCATTTCAGACACTTTAATGACTACTGACAGTAAACCTGTAAAATCTCAAATGCTCTTTAAGGGGGTGTGAATTCTTGAGGTTTGATGAGGGATAGGGGGCCAATATAAGGGCCAAGTACCAGCACCCATCGCACATCATGTGCGCACAACCCCCCGGCCCCCCTATCGCCGGAACCCCAATATCGCTGGTCAGGTTCTCTGACGATGCTCCCGCGATGGTGCCCCGACAAAGAAAAATACGGTACAAGCACATGCCCGAGCATGGCATGTGCTGCCGCAACCCTCGGTCTGTCTGATCTTAGACTGGGAATGAACTCCGTATGCTTAGACTAGGAATGAACTCTGTACACCTAAGTCAATCCACGAAACGAGCGTGTGGGCGCTCAACCAGCCAGTGGGGTAAGATGCGCAAGTCGGGGATCAGTCGGGTCCCCCTCTGCGTGCTGTCGATCCTGCTGCCGCAATCTTCAGTCTGGTCTAATCTTAGACTGGGAATGAACTTTGTATGCCTAAGCTAACTGACGAAACGAGTGGGCGGGCGGACGGGCACTACCGGCCAGAGAGACGGAGTTCGCAAGCCGTGGATCGATAGGGTGGTAGGTGGGATTAGGCAAATCTTCATATTTCTACGTGCCAATGCCATTTTTATGGCTTGTAAATTCATACAATGGTCTCTTAAGCCTTCACGTGAAGTTTCATGGCAAGACGACTCATTTTCTACTTTTATGATTTTTGAAACTTTTTGCGGTTTGGGATTTTTTAAAATTTTTTCCAATGGAGTTTTGGCCCCAAACTTGGTAGGCGTGATCCCTGTATTTTTGTTGGCATGCACAAAAAATTTCAGCTAAAAACTCGAAGTGTACAAGATTTTGTGACCATTTGAAAAAAGTGTCCCCATTTTAGACACTTTAAGTGCTACTGGCAGCAAACCTGTAAAATCTCAAATGCTCTTTAAGGGGGTGTGAATTCCCGAGGTTTGATGAGGGATAGGGGGCCAATATAAAGGCCAAGTACCAGCACCCATCGCACACCATGTGCGCACACCCCCCGTGCCCTCCGATCGCCAGAACCCCAATGACGTCGGTCAGGTTCTCCGGCAATGCTCCGATGATTGTACCCCGATGAAGAAAATTGTGGCATCAGCGCATACCCGAGCCCAGCGTGTGCTATCGCAACCCTCGGTCTAGTCTAATCTTAGACTGGGAATGAACTCTGTATGGTTAGACTAGGAATGAACTCATTATGCTTAGACTGGGAATGAACTCCGTATGCCTAACCCAACCGACAAAACGAGGGATCTGGCGGGCGGGCGAGCACTACTCCGGCTAGAGAGGCGGGATGCGTAAGCCATGGATCGATAGGGTGGTAGGTGGGTTTAGGCACATCTTCATATTTCTGCATGCCAATGCCTTTTTTATGGCTTGTAAATTCATACAATGGTCCCTTAAGCCTTCACGTGAAGTTTCATGGCAAGACAACTCGTTTTCTATTTTTCATGATTTTCAAACCTTCGGTTCAGGATTTTTTAAAATTTTTTTGGAAGGAGTTTTAGCCCCCAACTTGGTAGACGTGATCCTTGTATTTTTGTTGGCACGCACAAAAACATTCAGCTAAAAACTCGAAGTGTACAAGATTTTGTGACCATTTGAAAAAAGAGTCCCAATTTCAGACACTTTAATTGCTACTGGCAGCAAACCTGTAAAATCTCAAATGCTCTTTCAGAGGGTGTGAGTTCTCGAGGTTTGATGAGGGATAGGGGGCCAATATAAGGGCCAAGTACCAGCACCCATTGCACATCATGTGCGAACACCCCCTGGCCACCCAATCGCCGGAACCCCAATGTCGTCGGTCAGGTTCTCCGACGATGCTCCAGCGATGGTGCCCTGGTGAAGAAAAATGTGGCACCAGCACATTCTCGAAACCAGAATGTGCTGCCATAACCCTTGGTCCAGTCTGATCTTAGACTGGGAATGAACTCCGTATACGAAAGTCAACCCACGAAATGAGCGTGCGGGCGCTCAGCTGGCCAGAGGGGGGGATGCGTAAGCCGGGGATAGGTCGGGTCCCCCTCTACGTGCTGCCAATCCTACTACCGCAACCCTCGGTCTATTCTGATCTTAGTCTGGGAATGAACTCAGTATGCCTATGCCAACCTACAAAACGAGTGGGCGGGCGGGCGGGCACTACGTCGGCCAGAGAGACGGGATGCGTAAGCCGTGTATCGATAGGGTGGTAGGTGGGTTTAGGCATATCTTCATATTTCTACGTGCCAATGCCACTTTTATGGCTTGTAAATTCATACAATGGTCTCTTAAGCCTTCACGTGAAGTTTCATGGCAAGACGACTCGTTTTCTATTTTTCATGATTTTCAAAACTTTTTACAATTCAGGATTTTTTAAAATTTTTTCGGAAGGATTTTTGGCCCCAAACTTGGTAGACGTGATCCTTGTATTTTTTTTGGCATGCACAAAAAAATCAGGTAAAAACTTGAAGTGTACAAGATTTTGTGACCATTTGAAAAAAGTGTCCCCATTTCAGACACTTTAATGGCTACTGGCAGTAAACTTGTAAAATTTCAAATGCTCTTTAACGGGGTGTGAGTTCTCGAGGTTTGATGAGGGATAGGGGGCCAATATAAGGGCCAAGTACCAGCACCCATCGCACATCATGTGCGCACACCCCCCCGACCTCCCGGATCGTCAGAACCCTATTGCCGCCGGTCAGGTTCTCCGACGATGCTCCGGTGATGGTGCCCCGACAAAGAAAAATACGGCACCAGCACATGCCCGAGCCCAGCATGTGCTACCGCAACCCTCGGTCCGGTCTGATCTTAGACTGGGAATGAACTCCGTATGCCTAAGCCAACCAACGAAATGAGCGGGCGGGCGGGCGGGCACTATGCCGACCTGAGAGACGGGATGCGCAAGCCGTGGATCGATAGGGTGGTAGGTGGGTTTAGACACATTTTCATATTTCTACATGCCAATGCCATTTTTATGGCTTGTAAATTCATACAGTGGTCCCTTAAGCCTTCACGTGAAGTTTCATGGCAAGATGACTTATTTTCTATTTTTCGCGATTTCAAAACTTTTTTGCTGTTCGGGATTTTTTAAAATTTTTTCAGAAGGAGTTTTGGCCCCAAACTTGGCAAACGTGATCCTTGTATTTTTGTTGGCATGCACAAAAAAATTCGGTAAAAACTCGAAGTGTACAAGATTTTGTGACCATTTGAAAAAAGTGTCCCCATTTCAGACACCTTAATGGCTACTGACAGCAAACCTGTAAAATCTCACATGCTCTTTAAGGGGTGTGAGTTCTCGAGGTTTGATGAGGGATAGGGGGCCAATATAAGGGCCAAGTACCAGCACCCATAGCACATCATGTGCGCACACCCCCCGGCCCAGCATGTGCGGCCGTAACCCTTGATCCGGTCTGATCTTGGACTAGGAATGAACTCTGTTTGGTTAGACTGGGAATGAACTCTGTATGCCTAAGTCAACCCATGAAATGAGCATGCGGGCGCTTAGCCGGCTAGAGGGGTGGGATGCGCAAGCCAGGGATCGGTCAGTTCCCCCTCTGCGTGCTGCCGATCTTGCTACCGGAACCCTTGATCCGATCCGATCTTAGACTGGGAATGAACTCTGTATGCCTAAGCCAACCGACGAAACGAGCGGGCGGACGGGCACTACGCCGGAGAGACGGGATGCACAAGCTATGGATCGATAGGGTGGTAGGTGGGTTTAGGCACATCTTCATATTTCTGCATGCCAATGCCATTTTTATGGCTTGTAAATTCATACAGTGGTCCCTTAAGCCTTCACGTCAAGTTTCATGGCAAGACGACTCGTTTTCTATTTTTCACGATTTTTGAAACTTTTTGTGGTTTGGGATTTTTTTTAATTTTTTCGGAAGGAGTTTTTGCCCCAAACTTGGTAGACATGATCCTTGTAATTTTGTTGGCATGCACAAAAAAAATTAGCTAAAAACTCGAAGTGTACAAGATTTTGTGACCATTTGAAAAAAGTGTCCTCGTTTTAGACACTTTAATGGCTACTGGCAGCAAACCTCTAAATTCTCAAATGCTTTTTAAGGGGGTGTGAGTTCTCGAGGTTTGATGAGGGATAGGGGGCCAATATAAGGGCCAAGTACCAGCAACCATTGCACATCATGTGCGCATACCCCCCGGCCCCCATCGTCGGAACCCCAATGGCGCCGGTCAGGTTCTCAGGCGATGGTCCAGTGATGGTGCCTTGACGAAAAAAAATGCGGCACCAGCACATGCTTGAGCCCAGCATGTGCTGCTGCAACCCTCGGTCCGGTCTGATCTTAGACTGGGAATGAATTCCGTATGCCTAAGTCAACCCACGAAATGAGCATGCGGGTGCTTACCGGCCAGAGGGGCGGGATGCGCAAGCCGGGGATCAGTCAGGTCCCCCTCTGCATGCTGCCAATCCTACTACCGTAACCTTCGATCTGATCCGATCTTAGGCTGGGAATGAACTCCGTATGCCTAAGCCAACCGACGAAACGAACGGGCGGGCGGGCACTACGCCAGCCAGAGAGACGGGATGCGCAAGCCGTGGATCGATAGGGTGGTAGGTGGGTTTAGGCACATCTTCATATTTCTACATGCCAATGCCATTTCTATGGCTTGTAAATTCATACAATGGTCCCTTAAGCCTTCACGTGAAGTTTAATGGCAGGACGACTCATTTTCTATTTTTCATGATTTTTGAAACTTTTTTCGGTTTGAGATGTTTTAAAATATTTTTGGAAGGAGTTTTGGCCCCAAACTTGGTAGACGTGATCCTTGTATTTTTTTTGGCTTGCAGAAAAAAATTCAGCTAAAAACTTGAAGTGTACAAGGTTTTGTGACCATTTGAAAAAATGTCCCCATTTTAGACACTTTAATGGCTACTGGCAGCAAACCTGTAAAATCTCAAATGCTCTTTAAGGGGTGTGAGTTCTCGAGGATTGATGAGGGATAAGGGGCCAATATAAGGGCCAAGTACCAGCACCCATTCCACATCAAGTGCGCACACCCCCCAGCCCCCCCGATCGTCGGACCCCGATGCTGCCGGTCAGGTTCTCTGGCGATGCTCCAGTGATGGTGCCTCGGTGAAGAAAAATGCGGCACCAGCACATGCCCAAGCCCAGCATGTGCTATCGTAACCCTCGGTCTGGTCAGATCTTAGACTGGGAATGAACTCCGTATGCTTAGACTGGGAATGAACTCCATATGCCTAAGTCAACCAACGAAACGAGCGTGCGGGCGCTCAGTCGGCCAGAGGGGTGGGATGCTCAAGCTGGGGATCGGCCGGGTCCCCCTCTACGTGCTACCGATCCTGCTGTCGTAACCCTTGGTTCGGTCCGATCTTAGACTGGGAATGAACTACTTATGCCTAAGCCAACCGACGAAACGAGCGGGCGGGCGGGCACTACGCCGACCAGAGAGACGGGATGCGCAAGCTGTGGATCTATAGGGTGGTAGGTGGGTTTAGGCACATCTTCATATTTTTACGTGCCAATGCCATTTTTATTGCTTGTAAATTCATACAATGGTCCCTTAAGCCTTCACGTGAAGTTTCATGGCAAGACGGCCCGTTTTCTATTTTTCACAATTTTTGAAAATTTTTGTGGTTTGAGATTTTTGAAAATTTTTTCGGAAGGAGTTTTGGCCCCAAACTTGGCAGACGTGATCCTTGTATTTTTATTGGCAAGCACAAAACAATTCAGCTAAAACTCGAAGTGTACAAGATTTTGTGACCATTTGAAAAAAGTGTCCCCATTTCAGACACTTTAATGGCTACTGGCAGCAAACCTGTAAAATCTCAAATGCTCTTTAAGGGGGTGTGAGTTCTCGAGGTTTGATGAGGGATAGGGGGCCAATATAAGGGCCAGGTACCAGCACCCATCGCACATAATGTGCGCACACCCCCTGGCCCTCCCGATCGTCAGAACCCCAATGCCGCCGGTCAGGTTCTCCGACGATGGTGCCCCGACGAAGAAAAATGTAGCACCAGCACATGCTCGAGCCCAGCATGTGCTACCGCAACCCTCGATCCGGTCCGATCTTAGACTGAGAATGAACTCAATATGCCTAAGTCAACCCACGAAATGATAGTGCGGGTGCTCAACCGGCCAGAGGGGCGGGATGCACAAAAAGGGGATCGGTTGGGTCCCCCTCTACGTGCTGCCGATCCTGCTGCCACAACCCTCGGTCCAGTCTGATCTCAGACTGGGAATAAACCCCATATGCCTAAGCCAACCGACGAAATGAGCGCACGGGCACTACGCCGGTCAGAGAGACGAGATGCGCAAGCCGTGGATCGATAGGGTGGTAGGTGGGTTTAGGCACATCTTCATATTTCTGCATGCCAATGCCATTTTTATGGCTTGTAAATTCATACAATGGTCCCTTAAGCCTTCACGTGAAGTTTCATGGCAAGACGACTCATTTTTTATTTTTTATGATTTGCAAAACTTTTTAAGGTTCAGGATGTTTTAAAATTTTTTTGGAAGGAGTTTTGGCCCCAAACATGGTAGACGCGATCCTTGTATTTTTGTTGGCGTGCACAAAAAAATTCAGCTACAAACTCGAAGTGTGCAAGATTTTGTGACCATTTGAAAAAAGTGTCCCCATTTCAGACACTTTAGTGGCTACTGGTAGCAAGCCTGTAAAATCTCAAATGCTCTTTAAGGGGGTGTGAGTTCTCGAGGTTTGATGAGGGATAGGGGGCCAACATAAGGGCCAAGTACCAGCACCCATCGCACATCATGTGCGCACACTCCCCTAGCACCCCTAATCGTCGAAACCCCAATGCCATCAGTCAGGTTCTCCGATGATGCTCCGGTGTGGTGCCCCGACGATGAAAAATGCGGCACCAGTACATGCCCGAGCCCAGCATGCGCTGCCGCAACCCTCAGTCTGGTCCGATCATAGACTGGGAATGAACTCCGTATGATTAGACTAGGAATGAACTCCGTATGCCTAACTCAAACCACTAAACGAACGTGTGGCCGCTCGAACAGCCAGAGGGCCGGGATGCGCAAGCCGGGGATCGACTGGGTCCCCCTTTACATGCTGCCAATCCTACTGCCACAACCTTCGGTCTGGTTCGATCTTAGACTGGGAATGAACTCCGTATACCTAAGCCAACCGATGACACGAGCGGGCGGCGAACGGGCGGGCACTATGCCGGCCAGAGAGATGGCATGCGCAAGCCGTTGATCGATAGGGTGGTAGGTGGGTTTAGGCACATCTTCATATTTCTTTGTGCCAATGCCATTTTTATGGCTTGTAAATTCATACAATGGTCCCTTAAGCCTTCACGTGGAGTTTCATGGCAAGACGACTCATTTTCTATTTTTCACGATTTTTGAAACTTTTTGCAGTTTGGGATTTTTTAAAATTTTTTTGGAAGGAGTTTTGGCCCTAAATTGGTAGACATGATCCTTGCATTTTTGTTGGCATGCACAAAAAAATTCAGCTAAGAAGTCGAAGTGTACAAGATTTTGTGACCATTCGAAAAAAATGTCCCCATTTCGGACAATTTAATGGCTACTGGCAGCAAACCTGTAAAATCTCAAATGTTCTTTAAGGGGGTGTGAGTTCTCGAGGTTTGATGAGGGATAGGGGGCTAATATAAGGGCCAAGTTCCAGCACCCATCGTACATCATGTGCGCACACCCGCCGGCCCCCCCGATCGTCGGAACACCAATGCCGCCGGTCAGGTTCTCTGGCGATGCTCCGGCGATGGTGCACCGATGAAGAAAAATGCGGCACCAGCACATGCCCGAGGCCAACATGTGCTATCACAACCCTCAGTCCGGTCCGATCTTAGACTGGGAATGAACTCCTTATGCTTAGACTGGGAATGAACTCCGTATGCCTAAGTCAACCCACGAAACCAGCGTACGAGCACTCAGTCGCCCAGAGGGGCGAGATGCGCAAGTCGTGGATCGGCCGGGTCCCCCTCTACGTGCTGTCAATCTTACTGCCACAACCCTCAGTCCGGTCTGATCTTAGACTGGGAATGAACTCCGTATGCCTAAGCCGACCGACGAAACGAGCGGGCGGGCACTACGTCGGCCAGAGAGACGGGATGCGTAAGCCGTTGATCGATAGGGTGGCAGGTGGGTTTAGGCACATGTTCATATTTCTGTGTTCCAATGCCATTTTTATGGCTTGTAAATTCATACAATGGTCCCTTAAGCCTTCACGTGAAGTTTCATGGCAAGACGACTCGTTTTCTATTTTTCACGATTTTCAAAACTTTTTGCAGTTCGAGATTTTTTAAAATTTTTTCAGAAGGTGTTTTGGCCCCAAACATTTTTAGACGTGATCCTTGTATTTTTGCTGGCATGCACAAAAAATTTCAGCTAAAAACTCGAAGTGTACAAGATTTTGTGACCATTTGAAAAAAGTATCCCCATTTCAGACACTTTAATGGCTACTAACAGCAAACCTGTAAAATCTCAAATGCTTTTTAAGGGGGTGTGAGTTCTCGAATTTTGATGAGGGATAGGGGGCCAACATAAGGGCCAAGTAACAGCACCCGATCGCCGGAACCCCAATGCTGCCGGTTAGGTTCTCCGACGATGCTCCGGCGATGGTGCCCCGACGAAGAAAAATACGGCACCAGCACATGCCCGAGCCCAGCATGTGCTGCCGCAACCCTCGGTCCGGTTTGATCTTAGACTGGGAATGAACTCTGTATGCTTAGACTAGGAATGAACTCCGTATGCCTAAGTCAACTCACGAAACGAGCGTGCGGGCGCTTAGCCGGCCAGAGGGGTAGGATGGGCAAGTCGGGTGTCATGGACTATGCTTTCTCTCAACAAGCAATAGACCGTGCGGCACTCAAATGGACGCTTCCACCCAAGTCAGCCTTTAATAGGTCGATATCTGAACAAAGAACCATAAACCATGGTTAATCCCAAGCATTCGTAATAAGGCACAATATATCGAGATCAATCTCAAGCACACAAACAACAAGGCACATTCGCATCAAGAAAGAAAGAAACACATCGAGGCAACATTCGGGGCATTCAATCGGGGTGAATTTTATTAAAAATGGGAATCATACATCGGGACCTCTCACCATCACCAGGGCCAGGGGGCAGCCCTTGGTGGGTGGCCTATGCTCACATAGCACCTGGTGAGACAGCCCAACACTACGCTGCCGGCTCACCCCCCTTAAAGAGCCTTAGGGATTTTAGAGCTATGCTACCAGTAACCATTACAATGTTTGAAATGGGGACACTTTTCTTAGCACAATGGATCTACCCGGCCATGGCCCTATACATGGGTGGCTCATGGCAACCTAAGTCCCTGTCATGGCCCTATATAAGGTTAGGTCATGACATCCTCCCCCACTTATTCTATCGACGTCCTCGTTGACTTGCTGGCTCGAAATTCTTCAATCTTCCTTTGAAATCTCTGGAGGTCGTTCTCTCTCTCCCAGTTGGTTTCTTCTAGGCCTAATCCCTCCCACTTTACTAAGTATTCCCGAACTAGTCTTCGAGATATCTTGGTTTCCCTGTCAGCTAAGATCTCTTCGACTCGACGCTCTGAGGGTGGTTTCATGGTGATGGCGGCTTTGGTTGGCTCCCTTCAGCTAGCATCTATAGGATCTACATGGAACGGCTTCAAGTTGCTCACATGAAATACTGGGTGCACCTTCATCCATTTCGGAGGGTCGATTTTGTAAGAAGCATTCCCCACCTTGGAAAGGACCCTTACTGGACCTTCATATTTGTGCACCAGTCTCCGATCTCTCTTTCTCAAGAACCTAGTCTGTTCAAGAACTAGTCGAACCAGAACCAAATCCCCAACTTGGAATTGCTAAACTCTACGACCCTTGTCTGCCCATTTCTTCATTCCCTTTGATGCTTTCTCTAGGTAGGCTTGTGCAATCTTCGTGTTTTGTTTCCACTCCTTGCTGAGGTTGAAGGCTCTCAGATTCTTTCCTCCATATTGTTCCAAAGAAGTGTGGGCTAGCCTTGGTAGTTGTCCGGTGACCACCTCAAATGGGCTCTTATTAGTGGAAGAGCTTTTGTTAGAATTAAAGCAGAGTTGGGCAACATCTAATAATGAAGGCCAGTCCTTTTGGTTAGCTTGGACAAAGTGCCTCAAGTATTCCTCTAATAATTCATTGAACCGTTCCGTTTGGCCATCAGTTTGAGGGTGATAGCTTGAGGAGATGATGAGTTGGGACCCCAAAATCTTGAAAAGTTCTCTCCAAAAGGACCTCGTGAATCTCAGATCTCTATCACTGACAATGCTTTGAGGGAGCCCCTAATATTTGACCACATGTTTGAACAATAGTCGAGTTGTGTCTTCCGTTGTGCAATACTTGTGAGCGGGAATGAATGTGGCTTACTTAGAGAATCGGTCAATCACCACCAAGATAGCTCCAAGATCACCAACCTTGGGTAGGCTCGAGATGAAATCGAGGGAGATGCTTTCCCACGATTTGGTGGGTACCGACAATGGTTCAAGCATGCCTGCGGGTTTCCTCTTTTTGACTTTGTCTTGTTGGCAAATGAGGTAAGTCTTCATATATTCCATCACATCTTGTCGCATTTGAGGCCAATAGTATCCCTGTTTCAATAACGCCAAAATGCGTTGCCAGCCCGGGTGTCCCGTCCATAAGGTGTCATGAGATTCCCTCATCAGCGTCTGTCTCAGACCTCCTGCTCTTGGTACAAACACTCGAGGCCCCTTAGTCCACAAGACCCCATTTTCTTGCCAGAAGTATTTGGACTTCCCTTCTTCCACTAGCTTCAGAATGGCATAGGCTTACGGGTCTTTCCCTAGATGATCTCCAATCAACTTATGAATGCCTGTAGTGGCTCTACTAGCCACCCTTGGGGCCATTCTTCTAAGGGTCGCTAACTCTGGTCACCTACTCAAGGCATCCGCCACTTGATTGGTCTTTCTAGCGGTATGCTCAAAACAATAGTCAAACTCCGCTAGAAATTCTTGCCACCAGCTTGTTTCACCGTGAGCCTTGGTTGGGTGAGAAAATGGCTAACGGCTGCATTTTCTGTCTTTACGACAAAATACGAACCCAACAAGTAATGTCACCAAGCCCTCAAGCAGTGAACCACCGCAAGGAGCTCTTTTTCCTGGGTCATATATTTCCTTTCAGCTTCGCTCAGCTTCCTACTTTCAAATGCTATCGGGTGATGTTGTTGTAAAAGTACACCTCTAATAGCAAAATCAGATGCATCCGTCTGAACTTCGAAAGGCTTTTCAATATCAAGGAGAGCTAAGATGGGATCCTTCATAATAGCATCCTTCAATCCGTCAAAGGCCTCTTGGCACTCATTCGTCCAACACCATTTGTGCTCCTTCTTCAATAGCTCCGTGAGGGCCGTGGTCTTGCGAGAGTACCCTTCTACAAACCTTCTATAATAGTTGGCTAGCCCCAAAAATGAGCGAAGCTCACTAACATTCTTCGGTGTTGTCCACTCCTTGATGGCCCTGACTTTTTTCATGTCCATTCGGATGTGGCCACATTCGACAATGTGATCAAGAAAATGGATTTGTGTCTGAGCAAATGTACACTTCTCCTTTTTTACATATAACCGGTGGTCCTGTAACCTTTGAAATACCTAGTGTAGGTGTTCTTGATGTTCTTCCAATATACAGCTATATACCACTATATCATCTAAATAGATGACTACAAATTTGTCTAAGTAGTCATGGAACACCTGATTCATCAATGTACAAAATATGGCAGGAGCATTGGTTAGTCCAAAGGGCATAACAAGAAATTCAAATGCACCATACCATGTTACACAAGTGGTCTTCGGTTCATCTCCCTCAATGATTCTGACCTGATGGTATCCAGATCTCAGGTCCAGTTTGGAGAAGTACTTAGCCCGGCTCAATTGGTCAAACAAGTCTGCTATTAGAGGGATAGGATATTTGTTTCTTACGATGATTTTGTTCAAGGCCCTGTAGTCAACACATAAGCACAGACTTCCATCATGCTTCTTCTGAAATAGCACAGGCGCTCCGAAAGGAGCCTTTGATGGTCTGATAAATCCAGCTTGTAAAAGTTCATCTAATTGTTTCCTTAGCTCGGCCAACTCTGGCGGGGCCATGCGGTAAGGGGCTCTAGTAGGGGGTTTTGCTCCTGGGAGGAGTTCAATTTCATGGTCCACTGCTCGTCGAGGGGGTAGAACCTGAGGCAATATCTCTGGCATCACCTCTTCGAACTCTTCCAGCACTTTCTTCACGCCATCGGGTATTGGTTCTACTTCTGACCCTTCTTTGTAGATCGGCATGGCCACAAAAGAGGGTTCCCCTCTCCTTACCCCTTTCTTGAATTGCAAAGCCGAAATCATTTTCTTCCCACTCTTTGGCAAGATATTGGCAGGCACCACACATGGGTGTTCCCCTAAGAACAACAAGTAACTAGCAGCGGGGATAGGGATCGCCTGAGCCAACATCATGAAATCCAATCCGAGAACAACATCGAAGTCATCTATAGGGGAGACTGTAAAGTCTACCTTCCTTTCCCACTGCCCCAATTTGGTTATCACACCCTTAGAGCTTCCACTGATCGCAAAGGCTGGTGAATTGACCATCTTCATTCATCCACAGTCTTTGTTAACTTGAAGACCACACCTCTTTGCTTCTTCCGGCGTGATGAAAGTATCAGTTGCACCCATATCCACCATGGCTTTGGTGGCCTTCTCATTGATAATTAGGTTCACATACATCAAGCCTCTACTTTGCTCTTTTCTTATAGTGTTCAGTTGGGTGTGGAGGGCAGTGAAGAACTTTATTGAGCCCATCCTGGCTGGCTCCTCCTCAATCTCTTCAACGCTCTCTGGTGCTTTTGCCGACTCTTGAGATGAGGTTCTCAAAGCATTAAGGGCTCCTCTGTGCGGGCATTCGGCCACCCAATGCGGCCTCTTGCAAAGAAAGCAAGCCAGTGGTTGTCTAGGCTTAAAAGTCACTACGTTGTTTGTTCTGGGTTGGGTGCTATCTCGACCGAAGGACCTCCTATCTGATCCCCCACTGGAAGGCTGGTCTAGCCTAGTCATCTTTCCCCCACTCCCAAAGTTGAAGCTACTGCCAGCTGATGAAGGATTTTTCCATTTCAAGGAGCCATCATTATAGTCATGGAGACGTTCAACTGCAACTGTGGCCATGGCCACGTCTTGCACTTTTTGTGTTTGTAGTTCTATTTTGGCCCAAGGCTTGAGGCCCTCAAGAAAATAAAACATCTTGTCCTTCTTGGACATGTCTCGAATATCCAACATCAAGGTAGAGAAGTTCCTTACAAACTCTTGCACCGTCCCTATTTGCACCAATTCTCGGAGTCTCCTTCGAGCCATATACTCCACATTCTTAGGGAAAAATTGGTTTTTCATTTCCTGCTTCAAGTCTGTCCAAGTCTTAATTGGGCACTCGTCATTGACAAACTTGGAGCACCACCAAAGCTTGGCATCTCCTGCGAGGTACATCGATGCCATTGCTACCTTGTCTTCCTCTGAATCCGTGTGTATAGCCCGAAAGTACTGCTCCATGTCAAACAAGAAATTCTCAAGTTCCTTAGCATCCCTTGCCCCCTCATAACATCAAGGCTCTAGCACATTGGGTCTTCTCCCCCTTTCCATCGAGCTTAAGGTCGACCTGGCCACAACCATTTGTAAGATGCTCACCTGTGCTCTGAACTCTTCAAACTCTTTTTGGAGAATATTCAAGGCATCTCTAGCCTCATCGCTCATGTTGTGGAGAGTATCGGACAACTCCCGTTGGGTTGTCTCGATCTCCCTCACTCGATCTTTAGTCACCATGTGAGTTTTCATTACGGCCACCGCGACCTCCAGTTCCTCAATTCTCTGCTGATGATCAGGTCCACCACTTGTGGCCATCTCATCCATCTTCTAGCACTTCTCAACTGTGCTCTGATACCACGTGTCACGGACTATGCTTTCTCTCAACAAGCAATAGACCGTGCGGCACTCGAATGGATGCTTCCACCCAAGTCAGCCTTCAATAGGTCAATATCTGAACAAACAACCATAAACCATGGTTAATCCCAAGCATTCACAATAAGGCACAATATATCGAGATCAATCACAAGCACACAAACAACAAGGCACATTCACATTAAGAAAGAAAGAAACACATCGAGGCAACATTCAAGGCATTCAATCGGGGTGAATTTTATTAAAAATGGGAATCATACATCGGGACCTCTCACCATCACCAGGGCCAGGGGGCAGCCCTTGGTGGGTGGCCTAAGCTCACATAGCACCCGGTGAGACAGCCCAACACTACGCTGCCGGCTCACCTCCCCTAAAGAGCCTTAGGGATTTTAGAGCTATGCTACTAATAACCGTTACAATGTTTGAAATGGGGACACTTTTCCTAGCACAATGGATCTACTCGGCCATGGCCATATACATGGGTGGCTCATGGCAACCTAAGTCTCTTTCATAGCCCTATACAAGGTTGGCTTATGACACCGGGGGTTGGCCGGGTCCCTCTCTACGTGCTACTGATCCTGCTACCGTAACCCTCAGTTTGATCTGATCTAAGACTGAGAATGGACTCCGTATGCCTAAGCTAAACGATGAAACGAGCGGGCGGGCGGGCACTATGCCGGCCAGAGAGACGGGATGCACAAGCCATGGATCGATAGGATGGTAGGTGGGTTTAGGCACATCTTCATATTTCTGCGTGCCAATGCCATTTTTATGGCTTGTAAATTCATACAATGGTCCCTTAAGCCTTCACGTGAAGTTTCATGGCAAGACGACTCATTTTTTATTTTTTACGATTTTCAAAACTTTTTACGGTTCGAGATTTTTTAAAATTTTTTCGAAAGGAGTTTTGGCCCCAAACTTGGTAGACATGATCCTTGTAATTTTTTTGGCATGCACAAAACAAATCAGCTAAAAATTCGAAGTGTATAAGATTCTGTGATAATTTAAAAAAAGTGTCCCCACTTCAAACACTTTAATAGCTACTGGCAGCAAACTTGTAAAATCTCAAATGCTCTTTAAAGGGGTGTGAGTTCTCAAAATTTGATGAGGGATAGGGGGCCCAATATAAGGGCCAAGTACAAGCACCCATTGCACATCATATGCGCACACCCCCTCGGCCCCCCCGATCACTGGAACCCCAATGCCGTCGGTCAGGTTCTCCGACGATGGTGCCTCGGTAAAGAAAAATGTGACACCAGCACATGCCCGAACCGTAGCCCTCGTCTGGTCTAATCTTAGACTGGGAATGAACTTCGTATGCCTAAGTCAACCCATGAAACGAGCGTGCGGGCGCTCAACCGACCAGAGGGGCGAGATGCGCAAGCCGTGGATCGACCTGGACCCCCTCTGCGTACTGTCGATCCTGCTACCACAACCCTTGGTCTGGTCTGATCTTAGACTGGGAATGAACTCCGTATGCCTAAGCCAACCGACTAAATGAGCGGATGGGCGGGCGGACGGGCACTACGCCGGCCAGAGAGACGGGATGTGCAAGCCATGGATTGATAGGGTGGTAGGTGGGTTTAGGCGCATCTTCATATTTCTGTATGCCAATGCCATTTTTATGGCTTGTAAATTCAAACAATGGTCCCTTAAGCCTTCACGTGAAGTTTCATGGCAAGACGACTCGTTTTCTATTTTTCACGATTTTGGAAACTTTTTGCGGTTCGGGATTTTTTAAAATTTTTTTGGAAGGAGTTTTGGCCCCAAACTTGGTAGAAGTGATCCTTTTATTTTTGTTGGCATGCACAAAAACATTCAGCTAAAAACTCGAAGTGTACAAGATTTTGTGACCATTTGAAAAAAGTGTCCCCATTTCGAACACTTTAATGGCTACTGGCAGCAAACCTGTAAAATCTCAAATGCTCTTTAAGGGGCTATGAGTTCTTGAGGTTTGATGAGGGATAAGGGGCCAATAGATGGGCCAAGTACCAGCACCCATCGTACATCATGTGCGCACCCCCCCGGGCCCTCCCGATCGCCGGAACCCCAATGCCGTCGGTCAGGTTCTCCGGCAATGCTCTGACGATGGTGCCCCGGCGAAGAAAATTAGGGCACCAGCACATGCTCGAGCCCAGCATGTGCTGCCAAAACACTCGGTCCGATCCGATCTTAGACTGGAAATGAACTCCGTATGCCTAAGCCAACCGACGAAATGAGCGAGCGGGCGGGAGGACGAGCACTACGCCGGCCAAAGAGACGGGATGCACAAGCTGTGGATCGATAGGGTGGTAGGTGGGTTTAGGCACATCTTCATATTTCTATGCGCCAATGCCATTTTTATGGCTTGTAAATTCATACAATGGTCCCTTAAGCCTTCACGTGAAGTTTCATGGCAAGATGACTCGTTTTCTATTTTTCACGATTTTTAAAACTTTTTACGGTTCAAGATTCAAATTTTTTTGAAAGGAGTTTTGGCATCAAACTTGGTAGACGTGATCCTTGTATTTTTGTTGCCACGCACAAAAAAATTTAGCTAAAAACTCGAAGTGTACAAGATTTTGTGACCATTTGAAAAAAGTGTCCCCATTTCAAACACTTTAATGGCTACTGGCAGCAAACCTGTAAAATCTCAAATGCTCTTTAAGGGGGTGTGAGTTCTCGAGGTTTGATGAGGGATAGGGGGCCAATATAAGGGCCAAGTACCAGCACCCATCGCACATCATGTGCGCATACCCCCCCGGTATCCCCATTCGTCGGAACCACAATGTCGTCGGTCAGGTTCTCCGGTGATGCTCCGACGAAGAAAAATATGGCACCAGCACATGCCCGAGCCCAGCATGTGCTGTCGTAACCCTTGGTCCGGTCCGATCTTAGACTGGGAGTGAACTTCGTATGCTTAGACTGGGAATGAACTCCGTATCCCTAAGTCATCC
Source organism: Durio zibethinus (assembly GCF_047325235.1). NCBI lineage: Eukaryota > Viridiplantae > Streptophyta > Magnoliopsida > Malvales > Malvaceae > Durio > Durio zibethinus. The sequence goes on along the minus strand of NC_143170.1, from coordinate 13,811,828 downwards.
AACGAAACGAGCGTGTGGGTGCTCAGCCAGCCAGAGGGGTGGGACGCGCAAGCCGGGGATCGGTCGGGTCTCCCTCTATGTGCTGCCGATCCTACAGTTCATTCACGTGAAGTTTCATGGCAAGATGACTCATTTTCTATTTTTCATGATTTTTTGAAACTTTTTACGGTTCAGGATTTTATCAATTTTTTTTAGAAAGTGTTTTGGCCCCGAACTTGGTAGACGTGATCCCTGTATTTTTGTTGGCGTGCACAAAAAAATTCAGCTAAAAACTCGAAGTGTACAAGATTTTGTGACCATTTGAAAAAAGTGTACCCATTTCAGACACTTTAGTAGCTACTGGCAGCAAACCTGTAAAATCTCAAATGCTCTTTAAAGGGGTGTGAGTTCTCGAGGTTTGATGAGTGATAGGGGGCCAATATGAGGGCCAAGTACTAGCACCCATCACACATCATGTGCGCACACCCCCCGACCCCCTCGATCGTCGGAACCCTAATGCCGCTGGTCAGGTTCTCCGGCAATGCTCCGACGACGGTGCCCCGATGAAGAAAAATGCGACATCGGCACATGCCCGAGCCCAGCATGTGCTGTCGTAACCCTCGATCCGGTCTGATCTTAGACTGGGAATGAACTCCGTGTGCTTAGAATGGGAATGAGCTCCATCTGCCTAAGTTAACCCACGAAACGAGCGTGCAGGCGCTCATCCGACCAGAGGGGTAGGATCCGTAAGTCAGGGATCGGCTGGGTCCCCCTCTGCGTGCTGCCGATCTTGCTACCGCAACCTTTGGTCTGGTCTAATCGTGGACTGGGAATGAACTCTGTATGCCTAAGCCAACCGACTAAACGGAAGGGCAGGCAGGTGGGTGGGCACTACGTCGGCCAGAAAGACGGGATGCGCAAGCTGTGGATCGATAGGGTGGTAGGTGGGTTTAGGCACATCTTCATATTTCTACGTGCCAATGCCATTTTTATGGCTTGTAAATTCATACAATGGTCCCTTAAGCCTTCACGTGGAGTTTCATGGCAAGATGACTCGTTTTTTATTTTTTATGATTTTTGAAACTTTTTACGGTTCCAGATTTTTTAAAATTTTTTCGAAAGGAGTTTTGGCCCCAAGCTTTTTAGATGTGATCCTTGTATTTTTGTTGGCATGCACAAAAAAATTCAGCTAAAAAATCGAAGTGTACAAGATTTTGTGGCCATTTGAAAAAAGTGTCCCCATTTCAGACACTTTAATGGCTACTGGCAGCAAACCTATAAAATCTCAAATGCTCTTTAAGGGGGTGTGAGTTCTCAAGGTTTGATGTGGGATAGGGGGCCAATATAAGGGCCAAGTACAAGCTCCCATCGCACATCATGTGCGCACACCCCCTGGCCCCCCCGATTGCCGAAACCCTAATGCCACCAGTCAGGTTCTCTGGTAATGCTCCGGTGATGGTGCCCCAACGAAGAAAAATGTGACACCAGCACATGCCCGAGCCCAGCATGTGCTGTCGTAACCCTCGGTCTGATCCGATCTTAGACTGGGAATGAACTCTGTATGCTTAGACTGGGAATGAACTCCGTACGCCTAAGTCAACCCATGAAACGAGCGTGCGGGCGCCCAACCGGCCAGAGGGGCTGGATGTGCAAGCCAAGAATAGGCTGGGTCCCCCTCTGTGTGCTACCAATCTTGCTACCGCAACCCTCAATCTGGTCTGATTTTAGATAGGGAATGAACTTCGTATGCCTAAGCTAACTGACGAAACGAGCGAGCGAGCGGGCGGGCGGGCACTACGTCGGCTAGAGAGACGGGATCCGCAAGCCGTGGATCGATAGGGTGGTAGGTGGGTTTTGGCACATCTTCATATTTCTGCATGCTAATGCCATTTTTATGGCTTGTAAATTCATACAATGGTCCCTTAAACCTTCACGTGAAGTTTCATGGCAAGACGACTCGTTTTCTATTTTTCATGATTTTCGAAACTTTTTGCGGTTCGAGATTTTTTAAAATTTTTTCAAAAGGCGTTTTGGCCCCAAACTTGGTAGACATGATCCTTGTATTTTTGTTGGCTTGCACAAAAAAATTCAGCTAAAAACTCAAAGTGTACAATATTTTGTGACCATTTGAAAAAAGTGTCCCCATTTCAGACACTTTAATGGCTACTGGCAGCAAACTTGTAAAATCTCAAATGCTCTTTAAGGGGATGTGAGTTCTCGAGGTTTGATGAGGGATAGGGGGCCAATATAAGGGCCAAGTTCCAGCACCCATCACACATCATGTGCGCACACCCCCTGGCCCTCCCGATCGTCGGAACCCCAATACCACCGGTCAGGTTCTACGACGATGCTTCGGTGATGGTGCCTCGACGAAGAAAATGCGACACCAGCACATGCCCTAACCCAGCATGTGCTACTGCAACCCTCGGTTCGGTCTGATCTTAGACTGGGAATGAACACCTATGCTTAGACTGGGAATGAACTCTGTATGCCTAAGTCAACCCACGAAACGAGCATGCGGGCGCTCAGTCGACCAGAGGGATGGGATGCGCAAGCTGGGGATCGGTCGGGTCCCCGTCTGCAAGCTGCCGATCCTACTGCAGCAACCCTCGGTTTGGTCCGATCTTAGACTGGGAATGAACTCCGTATGCCTAAGCCAACCGACGAAACGAGCGAGCGAGCGGGCGGGGCGGGCGGGCGGGCATTACGCTTGCCAGTGAGATGGGATGCGCAAGCCGTGGATCGATAGGGTGGTAGGTGGGTTTACGCACATCTTCATATTTCTGCATGCCAATGCCATTTTTATGGCTTGTAAATTCATACAATGGTCCTTTAAGCCTTCACGTAAAGTTCCATGGCAAGACTCGTTTTCTATTTTTCATGATTTTCGAAACTTTTTACGGTTCAGGATATTTCACAATTTTTTTGGAAGGATTTTTGGCCCCAAACTTGGTAGACGTGATCCTTGTATTTTTGTTGGCATGCACAAAAAAATTCAGGAAAAAACTCAAAGTGTACAAGATTTTGTGACCATTTGAAAAAAGTGTCCCCATTTCGGACACTTTAATGGCTACTGGCAGCAAACTTGTAAAATCTCAAATGCTCTTTAAGGGGTGTAAGTTCTTGAGGTTTGATGAGGGATATGGGGCCAATATAATGGCCGAGTACCAGCACCCATCGCACATCATGTGCGCACACCCCTCGACCCCCCTGATCGTCGGAATCCCAATGCCGTCGATCAGGTTCTCTGGCGATGCTCCGACGATGGTGCCCCGGCAAAGAAAAATATGGCACCAGCACATGCCCAAGCCAAGCATGTGCTGCCGCAACCCATAGTCCGGTCCGATCTTAGACTGGGAATGAACTTTGTATGCTTAGACTAGGAATGAACTCCGTATGCCTAAGTCAACCCACGAAACGAGCGTGAGGGCGCTCAGCCGGCCAGAGGGGTGGGATGCGCAAGCCGGGGATCGACCTGGTCCCCCTCTACGTGTTGCTGATCTTGCTACTGCAACCTTCGGTTCGGTCCGATCTTAGACTGGGAATGCACTCCGTATGCCTAAGCCAATCGATCAAACGAGTGGGCGGACACTACGTCGGCTAGAGAGGCGGGATGCGCAAGCCGTGGATCGATAGGGTGGTTGGTGGGTTTAGGCACATCTTCATATTTCTATGAGCCAATGCCATTTTTGTGGCTTGTAAATTCATACAATGGTCCCTTAAGCCTTCACGTGAAGTTTCATGGCAAGAGGACTCGTTTTCTATTTTTCACAATTTTCAAAACTTTTTCCGGTTCGGGATTTTTTAAAATTTTTTTGAAAGGATTTTTGGTGCCAAACTTGGTAGACGTGATCCTTGTATTTTTTTTGGCATGGACAAAAAAATTCAGCCAAAAACTAGAAGTGTACAAGATTTTGTGGCCATTTGAAAAAAGTGTCCCCATGTCAGACACTTTAATGGCTACTAGCAGCAAACCTGTAAAATCTCAAATGCTCTTTAAGGGGGTGTGAGTTCTACAGCTTTGATGAGGGATAGGGGGCCAATATAAGGGCCAAGTACCAGCACCCATCGCACATCATGTGCGCACACCCCCGCCGGCCCCCCGATCATCGAAACCCCAATGCTGTCGGTCAGGTTCTCCGACGATGCTCCGACGATGGTGCCCCGGCGAAGGAAAATATGGCACCAGCACATGCCCGAGCCCAACATGTGCTGCCGCAACCCTCAGTCTGATCCGATCTTAGACTGGGAATGAACTCCGTATGCCTAAGTCAACCCACGAAAGTAGCCTGCGGGCGCTCAGCCGGCCAGAGGGGCGGGATGCGCAATCCAGGGATCGATCGGGTCCCCCTCTATGTGCTGCTGATCCTACTGCCACAACCCTCGATCTGGTCTGATCTTAGACTGGGAATGAACTCCGTTTGCCTAAGCCAACCGATCAAACAAGCGGGCGAACGGGTAGGCGGGCATTACATCGGCCAAAGAGACGGGATGCGCAAGCCGTGGATCGATAGGGTGGCAGGTGGGTTTATTCACATCTTCATATTTCTGCATGCCAATGCCAGTTTTATGGCTTGTAAGTTCATACAATGGTCCCTTAAGCCTTCACGTGAAGATTCATGGCAAGACGACTCGTTTTTTTTTTTTCACGATTTTTGAAACATTTTGTGGTTTGGGATTTTTTAAAATTTTTTTGAAAGGAGTTTTGGCCTGAAACATGGTAGACGTGATCCTTATAATTTTGTTGGCATGCCAAAAAAACTTCAGCTAAAAACTTGAAGTGTACATGATTTTGTGACCATTTGAAAAAGGTGTCCCCATTTCAGACCTGGTAGCAAACCTGTAAAATCTCAAATGCTCTTTAAGGGGGTGTGAGTTCTAGAGGTTTGATGAGGGATAGGGGGCCAATATAAGGGCCAAGTACCAGCACACATCGTACATCATGTGTGCACACCCACCCCGGCCCCCCCGATCGTCGAAAACCCAATGTCGTCGGTCAGGTTCTCCAGCAATGCTCCGGCGATGGTGCCCCGACAAAGAAAAATTCAGCACCAGCACATGCCTGAGCCCAGAATGTGCTGTCGCAACCATTGGTTCAGTCCGATCTTAGACTGGGAATGAACTCCATATGCTTAGACTGAGAATGAACTCCGTATGCCTAAGTCAACCCATGAAACGAGCGTGCGAGCGCTCAGCCGGCCGAAGGGGCGAGATGCGCAAGCCGGGGATCGGTCAGATCCCCCTCTGTGTGCTGCCAATCCTACTGTAGCAACCTTCGGTCTGGTCTGATCTTAGACTGGGAATGAACTCCGTATGCCTAAGCCAACCGATGAAACAAGCGGGCAGGCGGGCGAGCGGGCACTACGTCGGCCAGAGAGACGGGATGCGCAAGCGATGGATCGATAGGGTGGTAGGTGGGTTTAGGCACATCTTCATATTTCTACGTGCCAAATCCATTTTTATGGCGTGTAAATGCATACAATGGTCCCTTAAGCCTTCACGTGAAGTTTCATGGCAAGACGACTTGTTTTCTATTTTTCATGATTTTTGGAACTTTTTGCAGTTTGGGATTTTTTAAAATTTTTTTTGAAGGATTGTTGGCCCCAAACTAGGTAGATGTGATCCTTGTATTTTTGTTGGTGTGCGCAAAAATATTCAGCTAAAAACTCGAAGTGTACAAGATTTTGTGACCATTTAAAAAAAAGTGTCCCCATTTCAAACACTTTAATGGCTACTGGTAGCAAACTCTAAAATCTCAAATTCTCTTTAAGGGGGTGTGAGTTCTCGAGGTTTGATGAGGGATAGGGGGCCAATATAAGGGCCAACTACTAGCACCAATCACACATCATATGCGTACACCCCCCGGCCCCCTCGATCGTCGGAATCTCAATGCCGTCGATCAGGTTCTCTGGCGATGCTCCGATGATGGTGCCCCGACGAAGAAAAATGCGGCACCAGCACATGCCCGAGCCCAGCATGTGTTGCTGCAACCCTCGGTCCGGTCCGATCTTAGACTGGGAATGAACTCCGTATGCTTAGACTGGGAATGAACTTTGTATGCCTAAGTCAACCCATGAAACGAACGTGCGGGCGCTCAGCCGGCCAGAGGGGCGGGATGCGCAAGTCGGGGATCGGCCGGGTCCCCCTTTTCGTGTTGCCAATCCTGCTACTGCAACCTTTGGTTTGATCTAATCTTAGACTGGGAATGAGCTCCGTATGCCTGAGCCAATCGACGAAACGAGCGGGCAGGCGAGCAGGCACTATGCCGGCCAGAGAGATGAGATGCGCAAGCCGTGGATAGATAGGGTGGTAGGTTGGTTTAGGCACATCTTCATATTTTTGCATGCCAATGCCATTTTTATGGCTTGTAAATACATACAATGGTCCCTTAAGCCTTCACGTGATGTTTCATGGCAAGATGACCCGTTTTTTATTTTTCACAATTTTTGAAACTTTTTATGCTTCGGGATTTTTTAAAAGTTTTTCGAAAGGAGTTTTGGCCCCAAACTTTTTAGACGTGATCTTTCTATTTTTGTTGGCATGCACAAAAAAATTCAGCTAAAAACTCGAAGTGTACAAGACTTTGTGACCATTTGAAAAAAGAGTCCCCATTTCAGACACTTTAATGGCTACTGGCAGCAAACCTATAAAATCTCAAATGCTCTTTAAGGGGGTGTGAGTTCTCGAGGTTTGATGAGGGATATGGGGCCAATATAAGGGCCAAGTACCAGCACCCATTGCACATCGTGTTCGCACACCCCCTGGCCCCCCCGATCGCCTGAACCCCAATGCCACCGGTCAGATTCTCCGACGATGCTCTAACGATGGTGCCCCGATGAAGAAAAATGCGGCACCAGCACAAGCTGGATCCCAGCATGTGCTACCGCAACCCTCAATCCGGTTCGATCTTAGACTGGGAATGAACTTCGTATGCTTAGATTGGGAATGAACTTTGTATGCCTAAGTCAACCCATGAAACGAGGGTGCAGGCGCTCAACCGGCCAGAGGGGTAGGATGCACAAGCCTAGAATTGATCGGGTCCCCCTCTACATGCTGCCGATCCTGTTGCCACAACCTTCGATCTGGTCTGATCTTAGACTGGTAATGAACTCCGTATGCTTAAGCCAACCGATGAAACGAGTGGACGGGCGGACGGGCACTACGTCGGCCAGAGAGACGAGATGCGCAAGCCGTGGATCAATAGGGTGGTAGGTGGGTTTAGGCACATCTTCATATTTCTGCATGCCAATGCCATTTTTATGGCTTGTAAATTCATACAATGGTTCTTTAAGCCTTCACCTGAAGTTTCATGGTAGACGTGATCTTTCTATTTTTGTTGGCATGCACAAAAAAATTCAGCTAAAAACTCAAAGTGTAGAAGATTTTGTGACCATTTGAAAAAAGAGTCCCCATTTCAGACACTTTCATGGCTACTAGCAGCAAACTTGTAAAATCTCAAATGCTCTTTAAGGGGGTGTGAGTTCTCAAGGTTTAATGAGGGATATGGGGCCAATATAAGGGCCAAGTACTAGCACCCATTGTACATCATGTGCGTACACCCCTCCGACCCCCCCGATCATCTGAACCCCAATGCCACCGGTCAGATTCTCCGGTGATGCTCCGATGATGGTGCCCCGACGAAGAAACATACGGCACCAGCACAATCCGGAGCCCAGCATGTGCTATCGTAACCCTCGGTCAGGTCCGATCTTAGACTGGGATTGAACTCCATATGCTTAGACTGGGAATGAATTCCGTATGCCTAAGTCAACCTACGAAACGAGCGTATGGGCACTCAGCATGCCAGAGGGGCAGGATGCGCAAGCCGAAGATCGGTCGGGTCCCCCTCTGTGTGCTGTCGATCCTGTTGCCGTAACCCTCAGTCTGGTCCGATCTTAGACTGGTAATGAACTCCGTATGCCTAAGCCAACTGATGAAAAAAGCGAACGGGTGGACGGGCGAGCGCTACGCCGGCCAGAGAGACGGGATGCACAAGCCGTGGATCGATAGGGTGGTAGGTGGGTTTAGGCACATCTTCATATTTCTACATTTCGATGCCATTTTTATGGCTTGTAAATTCATACAATGGTCCCTTAAGCCTTCACATGAAGTTTCATGGCAAGACGACTCATTTTCTATTTTTCACGATTTTTGAAACTTTTAGCGGTTCGAGATTTTTTAAAATTTTTTTCGAAGGACTTTTGGCCCCAAACCTAGTAGACGTGATCCTTGTATTTTTGTTGGCATGCCCAAAAACATTCAGCTAAAAACTGAAAGTGTACAATATTTTGTGACCATTTGAAAAAAATGTCCCCATTTTAGACACTTTAATGGCTACTGACAGTAAACCTGTAAAATCTCAAATGCTCTTTAAGGGGGTGTGAGTTCTCGAGGTTTGATGTGGGATAGGGGGCCAATATAAGGGCCAAGTACCAGCACCCATTACACATCATGTGCGCACACCCCCCCGCCCCCCCGATCGTCGGAACCCCAATGCCGTCGGTCAGGTTCTCCGACGATGCTCCGACGATGGTGCCCCGACGAAGAAAAATACGGCACCAGCACATGCTCGAGCCCAGCATGTGCTGCCGCAACCCTCGGTCCAGTCCGATCTTAGACTGGGAATGAACTCTGTATGGTTAGACTTGGAATGAACTCTGTATGCCTAAGTCAACCCATGAAACGAGTCTGCAGGCGCTAAGCCGGCCAGAGGGGCAGGATGCACAAGTCGGGGATCGACCGGGTCCACCTCTGCCTGCTATCGATCTTGCTGCCGCAACACTCGATTCGATCTGATCTTAGACTGGGAATGAACTCCGTATGCCTAAGCCAACTGACGAAATGAACGGGCAGGCGGGCGGGCACTACGACGGCTAGAGAGACAGGATGCACAAGCCGTGGATCGTTAGGGTGGTAGGTGGGTTTAGGCACATCTTCATATTTCTGTGTGCCAATGCCATTTTTATGGCTTGTAAATTCATACAATGGTCCCTTAAGTCTTCACGTGAAGTTTCATGGCAAGACGACTCATTTTCTATTTTTCATGATTTTTGAAACTTTTTGCGGTTCGGGATTTTTTAAAATTTTTTCGGAAGGATTTTTTGCCCCAAACTTGGTAGTCATGATCCTTGTATTTTTTTTGGCATGCACAAAAAAAGTCAGCTAAAAACTCGATGTGTACAAGATTTTGTGATCATTTGAAAAAAATGTCCCCATTTCAGAGACTTTAATGGCTACTGACAGCATACCTGTAAAATCTCAAATGCTCTTTAAGGGGGTTTGAGTTCTCGTGGTTTGATGAGGGATAGTGGGCCAATATAAGGGCCAAGTATCAGCACCCATCACACATCATGTGTGCACACCCCCCCGGCCCCCCCGATCGTCGAAACCCCAATGCTGCCGGTCAGGTTCTCCGTTGATGCTCCGACGATGGTGCCCCGGTGAAGAAAAATGCGGCACCAGCACATACCCAAGCCCAGGATGTGCTGCCGCAACCCTCTGACCGATCTGATCTTAGACTGGGAATGAACTCCGTATGCCTAACTCAACCCGTGAAACGAGCGTGCGGGTGCTCAGCCGGCGAAAGGGGCAGGATGCACAAGCCGGGGATCGGCCGGGTCCCCCTCTGCATGCTGCTGATCCTACTGTCGTAACCCTCGGTCCGCTCTGATCTTAGACTGGGAATGAACTCCATATTCCTAAGCCAATCAACGAAACGAGTGGGCAGGCAGGCGAGTAATACGTCGGCCAGAGAGACGGGACGTGCAAGCCGTGGATTGATAGGGTGGTAGGTGGGTTTGGCACACCTTCATATTTCGGCATGCCAATGCCATTTTTATGGGTTGTAAATTCATACAATGGCCCCTTAAGCCTTCACGTGAAGTTTCATGGCAAGATGACTCGTTTTCTATTTTTCACGATTTTTAAAACTTTTAACAGTTTGGGATTTTTAAAAATTTTTTCAGAAGGATTTTTGGCCCCAAACTTGGTAGACATGATCCTTGTATTTTTCTTGGCATGCACAAAAAAATGCAGCTAAAAACTCGAAGTGTACAAGATTTTGTGACCATTTGAAAAAAGTGTCCCCATCTCAAACACTTTAATGGCTACTAGCAGCAAACCTGTAAAATCTCAAATGCTCTTTAAGATGGTGTGAGTTCTCAAGGTTTGATGAGGGATAGGGGGCCAATATAAGGGCCAAGTACCAGCAGCCATCGCACATCATGTGCGCACACCCCCCCGGCCCCCCCGATCGTCGAAACCCCGATGTCGCCAGTCAGGTTTTCCGACGATGGTGCCCCGACGAAGAAAAATACGGCACCAGCACATGCCCAGGCCCAGCATGTACTGCTGCAACCCTCTGTCTGGTCCGATCTTAGACTGTTAATGAACTCCGTATGCTTAGACTGGGAATGAACTCCATATGCCTAAGTCAACCCATGAAACGAGCGTGCGGGCATTCAGCCGACCAGAGGGGTACGATGCGTCAGCCAGGGATCGATCGGGTCCCCTTCTGCATGCTGTCGATCCTACTACTGCAACACTCGATTTGATCTAATCTGACACTGGGAATGAACTCCATATGCCTAAGCCAACCGATGAAACGAGCGGGCGGGCACTACGCTGGCTAGAGAGATGGGATGCGCAAGCCGTGGATCGATAGGGTGGTAGGTGGGTTTAGGCACATCTTCATATTTCTGAATGCCAATGCCATTTTTATGGCTTGTAAATTCATACAATGGTCCCTTAAGCCTTCACGTGAAGTTTCATGGCAAGACGACTCGTTTTCTATTTTTCACGATTTTTGAAACTTTTTTCGGTTCGGGATTTTTTAAAATTTCTTCGGAAGGTGTTTTGGCCCTGAACTTGGTAAGCGTGATCCTTGTATTTTTGTTGGCATGCAAAAAAAAATTCAGCTAAAAACTGGAAGTGTACAAGATTTTGTGACCATTTGAAAAAAGTGTCCCCATTTCAGACACTTTAATGGCTACTGGTAGCAAACCTGTAAAATCTCAAATGCTCTTTAAGGGGTTGTGAGTTCTCGGGGTTTGATGAGGGATATAGGGCCAATATAAGGGCCAAGTACCAGCACCCATCACACATCATGTGCGTACACCCCCCCGGCCCCTCCGATCGTCGGAACCCCAATGCCGTCGGTCAGGTTCTCTGACGATGGTGCCCCGGTGAAGAAAAATGCGGCACCAGCACATGCTCGAGCCTAGCATGTGTTGCCGCACCCCTCGGTCTGGTCCGATCTTAGACTAGGAATGAACTCTGTATGCTTAGACTGGGAATGAACTCTGTATGCCTAAGTCAACCCACGAAACGAGCGTGCGGGCGCTCAACCGGCCAGAGGGGCGGGATGTGCAAGCCAAGGATCGATCGGGCCCCCCTCTACGTGCTGCCAATCCTGCTATTGCAACACTCGGTCTAGTTTAATCTTAGACTGCGAATGAACTCCGTATGCCTAAGCCAACCAACGAAACGAGCTGGCGGGCGGGCGGGCACTATGCCAGCCAGAGAGACGGGATGTGCAAGCGGTAGATCGATAGGGTGGTAGGTGGGTTTAGGCACATCTTCATATTTCTATGTGCCAATGCCATTTTTATGGCTTGTAAATTCAAACAATGGTCCCTTAAGCCTTCACGTGAAGTTTCATGGCAAGACGACTCGTTTTCTATTTTTCACGATTTTCAAAAATTTTTACATTTCTGGATATTTTAAATTTTTTTCGATAGGATTTTTGGCCCCAAACGTGGTAGACGTGATCCTTGTGTTTTTGTTGGCATTCCCAAAAACATTCAGCTAAAAACTCGAAGTGTACAAGATTTTGTGACCATTTGAAAAAAGTGTCCCCATTTCCTACACTTTAATGGCTACTGGCAGCAAACCTGTAAAATCTCAAATGCTCTTTAAGGGGGTATGAGTTTTCGAGGTTTGATGAGGGATAGGGAGCCAATATAAGGGCCAAGTGCCAGCACCCATCACACATAATGTGCGCACACCCCTCCCGGCCCCCCTGATTGTCGGAACCCCAATTTCGCCGGTCAGGTTCTCCGGTGATGCTCCGGCGAAGAAAAATGCAGCACCAGCAAATGCCCAAGCCTAGCATGTGCTGCCACAACCGTCGGTCTGGTCCGATCTTAGACTGGGAATGAACTCCATATGCTTAGACTGGGAATGAACTCAATATGCCTAAGTCAACCCACGAAACAAGCGTGCGGGCGCTCAACCAGCCAGAGGAGCGAGATGCGTAAGCCGGGGATTGACCAAGTCCCCCTCTACATGCTATCGATCCTACTGCAGCAACCCTCGATCTGGTCTGATCTTAGATTGGGAATGAATTTCGTATGCCTAAGCCAACCGACGAAACGAGCGGGCGGGCGGGCGGGCGGACGGGCGGGCACTACGTCGGCTAGAGAGACGGGATGTACAAGCCGTTGATCGATAGGATGGTAGGTGTGCCTAGGCACATCTTCATATTTTTGCGTGCCAATGCCATTTTTATGGCTTATGGTCCCTTAAGCTTTCACGTGAAGTTTCATGGCAAGACGACTCGTTTTCTATTTTTCACGATTTTCAAAACTTTTTATGGTTTGGGATTTTTTTAAATTTTTTCAGAAGGAGTTTTGGCCCCAAACTTGGTAGACATGATCCTCGTATTTTTTTTGGCATGCACAAAAAAATTCAGCTAAAAACTCATAGTGTACAAGATTTTGTGACCATTTGAAAAAAGTGTCCCCATTCCAGACACTTTAATGGCTACTGACAGCAAACCTATAAAATCTCGAATGCTCTTTAAGGGGGTGTGAGTTCTCAATGTTTGATGAGGGATAAGGGGCCAATATAAGGGCTAAGTACTAGCACCCATCTCACATCATGTGTGCACACCCCCGTCGGCCCCCCCGATCGTCGGAACCCCAATGCCGTCGGTCATGTTCTCTGGCGATACTCCGACGATGGTGCCCCGACGAAGAAAAATATGACACCAGCACATGCCAGAGCCGAGCATGTGCTGCCGCAACCCTCGGTCTGGTCTGATCTTAGACTGAGAATGAACTCCATATGCTTAGATTGGGAATAAACTCCGCATGCCTAAGTCAACCCACGAAACGAGCGGACGGGAGCTCAACCGGCCAGAGAGGCGGTATGTGCAAGCCGAGGATCGGTAGGGTCCCCCTCTACATGCTGCCGATCCTACTACCGCAACCCTCGGTTCATTCCAATCTTAGACTGGGAATGAACTCCGTATGCCTAATCCAACCGACAAAATGAACGGGCGGGCGGGCGGGCACTACGCCGGCCAGAAAGACGGGAAGCGTAAGCCGTGGATCGATAGGGTGGTAGGTGGGTTTAGGCACATCTTTATATTTCTGCATGCCAATGCCATTTTTATGGCTTGTAAATTCATACAATGGTCCCTTAAGCCTTCACGTGAAGTTTCATGGCAAGACGACTCATTTTCTATTTTTCATGATTTTTGAAACTTTTTACGATTCGGGATTTTTTAAAAATTTTTTGAAAGAAGTTTTGGCCCCAAACTTGGTAGACGTGATCCTTTTATGTTTTTGGCATGCACAAAAAAATTCAGGTAAAAACTTGAAGTCTACAAGATTTTGTGGCCATTTGAAAAAAGTGTCCCCATTTCAGACATTTTAATGGCTACTAGCAGCAAACCTGTAAAATCTCAAATGCTATTTAAGGGGGTGTGAGTTCTCGAGGTTGATGAGGGATAGGGGGCCAATATAAGGGCCAAGTACTAGCACCCATCACACATCATGTGTGCACACCCCCCCGACCCCTCCGATCGTCGGAACCCCAATACCGTCGATCATTATGGAGGGTGATTTTTTACAATGTTTTCGGAAAGAGTTTTGGCCCCAATCTTGGTAGACTCGATTCTTGCATTTTTATTGGCATCCACAAAAAACTTCAGCTAAAAACTCGAAGTGTACAAGATTTTGTGACCGTTTGAAAAAAATGTCCCCATTTAAGACACTTTAAGGGAGTGTGAGTTCTCGAGGTTTGATGAGGAATAGGGGTCCAATATAAGGGCCAAGTACCAGCACCCATTGCACATCATGTGCGTAAGCCAGGGGTCGATCGGGTCCCCCTCTACGTGCTGCCAATCCTACTGCCGTAACACTCGGTCCGGTCCAATCTTAGACTCAGAATGAACTCCGTATGCCTAAGCCAACCGACGAAACGAGTGGGTGGGTGGGCGGGGACTACGCCGGCCAGAGAGACGGAATGCGCAAGCCGTGGATCGATAGATTGGTAGGTGGGGTTAGGCACATCTTCATATATCTACGTGCCAATGCCATTTTTATGGCTTGTAAATTCATACAATGGCCCCTTAAGCCTTCACGTGAAGTTTCATGGCAAGACGACTCGTTTTCTATTTTTCATGATTTTCAAAACTTTTTACGGTTCAGGATTTTTTAAAATTTTTTCGGAAGGATTTTTGGCCCCAAACTTGGTAGACGTGATCCTTGTATTTTTTTTGGCATGCACAAAAACATTCAGCTAAAAACTCGAAGTGTACAAGATTTTATGACCATTTGAAAAAAGTGTCCCCATTTCAGACACTTTAATAGCTACTGGCAGCAAACCTGTAAAATCTCAAATGCTCATTAAGTGGGTGTGAGTTCTCGAGGTTTGATGAGGGATAGGGGGACAATATAAGGGCCAAGTACCATCACACATCATTTGCGCACACCCCCGTCGGCCCCCCCGATCGCCGGAACCCCAATGCCGCCGGTCAGGTTCTCCAGCGATGGTGCCCTGACAAAGAAAAATGCAGCACCAGCACATGCTCGAGCCCAGCTTATGCTGCCACAACCCTCAGTCCAGTCTGATTTTAGACTGGGAATGAACTTGTATGGCTAGGCCAACCGACGAAACGAGGGGGCGGGCGGGCACTACGCCGGCCAGAGAGACGGGATGCGCAAGATGTAGATTGATAGGGTGGTAGGTGCGTTTAGGCAGATCTTCATATTTCTACGTGCCAGTGCCATTTTTATGGCTTGTAAATTCCTACAATGGTCCCTTAAGCCTTCACGTGAAGTTTCACGGCAAGACGACTCGTTTTCTATTTTTCATGATTTTTGAAACTTTTTGTGATTCGAGATTTTTTAAAATTTTTTCGAAAGGATTTTTGGCCCCAAAACTTGGTAGATGTGATCCTTGTGTTTTTGTTGGCATGCTCAAAACAATTCAGCTAAAAACGCGAAGTGTACAAGATTTTGTGACCATTTGAAAAAAGTGTCCCCATTTCACACACTTTAACGGCTACTGGCAGCAAACCTGTAAAATCTCAAATGCTCTTTAAGGGGGTGTGAGTTCTCGAGGTTTGATGAGGGATAGGGGGCCAATATTAGGGCCAAGTACCAGCACCCATCACACTCACGTGCGCACACCCCCCCGATCCCCCCGATCATCGAAACCCCAATGCCATCGGTTAGGTTCTCCGACGATGGTGTCTCGACAAAGAAAAATGAGGCACCAGCACATGCTCGAGCCCAGCATGTGCTGCCACAACCCTCAGTTAAGTCTGATCTTAGACTGGGAATGAACTATGTATGCCTAAGCCAACCGACGAAACGAGCGAGCGGGCGGGCACTACGTCGGCCAGAGAGACGGGATGCACAAGCCATGGATCGATAGGGTGGTAGGTTGGTTTAGGCACATCTTCATATTTTTGAGTGCCAGTGCCATTTTTATGGCCTGTAAATTCGTACAATGGTCCCTTAAGCCTTCACGTGAAGTTTCATGTCAAGAGGACTCGTTTTCTAATTTTCAAGATTTTTTAAACTTTTTGCATTTCGTGATTTTTTAAAATTTTTTCGCAAAGAGTTTTGGCCCCAAACTTGGTAGACGTGATCCTTGTATTTTTGTTGGCATGCACAAAGCAATTCAGCTAAAAACTCGAACTGTACAAGATTTTGTGACCAATTGAAAAAGGTATCCTCATTTCAGACACTTTAATGGCTACTGGCAGCAAACCTGTAAAATCTCAAATGCTCTTTAAGAGGGTGTGAGTTCTTGAGGTTTGATGAGGGATAGGGGGCCAATATAAGGGCCAAGTACCAGCACCCATCGCACTCATGTGTGCACACCCCCCTCGACCCCCCCGATCGCCGGAACCCCAATGCTGTCGGTCAGGTTCTCCGACGATGGTGCCCCGACGAAAAAAAATGCAGCGCCAGCACATGCTCGAGCCCAGCATGTGCTGAGCAACACTCGGTCCGGTCCGAGCTTAGACTGCGAATGAACTTCATATGCCTAAGCCAACCGACAAAACGAACGGGCGGGCGGGCTGGCGGGCACTACGTCGACCAGAGAGACGGGTTGCGCAAGCCGTGGATTGATAGGGTGGTAGGTGGGTTTAGGCACATCTCCATATTTCTACATGCCAATGCCATTTTTATGGCTTGTAAATTCATACAATGGTCCCTTAAGCCTTCATGTGAAGTTTCATGGCAAGACGACTCGTTTTTTATTTTTCATGATTTTTGAAACTTTTTGCGGTTCGAGATTTTTTAAAATTTTTTTTGAAGGAGTTTTAGCCCCAAACCAGGTAGACATGATCCCTGCATTTTTGTTGGCATGCACAAAAAAATTCAGCTACAAACTAAAAGTGTACAAGATTTTATGACCATTTGAAAAAAATGTCCTTATTTCAGACACTTTAATGGCTACTTGCAGCAAACATGTAAAATGTCAAATGCTCTTTAGGGGGGTGTGAGTTCTCGAGGTTTGATGAGGGATAGGTGGCCAATATAAGGGCCAAGTACCAGCACCCATCGCACATCATGTGCGCGCACCCCCTGCTGGCCCCCCCGATCGCCGGAACCCCAATGCCATCGGTCAGGTTCTCTGGTGATTCTCTGGCGATTCTCTGGCGATGGTGCCCCGGTGATTAAAAATGCGGCACCAGCACATGCCTAAGCCCAGCATGTGCTTCCGCAACCCTCGGTCCGGTCTGATCTTAGACTGGGAATGAACTCCGTATGCTTAAACTGGGAATGAACTCCTTATGCCTAAGTCAACCCACGAAACAAGCGTGCGGGCGCTCAGCCGGCCAGAAGGGTGGGATGCGCAAGCCGAGGATCGGCCGGGTCCCCCTCTGCGTGCTGTCGAGCCCCGACGAAGAAAAATACGGCACCAGCACATGCCTGAGCCCAGCATGTGCTGCCACAACCCTCGATCCAGTCTGATCTTAGACTGGGAATGAACTCCGTATGCCTAAGCCAACCGATGAAACGAGCGGGCAGACGGGATGCCAAGCCGTGGATCGATAGGGTGGTTACTGGGTTTAGGCACATCTTCATATTTCTACATGCCAGTGCCATTTTTCTGGCTTGTAAATTCCTATAATGGTCCCTTAAGCCTTCACGTGAAGTTTCATGGCAGGACGACTCGTTTTCTATTTTTCATGATTTTTGAAACTTTTTGTGATTTGAGATTTTTTAAAATTTTTTCGAAAGGATTTTTGGCCCCAAACTTGGTACATGTGATCCTTGTATTTTTGTTGGTATGCACAAAAAAATTCAGCTAGAAATGCGAAGTGTACAAGATTTTGTGACCATTTGAAAAAAGTGTCCGTATTTAAGACACTTTAATGGCTACTGGCAGCAAACCTGTAAAATCTCAAATGCTCTTTAAGGGGGTGTGAGTTCTCAAGGTTTGATGAGGGATAGGGGGCCAATATAAGGGCCAAGTACCAGCACCCATCGCACATCATATGTGCACACCCCCCGACCCCCCCGATCGCCGGAACCTCAATGCCGCCGGTCAGGTTCTCCGACGATGGTGCCCCGACGAAGAAAAATACGACACCAGCACATGCCCGAGCCCAACATTTGCTATCGCAACCCTCGGTCCAGTCCGATCTTAGACTGGGAATGAACTCTGTATGCCTAAGCCAACCGACGAAACGAGCGAGCGGGAGGGCTGGCGGCCACTACGCCGGCCAGAGAGACAGAATGCGTAAGCCGTGGATCGGCACGGTGGTAGGTGGGTTTAGGCACATCTTCATATTTCTACATGCCGGTGCCATTTTTATGGCTTGTAAATTCCTACAATGGTCCTTTAAGCCTTCACGTGAAGTTTCATAGCAAGACAACTCGTTTTTTTATTTTTCATGATTTTAGAAACTTTTTGTGATTCAGGATTTTTTAAAATTCTTTCAGAAGGATTTTTGGCCCCAAACTTGGTAGATGTGATCCTTGTATTTTTTTTTGCATGCACAAAAAAATTCAGCTAAAAACGCAAAGTGTACAAGATTCTGTGACCATTTGAAAAAAGTGTCCCCATTTCAGACACTTTAATGGCTACTGGCAGCAAACCTGTAAAATCTCAAATGCTCTTTAAGGGGGTGTGAGTTTTTGAGGTTTGATGAGGGATAGGGGGCCAATATAAGGGCCAAGTGCCAGCACCCATTGTACATCATGTGCGCGCACCCCCCCGCTGGCCCCCCCGATCGCTAGAAACCCAATGCCACCGGTCAGGTTCTCTAGTGATTCTCTGGTGATGGTGCCCCGGTGATTAAAAATGCGGCACCAGCACATGCCCAAGCCCAGCATGTGCTTCCGTAACCCTCGGTCCAGTCTGATCTTAGACTGGGAAAGAACTCCGTATGCTTAAACTGGGAATGAACTCTTTATGCCTAAGTCAACCCACGAAACAAGCGTGCGGGCACTCAGCCGGCCAGAGGGGCGGGATGCGCAAGCCGAGGATCGGCCGAGTCCCCCTCTGCGTGCTGTCGAGCCTACTACCGCAACCCTCGATCCGATCTGATCTTAGACTGGGAATGAACTCCGTATGCCTAAGCCGACCGACGAAATGAGTGGGTGGGCAAGCACTACGCCAGCCAGAGAGACGGGATGCGCAAGCCGTGGATCGATAGGGTGGTAGGTGGGTTTAGGCACATCTTCATATTTCTGCATGCCAATGCCATTTTTATTGCTTGTAAATTCATACAATGTCCCCAAGAAAAATGTGACACCAGCACATGCCCGAGCCCAGCTTGTGCTGTCGCAACCCTCGGTCCGGTCCGATTTTAGACTGGGAATGAACTCTGTATGCTTAGATTGAGAATGAACTCTGTATCCCAAAGTCAACCCATGAAACGAGCGTGCGGGAGCTTAGTCAGCCAGAGGGGCAGGATGCACAAGTCAGGGATCGATCAGGTCCCCCTCTGCATGCTGCTGATCTTACTGTCGCAACCCTCAGTTCGGTCTGATCTTAGACTGGGAATGAACTCCATATGCCTAAGCCAACCGATGAAATGAGCGGGCAGAGGGGCGGGTGGGCACTACGCCGGCCAGAGAGGTGGGATGCGCAAGCCATGGATCAATAGGTTGGTAGGTGGGTTTAGGCACATCTTCATATTTCTACGTGCCAATGCCAGTTTTATGGCTTGTAAATTCGTAAATGGTCCCTTAGGCCTTCACGTGAAGTTTCATGGCAAGACGACTCATTTTCTATTTTTCATGATTTTTGAAACTTTTTGTAGTTTGGGATTTTGTAAATTTTTTTCGGGAAGAGTTTTGGCCCCAAACTTGGTAGACATGATCCTTGTATTTTTGTTGGCATGCACAAAAAAAATCAGCTAAAAACTCGAAGTGTACAAGATTTTGTGACCATTTGAAAAAAGTGTCCCCATTTTAGACACTTTAATGCCTACTGGCAGCAAACCTATAAAATCTCAAATGCTCTTTAAGGGGGTGTGAGTTCTCGAGGTTTGATGACGGATAGGGGGCCAATATAAGGGCCAAGTACCAGCACCCATCACACTTCATGTGCGCACACGCCGGCCCCCCCGATCGCTAGAACCCTAATGCCACCAGTCAGGTTCTCCAGTGATGCTCCGACAATGGTGCCCCGACGAAGAAAAATACGGCACCAGCACAAGCCCAATCCCAGCATGTGCTGCTGTAACTCTCAGTCTGGTCCGATCTTAGACTGAGAATGAACTTCGTATGCCTAAGCCAACCGACGAAACGAGCGGGCGGGCAGGCACTACATCAGCCAGAGAGACGGGATGCGCAAGCCGTGGATCGATAGGGTGGTAGGTGGGTTTAGGCACATCTTTATATTTCTACGTGCCAATGCCATTTTTATGGCTTGTAAATCATACAATGGTCCCTTAAGCCTTGACGTGAAGTTTCATGGCAAGACGACTCATTTTCTATTTTTCATGATTTTTTAAACTTTTTATGGTTTAGGATTTTTTAAAATTTTTCGAAAGGAGTTTTGGCCCCCAAACTTGGTAGACGTGATCCTTGTATTTTTGTTGGCATGCACAAAAAAATTCAGCTAAAAACTCGAAGTGTACATGATTTTGTGACCATTTGAAAAAGTTTCCCCATTTTAGACACTTTAATGGCTACTGGCAGTAAACCTGTAAAATCTCAAATGCTCTTTAAGGGGGTGGGAGTTCTTGACGTTTGATGAGGGATAGGGGCCAATATAAGGGCCAAGTACTAGCACCCATCGAACATCATGAGCGCATACCCCCAGCCCCCCGATCGCCAGAACCCTAATGCCGTCGGTCAGGTTCTCCGGTGATGCTCCGACGATGGTGCCCTGGCAAAAAAAAATATGGCACCAGCACATGCCCGAGCCCAGCATGTGCTACCGTAACCCTCGGTCCGGTCCGAACTTAGACTGGGAATGAAATCCGTATGCTTAGATTGGGAATGAACTCTGTAAGCCTAAGTCAACCCATGAAATGAGCGTGCAAGTGCTCAGTCGGCCAGAGGAGTGGGATGCGCAAGCCTGGGATCGGCCGGGTCCCCCTCTGCG
Source organism: Durio zibethinus (assembly GCF_047325235.1). Taxonomy (NCBI): domain Eukaryota; kingdom Viridiplantae; phylum Streptophyta; class Magnoliopsida; order Malvales; family Malvaceae; genus Durio; species Durio zibethinus. The sequence continues at coordinate 13,791,038 of NC_143170.1, read as the reverse complement.
TGCTGTCAATTCTGCTATCACAACCCTCGCATATCATGCGCACACCCTAAGGGGGCGTGAGTTCTCGAGGTTTGATGAGGGATAGGGGGCCAATATATGGGCCAAGTACCAGCACCCATCGCACATCATGTGCGCACACCCCCTGACCCCCCGATCGTCGGAACCCCAATGCCGCAGGTCAGGTTCTCCGACGATGGTGCCTCGGTGAAGAAAAATACGGCACCAGCACATGCCTGAGCCCAGCATGTGCTGCCGTAACCCTCGATCCAATCTAATCTTAGACTGGGAATGAACTCCGTATGCCTCAGCCAACTGACGAAACGAGCGGGCAGGCGTGCATTACGTCGGCCAGAGAGACGGGATGTGCAAGTCGTGGATCGATAGGGTGGTAGGTGGGTTTAGGCACATCTTCATATTTCTACGTGCCAATGCCATTTTTATGGCTTGTAAATTCATACAATGGTCCCTTAAGCCTTCACGTGAAGTTTCATGGCAAGACGACTCATTTTCTATTTTTCATGATTTTTAAAACTTTTTGTGGTTTTGGATTTTTTAAAATTTTTTCAGAAGGAGGTTTGGCCCCAAACTTGGTAGACGTGATCCTTGTATTTTTGTTGGCATGCACAAAAAAATTCAGCTAAAAACTCGAAGTGTACAAGATTTTGTGACCATTTGAAAAAAGTGTCCCCATTTCAGACACTTTAATGGCTACTAGCAGAAAACCTGTAAAATCTCAAATGCTCTTTAAGGGGGTGTGAGTTCTCGAGGTTTAATGAGGGATAGGGGGCCAATATAAGGGCCAGGTACCAGCACCCATCGCACATCATGTGCGGACACCCCCTGGCCCCCCCGATCGTCGGAAACCCAATATCGTCGGTCAGGTTCTCCGACGATGCTCCGACAATGGTGCCCTGGTGAAGAAAAATGTGGCACCAGCTTATGCCCAAGCCCAGCATGTGCTGCCGCAACCCTCGGTCTGGTCCGATCTTAGACTGGGAATGAACTCCGTATGCCTAAGCCAATCGACGAAACAAGCGGGCGGACAGTTGGGTGGGCGGGCGGGCACTACCCCGGCCAGAGAGACGGGATGCGCAAGCCGTGGATTGATAGGGTGGTAGGTGAGTTTAAGCACATCTTCATATTTTTGCATGCCAAAGTCTTTTTTATGGCTTGTAAATTCACACAATGGTCCTTTAAGCCTTCACGTGAAGTTTCATGGCAAGACGACTCATTTTCTATTTTTCATGATTTTTGAAACTTTTTGAGGTTCGAGATTTTTAAAAACTTTTTTGAAAGGAGTTTTGGCCCCAAACTTGGTAGATGTGATCCTTGTATTTTTGATGGCATGCACAAAAACAATCAGCTAAAAACTCGAGGTGTACAAGATTTTGTGACCATTCGAGAAAAGTGTCCCCAATTCAGACACTTTAATGGCTACTGGCAGCAAACCTCTAATATCTCAAATGCTCTTTAAGGGGGTGTGAGTTCTCGAGGTTTGATGAGGGATAGGGGGCCAATATAAGGGCCAAGTACCAGCACCCATCGCACATCATGTGTGCACCCCTCAGCCCCCCCGATCGCCAACCCCAATGCCGCCGGTCGGGTTCTCCGGTGATGCTCCGGCGATGGTGCCTCGGTGAAGAAAAATACGGCACCAGCACATGCCCGAGCCCAGCATGTGCTTTCGTAACCCTCGGTCTGATCCAATCTTAGACTGGGAATGAACTCCGTATGCCTAAGCCAACCGACGAAATGAGCGGGCAGGCGGGCGGGCGGGTACTACGCCGGCCAGAGAGACGGGATGAGGAAGCCGTGGATTGATAGGGTGGTAGGTGGTTTAGGCACATCTTCATATTTCTACCTGCCGATGCCTTTTTTATGGCTTGTAAATTCATACAATGGTCCTTTAAGCCTTTATGTGAAGTTTCATGGCAAGATGACTCGTTTTCTATTTTTCACTATTTTTGAAACTTTTTGCGGTTCGAGATTTTTTAAAATTTTTTCAAAAGGATTTTTGGCCCCAAACTTGGTCTACGTGATCCTTGTATTTTTTTTGGCATGCACAAAAAAAATCAGCTAAAAACTCAAAGTGTACAAGATTTTGTGACCATTCGAAAAATGTGTCTCCATTTCAGACACTTTAATGGCTACTGGCAGCAAACCTGTAAAATCTCAAATGCTTTTTAAGGGGGTGTGAGTTCTCAAGGTTTGATGAGAGATAGGGGGCCAATATAGGGGCCAGGTACCAGCACCCATCACACAACATGTGCGCACACCCCCCGGCCCCCCCGATCGTCGGAACCCCAATACCGTCGGTCAGGTTCTCCGGTGATGCTCCGACGATGGTGCCCTGGTGAAGAAAAATGCGGCACTAGCACATGCTCGAGCCTAGCATGTGCTGCCACAACCCTCGGTCAGGTCCGATCCTAGACTAGGAATGAACTCTGTATGCTTAGACAGGGAATGAACTCGTATGCCTAAGTCAACCCACGAAAGGAGCGTGCGGGCACTCAGCCGGCCAGAGGGGCGGGATGCGCAAGCCAGGGATCGGCTGGGTCCCCCTTTGCGTGCTGCCGACCCTACTACCGCAACCCTCGGTCTGATCTGATCTTATACTGGGAATGAACTCCGTATGCCTAAGCCAACCGATGAAACGAGCGGGCGGGCGGGTGGGCACTACGCCAGCCAGAGAGACGGGATGCGCAAGCCGTGGATCGATAGGGTGGTAGGTGGGTTTAAGCACATCTTCATATTTCGATGTGCCAATGCCATTTTTTTGGCTTGTAAATTCATACAATGGTCCCTTAAGCCTTCACGTGAGGTTTCATGGCAAGACGACACATTTTTTATTTTTCACGATTTTTGAAACTTTTTACGGTTCGTGATTTTTTAAAATTTTTTCGGAAGGAGTTTTGGCCCCAAACTTGGTAGACATGATCCTTGTATTTTTGTTGGCATGCACAAACAAATTCAGCTAAAAACTCGAAGTGTACAAGTTTTTCTGACCATTTGAAAAAAGTGAACCCATTTCAGACACTTTAATGGCTACTGGCAGCAAACCTGTAAAATCTCAAATTCTCTTTCAGGGGGTGTGAGTTCTCGAGGTTTGATGAGGCATAGGGGGCCCATATAAGGGCCAAGTACCAGCACCCATCGCACATCATGTGCGCACACCACCCGGCTCCCCCGGCCCCATCGATCGTCGGAACCCCAATGCCGTCAGTCAGGTTCTCCGACGATGGTCCTCGACGAAGAAAAATGCGACACCAGTAAATGCTCGAGCCCAGCGTGTGCTGCCGCAACCATCGGTCCAATCCGATCTTAGACGGGGAATGAACTCCGTATGCTTAGACTGGGAATGAACTCCGTATGCCTAAGTCAATGCACGGAACGAGCGTGCGGGCATTCAGTCGACCAGAGGGGCGGGATGCGCAATACGGGGATCGATCGGGTCCCCCTTTGCGTGCTGCCGATCCTACTGTCACAACCCTCGATCCAATCCAATCTTAGACTGGGAATGAACTCCGTATGCCTAAGCCAACCGACGAAACGAGCCAGCGGGAGAGACAGGATGCGCAAGCTGTGGATTGATAGGGTGGTAGGTGGATTTAGGCACATCTTCATATTTCTGCATGCCAATGTCTTTTTTATGGCTTGTAAATTCATACAATGGTCCCTTAAGCCTTCACGTGAAGTTTCTTGGCAAGACGACTCGTTTTCTATTTTTCATGATTTTTGAAACTTTTTACGGTTTAGGATTTCTTAAAATTTTTTCGGAAGGCTTTTTGGCCCCAAACTTCGTAGACGTGATCCTTGTATTTTTTTTGGCATCCACAAAAACATTCAGCTAAAAACTCAAAGTGTACAAGATTATGTGACCATTTGAAAAAAGTGTCCCCATTTAAGACACTTTAATGGCTACTGGCAGCAAACCTGTAAAATCTCAAAGCTCTTTAAGGGGGTCTGAGTTCTTGAGGTTTGATGAGGAATAGCGGGTGAATATATGGGCCAAGTACCAGCACCCATCGCACATCATGTGCACACACCCCCCGGCCCCCCCGATCGTCGGAACCCCAATATCGTCGGTCAGGTTCTCCGGCAATGCTCTAGCGATGGTGCCCCGGTGAAGAAAAATGCGGCACCAGCACATGCCCAAGCCCAGCATGTGCTGCCGCAACCCTCGGTCTGGTCTGATCTTAGACTGGGAATGAACTCTGTATGCTTAGACAGGGAATGAACTCTATATGCCTAAGTCAACCCCCGAAACGAGCGTGCGAGCGCTCAGTCGGCCAGAGGGGCGGGATGCACAAGCTGGGGATCGACCGGGTCCCCCTCTGCGTGCTGTCGATCCTGCTACTGCAACCCTCAGTCCAGTCCAATCTTAGACTGGGAATGAACTCCGTATGCCTAAGCCAACCGACGAAACGAGCGGGCGGGCGGGCAGGCACTACGTCGGCCAGAGAGACGGGATGCGCAAGCCGTGGATCGATAGGGTGGTAGGTGGGTTTAGGCACATCTTCATATTTCTACATGCCAATGCCATTTTTATGGCTTGTAAGTTCATACAATGGTCCCTTAAGCCTTCACGTGAAGTTTCATGGCAAGACAACTCATTTTTTATTTTTCACGATTTTTGAAACTTTTTATGGTTCAGGATTTTTTTTTATTTTTTCGGAAGGAGTTTTGGCCCCAAACATGGTAGACATGATCCTTGTATTTTTTATAGCATGCACAAAAAAAATCAGCTAAAAACTCGAAGTGTACATGATTTTGTGACCTTTTGAGAAAAGTGTCCCCATTTCAGACACTTTAATTGCTACTGGCAGCAAACCTGTAAAATCTCAAATGCTCTTTAAGGGGGTGTGAGTTCTTGAGGTTTGATGAGGGATAGCGGGTGAATATAAGGGCCAAGTTCCAGCACCCATCGCACATCATGTGCACACACCCCCCGGCCCCCCCGATCGCCGGAACCCCAATGCCCCCGGCCAGGTTCTCCGACGATGCTCCGGTGATGGTGCCCCGATGAAGAAAAATACGGCACCAGCACATGCCCGAGCCTAGCATGTGCTACCGCATCCCTCGATCTGGTATGATCTTAGATTGGGAAAGAACTCCATATGCTTAGACTGGGAATAAACTCCGTATGCCTAAGTCAACCCACGAAACGACCGTACGGGCGCTCAGCCAGCCAGAGGGGCGAGATGCGTAAGCCGGGGATCGGTCATGTCCCCCTCTATGTGCTGTCGATCCTGCTATCACAAACCTTGGTCCGGTCCAATCTTAGACCGGGAATGAACTCCGTATGCCTAAGCCAACCGATGAGTCGAGCGGACGGGCGGGCAGGCACTACACAGGCCAGAGAGACGGGATGCGCAAGCCATGGATTGATAGGGTGATAGGTGGGTTTAGGCACATCTTCATATTTCTATGTGCCAATGCCATTTGCTTGTAAATTCATACATTGGTCCCTTAAGCCTTCACGTGAAGTTTCATGGCAAGACGACTCATTTTTTATTTTTCACAATTTTTGAAACTTTTTACGGTTCGATATTTTTTAAAATTTTTTTGAAAGAAGTTTTGTCCCCAAACCTATTAGACGTGATCCTTATATTTTTTTTGGCATGCACAAAAAAATTCAGCTAAAAACTCGAAGTGTACAAGATTTTGTGATCATTTGAAAAAAGTGTCCCCATTTCAGGCACTTTAATGGCTACTGGCAGCAAACCTGTAAAATCTCAAATGCTTTTTAAGGGGGTGTGAGTTCTCGAGGTTTGATGAGGAATAGAGGGCCAATATAAGGGCTAAATACCAGAACCCATCGCACATCATGTGCGCACAACCCCCCCGGCCCCCCCGATCGACGGAACCCCAATGTCACCGATCAGGTTCTCCGACGATGCTTCGACGACGGTACCCCGGTGAAGAGAAATGCGGCACCAGCACATGCTCGAGCCCAGCACATGCTGCTGCAACCCTCGGTCTGGTCCGATCTTAGATTGGGAATGAACTCCGCATGCTTAGACTGGGAATGAACTCCGTATGCCTAAGTCAAGCAACAAAACGCGCATGCGGGTGCGCAGTCGACCAGAGGGGCGGGATGCGCAAGTTGAGAATCGATCGGGTCCCCCTCTATGTACTGTCGATCCGGGTGCCACAACCTTTGGTCCGGTCTGATCTTAGACTGGGAATGAACTCCATATGCCTAAGCCAACTGACGAAACGAGCTGGCGGGCGGGCGAGCACTACGCCAGCCAGAGAGACGAGATGCGCAAGTCGTGGATCGATAGGGTGGTAGTTGGGTTTAGGCACATTTTCATATTTTTGTGTGCCAATGCCATTTTTATGGCTTGTAAATTCATACAATGGTCCCTTAAGCCTTCACGTGAAGTTTCATGGCAAGATGACTCGTTTTCTATTTTTCACGATTTTCAAAACTTGTTGCGGTTCAGGATTTTTTAAAATTTTTTCGCAAGGTGTTTTGGCCCCAAACATGGTAGACGTGATCCTTGTATTTTTTTTGGCATGCACAAAAAAGTTCAGCTAAAAACTCTAAGTGTACAAGATTTTGTGACCATTTGAAAAAAGTGTCCCCATTTCAGACACTTTAATGGCTACTGGCAGCAAACCTGTAAAATCTCAAATGCTCTTTAAGGGGGTGTGAGTTCTGGAGGTTTGATGAGGGATAGGGGGCCAATATAAGGGCCAAATACCAGCACCCATCGCGCATCATGTGCGCACACCACCCCCGACCCCCTGATCACCGGAACCCCCATGCCGTCGGTCAGGTTCTCTGACGATGCTCCGGTGATAGTTCCCCTACAAAGAAAAATGCGGCACCAGCACATGCCCAAGCCCAGCATGTGCTACCGCAACCCTCAGTCCAGTCTGATCTTAGACTGGGAATGAACTCCGTATGCTTATACTAGAATGAACTCCGTATGCATAAGTCAACCCATGAAACGAGCGTGCGGGCACTCAGCCGGCCAGAGGGGCGGGAAGTGCAAGTAGGGGATCGACCGGGTCCCCCTCTGCGTGCTGCCAATCCTACTGCTACAACCCTCGGTTTGGACCAATCTTAGACTGGGAAAGAACTCCGTATGCGTAAGCCAACCGACGAAACGAGCGGGCGGGCGGGCGGGCAGGCACTACGTCGCCTAGAGAGACGGGATGCGCAAGCTGTGGATCGATAGGGTGGTAGGTGGGTTTAGGCACATCTTCATATTTTTGCTTGCCAATGCCATTTTTATGGCTTGTAAATTCATACAATGGTCCCTTAAGCCTTCACGTGAAGTTTCATGCAAGACGACTCGTTTTCTATTTTTCACGATTTTTGAAACCATTTGAGGTTCGAGATTTTTTAAAATTTTTTCGGAAAGAGTTTTGGCCCCAAACTTAGTAGATATGATCCTTGTATTTTTGTTGGCACGCACAAAAAAATTCAGCTAAAAACTCGAAGTGTACAAGATTTTGTGACCATTTGAAAAAAGTGTCCTTATTTCTGACACTTTAATGGCTACTGGCAGCAAACCTGTAAAATCTCAAATGCTCTTTAAGGGGGGGTGAGTTCTCGAGGTTTGATGAGGGATAGGGGGGTAATATAAGGGCCAATTACTAGTATCCATCGCACATCATGTGCGCACACCTCCCCCGGCCCCCCCGATCGTCAGAACCCCAAAGCCGCCGGTCAGGTTCTCAGGCGATGCTCCGGCGATGCTGCCCCGACGAAGAAAAATACGGCACCAGCACATGCCCAAGCCCAGCATGTGCTACCGCAACCCTCGGTCTGGTCTGATCTTAGACTGGGAATGAACTCCGTATGCTTAGATTGGGAATGAACTCGGTATACCTAAGTCAACCACCGAAACGAGCGTCCGGGCGCTCAACCGGCTAGAGGGGCGGGATGTGCTGGCCAGGGATCGGCTGGGTCCCCCTCTGCGCGCTGTCGATCCTGCCTCCACAACCCCCGATCTGGTCTAATCTTAGACTGAGAATGAACTCCGTATGCCTAAGCCAACCGATGAAACGAGCGGGTGGGCGGGAGGGCAGGCACTACGTTGGCCAGACATTTTAATTGCTGCTGGCAGCAAATCTGTAAAATCTCAAATGCTCTTTAAGGGGGTGTGAGTTCTCAAGGTTTGATGAGGGATAGGGGGCCAATATAAGGGCCAAGTACCAGTACCCATCGCACATCATGTGCGCACACCCCGTCGGCCCCCCCGATCACCGGAACCCCAATCCTGCCGGTCAGGTTCTCCTACGATGCTCCGACGATGGTGCCCCGGTGAAGAAAAATACAGCACCAGCACATGCCCTAGCCCAGCATGTGCTGCCGTAACCCTCGATCCGATCCAATCTTAGACTGGGAATGAACTCTGTATGCCTAAGTCAACCCACAAAACGAGCGTGCGGGCGCTTAGCCAGCCAAAGGGGTGGGATACGTAAGCCGAGGATCGGTCGGGTCCCCCTCTGCGTGCTGTCGATCTTGTTGCTGCAACCCTCTCTTCGGTCTGATCTTTGACTGGGAATGAACTCCGTACGCCTAAGCCAAACGATGAAATGAACGGGCGGGCGGGCGGGCACTACGCCGGCCAGGGAGACGGGATGCACAAGCCGAAGATCGATAGGGTGGTAGGCGGGTTTCGGCTCATCTTCATATTTCTACATGCCAATGCCATTTTTATGGCTTGTAAATTCATACAATGGTCCCTTAAGCATTCACGTGAAGTTTCATGGCAAGACGACTCATTTTCTATTTTTCATGATTTTTGAAACTTTTTGCGGTTCGGGATTTAAATTTTTTTTCGAAGGAGTTTTAGCCCTAAAGTTGGTACACGTCATCGTTGTATTTTTGTTGGCATGCAAAAAAAAGTTCAGCTAAAAACTCAAAGTGTACAAGATTTTGTGACCATTTGAAAAAAGTATCCCCATTTCGGACACTTTAATGGCTACTGGCAACAAACCTGTAAAATCTCAAATGCTCTTTAAGGGTGTGTTAGTTCTCAAGGTTTGATGAGGGATAGGGGGCCAATATAAGGGCCAAGTACCAGCACCCATCGCACATCATGTGCGCACACCTCCCCCAGCCCCCCCGATCATCGGAACCCCAATGTCGCCGGTCAGGTTCTCGGGCGATGCTCCGACGATGGTGCCCCGGTGAAGAAAAATGCGGCACCAGCACATGTCTGAGCCCAGTATGTGCTACCGCAACCCTCGATCCGGTCCGACCATAGACTGGGAATGAACTCCGTATGCTTAGACTGGGAATGAACTTCGTATGCCTAAGTCAACCCATGAAACGAGCATACGGGCGCTCAGCCGACCAATGGGGCGGGATGCGTAAGTCGGGGATCGGCAGGGTCCCCCTCTACGTGCTGCCAATCCTGCTGCTGCAACCCTTGGTTCAGACCAATCTTATACTGGGAATGAACTCCGTATGCCTAAGCCAACCGACGAAACGAGCGGAAGGGCGGGCAGGCGGGCACGATGCTGGCCAGAGAGACGGGATGCGCAAGTCGAGGATCGATAGGGTGGTAGGTGGGTTTAGGCACATCTTCATATTTCTACATGGCAATGCCATTTTTATGGCTTGTAAATTCATACAATGGTCCCTTAAGCCTTCACGTGAAGTTTCATGCAAGACGACTCGTTTTCTATTTTTCACGATTTTCGAAACCTTTTGCGGTTTGGGATTTTTTAAAATTTTTTCAGAAGGATTTTTGGCCCCAAACTTGGTAGAAATGATCCTTTTATTTTTGTTGGCATGCACAAAAAAATTCAGCTAAAAACTCGAAGTGTACAAGATTTTGTGACCATTTGAAAAAAGTGTCCCTATTTTAGACACATTAATGGCTACTGGCAGCAAACCTGTAAAATCTCAAATGCTCTTTAAGGGGGAGTGAGTTCTCGAGGTTTGATGAGGGATAGGGGGCCAATATAAGGGCCAAGTATCCGCACCCATCGCACATCATGTGCGCACACCTCCCCGGGCCCCCGATCGTCGGAACCCCAATGCCTCCGGTCAGGTTCTCTGACGATACTCCAGTGATGGTGCCCCGACGAAGAAAAATGAGGCACCAGCACATGCCCGAACCCAGCATGTGCTACCGCAACCCTTGGTCCGGTCCGATCTTAGACTGGGAATGAACTCTGTATGCTTACACTGGGAATGAACTTCGTATGCCTAAGTCAACCCACGAAATGAGCGTGCGGGTGCTCAGTCGGCTAGAGGGGCAGGATGCATAAGCCGGGGATCGGTCGGGTACCCAGTTGCATGTTGCCAATTCAGCTACCGCAAACCTCGGTCTGGTCTGATGTTAGAGTGAGAATGAACTTCGTGTGGCTAAGCCAATCGACGAAATGAGTAGGCGGGCAGGCGCTACGTCGGCCAGAGAGACGGGATGTACAAGCCGTGGATCGACAGGGTGGTAGGTGGGTTTAGGCACATCTTCATATTCCTTCATGCCAATGCCATTTTTATGGCTTGTAAATTCATACAATGGTCCCTTAAGCCTTCACGTGAAGTTTCATGGCAAGACGACTTGTTTTCTATTTTTCATGATTTTCAAAACTTTTTGCGGTTTGGGATTTTTCAAGATTTTTTCGAAATGAGTTTTGCCCCAAACTTGGTAGACGTGATCCTTCTATTTTTCTTGGCATGCAAAAAAAAATTCAGCTAAAAACTCGATGTGTACAAGATTTTGTGACCATTTGAAAAAAGTGTCCCCATTCCAGACACTTTAATGGCTACTGGCAGCAAACCTGTAAAATCTCAAATGCTTTTTAAAGGGGTGTGAGTTCTAGAGGTTTGATGAGGGATAGGGGGCCAATATAAGGGCCGAATACCAGCACCCATCGCACATCATGTGCGCACAACCCCCTCCGGCCCCCTCAATCGTCGGAATCCCAATGCCGCTGGTCTGGTTCTCCGACGAGGCTTCGGTGATGGCACCCCGATGAAGAAAAATGTGGCACAAGCACATGCTCGAGCCTAGCATGTGCTGTTATAACCTTCGGTCCGATCCAATCTTAGACTGGGAATGAACCCGTATGCTTAGACTGGGAATGAACTTCGTAGGACTAAGTCAACCCACGAAATGAGCTTACGGGTGCTCAGTAGGCCAGAGGGGTGGGATGTGCAAGCCGGGGATCGATCGGGTCCACTTTCACATGTTACCGATCCTGCTGCCGCAACCCTCAGTCCAGTCTGATCTTAGACTGGGAATGAACTCCGTATGCCTAACCCAACCAACGAAACGAGCGGGCGGGCGGGCAGACGGGCAATACGCCACCCAGAGAGATGGGATGCGCAAGCGGTGGATCGATAGGGTGGTAGGTGGGTTTAGGCATATCTTGATATTTTTGCGTGCCAATGCCATTTTTCTGGCTTGTAAATTCATACAATGGTCCCTTAAGCCTTCACGTGAAGTTTCATGGCAAGACGACTCATTTTCTATTTTTCACGATTTTTGAAACTTTTTACGGTTCGGGATTTTTTAAAATTTTTTTGGAGGGAGTTTTGGCCCCAAACTTGGTAGACGTGATCCTTGTATTTTTTTTGGCATGCAAAAAAAATTCAGCTAAAAACTCAAAGTGTACAAGATTTTGTGACCATTTGAAAAAAGTATCCCCATTTTAGACACTTTAATGGCTACTGGCAGTAAACCCGTAAAATCTCAAATGCTCTTTAATGGTGTGTGAGTTCTCGAGGTTTGATGAGGGATAGGGGGCCAATATGAGGACCAAGTACCAGCACCCACCGCACATCATGTGCACACACCCCCCCCGACTCCCCTAATCGTCGGAACCTCAAAGCCGCCGGTCAGGTTCTCCGACGATGCTCCGACGATGGTGCCTCGGGGAAGAAAAATACGGCACCAGCACATGCTCGAGCCCAGCATGTGCGGCCGCAACCCACGGTCTGGTCCAATCTTAGATTGGGAATGAACTCTGTGTGCTTAGACTGGGAATGAACTCTGTATGCCTAAGTCAACCCATGAAACGAGCGTACGGGCGCTCGGTCGGCCAGAGGGGTGGGATGCGCAAATCGAGGATCGATCGAGTCCCCTTCTACGTGCTGCCGATCCTACTATGGCAACCCTCGATCCATCCGATCCTAGACTGAGAATGAACTCTGTATGCCTAAGCCAACTGATGAAACGTGCGGGCGGGCGGGCGGGCACTACGCCGGCCAGAGAGACGGGATGCGTAAGCCGTGGATCGATAGGGTGGTAGGTGGGTTTAGGCACATCTTCATATTTCTGTGTGCCAATGCCATTTTTATGGCTTGTAAATTCAAACAATGTTCCCTTAAGCCTTCACGTGAAGTTTCAAGGTAAGACGACTCGTTTTCTATTTTTCACGATTTTTGAAACTTTTTGGGGTTCGAGATTTTTTAAAATTTTTTCGGGAGGAGTTTTGGCCCCAAACTTGGTAGAGGTGACCCTTGTATTTTTTTTGGCATGCACAAAACAATTCAGCCAAAAACTCGAAGTGTATAAGATTTTTAGACCATTTGAAAAAAGTATCCCCATTTCAGACACTTTAAAGGCTACTGGCAGCAAACCTGTAAAATCTCAAATGCTCTTTAAGGAGGTGTGAGTTCTTGAGGTTTGTTGAGGGATAGGGGGCCAATATAAGGGCCAAGTACCAGCACCCATCGCACATCATGTGCGCACACCCCCCTTGGCTCCTCCAATCTTCGGAACCCCATTGTCGTCGATCAGGTTCTCCGGTGATGCTCCGACGATGGTGCCTCGGGGAAGAAAAATACGGCACCAGCACATGCCCGAGCCCACATGTGCTGCCGTAACCCTCGGTCTAGTCCGATCTTAGATTGGGAATGAACTCCATATGCTTAGACTGGGAATGAACTTCGTATGCCTAAGTCAACCCACAAAATGAGCATGCAGGCGCTCGGCCGACCGAGGGGCGGGATGCGTAAGCCGAGGATCGGTCGGGTCACCCTCTACGTGCTGCAGATCTTACTGCCACAACCCTCTGTCCGGTCTGATCTTAGACTGGGAATGAACTCCGTATGCCTAAGCCAATTGACGAAACGAGCAGGCGGGCGGGCGGGCGGGCACAATATCGGCCAGAGAGACGGGATGCGCAAGCCGTGGATCGATAAGGTAGTAGGTGGCTTTAGGCACATCTTCATATTTCTACGTGCCAATGCCATTTTTATGGCTTGTAAATTCATACAATGGTCCCTTAAGCCTTCATGTGAAGTTTCGTGGCAAGACGACTCATTTTCTATTTTTCACGATTTTTGAAACTTTTTGCAGTTCGAGATTTTTTAAATTTTTTTGGAAGGAGTTTAGGCCCCAAACATGGTAGACGTGATCCTTGTATTTTTTTTGGCATGCATAAAAAAATTCAGCTAAAAACTCAAAGTGTACAAGATTTTGTGACCATTTGAAAAAAGTGTCCCCATTTCAGACAATTTAATGGCTACTGGCAACAAACCTGTAAAATCTCAAATGCTCTTTAAGGGGTGTGAGTTCTCGAGGTTTGATGAGGGATAGGAGGCCCATATAAGGGCCAAGTACCAGTACCCATCATACATCATGTGCGCACACCCGCCGGCCCCCCCGATCCCCGGAACCCCAATGCCGCCGGTCAGGTTCTCCGACGATGGTGCCCCGACAAAGAAAAATATGACACCAACACATGCCCGAGCCCAGCATCTACTGTCGCAACCCTCGGTCCAGTCCGATCTTAGACTGGGAATGAACTCCGTATGCATAGACTAGGAATGAACTCTGTATGCCTAAGTCAACCTATGAAACGAGCGTACGGGCGTTCAGCCGGCCAGAAGGGCGGGATACGCAAGCCGAGGATCGGTCGGGTCCCCCTCTACGTGCTGCCGATCCTGCTACCGTAACCCTCGGCTTGATCTACTCTTAGACTGGGAATGAACTCCGTATGCCTAAGCCAACCGACGAAATGAGCGGGCAGACGGGTGGGTGGGCACTACGTCGACCAGAGAGACGGGATGCGCAAGCCGTGGATCGATATGCTGGTAGGTGGGTTTAGGCACATCTTTATATTTCTATATGCCAATGCCATTTTTATGGCTTGTCAATTCAAACAGTGGTCCCTTAAGCCTTCACGTGAAGTTTCATGACAAGACGACTTGTTTTCTATTTTTCATGATTTTTAAAACTTTTTACGGTTCGGGATTTTTTAAAATTTTTTCGGAAGGAGTTTTGGTCCCAAACTTAGTAGACGTGATCCTTGTATTTTTTTTGGCATGCACAAAAAAAATCAGCTAAAAACTCGAAGTGTACAAGATTTTGTGACCATTTGAAAAAAGTGTCCCCATTTCAGACACTTTAATGGCTACTGGCAGCAAACCTGTAAAATCTCATATGCTCTCTAAGGGGGTGCGAGTTCTAGAGGTTTGATGAGGGATAGGGGGCCAATATAAGGGCCAAATACCAGCACCCAATGTCATAACGTCTAGATCCGGGGATCTATCGCTAGACATTGACTTTAGGGAGTCGCCACCAATCTTTTTTATCTAGGTGCGATTGGCCACCTAAAGAATCTATCCTTTCAGGGAACACCTAAGTTTAAGGGCCCCTAAAAGAATAGGTTCGGGTCTGCTAACCAGAACAGGGTTCGAAAGTTCGGTTACGTGTGAGGAAGGTTATAGCACCCTCACAACGCCCATCAAAAGATGGTACCAGCATAATTTTGTGTTATCCAATAAGCCTTAAAATTTTACCAAGTAATTAATTATTGGAAATTATTCTCAATTGACTCTAATACTTTTAGCAAAAAATTGAGAAAATTTCCTCACCCTAAGAGTATGCAAGAAAAACTACTGTTTCACTTGCAGAGGCTCCGTCGTCGGATTAATTGAGGAAAAATCAAAATCAAAATCAAAATCAAAATAGAAAGGAAGGAAAAGATGATTGTTCTTGTGTAGGGAAAATTGATACTTTCAACTTTTCCTCAAAAATCATTTTTTTGAAATTCATTTTTAAGGAAAATTGATACTTTCAACTTTTCCTTAAAAATCCTTTTTTTGAAAATTTATTTTTAAGGAAAATTGATACTTTCAACTTTTCCCTAAAAATATTTTTTGGAAATTTCGATTTTCAAGGAAAATTGATACTTTCAACTTTTCCTCAAAAATCCTTTTTTTTTTTAAATTTACTTTTAAGGAAAATTGATACTTTCAACTTTTCCCCAAAAATCATTTTTTGCAAATTTTGATTTTTAAGGGAAATTGATACTTTCAACTTTTCCCTAAAAATATTTTTTTTTGAATTTTTTATTTTTATTTAAAGAAAATAGAATAAATAAAAATAAAAAAAAATAAAAAAATAAAGAAAAGTAAAAAAATAAAAAAATAAAATAAAGATAAAAAGAATATTAAATAAACCTAATCTAATAAATAAATAAATTAATTAAAAAAAAAACCTAGAGCGGCTCGGCTATCGGCTCGGCTCGGCTCGACTCAAGGCAGGGAAACGGCTCGGGGGGGAGCGGCTTGGTGGCTTGGCTCAGCTCGGCTCGGCTCGGAGGGGGGCTGGCATGCGCGGGTCAGGAAGCGGGTCACGCTCGGGTCGGGTCGGGTTTCGGCAAAACGCGTGGATCCTCTGATTAACTTAAAGCCAAAACGACGTCATTTTGGGAGGGTATAAAAGGCAGTTCCCTTCGTTTTTCAACAGAACGCTCCTCCCCTCTCTCTTTCTTTTTCTTTTTTTCTCCCCCTTCTCTCTAAAAGATGAACACCGGTGGAATTTTCATCGGATTCTAAAAAATGTCATCGAAATCTGGAAATTTCACCAGATGTTCGTTGGAAGTTGGCCGAAAGATCACCGGTTTCTCGGGTTCTTTGTGGGAAACTGGGCAGGTCATCAAAAACTTCAAGGTTGGCCGAAATTTTCGCCGAAAAATTCAAACTTCGTGGGAAAATGCAACCGAAATCTAGAATTTTCCAGAAATTCCCAGAAAAAAATTTTGAAAAAATTCCCAAAAAATTTCTGATGATTCCTAGAACTTTCCTAAACCTTTTCTTAGCCTTCTATACTCTTCTCTACACCTTTTCCTCTCAAATCAGTAGCTCTGGCTCACTGTTTTCATCTCTATTCTTCATTCTATTCCAGAGGGGGTCCCTTTTATAGGGATTGATCAGGAGTTTCTGATCAATCCCAATTCCTCTTTGGACGGGGATTCAATCTTTGAATCCAATCTGGACTCTTCTGATTGAATCCCCATTTCCAATAGGATTCTTCAGCTTCAATCTCAACCTTCCAAAATAAAAATCAAATAAATATAAAAAAATAATAGATAATTAGAACAGATAAATCGAAAAAAAAATAGATATATTATAGGATAAATAAAAAAAATAACAGATATATAATTAGATAAATAAAAATATAAAAATAAATAAAATATAAAAATAATAATAATAATAATATAATAATAAATATATAACTATATAAATAATATACATATAAATCTATTCTAAATAAATAAATATAGATATACATATATTAATACATAATAATAATAATAAATATAAAAATACATAAAATACAAAAGAAAAAAAAATAATACAAGATTGAATTAGGCCTTACCCATTTGGGCCAGGCCCAATTGATCTGGGCCTGGACCCAATTGATCTGGGCCTGGACCCAATTGGGTGTCTACAGCTGCCCCTCTTTGCACATTTTCTGTGAAACAGAAATTGCGCAAAGACGTAGACACCCAATTAAGACTCAGCTCAACATTGTCATTTTTTGTTTTTTTTATGTTTTTTTTTGTTTTTTTTTTTTTACCAAAGCTCCTCTAAACAGAGGTTCCACGACTTTGGAAAATAAATTGCTCCTCTAAACAGAGGCACCACGACTTTGGGGAAGTAAATTGCTCCTTGGAAAATAAATTGCTCCTCTAAACAGAGGCACCACGACTTTGGAAAGTAAATTGCTCCTCTAAACAGAGGCGCTCCTCTAAACAGAGGCACCATGACTTTTGAAAATAAATTGCTCCTCTAAATAGAGGCACCACGACTTTTGAAAAGCAAATTGCTCCTCTAAACAGAGGTACCACGACTTTGGAAAATAAATTGCTCCTCTAAACAGAGGCACCACGACTTTGGAAAAGTAAATTGCTCCGCACCACGACTTTGGAAAAGTAAATTGCTCCTCTAAATAGAGGTACCATGACTTTTGGAAAGTAACTTGCTCCTCTAAAACAGAGGTACCATGACTTTTGGAAAGTAAATTGCTCCTCTAAACAGAGGCACCACGACTTTGGAAAAGTAAATTGCTCCTCTAAACAGAGGCACCACGACTTTGGAAAAGTAAATTGCTCCTCGACAATCATGTCCAAAGGAGTTGAGAATTGTGTTTGAAGGAATTTCAGGAGGTTATGCCCAAAGGTCTTATAAATCGATCCTGATACCAAAAGACATCCTATTTCAAGGATTAGGAACTTACCTGACAAGCTTTTCCTTTTTCAATTCTGCAAAATATCTTCATATCTGTCTTCTCCATGTGGGATGTTGGAACACCCTTGCTTCTTGAATTTATACACTATACTTTCCTGAGAGTAGTGTATGCTATGCAAATGCATATGAATTTCAATGCATGCTATGCAAATGTTGGCCAAATAATTCCTATTCAATGTATGGTACTCAAGTTTTTCAAGCTCTTTTTTTTTTCTTTCTTGGGTGTCAAGCCCTTTGATTCCTCAAGGATCCAATTGCACTGTTCTTCTAAGATCGAACCAGTGTAGCTCTTAATTGTTTCTTCCACTCATATTCTTCCTTGTTCAGTTTCTCAATACTTTGGAATAAGCTTCATCAATCGATCATCACTTGACCATCATTCAATGAATTTCTCAGCACTAACAAACTTCAAAACAAGTTTCATCCACCATCACTGGGTCATTACTCATAGATATCTCAGCATTAACCATTCCAAAACAAACTCTGTCTACTGATTGTCTTCATCATTCAATCATAACTTGCAAGTCATATCGATCAATTCATCACTTTTCAAGATTTGCCCCATTATATCATATACCTTTTCAAATCATCTCTTTTAGGTTTCTACCATTTCTTCATCATCTTAGATTTCTTTTCAAATGAATGTAAGATTCTTTTAAGCACATATTCATTCATTCATTATCATTTCAAATTTTGACAAATACAATGCAATCAAGCATTTTCTCAATTCATTCTAAGGGTGTAACAATAGGAGGACAGAAAGTGAACTATGGTAAAGATAATCAATAAAGATCTATTTTGGTACAGAACAAATGAGAAAAGAAATGTCATTGAGATGGATGGTATGTCCGACTGATGAATATTCAGACAATTCTCAACATTAATCTAGGATTCTTTTTCAAAAACTCATTCCATTTACTGTTGAAGTCAACTTGAGCTTGGTAAGCTTTGCCCCAGTCTTTGAGGGATCTTCAGATGTCTTTGATCTTCCATTCATGTGAGCCATTTGACCTGGATCTTTTTCTATCAACCTTTCAAGTTTTCAATTTGAATCTCTTTTTTCATTTTTTTCATTTTTTCTTCTTTCTTTCTTTTTTTTTCTTTTTTCTTTTTTTTTTCATCATCTTCTTTTTTTTTCTCATTCTTCACCTATTGTTGACATCCTTCATACATCAAACTTTTAGAGTAATGTAGCATGATTCCATTACTTCATCATGAGCATGCCTTCGCTCAACATATGATCATTCAAGTTGAGTATTCACACTTGATCCAAATGGACTTTTCAAGGTTGTAATGTAGGCCAAGGTGAAGGGTCATAAAAAAATGGATATAATAGGCTCAAAACATGTATTAAAAAGGTTCAAGACCGAAGGATCATTTGATGCAGCTTGGCATTTTGCCCCTACATCATTTCACTACTTTTTTATTTCTTCACACAAAGGATTCTCATTACTTTACCCCAAGTCATGTGTGGCATTTATTTTTTTCTTTTTTTTTTCTTTTTTGAGACCTTTTGTGAAATTTTTTTTTTCAAAAATTGCCCCCCAGTGTAGAAGGTGATCCTTGGTTAGGGTTCAAAAAAAGAAATCATAACAGGCTCAAAATGGTAGCAATAAATGGTTTTTCAAATGGTAAAAGAAAGATGGCCATTTTTCATCTCAATTGTGAATACCTTTCTTGAACATCATCAAAGCTCATGAATCTGTATAAAAGATTACACATCTTCAAGACATATCTATTTCACCTCCGGTAACAGTTTATTTTTTCTCAAATCATCTTCTCATATTAATATGGATGAGTTCTCAGAATTAAATCCCAGAATTATTGTTATCATTGTCTAAATATTCATCATCTAAAATTTAAGAATGGGAATGTAAAGTTATGAAAGGTAACGGAGCATGGGGTAATGGTCAAGTGAAAGAGAAAAATGTAATGAAATGCATTGACTTGCCTTTATTAAAATGATAACAAGTGAAGTCATATTGCAAAAAGAAATCTAACATTATTTGAAAAGAAATCCTAAAATGACAGAAGAAAACTTTCAACCAGCCTTATCTCCATTTTTTAAAATTGTCCCTCTATGCGATCAGGTGAAGAATCTCTATTGACATCTTACCTCTCAATTTATTGTGACTCTCCAGCCCCTTTCTGTTCTTGACTTTCACTCAGAGTGCTAACATTAGATGTTGTTGCTTTTCCTTGATCAAAACTTACCATTCCATCATTGATCAACTATTGCACCTTATACTTTAAAGCAATGCAATTTTCAGTAGAATGGCCAGTAATTCCATAGTGATAGTCGCAGTGGGCTGTAGGATCATACCACTTTGGGTAGGGTGGTTTAAGCAGCTTCACATGGCTGGGGGCAATCAAATGACTATTATAGAGTTCTTGATATAACTCTGTATAAGTCATAGGGATTGGATCAAATACAGGTTTTTCTCGAGTAGTTCGTTGTTCTCGCGAACCACTTGCTGGGTTAATAGGGCGAATTTGGGTTCTTACAGGAGCTTGAATGTTAAGGCTATATGTAAGATCTTGAGGGCTAAAAATTGATCGGTATGTGGATGAATAAGGTGGTTGTGAAGCTAGCTGGTATGGGTAGGATGAGGTATTATTCACAGTAGGATAGTATGGAGAGTAACCTTGGGATGGATAGGGTTGATAACCCCTGAATTGTTGTCTATCAAAGCTCACAGCTTGAGCTTGAGCTTCTTTCTTTTCTAATGCCTTCTTGGTTTCTCCTCTTTTCAACTTGCCATTTTTTATGGCACTTTCAATAATTTCTCCAGAAATCACCATATCAGTAAAATTCTTTGTTGCATTCCCTATCATTTTTTCATAATAGGGAGGTTTCAAAGTACTGACAAACAGCACTGTGGTCTCTTTTTCTATCAGTGGAGGTTGTATCTGTAAAGCTATATCTCTCCATCTCTGGGCGTATTCTTTAAAAGACTCATTTGACTTTTTCTCTAGATTTTGTAAAGACAAATGATCAGAAGCCAAATTGATAATGTGTCGATATTGGCTGATAAAGTCATGAGCCATATCGCTCCAAGAGTGAATGTGGGTCCTATCTAACTAAACATACCACCTGGCCACAGAGCCAGTAAGGCTATCTTGGAAAACATGCATCAAGAGTTTTTCATCATGAGCATGAGCTGCCATCTTCCTGCAATACATGGTGATGTGGCTTTTGGGGCATTTTGTACCGTCATATTTTTTAAATTTCGGTACTTTGAACTTATGGGGGATAACCACATCAGGGACTAGGCAGAGCCCAGCAGCATCAACTGACCCATAAAAGCTAAATCCTTCTACAACCCGTAACCTTTGCTCTAGCATACTAATCTTGGAACTTTCCTCAGCTTTCACTCTTATATTTTCTTTTTCCTTCTCCTTTAAGTCATCTAGGTCAGGAATTGGTTCTGCTGCCTTTTCAGTGAAGACAGGATTTATATAACTATTATACTGCCCTGGGTTGAAAGATAATGGCATTCCAGGATATGTTGGATATGCAAAGTGTTGTGGCGGGACCTCTTGAGCAGACTGGGCTTAAGGTGGGCCAACCCTGGAGGGTACAAAGGGTCAACCACTTCTTGTAATGGGGGAACTTGCTGGCTTGTATTTTTTGCCACTCCTTTTCCTTTATTCATATTATTAAGAGCCTCTGAAATCTTGCTTAGCTCACTTTCAATCTTCTCTTGTGCTTTTTCTAGCTTTTCAAATCTATGGGAACTTTCCTCCTCCATTTGCCTTGCTCTAGATCTTGTGTTGTATGGATGAATAGGGTTTTCGCTAGATGGAGCTATCCTGGGACCTTGAGTACCATACTTATGATTAGAAATGTTATGCTGTGCCTTATGTATGATGCTTTGATACATAAATGAAATGTACATGAAATCTAGTATGAAATGAATCCAAATGATTGTGTTAAAACATGATCATGAAAATAATGCAGATGCATAAAATCAGACAAACAATATAGTTAGTTTCATGGATGAAATGAAAATGATGTTGATGCATAATATTACATATGATACTGAAAATGATACATAAAGTCAAACAATCAAAATGGTTAGATAAACACCATTTTTGTGTCCTAATTTCAGGGTATATCTATCATTGGGTAGAAAGGGTTCTATCCTAGGTTTAGGCATTCTTAAGGTTCACTATATGCGGTTTTAAGGTCAAAGTCTAAAGGTTCTCAAATTGCTCATTACATCCTTGTCCATCACAGACTAGTAAGGCACCCTAATCCTCACCCATTACAGGTTACAAGCGGAAAAGGTTCAATTTGAGTGGGAGTATTTCGCTAGCCACTACGGAGGTATTAGACCTCACGAAAGCAATAGGTACTTTACTCCCTCCTAGAGGGACGGAGCTCGGGTGTAGAGCTCATGTTATGCACATGCATATGAATGACATAACTAACAAGATACATAAACATGAATGAATAATAACACATATATACAAAAAGGTTCAATTTTATTAGGCTTTTTGGATAACATAAATTATTTGCTGGCCTGACTCTCAAAGTCCCCAGTGGAGTCGCCAAGCTGTCATAACATCTAGATCCGGGGATCTATCGCTAGACATTTACTTTAGGGAGTCGCCACCAATCTCTTTTATCTAGGTGCGATTGGCCACCTAAAGAATCTATCCTTTCAGGGAACACCTTAGTTTAAGGGCCCCTAAAAGAATAGGTTCGGGTCTGCTAACCAGAACAGGGTTCGGGAGTTCGGTTACGTGTGAGGAAGGTTATAGCACCCTCACAACGCCCATCAAAAGATGGTACCAGCATAATTTTGTGTTATCCAATAAGCCTTAAAATTTTACCAAGTAATTAATTATTGGAAATTATTCTCAATTGACTCTAATACTTTTAGCAAAAAATTGAGAAAATTCCCTCACCTCAAGAGTATGAAAGAAAAACTACTATTTCATTTGCAGAGGCTCCGTCGTAGGATTAATTGAGGAAAAATCAAAATCAAAATCAAAATAGAAAGGAAGGAAATGATGATTGTTCTTGTGTAGGGAAAATTGATACTTTCAACTTTTCCCCAAAAATCATTTTTTTGAAATTTATTTTTAAGGAAAATTGATACTTTCAACTTTTCCTTAAAAATCTTTTTTTTGAAAATTTATTTTTAAGGAAAATTGATACTTTTAACTTTTCCCTAAAAATATTTTTTGGAAATTTCTTTTTTCAAGGAAAATTGATACTTTCAACTTTTCCTCAAAAATCCTTTTTTTTTTAAATTTACTTTTAAAGAAAATTGATACTTTCAACTTTTCCCCAAAAATCATTTTTTGGAAAATTTGATTATTAAGGGAAACTGATACTTTCAACTTTTCCTCAAAAACCCTTTTTGAAATTTATTTTTAAGAAAAATTGATACTTTCAACTTTTCCCTAAAAATATTTTTTTTGGAATTTTTTATTTTTATTTAAAAAAATAAAAAAAATAAAAAAATAAAGAAAAGTAAAAAAATAAAAAATAAAAAAATAAAATAAAGATAAAAAGAATATTAAATAAACCTAATCTAATAAATAAATTAATTAATTAAAAAAAAAAAACTTGGAGCGGCTCGGCTATCGGCTCGGCTCGGCTCAAAGCAGGGAAACGGCTCGGGGGGGAACGACTTGACAGCTTGGGTCGGCTCGGAAGGGGGCTGGCACGCGCGGGTCAGGAAGTGGATCGACGCTCGGGTCGGGTTTCGGTAAAACGCACGGATCTTCTGAGTAACTTAAAGCCAAAACGACGTCATTTTGGGAGGGTATAAAAGGCAGTTCCTTTCATTTTTCGACAGAACGCTCCTCTCCTCTCTCTCTCTTCTTCTTTTTTTTTCTCCCTTCTCTCTAAAAGATGAAGAACACCGGTGGAATTTTTGTCGGATTCTGGAAAATGTCACTGAAATCTGGAAATTTCGCCGGATGTTCACCGGAAGATCATCGGTTTTTAGGGTTCTTTGCCGAAAACTAGGCAGGTCACCGGAAACTTCAAGGTTGGCCAAAATTTTTTCCGAAAAATTCAAACTTCGTCGAAAAATGCAATCGAAATCTAGGATTTTCCAGAAATTCCTAGAAAAAAATTTTGAAAAAATTCCCAAAAAATTTTTGATGATTCCTAGAACTTTCCTAAACTTTTTCTTAGCCCTCTATACTCTTCTCTATACCTTTTCCTCTCAAATCAGTAGCTCTGGCTCACTGTTTTCTTCTCTGTTCTTCATTCTGTTCCAAAGGGGGTCCCTTTTATAGGGATTGATCAGGAGTTTCTGATCAATCCCAATTCCTCTTTGGACGGGGATTCAATATTTGAATCCAATCTGGACTCTTCTGATTGAATCCCCATTCCCAGTAGGATTCTTCAGCTTCAATCTCAACCTTCCAAAATAAAAATCAAATAAATATAAAAAAATAATAGATAATTAGAATAGATAAATCGAAAAAAAAACAGATATATTATAGGATAAATAAAAAAATAACAGATATATAATTGGATAAATAAAAATACAAAAATAAATAAAATATAAAAATAATAATAATATAATAATAAATATATAACTATTAAATAATATAAATATAAATCTATTCTAAATAAAAAAATAAATAAATACAGATATACATATATTAATACATAATAATAATAATAAATATAAAAATACATAAAATACAAAAGAAAAAAAAATAATACAGGATTGAATTGAGCCTTACCCATTTGGGCTAGGCCCAATTAATCTGGGCCTAGACCCAATTGGGCGTCTACACCCAATGCACATCATGTGCGCACACCCCCCCGACCCTTCCGATCGTCAGAACCCCAATGCCGCCGGTCAGGTTCTCCGATGATGCTCCAGCGATGGTGCCCCGGCGAAGAAAAATGCGGCACCAGCAAACGCCCAAGCCCAGCATGTGCTGTCGTAACCCTCGGTTCGGTTCCAACTTAGACTGGGATTGAACTCCGTATGGCTAAGCCAACCGACAAAACGAGCGTGCGAGCAGGCGGGCACTACGTCGGTCAAAGAGACGGGATGCCCAAGCCGTGGAACGATAGGGTGGTAGGTGGGTTTAGGCACATCTTCATATTTCTGCATTCCAATGCCAGTTTTATGGCTTGTAAATTCATACAATGGTCCCTTAAGCCTTCACGTGAAGTTTCATGGCAAGACGACTCGTTTTCTATTTTTCATGATTTTTGAAACTTTTTACGGTTCGAGATTTTTTAAAATTTTTTCAGAAGGATTTTTGGTGCCAAACTTGGTAGGCATGATCCTTGTATTTTTTTTGCATGCACAAAAAAATTCAGCTAAAAACTCGAAGTGTACAAGATTTTGTGACCATTTGAAAAAAGTGTCCCCATTTCAGACACTTTAATGGCTACTGGCAGCAAACCTGTAAAATCTCAAATGCTCTTTAAAGGGGTGTGAGTTCTCAAGGTTTGATGAGTGATAGCGAGCCAATATAAGGGCCAAGTACCAACACCCATCGCACATCATGTGCGCACACCCCCCCGGCATGTGCTGTCGCAACCCTTGGTCCGGTCTGATCTTAGACTAGGAATGAACTCCGTATGCTTAGACTGGGAATGAACTCCGTATGCCTAAGTCAACCCACGAAACGAGCGTGCGGGCGCTCAGCAGGCCAGAGGGGCGGGATGCGCAAGCCGGGGATCGACTGGGTCCCCCTTCGCATTCTATCAATCCTGCTGCCGCAACCCTCAATCTGATCAGATCTTAGACTGGGAATGAACTCTGTAAGCCTAAGCCAACTGATGAAATGAGCGGCCGGGCGGGCGGGCGGGCACTACGTCGACCAAGAGACGGGATGCGCAAGCCGTGGATCGATAGGATGGTAGATGGGTTTAGGCACATCTTCATATTTCTGCGTACCAATGCCATTTTTATGGCTTGTAAATTCATACAATTGTCCCTTAAGCCTTCACGTGAAGTTTCATAGCAAGACGACTCGTTCTCTATTTTTCATGATTTTCAAAACTTTTTGCGGCTCGGGATTTTTTAAAATTTTTTCGAAAGGATTTTTGGCCCCAAACTTAGTAGACATGGTCCTTGTATTTTTGTTGGCATGCATAAAAAAATTCAGCTAAAAACACAAAGTGTACAAGATTTTGTGACCATTTGAAAAAAGTGTCCCCATTTGAAACACTTTAATGGCTACTAGCAGCAAACCTGTAAAATCTCAAATGCCCTTTAAGGGGGTGTGAGTTCTCGAGGTTGATGAGGGATAGGGGGCCAATATAAGGGCCAAGCACCAGCACCCATCGCACATCATGTGCACCCACCCCCCCGACCCCCCCGATCATCAGAACCCCAATACCGCTAGTCAGGTTCTCCAGTGATGCTCCGGTGATGGTTCCCCGGTGAAGAAAAATGTGGCACCAGCACATGCTCGAGCCCAGCATGTACTGCCACAACCTTCGATCCGGTCTGATCTTAGACTGAGAATGAACTCCGTATGCTTAGACTGGGAATGAACTCCGTATGCCTAAGTCAACCCTCGAAACGAGCGTACGGGCGCTCAGTCGGCCATAGAGGTGGGGTGCGCAAGCCGAGG